>NC_072467.1:14664100-15378380 GCF_027596085.1 Anoplopoma fimbria
ACATGACGGGCTGGGTCCCGTCCCCTCACCACCCTCCGGCCAACCAGCAGGGCCAGAACGGCTCCGGGGGCCCCCCCTGCTCCAAGCTGTGCCACGGCGACCGGCAGCTCCTCCTCTTTTACCAGGAGCAGTGCGAGCAGAACGTCACCGCGGTGACCAACGCCATCGACGCCTTCTTCACCGCCATCAACTCCAACCAGCCGCCCAAGATCTTCGTGGCGCACAGCAAGTTCGTCATCCTCAGCGCACACAAGCTGGTGTTCATCGGCGACACGCTGTCGCGCCAAGCCAAGTCGCCCGACGTGAGGACGCACGTGGCCCAGAGCAGCAACGCCCTCTGTGAAAAACTCAAGGACATCGTGGTCAGCACGAAGACGGCGGCGCTCCAGTATCCCTCCCCGGAGCGGCCAGGGAGATGACTGAGAGGGTGAGGGAGCTGGCAGGGTGCACGCAGCAGTTCAGGATGGTGCTGGGACAGCTGCTGGTCATGTAGTAGGGGGAGGGGGCGAGGGGAAGGGGGAGGCGGGAGAAGAGAATAAACCAAACAGTGACACAAACTGAGATGAACCAGTAGCACGGGGGGGCAGTAAATCCTCCCCTGCAACAAGGGCTGGACGCCCCTGCAGCACGGGGGAGGGAGGACCTGGAGCCCTCTGTGGGAAACCCTGTACACCCTTCCAGTGTGAGGTTGGAGACCCCACATCAACCCTGTGCTCCCCCCACCTCACCCTTTCACTGGGACCACCCTCCCTCTTCCCTCCTTCCTTCCGTGGGCTTTTTATTGTAGACGAACTCAAAGGAACGTTTTATCTTCAGCGGGCTGGGCCAATGGTTGTAAAATAATCACTGTAAATATTTAAGTTACTTATTCAGTCAAAAAAAGATAAAAAGACTAAAGAACTTCCAGTATATAAATATAAATATATGGTTCCTTTTTTTGTTTTGTTTTTTGGAAGAAATGAAAAGATGAAAACATAAATGTAGTTTTTAGACAATATCAATAATTGTTATTATTATTGCTATACCGTATAATTCCGGCTCTGATTCTTGATCCTTGTATGATTATTGTTATGGATGTGTAAATTCCAGATGATATGTATGACTGTATGTTGTAGTACATCTATGCTCTTCCCTGACAAAGGCACACTTTCCAAAACAAAAGCACTGGAGCACACACACCCATCCATAAACTTCACCCGACGGCAAGCTGACAGTTCTACGTGCCGCCTGTGTGTCGGAGCGGATGTCACCGCCCGCAGCTCGATTGCTTGTCCACACTGATTTCAATCCTCCGGTGCAGGCAGCACTGCTGCCTAGAGATGTCCACATAACTGTACGTTATGAGTACTGCAGTTATTAAAGATGATTTCAGTGCCCTCTCAGTTTCTTTTTTTGTGGGGGAAAAGGTTGTCTTGTAAGAGGGATGTATTTCAAAAAAAGCAGTGTAAAAGGTTCAAAACTGAGGTGGAATTTAAAAAAAAAAAGTCATGAAAGAACCAGAGTATAGTCTGTTGAAAAATGTTTAAAAAAAGCCATATAATGATATTTTGAAATGGATCATAACAATTTTTACAATAGCATTTAAAAGAATCATGAAAAAAACATACTGTAGTATGTCAAAAGCCATTATAAAAAGGTCATATTATAGTATTTCAAGAGAAGCCCTCCTATAGTAGGTAAAAAAAGTCATAAAATAGCAATATTATAGTATGTCAAATTCAGTGATAATAAAAGTCGTAGTATAATATGTAAAAACGAATTACATAATCCATAGTAATATCCAATGAATATTATAGAATTTGGGGGAAAAAACAGTCATAGTATAGCATGTCGAAAAAAAACATAGTAGTATGTTGGAATAGACATAAAAATGTCATAGAATAGCATGTCCAAAAAATCTGAAGTCATGATGTTGTATGTCGATATTACTCCTTAAAAAACGTGTAGTATAGTATGTCTAAAAGTTATTTTATAGAAATAAAAAAGCCATAAAAACGTCAAAGTATATATGGAAGAAAGTCATAGTATATATGTCAAAAATTCATGAAAAAGTCAAAAGTATTGTATGTCGAAAACAGTTGTAAAAAAAGTCTTAATAAAGTCATAGCATAGTATTTTGAAAAAGTCATAAAAAGATAAAGCATATGTTGAAAAACGTTGTAGTATAGTACGAGGAAAAAGTCATAAAAGTCAAAGTAAAGCATGTTGAAAAGTCATAAAAAGTCATAGTATATAGTATGTCGAAACAGGCCTGAAAATGTAATTGTAAAACATTTTGAAAAGAGTCTTGATATAGTACTTTGAAAAAACTAATTAAAAAGTCATTGTCTACCTTGTTAAAATAAGTGATAGTACAGTATATCTAAAATGTCATAGTATAGCATGTCAAAAAAAGTCCTGGTATAGTGTGTCTTATAAAGTCATATAGAAGGCAGAGTATAGCATGTTGAAAAGTCATAAAATAAGCGTAGTATATTATGTTTAAAAAGTCATAGTAAAGTACGTTTTAAAGTCCTTAAAAAGTTATATTCTAATAACAAAAAAGTGTGATGTTAGATTTTTCTGTCCATAAAGTCATAGTAAAGTATGTCATTAAAAAGTCTTAGTGATGTATGTTGCAGGAAGTCATAGTTTATAAAGTGAAAGTCATTAAATAGTCATAGTATAGTGAAAAACGTCATAGTATAGCAAGTCGAGTCATTAGTCATAGCATAGTATGTGGAAAAAAGTCATCAAAAATCATAGTTTTTCTTTTTATAATTAAAAACTCTTTGTGCAGTATCGTGTGTAGTAAAAAAGTCAAGTAAAGCAATAATACATTTTGAAAAAAGTCTTAGACCCGTCTTCTAGAACACTGATATCTGATCTGACACACTTCCCAGAAGAAGTCATATATGCAATCAAACAATATCTTACCACTGACCACCCACCGTACAGTGTTTTCTTACTCCATAGTTTGAGGTTCTTTCCTCAAGCAAATTTTTTAAGAACCCTAGATACCATTACATTACATTTATTTAGCTGCCGCTTTCATCCAAAACCACTTCCAATAAGTGCATACTTTTTTAATACTATGACTTCTTTTAAATATACTATGCTATGGGTTTTGTTATAACCTGTGACATACTTTGACTTTTTTGAAATACGACACTATGGCTTTTCATTACTTTTTTGAAATACTATCCTACTAACAAACATCATTGTATAGTATGTCATTTAACAGCAAAAGTTTAGTACGTCAAAAAAAGTCATGGTAAAGGAAGTCGAAAAGGTATGTAAGAAGCCATAGGAGTATGTCCAAAAAAGCATTAAAAGGTCTTCAAATAGTAAGTCAAATGAATTCAAACATTTTTTGAAAATTAAAAAGAAAGTTGAAAAAGTGTCTTAGGAAAGTGGTAAGAAAGTCAAAGCATAGTTTGTCGTATAGACATATAAAAGTCACAATATGGTACGTTGCAAAGTGTCAGTACATATGTAAAGAAAAAATCCTAAAGACATAGTATGGTTTGTCCCGAAAAAAAGTCAAAGCATATTATGTCGAAATAGGCCTGAAAATGTCATTGTATAACATTTTGAAAAGAGTCTTGATATAGTACTTTGAAAAAAGTAAATAAATAGTATAGTATTACTATAAAAAGTTATAGAAAGGCATAGTATAGTATGTTAAAATAACATCTTAAAAAAGACATACGACAGTATGTCATCAAAAGTCATAGTACATATATCGAATAAAAAAAAGTAATTGTACAGTTTGCCCAAAAAATTAATTAAAAAAGGTCATAGTATAATTTGTCCAAAGTAAGTAATAAATAAATAAAAAATCTCCATATCTTAATATGGCTTTTTAAGACTTTTTTGACATTCTGTACCATCTTTTCAGACCTACTATAACTTTTTTCCCCCATTATATACTATGGCTTTTCATTACTTTTCTGACATTATATATTATGCCTTTTTTGACATTTTATACTATAACATTTTGAAATACTACACCATGGATTTTTGATTACACTATGCTATAAGTGCTATACTTTGACTTTTCTGTCATACTATTTTGTGGATTTATTTAAAATACTGAACAATGGCTTTGTTTTTTGTTTTTTTACGACTATATTATGACTTTTTTCAAGTACTATAATATGACTTTTCTGCTAACTGTACAATCACTTTTTTATGACTCATATGATGTACTAAACTATTGCTTTTTAGTCTTGTTTCTACATACTTCAATATGACTTTTTCCGACATACTGAGCTATGACTTTTGAGGCGTTGATTTTAGGCCATACTATGACTTTTTACGCTGGAGGAGACACAAAAAAACCCATAACAGACTCACGCATTATTTATATATAACATATCATATTTGTCTGATATGAACCAATGATATTCTCGGAAAGTGTTAATCACACTCGTGATGTCTGAATGTCCATGTCTATTACAGAATATGTTCTAGAATATCATGATTTTTCAAGAAACTCATAATTACTAAATGTGCCGAATTTAAAAATGATGTATGCTTTCAACAACATCAAACACAACGCAGGTGGTAAAGAGAAAAAAGTTCTACCTCAGAGCTTCAAAACCAAAAAGATGTTGTCTCAGTTGGTCTGTATACACCTCTCTTCTTCCAAGATGTCATCCATCTGAGCCGCATGTCTAGAAATATGTGACCAATATAAGCACCTGTCTTAACAGGCAACACACCTGACAGTTAAAGTGAAGCCATACAGCAATTTAATAATAATAATAATAATAATAATAATAATAATTTAACTTAATAGAGGTAATATTTAAAGTAAAAGAATTACAGACTACTGTAAACTACATCCTGTCCTACATGCTCTGGTACCACAGGCGGCGGTATGCACCTAAAAGTTGGAATTGAAAACTATCAATATCCACAAATCATTAAATCAGGTAGTGAACTGATATTACGTTACTGTTTTGTTAGCTTTCCAGCTAAGGTTAACTCAATTAGCTTTCAGCCTGGCTTGTTGCTCTTAGCTAACTAGCTAGCTCTACACGGCGACTCTACGGTGGAGAATGAGACTGCAGACGTCGTGATAACGTTGCTTTCAAACAGATATTTGTTTTCTCTGTGCAGTAAACATCAAACACAGCGCTGTTTAAATTAGTTAGTGGAACCCCAGTTTATATAGACACTTCCAGTTCACTACTGTAAGTTTATGCCTCACAGTGACTGCCGCTACTGCCCGTCACGGTACTTTCTCTACACACACAGGTGCGCCTGCCTTAACATAACAAACACACACGTTACCCATAAGGCCACCTGCCTTAAAGGGGAGGGCTTGGCTAGTAACCATAGTAACCCTCCTATAAAGTAACACTAGCCCATGATGATTGAACCCTTAACATTACAACAACGCGTTTACAGACAAAAGGCCTTTAAGAACATGAGCTATATAATGAAACATTACCCATAATAATCCTAGTTTACAACAGTCCTAAAAATAGAGAGTCAATCTCCATAAAATGTCTGTGAAAGCATTCTGCATATAGGTTAATGGAACTGAAGCTTGGGTCTGTGCCGCAGCTCTTAGTAATCACTGATTCAGTTAGCAAACACAGCTAAACCATGAAGTCATGTATTATAACATGAGTGCCTCAAATTATAAACTAAAATTGATCAATGTAATATTCAAACAAAATTACAGTGTATTATAGTTAAGTTAGGAATATTTTTAGCAAAAAAAATGTTTTGGTGCACAAAGTCTGTTGCCTATGTGATTTTAATGAAATACTTGCTAACACTTTGTCTAACAACTAGGGGGATTGGGATGGTGGAGATTATTAATTGCATTGTAATTTCAACAAGTGGCCTCTAGTGAGTGGTATTTACCAAAGAAACCTTAAAATGTAAAGAAAATGATGCACACTTTTTCCACATCAGGAAATTCTAAAGGTGATGGATAACGATCTCAGTGGATATTCCTGGCATGCTGGAGGACTTTTGTAAGAACCCTCTCTGGAATGGAGCATGTCTAAAGTCTGGACTGCTGCCGTGTAGAGCAGTATAGTGATCCTTTCAGTGGTTCCTTATAGTGTTCACTTTCACCACATCATACAATCTAAAACGCAACAATTCTAACTCAAAACACATTGCGTTCATTTTACACTACATGTGCATTATTTATTCAGCTTCCTGTTTACATGATTCAAATCATCCAGGTTTCGGATGTGACATTTAGTTACCGCAGCGGAGGATACAACCAATTTAAAGGAATACTTCACCCCCCAAAATGACCATTTGTATATAAATTACTCTGCGTTACCTTGAATTCTTGAAGAAGATTAGTTTTTTCTCGCATGCCTCCAGGGCGAAAAAGACTCCAAAAAACCGAGATAAGTCTTGATGAATGTAATTAAACCACAGCATAACTACATTGTGAGTGACTCTATGAAGGCTTCATGGACAGTATGGACAAGGATGACTCTCAACAAAATTCCATGCAGATGGCCTTTAATGTACTCCATAGGTGCAGAGCAAATAAATGCATACATTTTACAATTATAAAAAGTAGCAACCCAAAACCCATGTTGACAGGCAATTTAAATAACTTCTTCAACTAAAAGAGAAGAATGATACGAGGTGAAGTGTAAATTAAATTTCAAAATGTGACATCAGATGTTTCATTTCATGTATTTTTCCAGTCAAAGTTTACTTCAAATGTTACTCCCAGATGTCAGACAAAGGTGCACGTTGCCGTGGCAGCCTCACCCTGGTATATTGTCTTAGTTATTAATATTTATTGGCAAAAAAACCTGCTTTGTTTGTTTTTAGGTCCTGGTGTGGTTGACACGGCGACTGCTACCAGGGGATCGTGTTGCCCTGCCAGTCCAGAAGCATCCCAGAATCTTTGTCGCTGAGGGATGACATCATGGTGAGCATGCCGTGCACGCTCTCCTGGGGAGATAAAGGAGCCTGTGGGAGACGAGAGAAACAGACAAAAGAAAGAGGGAAATCAATGGAAATGAAGGTTACTTAAAGAATCACTGGAAGCAGGTGACTAAATACATCGTAGAGGTGCGGAGGGTGGAAGTACCTACCAAGCGGCCTATCACAAGCTTGAAATTAAAAGTCGTTTTTTTTTTAACCTGCAATTAAATATGCAAAAGATTTTACATATTTATAATTATGGATACATATGATTAGTTGTTGAATTTTTGCTTTGTCACTGTGACCGAGCAATGTTGACAATGTTGACCTACAGGAAATACTTGTCATGCTAGTAACAATGTAAAAGTTTATCATCACAGCAAACAATGCAGTTGATCAACCCTCTCTGCTCTTTGACTCTACTTTTCACTTGGCTGGTTAGTAAGAAAACACCTGTATGACTGGTTGTTTAGAGGATAATCAAAGGACTTGCAGCGAATTTGATGCTCCTAAAAACTACAAAGATTATCTTGCAAGACTAAGACTGAAGGCCTTTGTGCATTAAGTATGAATTTTTGGTCTGAAACTCTCACACTTGAAAATAAGTACGATCTCACGTTGTGACGTGTGCTTTTGGGCTAAATGCCAGATGTCAGCATGGTCACAACAATGTTAACATTTTTAGCAGGTAATGGTCACCATATTTACATCTTTGTGTTTGAGCGTTAGCAAACATTTGCTAATTAGCACTATACACAACGTAAGGGCCTCAGCTGATGGGAATTAGTTTCAATGTGGTCATTAAACCAAAGTATTGGACAAGATAAAAATGTTGAACTGACGATGGTGCTAAAGGTAATGTAAGAGGATCCCCATAGTTATAACAATTCATCCTGAAGGGAACATGAATGCCAACGATGCAAAATTTCATGACAAACCAAGCTGTCTATGCGAGTCAATGCAACTACAAAAGGTCCTCGAGCATGCAGCCACAACTGGCCTACCAAAATATTATGCCATTTGATGCAGCAGAATGCAAGATTAGCCGTGGACAGACACAGAGGTGCACACTCACCCACACACGCCCGATCGCATAATTCTCCTGTCCTAAATAATAATTAAAGGGCATCATATTTTATAAACGGCTCATACATTTTGTTTGTATAATATGAATAACCAAAGTAAATGCAAGCATCAGATAAATTCAGCTGAGCAGAAGTACCCTTGTACTTCAGTTGCCGACAGTATTTAAGTAAAAGTACTTAGTTACTTTCTACTACTGATTGATACTGAGAGCTATCATGTAAATAGTTGGGCCAGTTCAACCAGAAAGCGTGTTCACATTATGGAATCTAAAGTAGAGAACAGACTTAGTATGTCAAAGCTTCTGTCCTTTTTTCTGTTCATACAAACCTGCTGAAAGAACCGTATTGTATTAAAAAGGTGTGCAGTGCTTCTCTTTAAACTCTCCATCCACTCACATGTCCTCCTCCCATCCCAGTGCGGACCCAGCCAGGGTGGATTGCTGTCACCAGTATGTTGTGTCTCTTGAAGTCCTCAGATTGACAGCGAGTCACCATGTTCAGTGCTGCCTGGCAACCAACAGCAGAAAGCACAGAAGCTTTGTTGGTAAAATGACACAAAATACATCAGTCTTATACATCATTTTTATGTAATTTAGAGAAGGATACAGGTTTCTGAAATTTTTCTAAAATCAAGAACGTCTGGGTCTCTAGGATCAAATCTCCCAAGATACAGATTCCCAGTCATGTTTTCCCTGTAGCCTCCCTCCCAACCACCCGAAGGATGTCAGACACACGGTGTATAATTTTACAACCTACAAATGGTCCTGGCTGGGAGCCAACACCGACACCACACTGCTGGAGAACCAAGCCGTATTGCTGGGTCCACTGGAGGGAAGGGAGGCACGAGGGGAACCTGAACCAGGACTGAGCGGAGCGGAGCAGACTTTCAGACCCCTGTTGCATTAAAATAATAGGTATTCTAAAGGGACTCTGGTGCTTGGAAAACAATACCGCTTTCACCCACAGGGACCGGCAAAATCTAAGCAAATTGAAAGTACCTCGTAGTAACTTTAAATGACTAGTGCAACTGTGTGAGTTGTTCATCTATTTAGACCGTATTCCTGGCAGTGTGGAGAAGTCTTGACCATCATGTTGGCAGACAGAATTCATGGAAAATATAATCAGTTTAAAAAGTAAAACAACACCATCCCAATCATTACTGATTACCTGTGAATTATAGAATAGACCTGTCAATCACAAGTGTACCTACAGTAAAAATCTGCCTAATGGCTGCTTTCCATCTAGGTGTGTCTCTTTCATTTGAGTTGCCCTGCCCCAACAGGTGCAACAGAACTAACAGGAGAGGCAGGGAGATGTCAGAAAGGAACAGTGTGGTTGGGTGGACCATGTTGCCATCCACACCCAGAGCATGTAATATCTGTGGCCTGACAACATTCTGCAACATTACTGCATTTGTCCAGTTGACGGCATGGTAAAAAAAAAGATGCTTATTGCTTTAATTTAATATTGATATATATATTCCTCAGTGCCATAGAGTTCCATCACATCAATGAGCCACACTGTTGCATTGGGAGACATGTTCCTTAATTATAATGAACATACACACAGTAGTTTATTTTGATTCAATGCCAAATGCACTGTCCTGCTGCCACAAGCACTAGAGCACCAAATGTGGATTATCCCGCGGTTGGAAATAGTCCCCAAAAAAGTCACTATTTCCTTCTGTTTGTTTGCTAAAAACTACAGTGACCAGTTTTAGGAAATCCCTGGGCTCCTTTTTTGTTTTTTTCAAAGAAACCATATTGCCTATTCTGATATTATTTTTAAAGATTTTAATCTAAAGAAGGAACCAATGGGCTAAGTAGGGAAGTCAGAAGTATTGACTGAGATGGACTAACATGGTTTGGGTGCTGTTTCAGGGAATTTGTTGACAAAAAAAGGAAATGTCAGTCTTATCCCTCAAAGTAATAAGAGCACACAAAGTAAATATGTGAGACTAGGAGAAACGGGTTCTCATACAGGGTTAATTCAACCGTAGCTGTGAATCCGTCTCTTTTGACTTTAGGGGCCTCTGTTTTGGGGATGTTCTTATCTCATGAAACCAAATTAAAGAGCTTAAAAAAAAATCTTCCAGAAAAAAAAAAGGAAAACAAATTAGGATGAATTGTCATTATTTATCATTTTAAATATCAAATGTAGGTTTTGTGATAGTCAGCGGTACCTTGCTGGCCCTATAAGGGTACATCTGCGCCTCAGCAAAGGTCTCTGGACATTTCGCTATGGATGAGATCAGCGTGGAGATGTTGATGATGGCCGACCTCCTGCAGGACATTTTCTCACCTGAGACGCATTGAGAGACAAAGAGACTTGTGTCATGACATAGGAATAATAATGATAATACTACTTCTACAATTAATAACAATAATAATGAGAATAAATTTGCAACGTGATATAATGCATTTCTCGTGTTCTTTTTTGTGTGTTTATGCATAAATCACAGTGATTCAAAAGAGTTTCCACTTTATTACCCTCGTCCTTTTCAGGTGAGTGCATCTCTGCTGCTCTCTGGAGGAGTGGAAGAAACATCTGAAGAGAGAGAGAGAGAGAGTTGATGTGGTGTGCGTTTCATTACAAAAGATTTCATGTTGTAACTGATACAACTACTTGTGTTTGAGGTGCAATGTGTAAGATCTGGACATAATTTAGTTTAAAACAAAAAAAAGAACTAACATTATCAGAATAGATTGTAAATAGATTAAAGTGTAGACATTATGTCAAAGACGTCTATGAATTATGGTGCAGAGATATGTAATGAAATTAGCATGCTTTTGTTTTTGTCCACTAAACAAACAAGGCCGTACAGCCTCCTGCTAGTGGCACAAACACACAGACGGCTAACTTAAACTATGGGCCGACGCCACGCATGAAGATTATAAAATTGCAGTGTTATTTTGACTACTAGAAATTGGTTGGATTTTGCGTATTCTTGGACTCAATAGTTGAATTGAAATGCTGCCCCCTATTTCTTTGGAGCAGGTGGCTAGGCATTACACATTGCACCTTTAATACCCTCTGAATGTACCAATTGAATACACCTACCATATGTTTTTTTACGTATGTAAACTTTGACAGTCTGGCTCCTAGCTGGTAGCACCATCTGTTCCTGTCTCTTATTTTTGTGTCTATAGTTGTTTTTCATTCTGTTGCTACAGTATGTGACTCAGTAGTGATGTAGATACATGATGTCTGCCAACATCGGACATGAATGTCAGTGTTTTTTCCTATTTCAACAGTGAAAATTTGTGGTCAGATGATGCAAGCGATGCAGCAGTTACTGCTTTTCATCATCAGAACATGCTGATATTTGGTCTGTGTGTGTCTGTGACTCATCTCTGGTATGGACGAGACCGCCTACAGGTTGGGAGATTAATCCCCTAATGACGTGGTGCGGACAAAACAACTTAAAGCTCAACGCTGTGACAACAGTGGACATGGTTGTGGATGTTTTTTGTCCAGGACCCTATGGCGAACAAGAATGATCATAGCTTACGCCTTCCACCCTGGACAAAGACTCTTTGTATCATTCCTCCTCTGTCAGAAGCCTAGGCGTCCATCAGTTCAAAAACCTCACGCCTTAAAACATTCACGCTAAAAGCATAGGGAGGAGCAAGACGAAACCAACCTTGGCAATGAGAAATGGTCCAACCACATTGGTTTCGTACACCTCCATCATGTCTTTTTTCCCAGTGGCAGAGAGCGGTCCCGGTGTGCTCGGTCCTATAATGGCGGCGTTGTTGATCAGGAGATTCAACCCACCGGCCCCGATCTGCTCGTTCACAGCCTGGACAGCAGCCGAGATGCTGTCCTCATCCGACATGTCTGCAGAATGCAAAATTAATATTAATATTAATATTCTCTATAACGATCAGCATGGATACAAATTCTTTTTTTGATCCCGTTTGAATTATGCCGTGAATTACACACTTTTACAAATTTTAAAGAAAATTCTATACGTATAAGACATGAATGGGTAAATACGTAGCTAGAAAGACTACACGCCTAAAAGTTGTGAAAGTGACGTCTCTCTATAAAGCTACAATGTGTTATGTTATGTGTGTGCACATCCTACCAGGGTGTACACACACCAACAGTATTTGTTCGTTCTTTTGCTTCCTGGCCGATAAAAATAGCATCTGGATAAAAGCCATTGGTCAGACAACGCTACATTTGTGCATCGATATAGCTAAGATAGCTAGCAAGCTAGCAAGCTAGCAAGCCAAGGCAACGGCCGTGCTACTGAAGCACAGACGAGAGATATAGTTGACACTATGACCTCAGTGATCGGTTTCACACAAAACTAAATGCTACAACGACAAATCTATGACACTCTGCAACTTTTTTGAATTTCAACATTATCTTTTGAATTGACAAAAATTGTATGTGTAATTCATGGCACAGTTTAAACGGAATCAACGATTATGCTAATGGTGAAGATTTCACCAATGCGCACCTCTTGAGGAACTGGTGAAGTTGAACAAAGGGATTTGCAACAAGTTTGGTGAATCCAGCTCGGATCTTATTATGAGCAAACCTCAAAAAATGTAAGAGGTTTAGGATAATGATGTTCTTCCATCAGGCCCAATGTTAGCTTGTTGGGTCATACAATTGCAATGGGTAGTTGACAGAAGGTGGAGGTGCTCATATGCTGGGTAAACACAGGCTTAGCTATTCAGAGGGTGTGCTGCTGAGAACACACAACTGTAGAACAGTATGTCTGGACTCCAAGGACTATAACCGCCGACTGGATGTCCATATAACTGCTTTAATTTAACTGCATATGTTGAGACTGTCAAACTGAATGTGCAACTAGAGCACACAATGGGTTTTTTTGTATTCTATCCTTCATGTTTCTCTTCTGACTTGATGGAAACCCATTTGTCACATTTCAGCCATTAGATTTCAATTGCACGGACACTTACATTTTGAAAACAGGGGGTCTTAGTGGGGTTTTAGTCACTTCATATGTGTTGGGTGTATTGCATATATATCATATTGAAGAGCCAAGAATGCAGCCAAGAAACATTCAAGACGGACTGAAACTTGACTGTTCAAATCAATTAGTTTGAGATGCTTTGTATCCAATAAGCGGGAGATGTAAAAAATGTTCACAGGATTTCTCCCCTTTGGTAATGGCAGCTACCTACCAGAAAAAATGTTGACATAGCACATTTTATCAAAACCACAGTCAACGTTTCTGAACCATAATCTGATAGTATCTCCTGTAAGTCGCTTTGGATAAAAGCGTCTGCTAAATGCCTGTAATGTAAATGTAATGTAATGATAGAAATTTATTTTTACAATTGTGAAACATTTGGTTAGGTTTAGACAACAAAACTACTTGGTTAAGGATAAAAAGAATGTCATTGTTGGTGTTAAAAAGTATAACGTAGCAGTGAAATATCAACCGTAGTTAAATAACCTTCCTTAGCTAACTTTCTCACGTAACATTACGCTGATGTAAATTTTTGGTTTCTCACCAGACACTAACTGCGATAGGTCCTGTGTTTGATTTACCCACACAGCCATATTGGACATTCTGGATCGTTTTACTCGTCATTATACCTTGTTATTTTCGTACCAGGTAACTTTTAGTAATCGTTGTTCAATATATTACGCCACCTGCTCTGCCTATCCCTAGTTTGCAGAAACGTACAATGCCAACATTTTTTCCTGAATACTGGGCTGCTAAAGTTTCACTGAAATTACACACAGAAGGTTCTCCTCAGTTTTTTCCCCCCAATGACATCTCCCGGGCTTTGTAATATATCAACTCTGTCTATGTACATACAGATACACAGATATGAGTAAGTGTTGCGTTTACCTAGTTTAATTATAGTGATCTTTCCAGGATATTGAGTTGTTAGGTCTCTCAGGGCCTGAAAGAAACAAATTTATTACAGGAAGAATGAAAGATACATAGATGACAAGGCAAGAATGGCAGAGACAGAGACATACAGAGAGGGTTAGTAGTCCAAACAAAACATTGTAAATGACTTAACAACAGAACAGATATTTCCTTTAGCACTTTTGCAAGCAATGATATTGAGTTGCAGACAATAAACATATGGCTTTACAGAATACTTACAGAAAATTTACTAAATTAACTTCATGCTGTATTGAAGAAGACTTGAAACTAGAGATTGAGAACATAAACTCATGTTTACAATGTTTACTGAGGGAATAAATCAAGTAAGAAGTAGGGTCATTTTCTCATAGACTTCTATTCAACCAGAGGAGTCGCCGCCTGATGGACAGTAGAGAGAATGCAAATTCTGTTTTAAAAATAAAACTTGGTTTCTCAGAGTACATTTTGACTGACCTGCTTTTTACTTTTATTTAAGAACTTTTTTAGGACTTTTTAGTACTTTCACTTTTACTTTACTTTTACTTGAGGGTTAAATGTCTTTAAAGTAACAGTACTTTTACTTGGATACCATATTTTAGCAGCCCTGCACTTGATGATAACATTTCCAGGAACAACCCAATCACTGAGGGACCTAGTGCATTGCTTCTCACAGTTTTTAATATGGTTGGACGTGAAACCTTCCAAGGTTACACCCACAAGTTTGGTCTCTTGACTTGCTAATATTTGGCTACGCCTTTAACAGTTGTATTGACCAAAACACCATGCTTTCAGTTCAAGGTTAACATTTGGAACCAATTCAGCACTTTGTTTCAAAGCTCTTTCTAGTTGATCATTTATGGAATTCACCATATATATTGTTGAATCATCAGTTATATATAGCATACAATCTTCAGTCTCCTAAATATTATGTTTATGTACCACAAATGTCACAGCAAATTCATTTTCAGGGAACTAAATGTTCATACTGTATGATGACTGACGGTGAACTTTATTTGTTTTCCCAACGAGTCAGAACGAGAGCCTCAGTCACTTTCTGTAACCTTAACAAAGTTCTTATTTTAATGCAAACCATGATTATTAACTAAACCTAACCAAACTTCTATGGTTATTTACTCAAAGCACTTAAACAATGAATAAGTCAACAGTGTCTTGAAGCATGAGTTAGAGCCTGCTTACTTTCTCAATTATTAACCAAAGCTATGTGTTTCTAACCCTGAACTCCTCCCCACAACTTCTGTGCAGTTTAACAATGCGACCACTTTGTGGACAAAAACATTACTTATGATCACAATCCACACAGAACAACGGTTCCCCAAAGCCTTTTTTTGTAGTAGTTTACCGTTTCCACGGTAAATTATTGGTACAATTTGTAAATAATGATTATTAAAGTACTAGACAGCGTCTTTGAGGCACCCAAAAATGTAAACATTTTACACTTACGCTGAAAAGGAGACTAATTAACTGAAACTTTGAGGCCAGAAAGTAATATAAAAAAAATATTTTTCTTGTCAATCATTTTGACAATTTGTCATTAGTCATCTGGACTAAAGCAGATTATCTTCATCATCTTACTTAAACACCCTGATTGGACTGTAATAGAGCTTGCAAGGGCTACAGAGGAATGTGTAGAATAGGAATTGGCTGCTTTTTGCCAAAAAACAATGATGCATTTAACATAATGAATAATTTCCATTTGACATAAGTCAATATGCCTCTCAGAGTAAGCATCATATAGCATTCAATATTTGTTAGAACAAACAGAACTTTGTGTATAAGCAGAATATAATGCAATACAACCTTTTGAATTTTGAGAAATGTTAACACAATATTTGAGTGAAAAAAAGTTGTTTTTTTCAAATCAAGTCCCTCCCATTGATCAACAATCCCTTCAACCCCATAGAGATGGATTGTGTTTTTTAAATAATTGGGCTTATTTTTAAAGTAATTTTCATCTACGTGGGTCCAGGGTGAATACCTCAAGGAGAAGCTATGAATCAATTCCAATGCTCTCTTGTTCGTAGCAGGATGTGTGTGTATATGTCTGTGTGTGTGTGTGTATGTGTGTGTGTGTGTGTGTGTGTGTGTGTTAGCAGTGAATCCGAGAACTAAGACAAAAATGTATGTGTAACTGTCTCACCTCAGCCCCGGTTGCCTCAGGCGCTCTGCAGCAGGCATAGATGTGAGCGTCCAGTCCTGTTCTCTCTGCCAGCTGTTTGACCAGCTCCAAACCAATGCCCCTGTTGGACCCGGTCACTAACAAGTTGCCTTCCAGCTTCTCTGACATGTTTGCCGATCAACTATCACACCCCAGGACTCTGACTACTTTCTCTCTGTCTGTCTCTCTCTCTCTCTCTTTCTCGCAGCTGTAACTGAACATGTGAGAGAGCTCAGTGCTGCTGTAATGCTAGTGCGTCATGCATTTATATAGGTGTGTACTGCACCAAGGAGGCAGGACTCTCCACCTTGTGTATGCACACGTGTATTCTGTCACTTCTTTTAACAGGTGGACCACTTTTTGTCCCTGTTTGACTGGTAGTGACTCCAGCTTCAGAGTCTGTCTGACTGTCAAGAAGATTAATTTAAAACCAAAAGCTGACAGACTTGTTTTGCCTCTTCCACAACGTTTGCATTTGCTTGGCCTTCCGACGGTGCGTGTTTAGTTAAGCAATCATTTCAAAAATGTGGTAATTCAAGGTGAGCAAGTTACCATTTACCCCACAACACAGAGAGTGGAGCTTGATATTTTACTACAGAACGAATTGGTAAATCTTTGATGATGCCAAGACCGCAGCTGCAGAAACATGAAGTTACCACACTGCTAGAAACTTAAGATTTCTGCCTCTTCCCGCTAACTAAGGACAGACAGACAGACAGACAGACAGACAGACAGACAGACAGACAGACAGACAGACAGACAGACAGACAGACAGACAGACGGAATGGCGCTGGTGCCTCTTACAACCGGCCATCAGAGGAAAGAGCAACGATCTTATCAATCTAAATGCTTGGTTGTTGCAATTTAGTTTTGAACTAGATCAGAGAATAAATTGCATCTAATTGTACTATTAATTGGGCACTTAAGCAGGCTGTAATTCACTTGTATTACTTTACTTTACTTTAATCTATTTGTGATCCAATGTGTTTAAAGCTGCCCTAGTCACTTATTTTAATATCAACAACAGACAAAGAGCTGTTAAATAAACAGATATTTCCCTCAGGAATCAGGGGAGACCAAAAGCAGAGCTAAAAGAAAGTGAAAATTGGACTAACATTCGTCAGGTGGACACAAACACTCTATATAATGCTGGTGTCTTCTGGATGTGTGAACAACAGCGACAGGATGCAGCTGTTCATCATATCAACTTCATGTGTTCATTTAAAAGGTTTCCCTTTTAACGAGGGTTTGCTAACAATCATTACCATCCCAGGTTATTTTCCCATGAATCCGTTGTTGACTACTCCTGTAATCAGGTTGAACCTTAGATACAACTGGGCAATGGGAGCTATTTCTAGGTGAATGGGATGTTAGATAAGCATTTAGTGATACAAAGTATCAGTGAGTTCAGAGGGGCAGTGTACTTCTTGCAGCTTGTGTGTTACAAGTATTTGGTCATAAATAACATAAACATATTACAATTTAGACCTGATAATTGCACTGTAAACTGATGAAAAGTTTAAAAAACAATCTTCCTGAGGGGAACGTGAATGTGTGTAGCACAAAATCAGGAGATCATTAGAGTCAAAATGGTTCAACATCTGGGGACCATGATAAACAACATTTTATGGCAATCCACCCAAGTTGTTATATGATTTCGTAGCTTTTTGCATCCCTAGAGACTAGTGTGTCTACACATAATGTAGTTATTTTGAGACATATATTTTGTTTGTAAGTAAACATTATTAGCATTCTAATAGCAATTAACAGTGCAAAGACAGCAGGTGTGTCCATGTACAGTCTGTTCTTTGACCCAGCAGCACAATCAGTGATTTAGAGGTTAAAGTTTTAAGAGTTCATTCAAGTCATTGTCAGCGTGTAATGATGTGATTAATAATTATCTGGATTCTGTGATAATGCTTAAACTCTGGTGACCAGTGCCCCCACTGAAACAACCAGTTAATATGTTATATTACAAAAATAAATTCCAGCCTTCATGGTCTGCGTAGTTAATAATCAATTTTTTGATTTATAAATCGCTTATGAAAAGACATTTCATGATGACAGTTGCATAGAGGTGATTTGACAGTGTGACTTATTTCCCAAGATAACTGCAGCCAGTGATTACAAAATGTAATTTCACAAGTCACCACATACACCATGGCAGAGTAATTTAATTCATCTACATTATGTTACACTGCTTTGACTTGGCAATAAAAGTCTGACGGATCGCTTTTATTTGCTACTATGAAACTCCAGATAGCTGAGATATGAACTCGCCAGCTTAAAAGTGAAAAAGAAACCTTGATTTCACTTCCCTTTCTAAGATCTTATCTTATACAAACATAAGGAGCAAAGTCCCTGTTTTTTCAAGTTTGGTGGCGTTAAAACAGTGCCCTGCTATCAGATTCTGACCAAAGACACAAATCAAAAGCCATTCTTAATCATAGCTTTTGATGGGACTACATCATACTGTGTGTTATGATTGATAGGCTTATTATTGACTTTCTATTATATAAGTAGAGTCAAGATTTTGAGACTGTTCTCCGGAAAAAAAAAATCTTCCTGAGGGGAACGTGAATGTGTGTAGAGCAAAATCAGGAGATCATTAAAGTCAAAATGGTTCAACAAAATTGTATGGCAATCCACCCAAAAGTTGTTGTATGATTTCGTAGCTTTTTGCATCCCTAGTGACATGCCACTAGTGTGTCTACACATAATGTAGTTATTTTGAGACATATATTTTGTTTGTAAGTAAACATTATTAGCATTCTAATAGCAATTAACAGTGCAAAGACACTTTGAGTCCAACCATCATGTTAAAGTTGAAGAAACAAGGTTGTCTAATGACAGGGGAATTTTGCTGATAGGGGCGTCAGATATGTTGTTCTAGAAGGCAGACTGGAAAGTTGTAGCAGTGATGAACAGTTATCTTGTCTCCATGAGCACCAGTTTGACAACAGAAATATGGTTTTAACAACACAACGTAATCATCAGGGATGTCGTCTGCACTAATTTGAACGGCTAAGAAAGCGTATGACAGAAAAAAATTGACAGACTGTGATTCGAGGCTCAAGCAAGCTACAATATAAGCAAAGCATTACAATGATGGAGATAAAATATTACTAATAGTTTAGCTTAGCCTCTGCTAACTGTAACTATCAGGGCTATTGCGCCGCAACTGTGAAAATAAACTGTTAAGCAGAAGGCTAAACTATTAGGGATGGAGAAAAAATGTTGCCAATAGGCTAAACTATTTACAAAATGGAGAAATGTTGCTAATAGTTTAGCCTTTTGCTAGCTGTGAGCTTTTGACTGCGGTTATCAGAGGGCTTAACTATCAGAAAACATTTTCTCTCCGTCTCTGAAATGCTTCGGGGGTATTGTAAGTCTCTTTTTAATAAGTCAGTTTTTGCAGTGCAGGCAGCTGTTTGCCAACGCTGGAATAGCAAAATTTTCTGCCAGATCATCATTATGTTATAGCCTCATGTCTCACTCACATCACAGATAAATCCAGCCCTGTATTGAGGCTAATGTGTGTACAGAATATTGGATCCATTTCATTCAGTTCTCTTGAAGGACAAATTCAAGCCTGCATCTCCCGTTTTAGTGTGGCTCCACTATTCAAGAAGCAGAATATTTGTACCTCCACGTTAATAAAGCAGCTGAATCCATAAACAGACATTTTAGAACAACTCAACTTTTAGCTGTAAAGTCAAGTGATATGCAATAATAAATAAAAAGTAGAACACTTGATATCTTATTTTACAAATGAGGACAGCTTTATCCATTTTTCCCCAGAGAACATAGACTTGCTGTGTGTGGTTGAAAAATTGGTTTAAAGTATGTTTTTTTTTTTTTTAACCAGAGACAAAAACACACTGATAAAGATAGGAAATAGCATTGCGTTTTTCTACTTTTTCCTCGAGGTGGAAAAGTGAACGTAACGTGACGTGTTGACAGGAGCCCAATGGTTATTCATGTCAGAGGTCCTGGCTCTTGATCAGTCAATATTGTAGTTGGATGCTCATTTGATCCATTGTCAACCCAAAAAAAAAAAGAAACAACTGAGAAAGCCGTTTGGTGGCTACTGCATCCCAAATACCCGACTGCCCTCTAGTGGTGTAACATTTGCAGTACATTGCATCCCATTAGAACAGTTCAGTTTCACTTTGGCAATTTACAAAAACCTTTCACTTTTGTGCCAGATGATGTTATGTGGATACCATTGATCTTTTTTTTGCCTGTTGCCCATCATGTCCCGAAGCATAACATTACAGTTCATACTGTAAAAAATCTTGCAGTTATTTTTTGTCATTGTGTTCTTTTTTACCATTTGGTTTTCCATTACAGGATGGTTAATCGACTCATTTCTTTACATGTAGTATCAAACTGCTAAAAGTAAAAGATCAATGAAACATTTAGGAATACAAGCTATTATTTCAGATTATGATTTAATGCTTAAATCAAAAAAGGTCTCTTAGATCAGCTAAGGGCACAACTCTTATACGACAAAAAGATAACTGTAGAATACAGTATAGGTTTAACATGTCATGCAAGGGAAAACATAAATAGTCTTAAACAGCTGCTATTCATTAATCTGTTATGTCCAAATGCACATTTAAATGGATGTTACACCACATTTTGTTTCCATTTAATGTGATGCTCTTTAAGCGTGCTCAAACACTTCAGTAAAAATGGGTCACTTGATAAATCTCCACTTTAGCAAATGAGTAATTTTACATTTATACGTGCAGTTCTTTGATAAATATTGGCCAAGAACGTTGAAACACACCAAGTAGCTTCATTCTCAGTGGCGTGGGTTCAGACAGGTCTTCTAGGCCCCCGAAAAACAACCCTAGTTGGTTCTTACCCGTTACCCACGGGTAGGAGGCCACACTTAACAGACTATTACTCTTTCAGCCAGTCTTCTGTGTCGGCTGAATGCCAGTCTTAAGGTTGTCAATGTCGTGGACTCGCCGGTTACTTCTGGTCCCTGCCACAGTCCACCCTGGACTTCATATGAACAGTTTCTGATACTGCTGAGTCCAGCTACATGCGAGCGCTCCAAATTACGCAGCACACCGTGTAAAAAAACACAGCCACGTGTGTTTAATTGTCAACAGACCACCCACCAAATTTGTCCGTACAACCTTCTGCACTCAATCAGAGGTTGACATCCCGGACATCTGTGGGTGTAGTTGAGAGGTCCTGCCCCTCGCAGATGCCCTTACTTGAAATGAAAACCCGGTGTTGCGGCTGTTGTGCCTGTCGGAGACTGGTTTCCAGTAGCGACTCGATTTGTTCCTGACACGCTCGGAGACAGTCCTGAAGAGAGAGGGTTCAGGTTAGTTTGTAAATCAGAAATGATGTATCCACATGTACTAATGGTGTCATGGACAGGCGCACACACCGGGTCGCTTCGGATGGTCTGCGCCAGCTGCTCCGTCAGTTTCTGAGACATCACGGCATTATCCGCCATTCTGGTCTGCAGGCCCTCCACTGCTGCCGCCATGCTACCTGCTGCTACCATGGACGGAGGGCTGGCGATAAATTTCACATCTGCAGAATATCAAAACAGAACTAAATGTTAATTTGGCTCACTTTGAAGAGCAAGTGACAATAACAGAGCAACAACAAAGCATTCAGATTTCAAAAGTTCCAGAGTAAAGGCATTTAATGAAGTGAGGATTCGGACTAAAAAGCCCAGCATTAAGGGCGACGTGTTGTTTTAGGTATAGGTGAGAAAATGAAATACGATCCAGTCCGGATTGATTTACAGATCAATGCTAAAATGTCCCCTTTACTGTAGATACCGTTGGCTCCGTCAGCACTTCAGCTGTAGTTTGCACTGTTAGCTGCGAGCTGCCAGGTAGCCATCGACATGTTGAGAGCCAGCAAGAGGAAATCGAAAGCGTTCTTAATCTCAGATTTTGCACCTTTATACGTCGCAAATTGTGCTAAAGTCGATGAACCTCCATTGTCCGTTTAAATTAGTGATTTATTAAATTAAAATCGCAATAACAAATTGCCTAAACTGAGCCCTAGAAAAGTCAAAAGGGCTGCCTGTTTTTTGTGGGTAATATGGTGTGCCTCTATTATAATAATAATAATAATAATAATAATAATAATAATAATAATTCAGGGTTGTATGAGTATCTGTTATTTATGCATCCACCGAGCACACCAAGCGCAGTAATGGCGACATTTTATGTTGATTTTACTTGTTTGGTGTTTTTGGAGTTGTCTCAAATTAGTAGGTTTAACTGCCACCTCAGTAAACTCTTTCTGGCTTAATTTAATAGGGTATTTATTTATAGACAAAGCTAATGGGAACTTCCACCTCCTTGTATAAAAAAGCAAAACTCTGTATGTAAAGTAGTCCCGTGCTTACCTGTGGCACAAAGAGCCACGAAGGTCTGAGCGTGCTTCCTGAGTATGGGCCTGTTCTCTTCCCTGACAGGCAGCTGGGACAGAAAGTGGTCGATGAAGTCGAGGGGGGTCACCGAGGCCAGGTCCCACTTCAGCTTTTTCAAAACCAGCAGCTCCATTTGCTGCGTGGACAGAGAGAGGGGGACAGAAGGACAGGTTCAAGTGTGATCCTAACAGACAGATGCAGGGATTAATATGGGGATGGAAGGGTTTTTTGTCTACTTGTGGGGATTTTTGGCTTTAGGGTGGCACTGAAGTAAAAGGTCAGGGGGTCATCAAAGCCCATTAGGAAGCCTCCTCTGGGGACCAGGAATGTCCAGTGAACATCATGGCATTTATTTTTTTAAAAGATACTTATAGCCCCAAACTCAGTGAAACCGGAAAATAACACGCTTCAATTGATGCTCCTAGGGTGTCCTGAAGGCATCAGATAGAGATAGATCTATATCTATACACACACACAAATACATATGACTATATGTACACTAGATAAACTTCTTGATCCAAATAATAAGCTCCTGGTTCAAAAACATAAAGTGTATAAGAGTAAATTATTGATCTGACATAGATGAAAGTTTAACTAGATGATGTGTAATTAACGACAAAAGATCCGCTAGATGGAAGACGTATCACTGATGGAAAAAATTCTTGTTACAAAGTGAGGCCTCTCTCGCCTCATAAAAAAATCTTGTTATCTTGTAAGTTATAAACAGAATTCATGTGAAGTAGTGATAGCTGACGTGTCAATTTAACCAATGAAAGCGAAAGAAGTATTAGTATAATTTATTGATGAATTACTTCTTTAATAAAAAGGGGAAAACCATTAGCTTCAGATTCCTTTAGCTCTCTCTAAACAGATACTGCAGCTACAGAAAAAAAACCATCTTTGGCCGCTGGGTCCTCAGATGATGCATACAGATTTGAAACTAGGACAAAGTGTACTTCAAAACACACACATCAGGAGCTTTCAGTGGTTTTGGGCTTTAAAAAATGGCCTTAAGTGTTGATCGACGTTGTGGAAATGGTCCGGAGATTACACAAACTATTAGAGGTTATCATCTAGGGACCATGAAATCCATACCCTGTCTGGCCACTAATCTGAGATACCTCGATCTGAACGAAGGAATCTTATGGGCTTTGAATTGTTGCATCAACGCTAAGAGGACATGACAGCGACCTACCAGCAGCTGGGCGGGTGCGACGGAGTTGTCCGTGTAGATGCAGAGCTTCTCTGCGGTGAGCGGGATCGTCTCCTTTAGCTTGGACGCCAGGAACATGCAGGCGGCTCCCAGTATCTGCAGGTGGCTCTTCTTGGTGGGCTCCACGGACAGGAAGCGGTCCATGTAGTTCATGGCCAGGGGGAAGACCTCCTCCTCGCACCTCTGCTCCTCGCACACCTGCGCGCACACAAACCAGTTAATGCCTTGTCATCAATGCCATTATAAAAATAAAAATCACATGCATTTAGTTTAACTCACAGAGGGTGCCACAGTAACCCCTGGTCTCATGTAATCTTACCCGTACCAAATAAGTGATGTGTACAGAACTTAAGTTTACAGATAAGAGCACTAGTTTCAGCACATACCAAGAGTTCTGGTATCTGAATTGAGAGAGTAAAAAATGAACTCTGTGCGACACACATATGCTTTTTTTTTTTTTCTTCTTGCTTTTGTGCCATTAACTGAAAGCCTTTCAGCAAAAAAAAAAAAAAAAAAAAAAAGGTAAGGAGACAAAGTCAAGATAATTCCATTATTTATTCATTTTCAAATTCAGATGCATTTCTTGCAGATAAATCCAGTAAGTTAAAAAAGTGACATGGCTCTATTACAGAAGAGTGAAGCAACATTATAAAAGCAGTCAGTCAGGAACGCTCTAGAAACCGTGTTACTCTCATAGATTAGTGGTATGGTTTTGTCATTGCATCACTAAAATCTAGGCTGAAGAGCTTCATGCTAAAAAGACTGCAATAAAAAGAAAAAAAAATAGTTATGCTCGCTTATATACACAGTAGTATCCCAGGTATATGATAAACATTTGAAGAAATGCTTAAATGCAGTTGAATGGAATGGACACGGAGCCCGAATGGAGGTAAAACTTTACAACTTTAAAAGTTCATCCCCCAACACAAAGGCATCGCGTGGTCTGCATGGACTGCCAGCTCGCGACATTTAAATATATATTTCTTTAAATAGGTTTCTGTCTTTTAACCATAACTTGTTTTAGGAATCTCTGTGGATGTTTCTCCCTCATTGATAAATTAAACTGACATGTGAGCGCGTGGAAACAGTTATGCAATTGTAACGTAAAAGTAAAGAAAGTTTGTGGAACAATTAGTCATTTCAAACTACAATAAGTGTTTAAAAGAGGCGACATTTTGCCATCTTAACAGACTAAACGTAATAAAAAAAGACATTGTGGATCATTGTCATGCCACTGGTGAACATATGTAATGGATTTAATAGCGACAACAGTACGTTACTCCATTGACAACAGAATTGAACACTTTAAAAGAAACTGAAAGTCCCAGAATGCAGCTTGTTTTCGGCAAGACTACAATACGTATCCTGCCTAGGCACTTCTAAATATTTAGGGTTAAGTTCAAACATAATTTGGCACCAATTTCGGTCACCTTCGGACACACAAAAAATAAATCTTCATCTCCTTTCCCTTCCACATAATGTGCAGTGGTGCTAGAGAGCAGCCTGGGTGTATTCCTTATATTGTAGCTTAATAGCCGAATTTACCACAGTCTCTGAATGTACCCAAAGTAACGCGTTTCTTTGCGGTTAAACGGAGGAACTTTATACAAATCGCCGTTATTTATGACATGGTTCTCTACGCACAACACGTAACATTACATTGGCGTTTAACTCACCTCCAACATCCAGGTAGCCACTATTCTCCTCATGTACGGAGCTATTTCTCTCTGGACGCATTTGAAGTAGTTGGACGCGGGGAGGTACTTGTCCTCTGCCCGCAACAACGCGTGCAGGACCCGGTCGTTCAACAGGTTGGAGTCCCGGTAGGCCCTCCGGATGGCCGGCCTGTCCCCCTCGCAGCAGAACAACCGGCGATCCATTTAGCCTGCCGGTAGCACTTTGTGTCTGTTTTCTGGCTATTTCCTTTGTGTCACTGTGATGACAAACCTTACAAACTAGCTTATACTTAGCAAATAGCAACTAGTTGTTAGCCGCTCCACATTTTGCATAGAAAACCCCTCACAACTGGCCTTTTAACTCGTGGGAGAAGTAAACCAACTTTAGTTACAGGTTGGAACAGCTGTTTGATCTTTATGAAGTCAATACAATGGTTCGTTATTTGTCTCCGTCGTCTCAGTTTATTCCTTTCCCGTCGGGCTTTAAGTTACTTTCTTTTGTTGCACAGGACAGAAGTACGGGACGGTACGGTGGTACAGCGCTCTTCCCACCGGCCATGTGGAACGAGTTTACCTGCTGCGCCGCTTTATTGTTGGACCGCGTCGAGGCGATTTGCATAAAAACGACGACACATCCGGTAAGAACTGTCAAAATAAAAGAACACAACATTTTCAATTTTTCACCAATTGTTGAAGATCACATCATTTATAAACCATGATAAAAATGTCGGTTAACACAACATATTAGTTTACAAAAATACATACTTTTCCTCTTATCTTTCTTGTAATATCTAACCATGCAGATGGTTTATGTGGGTTTGATGCTGTGATTTTGAGATATCCATTGATAGATATTACATTGGAAAGTTTGGTCTATTTCATAACGATCATACGGGTGACTGTCGATGATAAGATGTACGATACCATGGTATCATAATACTGAAGTTGTGGCAAATGTGGATGCCTAAGACTTGGATATATAATATGAAGTAGGCTAGTCAATGGTTAAACTATATGTTTTTTGTTTTTGTTTTTGTACTTATTGTCAATGTTAGACCAGCAAATATGCTGCTTTCAATTTAAAGTAGGAAGTATTATAGATTATAAACAAGTATACGCACACACAGAGGAAGTAAAAATAAATCTTTTATATTAAAAAAACATACAAGTTAGATTACTGTTTTTCTTTCCTCATTATGTTTACAAATGTTTTTGATCCCCTAAGCATTGATGTTGGTGAGGCGGGCAGTAAGACCAGTCAAAGAATTTGGGTCTTGGGCAAACTTACAATTATATATCATCATTGTGTGTATTTGACTGCATGTGTCCTGCTGACAAATGTACAAAAACTACAAGTTTTTGAGCCAATCTTAAATGGATCTTGGTAGTGGGATGAGCCAGTTGCTCTTCGGAGAGCTTTTCCCCATTCTGTCCACCCGTCTTAATGTTTTCTTTAAAATATATCCTCAGTGTCACTTAACATGAAAACAAAAGACTCTCCCAGGTCCAATAGGTTACTGAAACAACGCCATGACTATGGCATAGAGACCAGTCAGAGGTGCAAATCAAAACATTGGCCCCTTTAAAATGCCTCAGTGATGAATTTGTGAATAAAAGATGGCACCTTAGTTGCTGAATTTATACAAAATTGAATTTCAAAATGAGTTGCTTTGAGCTGCAGATTGCGTCAGCAATTAGATAAGCTTTACATAAGTAAAAGTAGCAGTACCACAATATAAGAAAAACTAGTCAGAGTGCTGTGTGTTCACAGTTCTACTTGAGTAAAAGTACACAAGTAGTAACAGCAAACTGTATTCTTAGTATAGTGAAGTTTTGTAAAAGTATAAAACTGCATCAGTTGGAAACACTCACGTAAAGTGCAATGACCTCAAAATTGCGGTCTCTGTGGACAAAAGCGGTAGTGTTTCCGAGCACCAGATTCCCTTTAGAAAACCTCTCATTTTACTGCAGCAGGGGTCTGACAGTCCGCCCCGCTCTGTCCTGGTTCTCCTGTTCTTCCCTTATCTCCAGCTTGCCGAGCAATACGGTTGCGAGATAATGATTAAGCATAAAGTCAGTGTGGCATAAAGGTAGAGCCTGTTGGGACTCATAGTTGACTTATCCCGCCAAAGTTTTTACGAACATAGGCTTGTACCTTTAACTTTTTATCATCCAAGATGTATGGTCATAGTCTATGGGAAAAAGTTATGTGACATTTAACTCTAGAAATGTCTCCCACTTTGCAACTCTATAGGAACCAATGGGACTTAGAGGAGCTATTCAGGGGAGTCAGTATTGAGAGATGAACTAACCCATTGTTGGTTATGGTCTTTTATGGGATTTGTTGATAGTAAAGAGAAATCACAAGCCTTATCCTGAAAACATTGGGTACATTACACAATGAAACACTCAGTGGTAAAATTCTCCCAACAATGCAAGGCAAATAATTAATTTTGCATTGATTCCGAACGCATCTCAAAAACGTGTGAATATGTATTGTCTGTCTGTGTGTGTTGGACTGACAACTTTTTCCATGAGCATAATATAGGAAGAAAAGGATAGAAAATCCCAAGACTCTAACTAAGAAGTGCACAGTAAAATCTCCATTGTCTTGTATTGCACAGATATCTACAGTCAGTAGACCAGAAACCAATTGACTTCAATGTGTAGCCGTTCTCAGGAGAGAGACGGAGACAGAGATCTACGTAGCCATGTCTCTCTCTGTCTGTGTGTGTGACCTTTAACCCCAGTTCCTCGGGGTGGCCGGGTCCAGGGTCATACTCTGGACACGGCATACAATAGTGGCCCATAGATTCTATTGATTCGTCGTGATTGATCCCTCTTACAATGGAGACCGATCCGCGGTGATCAGCTTCGCTAGCCTTCTGCTACGTCGTCCATTAAAGTTGCAGGACGGAATTTTGGCCTGCAGAGCTTCAGAACAGGGCTCAGTGAAGATATTACAACGGGGCCAATAGTGTTTTCTTTCGGCAATAAGCATCCAGGAATAGAGTAGTTTCTACCACTTGCATACCGTGACCGCATACTTGCTGACAAGATATTTTGATAATAGTTGTATTTAGCACGCAAAATGCCTCCCTTTGCCTTTGATCCAATAAATCTAAATATTCTGTATCGCATGACACCTATCTGCCAAATAAACATGCATCCACAGCTTTACAAAGATGCTAGCTAAGATCAGAGCATGTGTGGAATGAAAGAGACGGACGGGGCTGATGAGTGTGTGAACCCCTGTATTAGTGCTGAAGATGAATGTGGTGGCAGCTATAGAGAGCACACAGAGGTCTCCATGCTGAGGAATCTAACCTTACCATCCTTCACTGGAGATAAATGAAAAAAAATGGACCTGACAAAATTACTTCACAGAGAAGAAAAAGGGAGAGTAATGGAGGAAAATAGCAGGCTACTGGGGCTGGGTCTTCTAAATTTAAGCTATTGACTAACATATCTTTTTTTTTGCCAATGAGCATTGTCATCAAATTAACATGATTTACATGGAAACAATGGCAAATATGAATTCTTCCTACATCCTTATTACTAAACGGTACACTGAAAGTCTACTCAGCAAGTTACCAGCCATAACTATAGCGTGTCTGGAAACGTGGGTATAATCCGGCAGCAACCGTTGGTTCTGAAAAATGAAGCCAAAGCAGAAGGGTCTTAAACTTCCAATCTCTGTTTACAAAAAGAAGTCACATTATATAGAAATGAGAAGCCCCTTCTCAATTGATTTCTTACTCAGTAAACATTGTAAACATGAGTTTATGGTCTCATTTACCAGTTTCAAGTCTTTTTCAAACAGCATTTAGTAAATTATGGTTCCTTTTAGAGTCATATAGACCATAACGCATGGTTGCACTAATCTCCAACCACTCGTCACACTTCTGGTTCCAAAAAAACAAGATGTCGACTGCCATAAAACCAAGATGGCAACAGCAACAAAGCTGAACTCGAGGCTTCAAAATACCACTTCTACAGTCTCAGGATTTAATACATACATTGAGAAATACATTTAGAGTTATTTATTCTGATAAGATTAAATAAGTGACTGGTGTAAAGATTGTGACATTTTTATGGTTATTGCGGGGTAGATGGAAGAATTACGTTTCCTTCATAAACGTTTTTTTGCAGGAGCATGTCAAAACAGATTACCGCAGGGAAAATAATGGAAACTGTAAAAATAATGCAAAAGGAGACAGCCTTCTTAAAAACTGATAGAAGCTGTCATTTCAGCAAGTGCCTCAAAATTACAAATATTGTTCATCTAGTGCAGTTTTAATCACGACCCTTGTCGAGCAAAGGAGGAAGTCAAGTGACGTTATTTTAGAGTTGGTAGAAGGACGATGTTGGGTTGGACGAATGGATCCACAAAACATTGGCCTTTAGTTTGATTCCAGTTTCCTACCGCGTGTCTTTGCAAAGGCGGTAACAAAGGATGTATTTTGTTGTATAATTTGGAGGACTTGTTCTGCAACTGATAATTGCACTGTACTGCATCGACACAAAGTTTCTGTAGAAATGGCCAAGCACATAAGATCAGATCTGATATTGGAATTATCTGCTAATGAAGTAGAAGTGCTTCACACAACCGACAGCATCCCACACCCCCTGTAATACGTGTGTGTGTGTGTGTGTGTGTGTGTGTGTGTGTGTGTGTGTGTGTGTGTGTGTGTGTGTGTGTGTGTGTGTGTGTGTGTGTGTGTGTGTGTGTGTGTGTGTGTGTGTGTGTGTGTGTGTGTGTGTTAAGGGAAGGAAGGACGCTCCCAGAGGCTCCTCAAGTGCGTCAGCGCCTTTTAAGTCCATGAATGGCCTGGTATCACGGCTATCATGTCTGGACACCAGCGCAGGGAACGGACCAGGGCTTCTTCTCAAAGAATATGCCCTTCATCCCCCACCATCAATCCCCAACTGCTCTACTAACTGGGGGGGTGGGGCGAGGGTCCTGTGCTGTGTTTCCAAGGGGGGTTTAAAACTGAAGAATTTACTGCAACTTGTTGGGGAACAATTGATAGCACAGACATTCATTTTGGGAAAAAAGGGTGCTTCTACAGGTGTTTAATGATTTCAATTTCAAATAGGCAATATGATCCCTATATTCTTATTGGGGATAAGAACGTGTTGTAAAACCTTGAATCACCCAATAAACATCCAATTTTTTCTTAATATAGTAGTGTAAGACAAAGGCAGTTGGACTTTCTCATTCCCCTGAAGAGTTATTTTCAATACGAGGATAAATCCTCAAGAATCTAAAGCCATGGTGCTTTAGACCTATTTACAATGATATTAATGCAGAGCTGTTCCTGACCAATTTGTTGCCCTCGGCAAGATTATTAGCTGGTGCCCCTTGTGTGGCAGCCAATTCACCAATCATTGTGTTCACACACTCACACTGAAACTGCACAGCTTTATGCCTTTAGGATTATGCTATGCAGATCCCACTTAAAAGAAAAACTATACTTATCAAAATTATATTGTAGCTTATCCACAAAACACCTGGATAGTGTTTTGCCCTAAGAAATTTTAGGTGGGGGTTCGAGACATTAATTGTCGCCTTTTATCATCTATTAGGGTGATGCTGTGGGAAACCCAGAATAAAGTACTTATATAATAGGCTACGAAGTTAAATTGTTGTGGGCTTTTTTTGGTAATATTTCAAAAATACGAGTATTAAAATAGTATGAGTGAAAAATAGTTATCATTTTGATTCTTTCTTCATCCCTCATTTGGGGTGCACCCTTCGGATTGATGGCGCCCATGGCATTTACCTGTACCGCCTAATCCTAGGGCTGGCTCTTCCTTTGTGCTACACTGACTTTATCCTTAATCATCATCTACCACCATTGACTCTATGCTTAGTCTTGCCCTCAAATGAGATTGGCCAATCATAGCCGGCTCTGCTCCATAGACTCTAATGCAGTTGCTTCAGATTTTCTTCATTTTAAGGCTGGTTTCGTGTATTTCAAGCTAGTCGCGGTTAGACCTTGTGTAATAGTGAAACTCTTTACCCAGAGTGGTTTGTAGGGAGATATAAGTTTCTAAAACGTTATGTTTCTTTTTGTACAACATACAGTGCATGTGAGGATTCGCTCCAACAATGCTTTAATAATATAATCTGTTAAAGGTTAGATGTTATTTTGTTAGCAGTTAGTATGTGTATGCCATCATTCACATTTTTTTCACAAAGATTTTCAACAATAGACTTTTAGATACATTAACGCATCGTATCTTGTTAGCAAGCTTTTTGTTGAGATGATGCAGGAAGTCACTGCACCCAACTCTTTTTGCCCGATAAAGTGCTAACTCCAGTGCTAACTGTGCCTAAAATCATTATATCTCATTTTGATAATTTCCACAAAAATAGAGATTGTACAAAGTGGAACTCAAGCCCATTTGTCATGCATTCCTGATCAGTTTATTTTTTTTAAGCTAGGCTTGTTGGCATGTTTTTATCTGCAGCAACTGCTTTACCAAATAAATGATAACATTATAGAAGATAAGGTTGTACAATATTTATTTTCTTTCATATAAGGGGAACAGTGCCTGGTAGAAAAAAACAGTACAATTTCAATACATTAAAGCCTGCCTTTAACACACTTCTAAATCTTGACAAGTGTGCTACTGACCCTGAACCTAAAGCAGTAGCATCACTGTTATAAATGGTACAATGTGAATGTAGCCAAGAAGAAAGAGTTGAAAGAAGAGAAAGAGATGGTTTCTCCATAAAAGCTTTCTAAACCGAGGGTACAAACACAATGGACCGTGATGAAAAGATGGATAGAGTAATTGTCCTGTTAAGTGATCCGAAAAGACAGGGCAGGGAGGGGGTGGAGTGGACGGCGGTGTGTGTGTGTGAGTGTGTGTGTGTGTGTGTGTGTGTGTGTGTGTGTGTGTGTGTGTGTGTGTGTGTGTGTGTGTGTGTGTGTGTGTGTGTGTGTGTGTGTGTGTGTGTGTGTGTGTGTGACACAGCACGCTGAGAGGCCAAGGGTGCTAACAAGAGGAAAACGCCAAGACAATACACCCTTCAATGGGTGCCCCTCACTCTGTCTCTACCCCCCCAAAAGACATAGAGAAGGAGGGCTGGATACTAGGAGACCAGGGTCTGTACTTACTCCTGATCTGCAGTCAGTGTGGTCTACCAAGTATACTGTGGCCAGTTTCCCCAATTAGTCTATGTTCTAGGGAAAATCAACACTACATGAATTTTTTCCCTTTTTTTGTTGGATTAACTTGTTGTCTCTATTGATTCTACACTCAGTGAACACGTTATAAGGTACAGATGCAAAATCTAATGTGATCTAATACGACACCTCGGACATACATTCTGTATGATAATATGAGTTCATTTTTTGCACTTCCTGTCCCCACGTCTCAAAGACACAAACTTAAGAGATTTTAAAGTTTTGTTCCACAACATAGAACACATCAGTAAATTTATTTATTTAGAAGCTTTTAGGTGTCTTAAAAAAGGCCGCTGCAGATTAGTACGCCTTTACAGCCTCACTGTGTATACTTGCACTCATGCAACCGTGGTGTAGTTTGTTTATAGTCTAACGTTAGCTTTTTACTTCTGCCGATGAAAAAAAAATGGTGTTAATTTGTGTAGATTTACAATAGCTTGTATATAAGTAATGGATTTAGTAATAGTGACCTCTCCCATTGGTTTGTGGACTGGCGTTATGAAGCCTGGAGTTCGGCAATTTTACCGTCAGCAGCTTGAAATGCGCAGGCTCCATTTGTTTTTTTACAACCGATAAACGGAAGTTACCATATTTGAAATATGGAGGAGTGTCGTAGTGACGCCATATAAGGCTCTGGTAGAGGCAGGAACCTGTCGATCAAAGCGTAGCCCCGCCCTAAAGCATACCTTGATTTATGGTCTATTTGACTCTAAATGGACCATAATTTACTAAATGAACATCATGCTGTATTGAACAAGACTTGAAACTAGGGATTGAGACCATAAACTCATGTTTACAATGTTTACTGAGGGAATAAATTAGGTGATAAGTAGGGTCATTTTCTCATAGACTTTTATACAACCTGATGGACATTAGAGAGAATGCAAGTTTTAAGACACTTCTGCATTGGCTTCACTCAACAGAAGCGGAGGTTGCTGCCTGCACTTACAGGCCACAAGCAGTCAAACAATCAGACAGGTTGAAAACAAATCCCCGGATTAGTCTAACACATGAGTACAATGCAAATGTCGCTGTAACTGCAGTGAATGAGACTCTATAGTTAGAGGAATGACTAATTCAACTTTAATTGTCTTCAACCTCATTTTGCTTGTTTCCACGGTTTCAGGGTTCCTTCTAATGTCAAACTAAAGGTACTTCCTGCTGTCCTCACTGTGTGTCTGTGTGTCTGTGTGTGTGTGTGTGTGTGTGTGTGTTATGTATCAAATTACATTCCTCCTGCAAAAAGATGATGGCACCAGTGTGAACCACCACCAGTGCTTTCCAAAGAAGAAAAGATACCATCAATGGATTCTCAGGAACTTCAACGGCTCACATTCCTGTTAGATTCCTTCCTTCCACACCTCGTTTCCCCTCGGAGACTAAATAGTGAATCACATTGTACATAAAAAAGGTGCAGTTTAACATCAAGTTGATCCATTGAAGACCTATTTTTAAGGATGAAATATGGCAGTCAAAGAAAAAGAACAAATTCATTTGATGCTTTCAATGTTAAACTAAGTAGCATTTGAGATGGATATGAGAATTCAAAGTTCGACACAGATTAATATTATTTTTTTACTTTATTTGTGACAGTAATGGGAAGACTAGTTATTGTTAAAACACCCAAAAAGACATGTTTCCCAAGATTTTACTTGTGAGGGTTGGAAAGCCACTTTAACTCCTATATGCTCTGTAAATCACTTTGAGGAAGAATCAGACACCAAAAGGGAGAAATTTTCATTTTCCCTTAGTTTTGCATGAATTCTTCAGAATATCGTCTGGGGCTAGCTGGTTAGCGTGCTCATTTCAGCAGATGTCTCTGCAACACAATACATAGATGCTTCGACACAGCGTCAACGCTGTAACCTCTTCATGTTGTGTTGATAATGTTAGTTCATTCTTTGAATGTTTTAAACCATAATAGTAGCCATTTCTTACACACTGCACCTTTAAACCGGCTATAACCAGATTTGTTATTTACAAACACACAAGAGCTCTTACGAAGCATCTTTCAGCTTTCTTTGGCGCGTAACCTTGAGGGTTAAAGAGACATAACCGTAGTTCCCTCAGGTCGTTGGTGGAGACCAAAAACAGAGTTAGAAGAGTGTGAATATTGGACTTACATTCTTTAGGTGGACACAAAACAACTCCAAATGAATGCAAATTTCCTCTGAGGTTGGTTTATGCTGTACAGATTGAACATTGGGCTATATAAATTATAAAATAAATATGATAACATTAAGATATATTTATATTTTAAATGTTTTTTTATTTTTATTTTCATGACAACTACTTTTACTTTTACTACTGTAGCTAATATCGTTACGGCTGCGTCTCATCGGAATACTGAAATAATGGCTATAGCACAAAGGGGAGGTAGGAAAAATATAGATATATAATATAGATATGAAACCAAATGTTTCATTTAAATCACCCCAGGTTACTCTGTAAACCTTTGAAACTTTGTCTTTTGATATAAAAATGCATTAACTATATATATATGATGGCGTGGTACTTAAGGTGGTCTAATGTGTAGATCATATGTTGGTGAAACATTTTCGGCAAATATAAACCCGGAGTTTTTTATTTGTCAGTGTTATATTTTGTTCCCCTGGGTTTGATATTTTCAATAAAGTGTGTGAAGGAGTCTCTCCCCACCCAAGCTGCAGAGTTTAACCCAGCAGCAAATGGTCGGTCAGGACAGGGGGGGATGTGACCTCTGACCTTTCGTCTCTCTCTGTCTAATCCTTGACAGCCATGAATCTAGGAGCTGAGAGAGATGCATGGCTGGAAACCCCCTTCTACCAGCCCTCTGTTGCACTCTCTTTACTCCTTTCCTTCCTCTTTCTGCTCCCCCCCCCACCACACCTCCTATGACCCATTACTTCCCCCTCTTTCTCCCCTGCCTTAACCTCTTAACAACCCCCCTGTCCCACTCCTTCTCATTTCCCAGTTAGAGCATGTGGTAGAGTTTGCCTGCACTGGGTTTTGAATAAATGAGAATTTGATTCCTGTATAAATCAGTGCTTAAACTATCATGGGACATTAAAAGCAGCTTTTTAAGGCGTAGGAAACACAAAGATCTTGATTTGACTCCTTTAAATCAAGAGTACAATGTGAAGAAAACCCAGGTGACACACAAGTATTTTGGTGATTTAACCAGATAGAACAAGAGAAAAAGGCTTTGGAGTTGTTGGACTTTTTATTATTTTCCGCTTTTGAAAGAGCTAGGCTAGCAGCTACACTGGGCTTAGCAAAGTTTGGCTTAGCAAATCTTGGACCTATTGTATCTCTGTTCAGGATGCGCAGAAACTGATATCAATCTGATATCAATAATCTTATCTGACTTTTTTATGTAAGGCAAACAAAACCAAAACAACTGTGCAAGGTATTTTACTATTGGTTGATGATTGATGAATTCGTCCACTAGCTTCATGCTGTCTTGTTTTGCCAACTAACAAACTCAGTGTTGCTGTATTCATTAGAAGATTTGTGAATTTACCCATCACACTGATGGGAGCAAAAAAACAAAATTCAATTAAATTCAATTCAGTTTATTTTGTATAGCCCAGAATCACAAATTACAAATTTGCCTCAGAGGGCTTTACAATCTGTGCACATGCGACATCCTCTGTCCTTCCCTCACATCGGCACAGGAAAAACTCCCCTAAAAAAACCCTTTAACAGGGAGAAAAAAGGAAGAAACCTATGGGAGAACGACAGAGGAGGGATCCTTCTCCCAGGATGGACAGAATGCAATAGATGTCATGTGTACAGAATGAACAGCATAACAGAGATACAACACATTCAATGTATATGACATAAATGATTCATATAATAAGACTACTTATAATAACAGCAGCAATTATTACAGTAGAATTATAATTATGAAAATAGGGATAGTAATGTGATTAATAATAATAATCGAAGTAGCAGTGGGTGTCAGTCGGCTCACAGCAGGAGGCACGACTACGGTCCAGGTACCACAACGATTCATGGAAACCTGCAGAGCGAGAAAGCAAAAGGGCTTCAGGGTGGAAGTAAAGCTAAAATGCTTAATGGTACAGGTAATAGTAATAGTAATGTGACTAGTAATAATAATGGTGGTAGCAGTCGGTGTCAGCAGGGCCGTAGCAGGATGCACGACCACGGTCCAGGTACAGCCACGATTTATAGAAGCCTGCGAAGCGAGAAAGCACAAGAACTCCGGGGAAGAAGCAAAATCAGTAATGTGCATAAATAGGAGATTAATACATAAAGATGGAGGGAGAGAAGAGGAGAGAGGAGCTCAGCGTATCCTAGGTAGTCCCCCGGCTGTCTAGGCATATAGCAGCATATCTAGGGGCTGGACCAAGGTGAACCTGAACCAGTCCTAACTATAAGCGCTATCAAAAAGGAAGGTCTTAAGCCTGCTCTTGAAAGTGAAGAGTGTGTCTGCCCCCCGGACTGAAACTGGAACCTGGTTCCACAGAAGAGGAGCCTGATAACTGAAGGCTCTGGCTCCCATCCTACTTTTATATACTCTAGGAACCACAAGTAACCCTGCATTGATTGAGCGCAGCTTTCTAGTTGGGTAATATGGAACTATAAGTTCCTTAAGATAAGACGGTGCCTGGCCAGTTAGAGCTTTGTAGGTAAGTAAAAGAATTTTAAATTCTATTCTTGATTTAACAGGGAGCCAGTGCAGAGAAGCTAATACTGGAGTAATATGATCTCTTTTCTTAGTTTTTGTTAGAACACGTGCTGCAGCATTCTGGATCAACTGTAAAGATCTAAGAGACCTATTAGAGCAGCCTGATAATAAGGAGTTACAGTAATCTAGTCTAGAGGTAACAAATGCATGAACTAGTTTTTCTGCATCGCTTTGAGACAGGATTTGCCTGATTTTCGCAATGTTACGTAAATGAAAAAAGGCTGTCCTTGAGATCTGTTTTATATAAGAGTTAAAAGACAGATCCTGATCAAAGATAACTCCAAGGTTCTTAACGGTAGTGCTGGATGCTAGAGCAATGCCATCTAGAGAAACTATATCGTTAGATAATTGATTTCGAAGGTGATCTGGGCCTAGTAGGATAACTTCTGTTTTTTCAGAGTTTAACATTAAGAAGTTACAGGTCATCCAGGTTTTTATGTCCGTAAGACATGCTTGAAGTTTAGAGAACTGGTTAGTTTCGTCTGGCTTAATTGATAGATATAACTGGGTATCATCTGCATAACAATGAAAGTTTACTGAGTGTTTTCTGATAATATTCCCCAAGGGAAGAATATATAAGGTAAATAAAATAGGTCCAAGAACAGACCCCTGTGGAACTCCGTGACTAACCCTGGTTTTCATCGAGCTTTCATTGTTTACAAAATGTTTTCCTTAACCTAACCAAGTATTTATGTTCCTGCCATTTGAAAACACAGGAAAAAAAACCTGGGTGCATGCCAGCTGGCAGTTTATTTTGAAAAGACAGTAAGGAAAGACAAACAATTGTAAGAATGTACTCCTTTTGTTATCCCATTGATTGAACCAAAAGTACTTAAGAATTTAGAATATGTGTATATTTGGCATTGCGCATATGACAATAAACAACTTGAACTTAATCACATCTATAATTTTGCAGCACTGTCTCTCTCTCTGTGTTTGGTCTTTCCTCCTATTTGTGTGAATGGTGTGTCCTCTTCCAGGTCTACATGGTGAAGGGGAGGTTGTCTTGCTCAGGTCCTCCCGGTTTGGTGACACCTGAAGTTATCCAATGTCATCTTGGATCCATTCTTCATACATGTTTATCATCCAGACTGATAAGTTAGAACCTCTGCTTTCCTTCCTCTCCTCCTTTGACCTCTATCGCTCTTCCTCTCCTCCTACCCACAAGGCCGGCAACCAGCTGGATCTTATCTTCACTAGACACTGTTCTACTGCTAACCTCTCTGTCACTCCCCTCCAGCTCTCGGACCACTACTTCATGTCCTACTCCCTCTCCCTCTCCTCTCCCCCCTTACTTCCTCCACCTGCCCACATGGTTTCTACCTGTAGTCACCTCCGCTCCCTCTCCCCCGCTGATCTTTCCTCTTCCGTTACCTCTGCCCTCCCTGACCCTGAATCCTTCTCTCTCCTATCCCCCGATACTGCTACTGATCTTCTCCTCTCCACCCTTTCCTCCTCTTTGGACAACCTCTGTCCCTCCACCTCCAGGCCTGCACGGCCAACTCCTCCTGCCCCATGGCTGTCGGACTCAGTGCGTACTGATAGAGGAGCCTAAGAGCGGCTGAGCGCAAATGGAGAACAGGCAAACTCCCGGAGGACCTTCTTAACTTCCAATCTCTCCTTTCCACTTTTTCCTCCTCTCTAGCTACTGCTAAAGCGGCTTTTTTCCGCTCTAAAATCCTAACCTCTGCTTCCAATCCTAAAAAACTCTTTGAAACTTTCTCTTCACTCCTCCAACCCCCACCCCCTCCTCCTGCTTCCTCCCTTCTCCCTGACGATTTCGCCAACTTCTTTGACAAGAAGGTAAACGATATCAGATCCTCCTTCTCTCAGCCCCCTCTCCCTGTCCACCCTCTCCCTCTCTACCCTCTCCAGCTCTTCCCCCTCAGCTCCCCCTTCCCTCTCCACACCCCATCTTACCCTATTTTGCTCCCCTCTCCCCTAACGCGGTCCTCGACCTTGTTACATCTAACCGCCCCACCACGTGCTCCCTTGACCCGATCCCCTCCCCTCTTCTTCAGTCTATTGCCACTGAACTCCTTCCTTTCCTCACCCACCTCATCAACACATCTCTCGTCTCGGGATGCTTTCCCTCGGCTTTCAAGACTGCCAGAGTCACCCCCCTTCTGAAAAAACCATCACTTGACCCCTCTGATGTCAAGAACTTCAGACCGGTTTCTCTTCTACCCTTTCTATCCAAAACACTTGAACGCGCTGTCTCTAAACAACTGTCTTCCTACCTCCACCAGAACAACCTCTTGGACCCCCACCAGTCCGGGTTCAAGGTGGGTCACTCGTCAGAGACGGCCCTCCTTGCGGTGACAGAGTCGCTTCACGCTGCGAGAGCGAACTCTCTCTCCTCTGTCCTGATTCTCCTGGACCTGTCAGCGGCGTTTGACACGGTGAACCACCAGATCCTCCTCTCCACCCTCGAGGGGATGGGCATCTCAGGCTCTGCACTCTCCCTGCTTGCATCCTACCTGACAGGCCGATCCTACCAGGTGACATGGAGGGGGGCCGTGTCGGAACCACGCATGCTGACTACGGGGTCCCACAAGGCTCAGTTCTGGGCCCCCTTCTCTTCTCGCTCTACACAACATCTCTGGGTTCTGTTATTCGCTCGCATGACTTCTCTTACCATTGTTATGCCGATGACACCCAGCTGGTCTTGTCATTTCCTCCCGGTGACACCCAAGTGGAGGCACGCATTGCTGCGTGCTTGGCTGACATCTCGAAGTGGATGGCGACACACCACCTGAAGCTCAACCTGGACAAAACCGAGCTACTGTTCCTCCCGGGGAAGGGCTGCCCGCACCGAGACCTGTCCATCACCATTGATGATGCCGTAGTGACGCCAACTCGGACTGTGAGGAATCTGGGTGTGACCCTGGACGACCAACTGTCGTTCTCAGCAAACATTGCATCGGTCACACGCTCCTGCAGATTCCTCCTCTACAACATCAGGAGGATTCGCCCCTTCCTCACTGACGAGACGGCACAGGTGCTCATCCAGGCTCTGGTCATCTCCCGCCTGGACTACTGCAACTCACTACTTGCCGGAGCCCCGGCGTCGGCCATCAGACCCCTGGAGCTTGTCCAGAAAGCTGCAGCACGTCTGGTGTTCAATCGCCCCAAGTTCTCTCACACAACTTCCCTTCTCCGTTCTCTACACTGGCTCCCTGTAAGAGCTCGCATCCAGTTTAAGACTCTGGTGCTAGCCTACAGGGCAGTGAAAGGAACAGCTCCTTCCTATCTCCAGGCCTTGGTCAAGCCCTACACCCCCGCCCGACCACTTCGCTCTGCTGCCTCGGGGCGATTGGTTGCCCCGTCGCTCAGAGGTCCCTGCGGCCGATCCACCCGGTCACAGCTTTTTTCTGTCCTGGCCCCTCAGTGGTGGAATGAACTCCCCACCGACGTCAGGACAGCAGAGTCACTGCCCATCTTTAGGCGCAGGCTGAAAACTCACCTCTTCAAGAAGTACTACCCTGAGCCTTCCTCGTAGCACTTATTGCATTCGTATTAGTTGTTGCACTTACTGTATTCGTATCAGTTCGCTGCACTTATTGAATTCGTATTTGTTTACTGCACTTATCCTATTCGTAGTAGTTTGTAGCACTTATTATATTCGTATTAGTCTGTTGCAATTATTGTTTTCGTAGTAATTTGCCTCTGCACTATACTTTTGCTCTGGCTTATGCTTTAAGATGCTTGTTTAAGAAAGGAGATGCACTTATGACTTCTGGTGACTAGTAGTTCTCTTGAATACCTATGTTGAATACACTTCCTGTAAGTCGCTTTGGATAAAAGCGTCTGCTAAATGACTGTAATGTAATGTAATGTAACTTCGTCACTTCTGTTTACTGGTTGTAAAAAGGCAAGATAGCGGCCATTGTAATCCAAGATGGCGACGACCAACATGAGGCTTCAAAGCAGCAGTCGACGAACCAATAGGTGACGTCACAACAACTATGTCTACTTCTAATATAGAGTCTATGACTGAGGACCGAGAGACAGCTACCTAGGGCGGCTGTGGCGTAGTGGAGAGCAAGGTAGTTCTCCAATCAGAGGGTCGGTGGTTCGATACCCGGCTTTGGCAGTCGATGTGTCCTTGGGCAAGACACTTAACCCCAAGTTGCTCCCGAAGGCTTGCCATCGGTGTGGACTGGATGTTGCGTGAATGTTAGTTAGAGTCTGATGGTGGCACCTTGCATGGTAGCTGTCATCAGTGTGTGAATGGGTGAATGATATGTAATATACTACTGATTGTAAGTCGCTTTGGATAAAAGCGTCTGCTAAATGACTGTAATGTAATGTAATGTTTACAATCGTTCTATAATTTTGTCTATTGCACTTCCGTCTGACCTGTGAGAGACATCCATCCTCAGTTTATCTGGGTTTCTTCAATTATTTCCCCATTTAAGGATTTTTTTTGAGGGGACACTCTGCAAATTTCCCCGCTGCGGGACTAATAAAGGATTATCTTATCTTGCATTCCAAGTCCAGCTATTTCCTACATTTTTCTTTTTTTTTGTCAGCGTTATTAGTTATTTTGGGCATCCGGAATATTGGGACTTAACATGTGGTTCACTCTCTCAGCCAATTCAATTCAATATGCTTTACAAGCACAAGTGACAATATTACCAAAGCATCAAGTCAATACAAGATCACGGACAGTTGGAGCACTTCAACGAAACGCATAAAAGATGTACACTTGACATCAGTGTGAAAGGTCCCTCAGTTTGTTCACAAATGGATAAGTGGACAGTGACTAGTGACGCTTATCAAGATGGCAGATGTTCTGAAATGTAAAAAAAAGGTGGTGGTTGGAGAAATGACGATACCGGCACAATGCGTTAAAATCACCATTTCATCAGACAGAAGATTACTGAGTAGTTATGTCATTACATAAATCATTACGCAACAGTCCACATGCATATGCTCCTTATCCATAATCCTTAAATAAACAATAGGATATCCTCATGGGATTAACACTAAACGACATATGGTTAAAATCCTAAACACACACACACACACACACACACACACACACACACACACACACACACACACACACATAGTCACTATACCGGCGTGAAGCACGGCCCCATTTTCCCAAACACTCAATAAGCAGATGACTGGTTCCTCTTGGCCCACTTATAGAACAATAGGCAGACTAAAGGTCACATACACTGTGACTGTGGGAAGACAGGGTGAAGGCTGGAGGGATGGGTGAAAGGGGCTGGGAGGTAGAAGACGGGCAGAGATGGGGGGTAACTTAGGGGCTCAGGCGAGGGAGGAAGAAACGATGATGCTGATATCAGTCATAATTGTCTGCACATATCAATGGTCCTAATCATCTGAGATGTAAAATGGAGTCACCCTTCAATATCTTTTAAATTAATATAGCGCTTTCGTTTGTCTCTATTGCTAGTAGCTCTTATTAGTTAGTTTACGTGGTTCTGTGCGACAAAGCTAACTGTGCAATTTGAGAAAAAGCACTCCTTCCATTCAAAGGGATCATCTACTGTTGTTGTAAATGTCTCTATGTCCCTGTCTCTAGTGTGTGCTTCAGCCTGTTTTTCTTAATTTCATTTAATGTAATGGATTTTTGATGTGGCCTGTTTTGCACTGTTAATCATTGCTCAATGAGTTGAAGAGATAAAAGCAAGCTGAAGAGGGATGCAGGGGTATAAGTGGGAGAGAAAATGAGTGCGGCGTATGCGTCACACAGGGAAAACTGTCGGCTTTATCCTCTGAACTTGTGCTATCTCATGTTAACAGTCCACTGTAAATACCCTATCCATAAAACAGCACTGTTTTACATAAAGCCCAAGGGCTAGGGGTGTGTCATTGTGAAAGACACAGACACTAAACCGACCGGCTTCTTAAGGCCAGGAAGGAAGCCCATATATGGAGTCCCGGGACTTTTTTTCTTTTACTTTCTTCTGCTTTTTAATGCACACAAATCATCACTTGTCTGTTAACTCAGTGAAATTGTTAAAGATGGGAAACATTTTAGCCAAACCCAGTTGCCAGAAAAGATGTTTGGAATTGTTTGTTTTCTGCAAAACACGGGATACGTTGATGTCGACGTTTCTGAACCAAAAATAATTTAATAAATATATTTCATTACTGCCTCGTATCATGCTTGCAGAAATGCCAAAGGGTTAACGTGAGATTATTGGTTAAGTTTAGGCAACAAAACTACTTGGTTATTGGTATAAATAAACATTATGATATGTGTTAAAACACTAAAGTATCAACGTAACATAACAGCAGTACGAACATATCTTAACAATGTAGCATGACAACTTAGCATAACAACTCTACAACGTAAAAGAGCAAGCGATTAATCGCCTTTATGAGGCATCCTTACGTAACATTACGTAACAAGCATAACAACGTTACGTAACAGGAGTAAAGTGAATGTTTATTTTTGGTTTCCCACGGAACGCAAACAGCGGTCTCCTGGGTGAAAGTCCTGTGGTTGATTGAAACAATGTAACGTAGTGTAAATAAATTATAGTTTACTTTAAGTGGACTTTCTTGTGTACGGTTATGTAACAACGTAACGTAACAGGCATTATGGCAACATTAACTTTTGGTTTCACACGTAACACAAACAGCAGTCTCCTGGGTGAAAGTCTTGTGATTGTTTGACCAGCCGGCTTCCCTTAGTGGACTTGCTCACATGTTACACTCGTTATTATACCACATAACATTCATACCTGCACTTAAGTGATGCTCAACATACTACGCCACTTCCTATGACTGAATGCAAAATGGTTGACATTCAACATATCCAGGGCTTTGCAGTACTGCAGTTCTCTCTATCTATCTCTCTCTCTGTCTAAATATATATATATTGCAAGAGGTGTTGGTAAAATTATCTCTTAGTCTAGGGATCAAATTATCAGCCTTCCAGTCACAAGCACATTTCTTCAGGGATTTTTTAAATTAAAAATTACATGAAGGCAAAAAGAGTGAAAGATAAAACCACGCTTAATATCATTGTATTTTTCTGGTGAATATACTGAAAAATGTTTATCATATAATATCATGTCTTACAGTTAGACATATACATAACATGTATGTATATGTCTAATTGTATACATACATGTATACAATTAGTATACATGTATGCAGGAGCACATGTATACTAATTGTATACATGTATACATGCAGTATACAGTATACATGCTGCAGGAGTGTAGGAGTTTTTCTCTGTGTACGCAATCAGCAGCACAGATATGCTAACAGTTTTTTACCCACACATACACAGTGTGACAAAGGGAGGGAAGATTTGAGAAGTGCGTGGGTGTGGAAGTATGTGTTCTGAAGAAGAGGGCCTCACCTACTGACATACAGTCAGTTCAATAACCTGCTTTGACTCAATGCGTGTACAGTAAATTATCTGTAAAGAGCGTGAGAATAATGCAGTAAAACCATAGTCTGATTATGACTTAAATCTGTAATATACTGGTCATTGTGACTTAGAATCCTCTTGCTTCTTTCACTTTAATTTTCAACACCTGTAAACCCTTTATGATTTATGTATGAATAGTAAAGTCGACGAATATAGTGTCGCAATTTAACCTCACACAGCTTTGGCATTGCAGACAAGTGACACATTTCAGTGTCACCTCCAGGTCTGAGCTGAAGTCCACCCTCGGCATAATTTTAAAAAATGTGAGCAAGAAGCCTTGACGCAGCTTCACCAAATATGTTTGCTACAGCAGCTTGGAAAATAGCGATATGGCATGGGGCACTGAAATTTGACGAATTTATCACACTACAAGTGAGAAAAGAAATACAACCCTGCAGTCCCTCTGCCCCGCAGCTGGGAGACTACTTTGCTTGGAGGAGAGTGTGTGCCAGCCTTGGAGACCGAGCGTCGCAGCTGTAGCAACTCAAATTCAGCCAGTTCCAGCCCTGGGACATCTGTCTCCAGAGCGGCCGTCTGCTCCACTTCCGTCTGTAGTCTTGTAGCGGCGGGAGTGTGGCGGAGGGATGGCGGTGGGGAAATTCTTGCCTTATTTGTGGGACCAAGCGGCCCGCTCTTCTGCTTATTTCCTATAACGAGTGTAATGTTAGCATGATAACATGGTGCAATTAGGAAGCTAACATTAGCTAGCAAACTAGCCAGTCGCTAAATGAGAATGCTTCATCTACACACTCTATTCACAGTGTAGGAAAGCAGATTGCTGATGCCGGTCATTAACACTGATTCATCAGATTTTGTAATGTGCTTTATTTTCAGTCCACAAACCAGTGGTTGACGTTACAGTGACTACTTCCACTTCTTCTACACAATCTATTATTCATGCCCAAGTAAGACTCGCTGACTATGTATGAAAGGTATGCAGGTAATACATAATGTCATTGTATCGTCCTTTAAGCAAGTCCCCTTCAATTTCTTGTAGAGCAGCCCAGTAGCTAATGAATGTAATGGGTTTGTTTTTCGACCTAACTGTTCCCCTGCGTGTGCCCCGCTCTCTTCTGTGTTAACACAGACGTGTGGGCTTGTGGAGCAGCTGAACGCTCAGAGGACAGAGAAGAATGAGCCTATCAAGCCTTCTCCACTCACCACAATCAGAGACAATGATGCCAGCTGATGCCAGCTGCCTGCCTGGCAACCAGCCTGGCTTGTGGCATGTAATTCAGAGGAGGCGAAGTTTTATAGTTGTTCAGTGAACCATAGCTGGGTTGACCTTGATGAACGGCAGAGGCTCACTGCCTGTTTCATAATGTGCGTGTGTTTATTTTGGTGTTCTGAACAACCTGTCTGCTTGGAATAATAAGCGTCAGACTTGACAGAATGGAGTCTTTGACAGTTTTGAAAAAATACAACATAGTGTACAATGTAATACAGGAAGCTCTGCTTGTGTGTGTCATGTCTTTAAGATATCAATGGTCTGTGATTTTCTAACTACGCGATGCTGCAAATGAAAGCAGTACATAAAGCAGAAAAAAAGCAGGCCCAGGGATGATCTATCATGTTTAACCATCAATGCTCTAACTTGTCACCTAAGATAAGCGGGAGACTTTAGCAGGAAAACTAACGTAGGTTGTTGTTCAAAATGTCTGTGGCTCTTGTGTTGTGTATCAGGGCTTCTGTACCAGAATGGTACAGAAGCTACCTTCAGGAGATACCTTCAGGAAACCAATAAATCTAAAATAAAAATGTCATATTCTTTCTCATTACATTGGTGATACATTGGAAAAGTGATTTATGTTGCTACATTGTTGTAGCAGACACAAAATAATACAATTCCATTACAGTGAATTTATGAAGGCTGTATTATTTATCAGCATTACCTGATTTATGTGTATGTAATGTAAAGGGATCTTTCTTTCTTAGAGAGAAAAGATGATTGATATCCATCTCATGTTTGTATGGACGTGGTTAGTCTAGCTTAGCATAAAGACTGAAAGCAGGGGTAAACAGTTAGCCTGCCTCTGTCCGAGGTTCTACCAACACCTTTAAAGCTCACTAATGTTGCTTTACAGAAATTTTAAAACAACACTTTGGTTTTGTGCTAGGACTATCTCCAGCTGTAGTGAGGTACAACTTCAATGTGACGAGATTCTAGGAAGCTGCACAGTAACCAAAAGATAGTTCCAGCCTGAACTCCCCATTAAACCACAAGCTACATTCTTGTTTAGTACCAATTAAATACACATGACACAATATTTTAACTCTGGACAGAGACAGTGATAAGCTATCTGTTTGCTCTATCTTTCAGCTAGTCTTTATGCCAAGCGAAGCTTACCAAGTCCTGAGCCCAGCTCTTAAAATCTGGGTGAAACAGACTGTAGACCATCTTTAGCTTCTGTACTGTGAAATAAAGGTATACTGTTAAAAGAGGGATACAAACGAAACCCTTTGTATTTGATTAGACTGATAAAATGTGAGTGGGCTTAGAATGTAGCGCGACACGCAGATACAGAGGACACCTCCCTTGTTGCTAAAAGTTGCAGATTGATGGATGGATGGATGGATGGCTTATGTAAGCTAGCTGGCACTAGCTTACATAAGCACACCTCATATTTTGTTTTATGGGAAGAAAAGATGATTGGATTTTGAGGATTGATTTTTAAATAGGTGAAATATATGAACCGGGATGTGATATAAAAGGGTTCAAAAGGTATTTCATGCCTCATCTCGACTCAGAAAGAAAGCAAATTAATGTCTCCCAAAAAGTTGAACCATTCCTTAAGGTAACTGTAGAACAACACATCAATATCCCGACAAACAAAGCGATAGACAAAAACATTAATGCTGGTTATGAGAGTACAAAGTAAAGGCTTTCTAGATCACAGAGGGCAAACAAGTCTCTGAGCTGATAAGCACGGAAGTGTTCGCCAACTGGGTGTGCTGCCCCACAGCAGGTGCTGCCTTTGTCTCTCTCACCATAGATCCCATACAGTAGACCCTATGGCCTCATCAACCTCCGAGGGTATGTCCATGCCTGTATCTATGAATATAACTCTGTGGTCGTCTGTTCAATTATGTTCCGCCTGTTCCTGTGTAATGATGTTCAGCTCATTTGAGTCGGGCCATATGCTGAACTCTGTAGGGTCAGACCTTCACAGTCACTGAGCACAGAAACCACACAGATCTGAGGGACAGGGTCTTCATTCACTCGAGCCGATCCCCCCCCCGACAGTACTACAGCCTCTTCAGGACAGACAATGTGAAGAGGTTGATACGCCAAAAATGGATCAAAAGATTGATCCTCTGAGTTACCTGCTTGCGCAGTTCAACCAGACGGTAACCTTAAACTTGCATTCTTTCTAATGGCCATAAGGGGGTGATTCATCTGGTTGTATAGAAGTCTATGAGAAAATGACCCTACTTCTCAGTTGATATATTAGCTCGGTAAAAATTGTAAGTGAGTGAGTTGATGGTCTCAATCTCTAGTTTCAAGTTTTTTTTTCAAAACAGCATGATGTCAATTCAGTAAATAATGGTCCCATTTAGAGTCAAATAGACCACAAACAAGGATATGATTTAGGGGTGGGGTGCCCTGTGATAGAGGTTTTCTAACATGGCATTGTCCGGTCTGGGTGTTGTCTGCATTTTCATCTCACAACCGTGACCCTTTCAACATGTGCTTTCCGTTCATGAAAGTCAAACGCCTACGTGCTCCGGATAAAATAATTGACCAGTGCAGGGCATGTCTAAATCACCCTACATCCCCTGGAGAAATAATTCGAGTCCAAGAAAGGCTTTACATTTAAGGTAGCACTAGTATTGCGGTCTGGGTTCCTCGACTTCTACAAAGATCCAGCCCCAGATCGACAAAAGAAAATGCTCATAAACGTGCTTGAAGAGTTGCCACACTTTTTGATGGACATTAAGAAATCTATGGAAGATCAGTTTGAGTAGGTTGGATTATGCTTGTCGATGCTTTCAAGAGGAGCTGAATGCCGAATGGACACTTTAGATGAGGGCAGTTTGGGCTGTGGGTAGCGGAATTTTCTATGATAGTTATGTGCAAAGAACTTCAAGAAGATAAAAATAAGTGTGCTTTACCTGCCAGTGTCAATCACTACTGAAAACTTCAGAGCAAGGAATTTTGGGGGGGAAGCAGGAAGTACTACCCAGAGGTGGATGTAAGGTTATGGAGGTCTTTAAAAAGGTGCCTGAGATCCTGGAAAGTTCCTTTGGCCAACAGATTTGCATGCAATTTGGCCGAGTTCAGTAGAAAGTTCAACATTGAGGAGAAGCAATATCATTTAGCTCAACACTGAAAATGGGTGGCATTGGCGTATTGATAATACTAAATACTTAAGAATAACCTTCTTTTTTTTTTTTTTTTTCTTTCTCGACATGTCACGTCATCACCTTTCATGGAGTGTAATAAGAAAGTAGTACAAAACTAAACCCCCAACCGAGAAATGAAACACACCAACAACTGTGTTTACAAAAAATGCTATCATTTTATGTTGGCTTCAGTGGGCAGTTTTAATGGGATTGTCCAAATACCGTAACACAGACTGGTGAAAGGAATGGAATGGGGGGTGGGCACTGAAGACGCTACCAAACCAGCATCAAATTCAGTCCTTTTTTGTCAATTTGAGCGGAGGACTTTCTCTGTGTGTGTGTGTGTGTGTGTGTGTGTGTGTGTGTGTGTGTGTGTGTGTGTGTGTGTGTGTGTGTGTGTGTGTGTGTGTGTGTGTGTGTGTGTGTGTGTGTGTGTGTGTGGGCAGGGAAAGGCATGGGAAAAGAAAAGTCTGCTGTCCATCACAATGCTGGAGAACATGCTTGATAAGACACATTAATTTTATATGACATTATTCAGCTGACTATGAAGCAGGCCATGCCACCCGCTGAGGCTCAACAAGCAGCCCCATCCTCTGACGCCAAGCGCTCCCTTCTCTCTCTTATAGACACTTCTCCCTCTGATGAGGCCGCCACCCTGCTTTTCCATCATCCTCATCATCTTTATCAAATTAAACTTGCACATCACAATCATTTCGGTTTTTTTTGCTGTCATAACCATCACCATGTCCAGGTGACACCTACTGTAGCAGGAACTAACACAAAAAGAGGTTTGGAGTACTACAGGTGTTTATATTTCTGTCTGTCTGTCAAAAAGATTTTGTCAGAGCGTCACAAGTGCAGTCACGGAAATTTAGAGGTGTAGATGAGATCAAACCATAGACTGTATATAGGGAGTGGACATAGTCATCCTGACGTCATCCATTGGTTTGTTGACTGCCGGTATGAGTCCTTGAGGGTTTTTTTGCAACCAATGACCATATTTTGAATGCAGAGAATTGACGTAGTCGCGCTGTTTACGGCTCTGGTAGCGGCAGGAACCTGTCGATCATGCTTAGCCGCCCCAAAGCATACCCTGTTTTATGGTCTATTTGACTCTAAATGGACCATCATTTACTCAATGAACATCATGATGTATTGAAGAAGACTTGAAACTAGAGATTGAGACCATAAACTCATCTTTACAATGTTTACTGAGGAAATTAATCAAGTGAGAAGTGGCGTCATCTTCTATAGACTTCTATACAATCTGTCTTGTTTTTGCAACAAGAGGAGTCGCCCCCTGATGGCCATTAGAGAGTATGCAAGTTTTAAGACACTTCTGCATTGACTTCTTTCGGCAGAACCAGAGGTTGCCGCAGGGGTCAAACTAAAGGCCAAGTTAAGAAGATGTGTGTTGTCAAAGCAAGGGTTCCAAAATCATTGGGTTAGAAAATGGGGGAAGGCGCCAGCGGCCCCTCCACTTTGTGCCCCAGGCCGGATTTTGCTTCGCGGCTTGACAAGAGTTGAATCATTCGTTGACTCTTGTGATATATATATATTTATATATATATATATATTATTACCTGTTTCACTCAGGCTCAGGCTCCTGAGTATTGAGAATGAGAAATACATTGCCAACAACTGCTCTTCTGTAATTGTTGTACACTATCACAAGTAAAGACTTGGAAGGAAATCCAGTGTGGAAGATTTGCACATACACAATGTATAAATTGGCTCTCCTCTACTCACAGACAAAACTGGTTTGTTTCAACCAACATTCATATAAAAATGATTTACCTTACATTAACAATATTTGTGTTCAACCCTATGGCATCAGATCAGAATATGGATGATGTTATAATGCACTGAACAAAGATTTTGTTGTTATTTACGTATGAGGACCTGTTTCTTCTGTATGAACTTGCATTTTCCCTTTTCACTACAGTCCCAGTTAATCACGTTTAAACCCATTTATCATCATTACTTGTCAGTATTTCATTTTAGAAATCACAAATTATTTTCTGGAGCCTATTAAAAGTCCTTCCATTTGGACTTTATCATGCAGATATCATGTCTTTGTGTTCCCCAGCACACTCTTTCTGTGTCACTTCTTGCCCATATGATGCCTCTACCATGCAGCTCAAGCATTCTGTTTTTTCTCATACCCATCATCTTTCTTTTTTCTTTTTTCCCAGCCCATTACCCCATGCTTCAAGCCAAGCTGTGCTGTCTCTTTGTTTCCCCTACGCTTCGATCGATCTGACATGGCTCCGGCCTCCAGCAGCATAATGGCCGTCGAGATGCACAGGAACTCGGCACAAACTGACTGGCTCAAACAATACCGGCAACAATACCATCACATAAGGACAATACGGGCCAGACAGATTTCACTGAACAATAGAGTATGCAATGTGTGTGTACACACACACACACACACACACACACACACACACACACACACACACACACACACACACACACACACACACACACACACACACACACACACACACACACACACACACACACACACACACACACACACAGCGTGTACACACAGAGCAGCCCTCAGACTGAAGTAGGCCAAATTTTGCTTTGTTCATCCAATTATGGTTATTTGCATTTCACACATCATGGGTCTAATAATTGATTTACAGCTGGATGTCAAAGTTGGAAGTTTCGAAAAAAGTTTCGAAAAATCTGATTGTTTACATTGGACTTTGCTACCTTTTGATGTATTTGCAATTCTTTAAATGAAAGTTGGATGGAGCTTCACAATTAAGAGTTTTTCGTACTTGAGAAGAATAGTGAATATCAGGTTTAACTTATCCCACTGACACTGTAGTCAGCTGTTGATGGATGGATGGATGAATTTACGAATATATGCCATGAACTCAACATTTTAGTTTGCTTCCTCTCTTAGAAGGCGAAACATTTCAACTGTAAGACATTTAAAGCACTATCTTTGTGTAGTCACAACAGAGTCATTAACTTGACTGCAGTGTATATCAGACTTGTAGAATATCCTTGGATTAGTATTAAGAAGAGAAAGCACAAAAGATTGTGCAGGATTACATCACAATGGAGCGTCCTGATTTGCAGAGACAGATAGCATCCAACATTTTTCAAGATCTGAATGTGGCATTGAGTCGATGTTTAAAAAATCCCCCAGCAGCATTTTGACCGACCACTTGTTGACACTGACATCATTTATCAAGAACTGGCACTCGGCCGGAAGAGAAGCAGCTGTATTTATTTAGATCCCATTTGTTAAAGAAACAGCATCAGTTGTTTCAATTATGCCACCATAGGGGGGCATAATGTAGGGCTTGACCATTGCCATGACCAAAACCCTATGCCAACTACACAACTACACAATTATAAAGGAAAGTGATTTCACCCAGGGTTTGGATCCCACAGTTATCCCAGTGGCCAAACTCCTTCCCCTGCACATATATCAGTAGCTGTGCTGAACGATTATTTTGGACATTAGAAGTAAGGGACTATTTAACCCAACAACCAAAGATTATACATTGTACCCTATCCAGCCATGATGTAAGGTTGTCTACTGCCTGATTTCCAACCCCCTAGTTCTCTTTACTGAGAGCAAGGCAGAACAATTTTATGGAAAAGGGAAAAGCTGGGAAATGATGGCCTCATTGCTTTTTAGTTTCAAATATACATATTTAGAGATAATAAACTCATACTGATACTGACTTTTAACAGGTTTAATCTAGACTGGATGTGGACATCAAAGTCATATCTGAGTTAAAGAGTAACAGCGGCGTTTTTGAACAAACCAGAACAGATAAGGACTGTAAGAACTGAAAAGATAAGAAAATACTTTTACTTTCATTATCACCTTTCAGCAGTCACAACATGTTACACAACATGTTCAACATGCAAACAATTTCTATTGTTTTATATCAACAATGGATCAAATGTAATGTGAAATGTTTGTGTACAGTTTCCCTTCAGCTTGGTGACGGTTTTCAGTCTCTTTCGGCCCATGGTTTTTGGTTTTCCAGCCACAGCTTTAATTTCTGGTTCAATCTGACCCCTCTTATTCCTGTTATTTCTATCAGGCAGTTAGCTATCTGGTGAACTAAGTGAAGCCTTTAGCAGTGCTGCACCTAATGGCCATGAATCCAATTCTTATGCACGTAACGTTTTAGAATCAGAATCTGCTTTATTGGCCAAGTATGTTTGCACATAAAAGGAATTTTTACTCAGATTTCTTTTTCTTTTTTTGCTCTCAGTGTACTAACACAGAAACAGACAACCAAGAACAAGGAAAACAAAGCTGGAAAAAATAAGGAATGGAGCATAATATGTATTAAACAATGACTATTAACAGCAATGGTAAAAACCTCACGTTTCCTTTAGCTTCACCAAAATGTCCACAAATACACTAGAAATATAAGATACTGATACATTCCTGCTCCTAATCATTTAAATGCCCCCCCCCCTGATTCTAATGACTCCATGACACTTCCTCTAGTGCCACCCTCAGGACAAGCTTCACACTTACCACCACTGATGCCAGTAAGGCAGTAACTATATAAACATCATCAGTACATTTCAGTCCAAAACGTTTGTATTGTCACCCTGCTTCGTCATCTAATCAGATTATTTCAGATAGAGTAAAATGACACACTTCCTGTCTCGGTGAAGCACCTGCTGCTCTAGTGTGCACCACAGGGGACATCTGGTCCATTCAGTAAACCAGGACAGCTTATTGTGTGATGTATTGGGGAAATCTTTTCCTGCTTTACATCTCAATAGAGATCTATCTTGTGCTATTTTTTCGCCCATCTGCTTTTATGATAAGGCTTGGTAATACTGTATCTGTGTTGAATTCCACAGCCTTCTAGTCCATTTTAGAGACAGTAAGAGTTTCACTTCAAGTGAAGTTGATGATCATACACTGGTGTATGACATTTATCTGGTTCAAAGGTTTTTCAGAGTGACTGGCTCAAACATAAAGTTAGAGGCTGTTACACCATGCTATTTTAAGGTTGATAGCAGTGGTGATATAAAAGTGTATACTGTTTGCCAGAAGATAACATTTAGTACAGTCAAACCTTGTGTTAAATGTCCTCTTGTGACAGAGTTTGTAGGACAGCTTTTTGATCATCACTTGAATCTATATTATTCATATACTTTTCCAAAATATTCACTGCACAAGAAAGTGAAAAAATGCTATGCAACTATTCACAACAACAAAGTGTAGGGTCAACTTACCAGCTTTTTTAGCAAACCCTGACTGTGATAAGTGAAATGTGTTGAAAGTTGCAGAAAAAGCTAGCAAGTGGACTTTGAGTTCAATTTTTGTTTTATGTTTGTTTTATTTGTTAACTACAACTTTAAAGGTTGGGAATGAACTTTAACACAGAAAAGGAGATATTCATGCATTTTGTGAACTGCAATGAAAACATCTTATGCAAATCACTTCAGGTAAAAAAAAAAAAGGGGGACAGTAAGTATTGGCCTAAAATATCTTTAAGAGCCTAACATAAAGAATCAATCTCTGTGTGTCTTTCACCTCCTCAACATATTGTGAAAACAGTTGCTTGCTGTGTTATCCACAGCCACACAATTAGGATCAATATCAGTTTCGCCTCTGTCCGTCCTGTACATAGATAAGTAAGAGGTTTGTTTGGCCTAGCTTAGCACAAAGACCGGAAGCTGTGGGGGCAACTACTAGCCTGGCTGTATCAAATTTGAAAGTCAGCTGGGAGTAAACTTTTGCATTATTTCATTCTTCAAGTCTTTTTGCTAAGATAAGCTTAACAAACATACTGGGTCTATATTTGTACTTGAGACAGAAATAATACTCATATCTGGCTCGTGTTAAAACACAAGCATTGTTAGAGTTACAGTTGTAATCCTTACTTTGTATTGTCAGTGGAATTGTCTACACCACGCAGTGCAATTTTTCAAGCTGTTAAATTTGGGTTGAGGAATTTCACACGGCTCTCAACATGTTTACCTTAGGGGGAGACCGCAGAGTGGGCGCTACACTTTCGCAAACATTAACTTCTGTCCACTGTGTAACACCTGAGCAAAATAAAATCAGCTGAATCTCTTCTTCTGCGTCCTCTGTTCAGTAAGCTAGCAACAAAACAGCATCACAGCAAACCTCCAGTGAGGAGTGGGACAGACAGCCCCAATGAGCAAAGCAGTATTTTATGGTTTTACTACCTTGCCATTTCCCCCGTACACACTGAAACTCCAAGATTTAGACACTCTGGAAACGGTTTTAGAAAAGTTCAGGTTGGTAAGAAAAACACCCTTTTCTTCTTTACCAGGCATATACACAATTTTGGAGTTTGGAACCTTGTTTTAAGCGTAACAGTAAGACTATTTGTATGTCTTTATGATTTAGTGCCATCTGAACATAATGCGCTGAAATGAAAATATTCAAGTAAATAGAGGCTGCATTATTCCTTTCGGTAACTTTTGGTTGTGTTGCCTGACACCTCTCATGATGTGTTTCTGGACCAGTTGACAACCTGGTTCTGCAGAGTGAAGCCGATGCGGAAGTCTCTTAAAAATTGCATTCTCACTTCTGACCAGCAGGGGGTGAATCCTCTAGTTGCAAAAATAAGTCTTAATGGAAAGTCTATGAGAAAATGGCCCTACTTCTTACTTGATTTATTCCCTCAGTAAACATTGTAAACATTAGATTATGGTCTTAATATCTAGTTTCATGTCTTGTTCAATACAGCATGATGTTCATTAAGGAAATTATGGTCAAGTTTAGTATAAAATAGACCATAAAGCTGAGTATGCCTTAGGGTGGGCTTACTGAGATTGACAGGTCACTGACGCTACAAGAGCCGAATATGGTGCATTCCAAACATGGTAATTTACGTTTATTGGTTGCGTAAAAAAACAACATGGCGACAGTTGTAACCCAAGCTGGCAATGGCGAATTCGCTGAAAACTCAAGGTTTCAAAACAGCAGTCCACAAACCAATGGGTGACGTCACGATGACTACGTCCTATTCTTTTGTCTAGGAACAACAGGCCTTTACAGACCTTCGCCCATGCAAGTATACTTTAAGCTATGCAGTCTTCTGTTGTCCGAACTGATGGGGTTAATTAACAACCCAGCTCACCTCCCCTCCCCCCTCACTTCAGTCCTCAACACTGAAGTGGTGAAGTGACGTCTGCCTTCACAGCTTTGTGTCCACAGACGGTGTGAAGGAGGAGCACTGTCACACACAGCAGTTTCAAGTGTCCTTCATGCCTGACATGAAGAGGATGGCCTTCTGTTGACAATTTATGGTCAATATAGTCAAGACACATTTATTAAATCCTGTTATACACTAATACACAAAATTCACACTGTAATAATTGATATTGTCAAGTTTTTATTGTTTGCCATAAATACTATAATAGTAATGTGGATTGAAGAAAGAAACTTTAATTGACCTACATGACTTGCTGCACCCTCACATTGTCACCACCAGCTTCATCAGCTGAAGGAGAAGTCTGTTGATGGCAGATACTGATGAGGATCAACTCTAAATCTCAGTGCAGAGTGGACTGCCAGATGTCAACATCAACGTCTCAACACAAGAACCACTTAAAAGCTTTTACTGGAGCTTTCAACTGCGTCTCACAGTCATCCTCAGCAGATAAGTGTTTATATGTAAGGTAGTATATAGTGCAGCGCCTCTGTCACATGATATTAAGAGGTTGTATATGAGCGAAGATCTGAACCCAGTCTATGTTCAAGACACTAATGCTGCGTTCCATTTGAACTGGGAAGTCGGAATTTCCAAGTTCCCAGCCGTAGAATTGAGATCTGGTGACCAGGGACCCCTCACCCATCCACCAACGTGACTTAAAGGTTTTCAATACAACATTCACAGCATTAAAATAGCACGCAGCCATTTGGCTTGGCCACATCCATTTTTGCTTGTGACGTCAGAGGTGAGAGCCGTGTGCATTCCACCCCAGCCCAGACTCTGGACTTTGTAAATAACTTATTTCAAAGTTGTTAAGCGTATATGCATTTATCACTTAATACAAAGGAGTAATCTACTTTTAACTGAAGGTCATATATTTGCCATGGTTTTCTTCCCCATTGAAACATTTATTTTGGAAACTTGAGCACATCGTCTCTAAATGACCTGGTCTGCTTAACTGCTGTCCTTCAGAAGGGGAAACATGAGAGTGATGTAAACTCCAGCAGGCCTCTGTCCCATCCACTTTGCAAAGTTTTAATGATGAGTTTCAGATAGTTCCCACCATATGTCCCCGATCTGTGGGAAACATGTGATCTGCATTTATCCTCCATCTCCACTTTGACAGGATGAAAGTCAGGCCCTCCCTCCCTCCCTCCCTGACACTATACAAGTTCCAGGTAAGACACTCTTGAGAGGCATACACTGTGCTGACAATAGGCTTCTGGGAGAAATTTGTTTGTAGATTAAGGCGTGTGAACGGAGAGTGGAAATTTAGGGAATTTAACTCATTGCCGTTATAGGATGTTATGTGCGAAAAGGCCTTTACTTCAAGGATTATTCTGTCTAATTATAACTTGGAATGTATTTTCACAGTTTCGCCCATTATTCTGTTGGTTGTTATAACATTGGACACGTAAGGGATAAAACACCTACAAAATGTTTGCTCCACAATTGTAATGGAAGTCCATAGACTTTACAAATAAATGGAAGACTTGTCTCCACTTCCTCACATTGTATAAAACTACAAACAACTACGAGGCGAGCATGGCTGCAGCTTGTTCGCGTTAGAGCCACCTAGCTGCTACGCTAGCACAAAGTCAGCTGAAAAAATTGCAGAAACTACTTTGATTTTTTTAGTTTGGCCATGTCCCGTTAACATGGCAGTAGCTGGGTTTATGATCTATACTGTAGAAAGCCACCAGGGGGCGATCAAGAAGTTTTTGCTTCCCTTTCGGGGAAGCTGTCATGTTGTCCATCATTATCATAGAAGTGGACATAGTTGGCGTGACTTCACCAATTGGTTTGTGGACTGGTTTTGGAAGCTTCGAGTTTGACATTTGGATTTTAGCCATTGCCATCTTGTTCTTTTGCAACAAGTCCTATATTTGGACTTTGGAGGAGTGACGAAGAGACGCACCATACGGCTCAGGTAGCTGTAGCGGCCTGTCAATCACCAGGTAGCACTGGCCTAAAGCATACTCTGCTTTATGTTCTATTTGACTCTAAATGGACCATCATTTACTAAATGAACATCATGCTGTATTGAAGGAGACTTGAAACTAGAGATTGAGACCATACACTCATGTTTACAATGTTTACTGAGGTAATAAATCAAGTGAGACGTAGGTTCATTTTCTCATGGACTTCCATACAATCTGACTTCTTTTTGCAACCAGAGGAGTCGCCCCCCGATGGAAATTAGAAAGAAAGCAAATACTGCAGCAACTGAGAGAAAAACCTAGGAAGAAAAGTTAATCAGCCATTTCAACATTTGACTTCTGAGGGTTTTTTGAGAGCCAATACTGATACTGATTTACAGGGGAGTTAACTGAGTGCACACATCGAAGATATCACATTCAAGTCCAGCTGCAATCACTTGGCAGGTGCAACACCTTTTTTTGGTGGGTGGGAGGAACAGCGGTGAGGGAGGAGAGGGAGCATTGAAAGAACTTCAGGAGAAGAGAAGTAGATAAAACAGAGGTGACAGGGGAGGCAGAGAGGGAGTGAGAAAAAAAGAACCCACAGGTTCCAGGCAGCTGGTGTAATTACAGAGCGGCAGGCACACATAGAGGATAAAGGGGGAAGAAAAAACAAAAAGTTGTAGAAGTTGTAGACCCAGTCCCCACCTCTTCCCTGCCTCTGTTCTGCCCTCAGCACCTGTCCACCAGCTGGGCAACCTGTACTGGAAAGTTTCCCACTTCACCTGGACAAGTTTGCTCTCCTATGGGCAACAGAGGATAGGCAACAGGATTCCTTGAATCCGTTTCCAAATGCTTGAACTTCCAATTTACTTTTGTTTTGGTTAGACTCTGGAGTGGTAACTGGGCATCATTTGCGGATTCCATTGCACCTTTTAAAAGACAAGGCCTTTGTGTTTTGTTCATATGCATGTATCAGGAGATCTTTAAGAGAAGAGACCCTCTCACAACCATGGCAATGACCAGTACTCACTCTACGCTACATGCAGTAAGCAGTTAGCATGGATGAACAAATAAAATTCCAACATTCAATGCTTGTGCATGGTCTGAATGTGTTCTGATTGGTTGTAAGTCTTGAAATGTCTAACAATATATACGGTACAACTTTGAACTTTTTAGATCCGATGAAAAATTCATACATTTATTAAAGGGAAAAGTCAGGATTTATGAAAAATTTGGAAAAAACGCTTACATTGCGTTTATCAAGTGTTCAAGTGTTTTCTTTATATATATTTAACACTTCACTGATATTGAACTTGTTATGAGTTAATACATACAAAATATTTGTTTGTGCTCCTTGTAGTATCAGTATTTAATCATATGAGATACAGACAATTTCTTCTTCTATATAGTTGGACTTTGGGCATGTGTTTTTCCTTAAAATAATGGAGTATATCGTAGTATATATAAAAACACTTCCATCAGAGAAAATAAAAACAATATCAGTTGTGGGCACAAATGGGTTAAATGTGCTGTCATGTCTGAATATCACTGTAAGGAACGTTAAATGTGTCTTCTGTCTGAATGACAAGTCACCCTTTAAAAGATTGATAAACCTAGAAATGTTATGTATTCCTTGCCTTCAAATATTTTGAATTCATTAACTTGTCTGTGTCTATCAGTCTCCAGCCCATTGGTTCCTGTTGGAAATGTAAATCTTTAAAGGTGCTCAATGAAGAATTCCAAGCATATCTACTGCCTCCATACTGCTCTCAAGATTGTGACGGCTGAGCTGGCAACTTGCAGCTAACGGTGCTAACAACGCTATGCATACAAAGGCAACAGAGCTGACAAATCTAGCAGTGCTTACCTGTAGGGCGCTATGCTCTCCTCTACAACACCAGTGGTCGGTAAGGTTTCACAGCCTGTAACCGGCGTATGATAGCAGTGCAAAGCAGCAGCCGCTAGCTAGACGGTGGGAATAGCTAAAAGGCCACACTGGCTAGCAAATATGCACTAAAAAGCGCCTGACTGGCAGGGCTGTGTAAAACAGCACAGAGGGAGAGTGACTTCATTCTCTGCTTAGGTAGACATAACTCATCCATATCTGTACATAGCTATTACTTGTTTGTCGCTATTTTATTGCTCTGAATGTCGTATTGAGAACCTTTAAAAATACCTCCAAAATATATAGTTTCATGTTTTTCACCTTGGGCACTGTGGTTTTTAACAAAACTTACAGAAAAAACAGGAGGAAATAGTTTAGTCAATTTAGTCCAAAATGATATATATAAATATATCAGGCTTTGATATTGTTAGTAGATACATTCTCCATTGGTTTGGGACTTTTTAAAAGAAACCCAGTCTCAGACTCAGTTCAACTTTCTTTCTAATGAAACTCAACACACGGCTAACAAACCTAAACATTACAATATGCTGCATAAACAGATAATAACACCCAAAATCACACTAGTTTGTATGTACAAAGATACCAAGATCACCTAACAGCATCAAATTGGATGACAATAGCGTTCATGCTTGGTCCTTTGGCATCTAAGGTGAGGTAACCTATTGTATCCTATAATATTTATTTTTAACCAAAATTGGTGTGTTTATTTATTTATAAAACGCAGGAAGCCCAGTAAAAATAGGCAATAGACTCCTTTCCAATTGCAAGTAGACGAATATACCTTTCTGGTCTTTTTTGGCGTGTGTCACATTTGACCTCACGGACGCGCAATAAAACAGAGTTAGGATACAGTAGAAAGCAGCATGGATCCCAGTAAAATGTTACAGTGGTTTCTTCTTTCTCGGTCTCTCTTTTAACTCAATGGCGACCAATTTCTTAAGATGTTCGAGCTCTGCTTGGGTAGAGACAAAGAGAATAGAATGCTAAAGCCCAGAAATGAGTCAGCATTTTTGCACTCCCGAAGTCAATGGGTCAATGGGTTTTTGAATGTTGTTTTTTTTATTAGGTATTTGAAATAAGGTCTGCGGTTAATACAGGCTTAAGAGTTTTTCATTGTTTGTTCCAGATATAAAATACGTCAATAAATACCACTCTGGTGAATTTTGAAGCTTTAAACTTGTCCAAAACAATGGGTAAATGAGTCTACAAAACCGTCATTAGCAGAAAACTAGTCATCCTTTAGCTTAGTGGTGGTGACGTGAAGTCATGTGACTGTGGGGTAGTTTGTTTATGGCCTAATGTAAGCTTTCTACTTCTGGTATTTGCTTGAACTCATAAAATATATCATAAAAGTGATGTTCATTTGTGAAAATGATCATGCTGAACAAAACTTGTAACTTGTGTTTGCCACAGAGCTTATTTTCTGCAAAAATCCAATGGAAAATACCATTGTTTTTTAGTTGATGGGACCAGTGCGATGCTAACTTGGGGTTGGTCTACAAAAATACATTAGCCCTGCAGCTCCAGCTACAACATGGGTCATTGGATCTTGCCATAAAACGGGCAGAAATGAGCATGTCTACCCAGGTGTCATGTTTCCATCACTGGCGCTCAGAACTAGAACCGATAAATACCTTTGACTACTGCAGAGTCGTTTGTCATGGGAATTAATGCCGATTGTTACCTTTCCCATTAAAGACAAAAGCCAGATGTTGGTGGGGGTTTTTTTGTCCAGTGGGAAACTATGGCAGGCTGGCGTACAGTAAGTGGAGCTGCCAACAAACCTGTAGCAACTGACTTATTAGATGGGTTCAAAGGCGACGAGGGAGCAGCAGACAGCACAGGGCTAAGTTCAAATAGGTGACGTGTGACCTGGAAGAGGTGGGAAAGCACTGGTAGCAATCAAACTGGAAACAGAAATCAATATGGCCTTATATAAAGAGATGGGTCCAACACTTTGGTTGGACTTTCCTGACGTAACTTTTTGATTTTGTGTACTATGCAAGCATCGTGTGTGAGTTAAGACGTAGTTTAAACGTAGTCTACTAAATCAACTTAGCTACGGGCAATTTAGCTAAGTCAATTTAGTTTCTAAGTATGCTACGTGTGGATATGCTTTATGTAGCTCTATGGAAGTCAACTTCAATCTGTTGGTTGGTCCACCACTTTGGTCCAGACTGAAATATCTCAACAACTATTAGATTACATTGATACAAATAACCTAATAAAGTGCCCTAGGATACCCTTCCTGTGGAGAAAACGAGATGCAGTGCGCTAGTGGGTGCCCTTTAATTGAGAAAACATGATGCAGTGCAATATAGGCTGCCATACATGCTAGAAAACTTTCTGCACTCTGGTGCCCTTTTTATTTATTTGTTCAACCTGTCCACACAGACACTCTGAGTCCTCCACTGAAAACAGATTTGGTATTTTGATCCCTGTCTTTCTCCTTTCAGTAAAATCAAAATCTATTTTAAACCTCTTTGTCCAACCTTTTGTCCAGCTTTGATGCCCCCTCATGGATTAAAAAAACACTCTATCTGTGAGAGTAACACTTTATGAGTGAAGGGAGCACATGGACATTGATCACTGCTAACATGACATATGGTGCTACATATTACCAACTCCCAAGAGGAAGCACACTGTTTATAGTTACACTGCAAAGTGCATGCCATGGAAACAGATGCAGCTTATAGGGCCGGTTTTCCCTGTATGTATTTTAGCGAGGGCCCATCACATCCTGCAGACACCTTTAGCCTTGACATTCACCAGGAAAAACAACGAACTTAATGCAAAGAAGTAAAAGTGCATTCAAAAGTTGTAAACACATTAAACACACTGAATCTCCAAAAGACAAACAGGAGTACTTGCTCGTGAAGATACTCCTCTTATTTCAAAGAATTGTCTCTGTACACCTATTTTTTTCAAGATGAAAATTATTTAGCCAACTGAAATGGTTACGTCTCTAATTAATGAGCGTTTTGACATTTCAATGTGTCCTATCAAGAAAAGCACAGGAAGGATAAACCCTTAGTTGCATAGGTGGGTTTTTTCCAATATTTTTGTAACTATAGAAAATATATATATATATATGTATGTACCGCCGCTGTTCAGGGGGTGTTGGAAAAATCAAACGAGTGTAAAGCAAAAATCTATCACAGTGCAATTACTTGTTACCTGTTTCGGTAGATGTCATCCATTAACCAGATAGCAAACCCTATAGCAGTGTGATCTTTTTAAAATTACCCGCTCGCTTGCATGCACGGCGGCTCGTTGGTCTAGGGGTATGATTCTCGCTTTGGGTGCGAGAGGTCCCGGGTTCAAATCCCGGACGAGCCCTTCTTTTGAGTAAGGATATATAATTATTTCAGTTACACGATATAATCTGTATTCAACTTTCGCAAGTTTAAAAGTGCATTTTATGGGTTGTCAACTGTTAATATAATTCAACATCCTCCAACCATTGTTGGTGTTACAGTCGTCTTCATCAAATCAGGATGTCACATGGCTTACCATGCAAGATCTGGGACCAGTGATTTTTGGAATCTTTACTCTCACAATATTTTTGGAAACAATAGTGCTGTAAGAATCAGACTCAGAGAAATGAGTTTGAATTATTGCACTAGTTTTTTTAATTGTTTTTTTGTTATGTGCCTGGAATAAGGTCCGTGGTTAAAGCTTAAGCAATTTAACAAGTTGAGTAGTTTGAGTTCTGTATATTTTTGTTGTATTGACACTAAATGCAATTATTCGTCTATATGTATTTCATAGCTTCCCTTTTGAATAAACATACAGACAAGACAAGGCTTAATTAATGAATTAAAGGGCAAACTCAGTGTTTCAGTGGGATTGCACCAGCGGCCGGAAACCAGCAGAGGTCAGTAGTTATCAAAGAATTTATGATTCAGTTCACTTAACTGCAAATGTGATGCAGATTTAGGCTTCTTAAATGAGGTGAAGAGTCCATTCTCACATTAACAACAGCGAAAGAAATCCAAGGGTCGCAAATTTTATTTATTTATGCAGGTTATGTCAAGATTTGAAGGAGAATGTGTACAATACTAAACTTTAAAATATCCAGAGAGCCACATATGGATTGTATTTTCTGCATAATGTATGCTATCAACTTTATGTGATATGTGAACAGATTGGCCAAATAGGACTGCATCAATGTGAAAACTCACATTGTTTAATAGTGGCAGTCAAAGTAGATGTAGTTGTAGTTAGCAGCTGTATTGCTACTATAACTAAAAGTAGTAGAAAAATTGATGGCACACTATTAAAAAAATCATGTTTGATTTTGACCGGCTATAATGCACCGTATTGACCTTGATTGTGAGTATACAATCTAAATTTTAAAGGCAATATCACCATTATAACCAAGATCCCATTAATATTGATGCAACTGAATGTCTTCTCCTAATCTTTACTGCCACTGTGACTGTTAATTTGATGAAATGCACTAAAATACAACAGTTATGAAACAGCATAAATATAAACTCATGTGTTATCCAGTTTTGGCCTTGTTCATTGTTAACATACTATATTGACTGTTTACTGTGAATATTACAAATTAATAAAACAAAATATATGTGTGTATATGCAGTGGTTCATGAGGCATGCGCAGATTTGTCTCAGCAAGCTGAATAGATTAATAATAGGCTTGTTGGTGTCAGTGTGTCGATGCAGCCACCAAGTCAGCAAGTCAGTCAAACTTGACTAAGAAGGCTGCTGACTCCTCCCACAGGTTAACTGACTTCCCATCTGCCCCAGACTTTCCTTTAGAACCGCAACTAACTAAAATATGCTGTCTTTGGCGAAGAAAACATAAACTCAGAAAGAAAATAGATTTCTGTTAGTGTGACTGTGAAATGTGAATTTGTCTGCTTCATTTCCACGTTAGCGGATGCGGTTTCGAGGTTTTCAGGCATGGTGGACTTTGGTTATTTTGAAAGCTCGGAAGTCACAGTTTCTAGAATTAGCAAACATATCATTGTAGACTGACGGTCAAGGTATACCGGATGTTTTGAACACAAAAAAACAAACACGTTGTAACCCCCGACGTTTGGAGCAACAACTGCATGGACTCCAGCATTAGCAGCAAGCAGCCCGCTGGTCCCTTCTGTAACTCAACACGACCATCTGTCCCATGAGCCTTCTTCATGAAGACCCATGGAGGATGAGATCTATCATGGGAGATGCTCGAGGAAAACAACTAAAAGAACCAGAGTTTCTTGTGAATTTGAGGTCAGTCAGAGGCTGAACAGCCTCACTAATAAACACTAGCACTGCTAGCTGCGTCCATTGCTAGCTAGCTTAAGCTAGAGCTAACTGATGCTAAGGTCTTTGGCGGTTTTGGGGGTGAATAAACAAACGACCTAAAGGTCAAATTCACTTGAATGAGGCCAGGCGAATATTAAAGATTAACGTGAGGAAGAACAAGGTGTTTTGTATTGGTTGTATCACAACTTTAATTGTATCCTTGTCCTACTGTTACTTTCATAGGAAATCAACGCCACCTATGGAGGAGCACTTAGCAATAAGTTCAATTGAATAATATCTCAACAATGCTTAAGGTCTGTTTTCAAATTGAACAGCATGAATTATAAATAAAACATACTCTAATTATAAATAAATGTTCTTCTCTCATTTCAAGTTAAATAAGAGCTGCATTTAAAAATAAAATACATAATGGAAAGCATTTGAAAAATGAATTGAACAGATTTGCCCCACAGCTTTAAATTCAGTTCATTCAGATGTGAAGGGATGTCAACCAAAAAAGCCACGATATCCATTTTATATCTCACTCAAGCTGCGATGCTCATTGGAATACACATATTTGATTAGCTGAGTAGAATCACATGATATGATTGACAACGCATGCAATTGGTCTGTGTTTATCTTGGACCGCTAAACGGTGCCGTAAAGGCTGGAAAAGCTGCGCCCGATAAAATAGAAGAGCTCCCTCAAAATTGTATAAATCTCAATTATCTATCGGTTGTAGGTCCAGGTCTGGAAACAACGGCTTCTGGTCCAGACCTCAGACCGCTGTCCACCTATTAGTGACCCCAGAGTTAAGGAGTCTCACAGCCAGGGGAAAGAAGCTGTTCTCAAGTCTGTTGATCTAGCTGATACTTCTGTATCCGTTTCTGGCAGCAGGCAGAACGGGTTGTGGGTTGATATTGTCTTTTAGTTGAGCTTTAATCACCCGCTGTAGAGCCCTCCTGTCCTGGGCCGTGCACATCCCATGCCAGTTTGTAATGTTTGTAGCCAGGATGCTTTCTATTGCTCTTTTGTTAAAAGTAAACGGTACTGATTGTCTCATATGAGCGTCAGCTCACTGTGGATTTTGTCCCCAATCTCTAACTGTAACCCCTCACCTTTTCAATTTAGATCTAACTGTTCTTTTACATGGCAGATCATTGTCAGATTATGTTCGACACATTCTAAATTAGTTTTATCATTCAGCAAAGTCTACAGAGCAGAAACTCAAGTTAATTCTCACTGCTGAAAAAGCTGTTGACCGACTGTTACTGACCATTTATATTTGATGCATGCAGGGCCTTTGGATTTCAAAGCAATGTACAATCAACCAAATGCAATTTATAGACTTAAAAGGACACTATCTGATATTCTATTTGAGAACAGGAACCCTTGGCTGAAATATAATATAATTTTTTTAAATAAGTGGAGTGAAAATTTGAGAAGAGAACATACATTTTTATGCGGATGACGTGATGGTATTCGTAACAGATGTTAAAGCGCTAGCATTGTTAATGAAAGAAATAGGAAAATATAAATGAATTAGTTATATTGAAATGAACTATTTAAGGTTACTATATCAGGTTAGGGGAGCTAAATGGATGGAAATTGTTAAATCTGTCCATCTTTGAAAAGGTTACATCTATACTACACTCCCCAAATTTTGATTTTGTTTCCCCCCCCAAAATTTAAAAGAATAAATAAAAATAATAATAATGGTTCACTTGAGCCATCCAACCATAGTCTTATTAGCATTATTGCGTAATATTGACAACATCACCACCATTACTGTTTCTCAGGCAAAGCGGTCAGCAGGTTTTGAACTCGAAACCTCAGCAGTCTTCGACCTTCAACTCACGGCTAACACAGACTCAATCAAATTCCTTAAAATAGAACCTTTATTATATAAAAATGCTTTTGATACAAAAAATGTCACAAGTGTAAATTACACAAAGCATTTTTAACTGAGACAACAAATACAGGTTTTAAGGAGTTTTTACTGACACAGTGGTTTGAGGCGGGGCCTATGGCCTTTAATATAGAAATGAGTTGTGCTGCTCAGAGTTCCAACTGACACATAAAGATCCATCTCCAGAAATGTCCCCCTCTGAGGGTTTGCTGCCATTACACCATTATATAACATCAGAGGGTCCTGTGGGCTCAAACATGACTGTGATACAAAGGTGACCGTAAGGCCAGCTTAGAGGAAGCTTGGTGTGTTCTCCTTTTTTTTACTGCTGTAACTCCACATCCAGGTGAAAGGCCAGTGCATTCTCATTCCTTTATTTCCTAGGAAACATGAGATCTCTTTTGTTTTTGTAAGTGCATGAAACGTCTTTCCACTGTTTGATATTAGGGTGTTGTGTAGATAACATTATAACATAATGATATTAAGTGCTGGATTAACCCTGAAGACACCGTTTGGTCTCCACATATAGAATGAGAAGACCGAAAGCTAGACCACGACGGTACATGATGAGAATCACTGAGCTTTTATCTGAGCAGGTCTCAGAGGTGGGGAAACACAACAAGCAAAGCACGCTGCACCATGCAAGCGCTGATGACACCCCCATCAAACCTTTCACTTTATGTTTGCAGTGGTGACGTTTCTCTTTTTGGGAAGGCATTCTGACTCCACAGCAGGGTTTAATAGATAGGTTCACTATACTGGAGGAGAGCACCGGCACAACTTAAGGCCTCGGTGTGCTTGTTGGACTGTGTGAGCTCCGGATCAGACAGAGAGCGTTTGAGCAGCTCAGTGCTCCTTTTTGTAATTGTTTTGAATGAAGTGTTTTGTGTTTACTAACCGCAGTTATCATGAAATGAACTTAAAAACAGCAGGAGGCAAATTAGTGCAGTACCTGATTTGGGGAAGTTGTTTTCATTCATTTGAATTGTTTTATTAACTATTCCGGTTGTGTCTCATCCAGCATCTCATAGCTATACCCACGATAAAATAATTTGCAGTAATTCGTAGATATCCAACGAATGGGTGGGTTCAACAAAATAAGCAAGCTTTCAGCCTGCAGACCGCTGATCGTTCCCCGTGTGAAACAAGAAGTCATTGTTGATTTATTTGTTAACTGGCATACTTCAGTTATGGCACTTTTGTAGTTATTTTAACCCAAACAACGATCTATTCCTAAACCTAACAAAGTGATTTTTGTGCCTGAACCTAAACTATTGTTTCCTGTGAAGACGGAAGTTTATTTTGAAAAGACTGTATGCATGCAACGAGCAGAAAACAACATCTGTTGCTGGTTTTCATAGGTATTGACCTTTTTGTTAACTTTTTTGGATGGGGATACATCGAACTATTAGGTAGCATTCAGTTCATGGTTTTTGCTAAGCTAACGTTAGAACTTGTTCCGTGTTTGCCTAGCGAAATATAAATAATAATAAAAAGGAAAAGACAGAAAAATTCTAAAAACTCTCTCTCTGTTCCTGGAACAAAATGGCAGTGCGGTGCTCCTTGCGTTCTCTCCACCTGCAAAGCGCTCTCTGTCTGATCAGGGCCCGACGGAGTCTGAAACCCCTTTTTTCAAGCCCACCTATGTGATCATCCAGCTGTGTAGAGGTGTGTTGAGACCACAAATGCATCTGAAGCACACCGAGACCTTCGGTTTGATTCCAGCAACAGCTCTGAACTAAATGTCTCAGCTGGAACTCTTTCACTTTCCAATTAGAAAAATAAAAAAAGACTCCTTCAAACCCAAACATGACAACCGACACAGACACAAAGACGATGATCTACACACAAATAAGAAATACGAATTACAAAAGGCGCTATAAGAATAATTTGTTATTAACTGTAAAATAGCTTCATGATCTACTGTCAGTATGAGAGTGGTAATTTGGGGCTTTCGGTTTAATTATACGTCATAATAATCATTGATAACTGAGTATGTACACGATAGCAGCAAACATACTTTTGGTAAACGGGACGATGAGGGTGAAGAAGACGCGACGGCAGAGGTTCAGATTCACTTCTCACAACTCAATCATTGACTTCATTACACATATGTACAATAGCTTTACACGTTGATGTTCATTTGGTATGTTGTTGTCACACGGTGGATTCATGGGAAATTAAAAAGGAAGGATTGTTGGCAGATTAGTCCCCCGTGTTCAACGACAAAATAATTCACAATTTGAAATGTGAGGGACAACATTTCAAAAAAAATTAAATGTACAGAAAAGTTTTCACACTTTGATCTTAGCCTTATTCCACCCGCTCGTTCATACCTCTCCACACATGAATGAGGTGGAGGTATCAGCTTTTTTTTTTCTTTTTATCCTACATCAGCTGTCCCGTCGTTCACCTGTCTGTCACTTGCTCACGCACACACGTCCGTCTGTCCTTTCTTTCTTTTTCGTGCGGAGCGGTGGATCAGCCAGCGTGAATAAAATAGTAAAATAATTCCCCTCTGATTAATTTTTTCGTCCATATCATTTTTTAACACTATATACAGTCCTGCCAACAAGGACGCTGTGAGAGAGGAGAAGGTTTCACACAACACCGGAGACTCTCTCGGCTGGTGAGCTGGATGCTGATGAGTTTTAGTGGAGGCCAGGAGCAGCAAGCGGCAAAAGTTACTGTGAGTTTGGACAGATGGAGGTCAGTAGATGGAGAAGTGGACCGGCAAAGGAGGTTTGCCTTCTTTTGATGGAATGAAAATGTTAGAGGGAGCTGCCGGCTGTATTCACACAGTCTCCTCCTTTGTGGCCTGCAGCGAGGCAGAGAGGGCCTCGGACCTTCAACCTGCCACAACTGAGTGAGAACAGGACACGTGGTAGAACTGATCCGATGATGGTCACCCTGAGAGCTCCAAGAGGACTGGAATGATGAGATGACCGCTGCGGGGACGTAGGGGACCTTGAGCAAGGCACTTGGGCCTAACCAGCTGGAACAAAAAGCAGCGAGTGTGAGCCGGTCAGGGCTGGAAGTTGGCACGTGAGTTCTATCCCTGGTAAAGTGTAGCGAGTGGACTGGATCCTTACTCACGGGGCTCCGGGGGGCCGTTGGGAGGGGGTCACGAGGAGTCGGTGCAGGGCGAGGGGGCGGGGGGCACAGGTGGAAGTAAGAGCGCTCGGTGGACGGGGACGGGGGGCAGCTCTCCTCTGCCGACAGGTATTGGGAGCGGGGGTGGGGGGCGGAGGGTAGGGGTCTGAGTCCGAGTTCAGGTCCATGTAGTACTTGTTGTGTTTGCCGTGCCCGCCGTGGCCCGCGGTCTTCCAGCGGCCCGCCGATGACGCCGGCCCGGCTGGTGGGTGGTGGGGGTGTAGTCGCTGTCGCAGACATCGGTGCTGCAGGGAGTGGTGGGCGGGGCGGCACCGCGGACCGGGTGGTAGGGTCTGGGGGGGAGGAGACATAGATTGTTTAGATCAGGTTCACTTCTATTTAGAGATGCAGCGACCGAAGCCGGACAGTTTACAGCTGACCGTTAGTGACCGGACAATAAGTCTCATATTTCCAATTTATTTGCCGGTCACATTTACACATGTGCCTCATTATAGTTTTATAATTTATTTACAGTAACGTCACAGCGACATGTCGTCAGTGTACAACTTCTTCAGCGTCACTTATGAAGACATAGGGCTCATTGAATATATAAATACTTTTTAGCAATGCAGTGCACCGTTACGTCAAATGGAAATACTCTACATGTTTGTGTATCATTTTAGACACATTTTCAACAAAATTCTGCCTCACATTTCCTGTGGTATTTTTTTGATCTCCACCAGAAATGAATATTAAGTTTTGTGGAATTGTTTGACTGAACAGCATTGGGTTGCAGCAATGAGCAAGCAGTGGGTAATACAAGTTGAACTAACAATGGAGCCCGGGGAGAGTGTGTGTAACACGGAGTGTGTGTGTGTGTGTGTGTGTGTGTGTGTGTGTTACCTGTATGATCTGGTGGTGGACGGACTGTTGGACGAGTAGAAGATCTCTGTGTTGTAGAGAGAGCGGTCAGTAGCCGGGGACGGAGGAGGGTTCAGGATCTGTGGACATAAAATAACCCTGTGTTATCTGACTGTGGACAGGAAACAGCGTCCGCCCAGACTGTGTGTGTATGTGTAATTGTACTAGCTACATAGTGAGGACCACATGTCTTTTTACCAACAGAGTGAGGACATCTTTGGAAAGTCGGGACAATTCAGTTGGTTCTCAGGTAAGGTTTGGGGTTTGGTCTTGATGGTAAGGGTTAGGGTAAGGGGCTAGGGAATGCTTTACAGTAATGAGGGTCCTTGAATTACAAAGATAAGGATATATGTGTGTGTGTGTGTGTGTGTGTGTGTGTGTGTGTGTGTGTGTGTGTGTGTGTGTGTGTGTGTGTGTGTGTGTGTGTGTGTGTGTGTGTTTGGACCTGTGGGTAGAAGGCTCCCTTGGTAGATGATGAGCTGCTGGACGAGGCTCCAGTCACATGGTTCCTGTCATAGAGAGGAGCTCCACTGCTGCTGCTGCCCATCAGGCTGACTGAGCTCATCATGGACTTCCCACAGGAAATACCTGCACACAGCAGTTCACACTTTACTAATACGTTAGGGCTGGGCGATACGGCTTAACGATAATATATTTAGGATTTACCTCGATACATTTATTTAGGATTTACCTCGATACATTTCTCAATATTTTCATATTTTCCTTAAAATGACATAACAGTATGATTGAACCATTTGAAGGGTATGATCATACCAACGTGATCATTCTAGTACACTAATCTGAAACCTCTTGTGTAAGACATTTAAGAGGGCTTTACTTTTGAAATTCCAAATCAGAAAATCCCTGATATTTTCTAATTGATAACCTGAGGTAGTCTGCTTTTATTCTGAAGTGAAATAGGTCTGGGGAAACAAAAACACTCTGAGGCTAACTGTCGATTTAAATCCAGTCCAAAGACTATTTAGAAATGTATTCTTTATTATCAAGTTTGACTTGAATTATTCACACAAATGGAAGTTAATTTCTCTCTGAAATACAACTTACAGGCAGTAGTTATCAAAAAACTAAATGCTCATTTAATTTATAATTTATTATTATCATTCATTATCTATTTATAATTGACAATCTGACGTTTTGAATGAATGTGAAATTGCACGTTCACTCGGGACTTATTTTAAACCATTTCTTACACACTTACGGAAATGCCACATATATACACAACCCTAAAACAACGGGGGCCAGTGTGACCGTCACATGCGAAGCTGAGGCTGGTATTTCCATAACCGTTTCCAAACTCAATACGTATAAACTCACTTTGGAGCTTCACTTCCTTCTCTCTCTACCTTTTCCCTGCTTCCCTCCAGATATTTAAACACACTTTGTGTGTCTTACCTTGGAAGGTGCCATGCTGGGAGCTACTGGGGGCGATGAAGTTGAGGGGCACGTGGGGCGTTCCACTGATGTACTCGTGAGGAAACGTTCCACTGGGGCCCTTGTAGCGCCGACACACCACGCGCTGGCAGACGAAGTAAGCTCCACCAATCACGAAGACGAGCAGGATGATGGCGATGACGGGGCCGATGGTGTTGGGCCCGGCGTTGGGGATGCCACTGGAGGGAGGTGACACGTACTCTAGGAGCAGAAGCAGAGGATGCAGAGTCAGGGGACAAGTACTTGACCAGAAACAATACACGTGTGCTTAGGGCATATTTCAGAGTTTTTACCACAGGCGAGCTCATCAGATCCGTCGGGACAGTCCGAGTAGTTGTCACACTGTTGTTTCTTGGTGATGCACTGGTTGTCTCCACAGCGGAACTGGTTGGGTTGGCAGATGGCTGGAGGAGAGCAAGAAGCAGATGGTCAGTTTATAATCACCGTAGTGAGGTTTTGCCATGTCAGCAGCATTCATATCTATAGAGTTTTAAGCAGACATTCTTTGGCTTCGTCCGAAATTCCATACAAACCTGCTCTTTTCAGAATTGTTTGCATTGTTCCATTCTTTGTGTGTATACAAGGGAGAAAAACTATAATAAAGCCTTTTTTTTCGGGAATGTTGCCAAAGACACCCAGTTCGTAATACTGCAAATATAAAAACATTGCAATAATTCCATCAGTGGGACATGGGCTCAATCACCTTTGGGTGACCTCTCTCTGTGATAGATAGTGACTTATTTTATTGATTTAAAAGAAGATCTTTGGGATTGACACTTTTTAAATAATTATGATCTCAATAATGACCAAATTAATTGTGAATATGATTTTGCCAGCCTATAAAAGCGGCCTTAATTTATACATTTTATGATGTTGTGTCATCAGTTCTGTGCCCTTTGGGGTATTATGTTTTCTATGAACCATTATACACCAATAACTGCAAGCAAACCCCATCCTAGGAAGAAAAAACTGAAAGGACGTTACGATACTCAGAGACTGTGAGCTACAAACACTGTTGTCATGTAAAGTGCATGTGAGGTTTCTGTAGACTTCCTTTATGTTACTGGTTTATGTGTGGATAAATTATAATCCCATTCCATTACAGCACTGTATCTTCAGGAACACTCTGAACCTCATTTCAACAGTATTAGCATAGCATCTAAAAGTTAATATTCAAAGTTTCAGTGTGTGAACCTACTTCCACAGTGGTGCTCATCGGATTGATCGGCGCAGTCCGGTTCGCCGTTGCAGCGCCGATGGGCGTCGATGCAGCCTCCTTTGTCACACTGGAACTGGGAGGTCGAGCAGACGGGGCAGTTCTCCTCGTCACTGCTGTCGTCGCACTCGGGGAAGCCGTCGCAACGCCAGGCCATGGGGATGCAGTCGATCTCCCCCGTGGAGCAGGTGAACTGCTCCGTGGAGCAGGTGGGAGGCTCTGAGAAGGACAGAGAGGGGGAGGCAGTGAGAAGACGCTGGATTTCATTGATTAAAACATATCTCTGCATGTTGGGTGGTGCAGATCGGCTCCCAGAACGGTGCAACTCACTAATCACTCACTAATGACCACAGTCAGGGAGACTCAGGCAGCAAAACTGTATTCTTAAACATTCAACCTGTGCTTTTCATCAGATAATCAAACAAGATAAAATCTTATCTGACCTTCTCTATAAAAATCTGAAATAAGTCTGACTAAAATGACAACATCATTGGTTTTGGCTTGACTAGGTTGACTGAATTGTTCAAAATAATCTAGAGACTAAAAAAGGACATTTGACACAGAACAAAGACTAAACAACAAGATAGCTAACAAAATTAAGAGAGCAAACATTCTGACTAAAATACTTTTTATCAACTAAAACTGAATTTAAATAGTTTTGAGTTGTCTTCGACTTAAACAAACTAAAACTATGAAGGATTGAATTGACTAAAATGTGACAAAAACTATTAAGCAAATCTGTCTCAAGAGTAAGACTAAAACTGAATCTAAAATACCTGCCAGTATTAACACCGTCATGCAGTGTGGCCAAAAGGACCACACTGGACCGGAAATGAAGTGGGCTGGGCTGTAAACATTAACCACGGGAGCTAGCATGGCTAGCGTGCTGACAACAGAAGTCTGCAGAGTTGTTATTCATACAGCGTTTTATGACGCAGACAATCAACATATCTTCTTCTATGAACTTGTAAAGCAAAGCTCAGCAGGTTGGTTTGATCCATTACTCCCCGCTCAACATTTATATGAATGAGGAGTGACTTTAGGTCTGACTGCGCCACAATACTGCTGCTGTGGTTTCGTTGCTCACCTCCACAGTGCAGCAGGTCCTGCAGTAACACCAGGTGCATGGGACAGGAGCAGCGAGGTGTGCCGTCTCCCTTGGCGATGCAGATGTGGGAGCAGCCGCCGTTGTCACGGGAACAAGGGTGGGATGCTAGAGAGAGGGGAAACAAGTCATTACACACTTTGCTGCCTAACCCAATCAAAGCCTGATTTATGTAGCCTGTTACAAAGTACACTCCATGTGTCTGGCAGTAACTAAAGCTGAAGGTCCGTACCAAACTCCTGTGGGTCCATCTCCTCCACAGCGTGGATGGAGGTCAGGTATGAGATACGTCCCTGTATGCGTGTGCGTCCATCCCCGGTCAGCTTGTCCACCCTTTCGATCATCTGCTGCTGCCGGTCGATCCAGTACAGATGATCCCCCAGAACCGTCAGCCCCGTGGGCTGGAGGATGTTGGAGTCCTGGAGGACGATGCGATTGGCTCCTGGTGGAATGATGATGTTAAGGTAAAACGTAAGAAAATAGTATATCCCGACCAATTCAGACAAAAAAACTAAACAAAATGCTATATGTCTGCTATTCATTTTTTCAACTGATATTTTGGAAAAGGGTCCTTTAAATTATTTTTTTATTTTTTTAAAGAATTATGATCAAGATATGCAGAAAGCAGAGTATTTTACATTTGAAGAATGAACATGACGGTGCTCTCAGGTAAAACATAATGGAGACGACAGTCCTTGTGCAAAATTCATGAGTGGTCCAGACCGAGTCACGTATGAGCCATGAGAAAAGAGTTCAATATGAAATAGAAACCTAAAACAAACAGTATATTCTGTATCATCAGCATCATCGTGTCTTTCCAATTAACTGAGGGTTCTCTTGGATGTTGTGTTTTCTAATGATATATTTGTGTTTTCCTGAAGGTCTGAAGGATGATCATCTGTCCCCTAATGAAGACTGTGATGTCCTCTGGTCTAATCACTGTGACTGTCACGCCCTCTTGACCTCCTCTCATTTAAAGGACCACTTTGCTTTGGGAGGACGTTTTTTTTTATCATCTAACCGCCCGTTTATTTCTGGCACAGTGCAGCGCGTCGTCAGCAGCTTCACTGTAACGTTTTCTCCAGTGACACTGCTGAAAATGTTCACGGACTTTCCTACAGCAACTCTTCCTTTTACTCTCTGGTAACAGTATTGTGAATGAAATGTAGCCTTATATGGCATCTTTAGAGGCATTGATTATAATTTACAAAAAGTTTTGTGAACCCAACTGAGAAAAAGTGAAAGGTTTAGGATAACAATACACAAATGACCCACAGATTCCAACCTCAAACATATCTTTGAGATTTTTGTAATGACATTTCTTGTCACTAACAGACACTGTTTGAATTCCTATGGCTGTGGTTGTATCAGCCAAAGTAAATAAATACAGAGCAAGATGGCGTAGAGGCTTTGTTTGTAACTAAACGCTGTCACAGTCAATCAATCTTTTCAGTCCATACAAAAAAACAGACACAACTGTGCTGCAGAATAAGTCTCTGTTGTTTGCTCTATAACATACCAATGTGTGTGTGGAATGGCTTCAGTGAACATTACATGTGTTATCTATTGTTAAAGTCACTTAGCTGTTTATTCAGACCGACAGTAAATTCCCATCAGAATAAAGTAAAGGGGTCCATGTCTCACCGGGCTCCGTACATGTCATATTTTCAAAACCATTATTGCTATATGATTATTTCTTTATGTGTCCCATTAAACATCTGAGTCATTTATCGTTTCTTGCCATACTGTGTATTTACTCTAGATTTCTGTTATGTTTGGTAGTTCTTCATTCATCTGAATCCCAAAAGGCCACCGGCTGGTTTGAAAAGCATGTTGTCTATTTATTTAATCCCAATAATAACACCATTTATCATAACCAGAAACTGTAAAAAACGAGATTATTGTCTGATTTCCAACTTTCAGACGGTCCTTGAACTGTGTGACAAACACTAGTAACCAAAATTTTAAATTGTATCAAAATCACATATTTTGGGTTAAATTTTAAATTAGACATGTAGAATTACCAGTTTGCATCAACCAGATCCTGTAAAAAGAACATTAAATTCTGCGCTCCTCAGTTGACCGGGCTGAGACCAACAGTCAGCTGACTGAACTGAAGGCTGTTTACACAGAGCAGAAAGCAGAGGACCAGAGAGGTTGTTAAAATGTAAATAATATGTGTTGAACGTATAGCTCCCAATTTGCTTACTCTTGTAGGCACTTGTTGTACATATAGATTATATTTTATTCAATTTCTTTTGACTTTTGTATTTATTTTTGATGATTTACGGCATTGTAACTGTGTCACACTGCACAAGAGACATGTTTGAGTTCTCTGTACTTCTACCAATGATTGTGAAAGTCGCAGCCACAGTGAGTAAAATGTGACAGGAGAAAAAAAAAAAAAAGCTTGGGGTTCAAAGGGTTTGAAAATGTATTAATATGCTAATTATGTATATCTGTTTTTAATTTGGGAACTAATATGGTAACTCACCTGTCAGGTCACTGCTCTCGATGCGTTTGAGGTCGGCGTCGACCCAGAACAGTTTCCCCAGTTTGTTGTCCAGAGCCAGAGCTACTGGTCTGATCAGACCAGTGGTGAACAGAGACTCTCTCTCTGTCCCGTCCAGACTGGCTCCCTCGATCTTAGCTGAGCGCTCCTGCACTGTGGTGAAATACATGTATCTGCGGGGGGGGAGACAAAAACACATTTATATGGGACATCGCTCACTGTGTGCAGAGACACTCCAGTAGGTTCACAGTACACTCTTTTATGGAGGTAACAAAAATGAGCGCACCCTTTCTCGGCGTTGACCACGATGGCCCGCGGCTTGTCGGTGTCGTCCTTCAGGACCACGCCCACGGTGTGTCCGTCCATCCTCTGGACGTTGATGGTGTTGGTCGTCTCACAGGTCCAGTATATGTGGCGGCTGTAGGGGTCCAGGCTCAGGTCGTGGAGCTGGTTTTCCACCGGCTGGACGCTGCTGCTCACGATCATGGACGACTGATAGGAGAACACATTATAGGTGATGAGTTCAACGTTTGACTCGTTTTGATATTAAGTAATGGGACGCTTTACAGACTCTACAGATAATCCCTACTCACTGAGCAAATAGATAAAATACTAATAATACCTTTATACATAACACACTTCAAAACAAGTTATAATATGATAAAAAATACAACAAAAGGTAATAAAACAACAGTTAAATAAATAAAAAAAAGTCAGAAATAGTGAATTTTTAAAAGGGATCACATCAAAAAAGGCCCAGTGACCTTTATTTTGAAGGTATGACCGGTGAACTGCCAGGACCAACCTACCAGAGGATTTGAAGATGCATTCATTGTGGAGCTAAACCACGTCAGAACGAGCTGTAAAGGTGATGGTTTGATTCTAATATCCACTCTAAATAGACTGGGAGCGATGAAGGGAAACCGGTGTGACGTGTTCTCTCCTGTTGGGACTGGTTCTGTATCATCTGAGGTTTATTGAGGTTTAATTGTGCGAGTTGCATGAATTACTGTTTCTAAGTTCTTGGCAGATAAAAATGGCCCAATTTTTTTGACACTTTGATTCTTTGTTTTGAATTTGAAAAACATTGATGGTTGAAATTAGGTGGTTATCAAAGATAATACAGGGGTTTGTGCTAGAGTTGGTAATGTGAGGGTGCTTTCACAAGGCAACATTTGGTCAGTTCTAATCAAGCTCTGGTGCGGTTTGTTTGGACAGTTGTGAGTGAGCAATCTTACTCTGGTGCCGAACAAAACAACCGTTCCTAGACCGCTTGCAAAGGGAGGTTTCTGACTCTTTCCAAGCAAAACTTAATGCAGTTACATTGCAGTGAGAACATAATCCGACCCAGTTGCAGATAGTGAACCAAAACGCATGCTGCCTGCGTGGGCATTGGTTGAGATGGACGCAGGTTAAAAGACAATATAACATGAGAGGGACTGGACTGACTTGCTGAAGAACCTACAGAATATACTTAATACAGTTTATTAAATAATTCAAGACAAAAGCCTTCATACAGCAAATTATGATTTTGACTTATTCCGCTTTAATTAGTGCGCTGTGAAACCAAACAAGACTAAATCGAAAACAAAACAAAAGCATAAATTTCACTCTGATTCCGATTTGCTAAAAGGACCATGAACGCTCCTTTAGTTGACACGAGACAAGATGGAGAGAAGCATGACGCTGTGATGAGACCGGGCCAACGATGATAATAAAGGAGTGGCTTTGCGGCTTCCTCTTAATGGCAGTGAGATTAGTTTAGGTAGCCTGAGGGCGAAGAGACGGAGCTTGAAAGCAGGCGTCTCATGCCAGAAACAATATTAACTCAAAGTTAACCATGCACACTAATTATTAAAATGGGAGCACAGTCATGAATCTTGAACTGTACAACATGTACCTATCCACATAAACATTTCCAACCACAAACATTTTTCACCAATCCTCCAGCAAATATATTTTTTTTCCCCCAGGTACTGGTTTCCATTCTTTTTTTACATTAACTGAACTGTGCAGTTGCAGAGAAATCTAGAAACGTGCCCAAATCAAGCACATTTTGATGCCATGTCAGATACAGATGGCATTACAGCAACATATACAAAAAATCATCAGCCATTCTATTCCCAAGGTTTGGGTATTTGTTTCAAACTCAGATTTAAGTGCTGAAAAAAAACTTGCAGCCTCTGCAGATTTATTGTTTGATGTTTAAATTACTTCTCGTGTTTAAGCAGTCCTCATTAACTAGTCAGAGTATTTACCATGACTTTGTGACATATTGATCATCACCACATGAAGTGGATCAATTTCACTGTTTGTTCCTATTAAAGGGTACCATTTAGATTTAATTGTTCTAACCTTATTTTCCATGTTTTTGTTTCTTAAGTGACTAATGGGGACAATATTTTTTGAAATTGGTCCAGTATTGAAGGAGAACGCTGCAGACGTCAATTTACTATTAGACTGTTTGCTGAATGTTAATCACGCAATGAAGTGACTAGTAACAAAATGTAAACTCGGGTATCATAGAAGCGTCACAGCTGGTATTTCAACACTGGATTGAGTGTAACTTCCGTGCAGTAAATCTGGAAATTTCGAGGTGATCCAACTCATTAAAAGCACATGATTGCACCATTAGTTTTGGTTCCGGTGGGGAGAATCCTCTGTAAACCACTCTGTTGGGGAGGAGGAAAAAGAGTATCAACCTGCTAACCCTCTGAAGGAAATCCTTCTCGGTGACTCAGTTAACGTGTACTAAAGTATTGTCCTACAGAAGAACTCCATTATCAAGATCTGACATGTGGGCATTTAGTTGTCACTGTGTGCTTCATGCTTAGTTTGGTACCATGGTTCCGTCGTCTCTGGCCCTGCGGATGTTCTGCCGTCCGTCCAGCCAGTAGACGAGCCGGTCCAGTGGGTCATAGCTGACGGCTTTGACGTTCCTGAGGACGTGGATTGGCAGGATGATGTCTGGACTCTGCTCTCCCAGCACCATCCGGCTGATGCTCGCCTTCTGGCTGAAGAGCAGGAAGCTAGAGGGAGCTGCAGACAGAGAGGCAGAGAGCCTGATGAGTGGACACAGTGTTCACACGGGAAGCTGGAGTTTGCTCGATGCATGTTGTGAAATACAAACACGCAGGGTCAAAACACAGACACAGACACACACACACGCACGCACACACACAGAAGACCAGCTGAAACCGCTCTTGATGATGATGTGTGAAACGTCTGGAAGCAACACAAGCATGCTAGATTTCAGTCTCTCTGTGTGTGTGCGTGTGTGTGTGCAGATTGCCACATAGTCTGTGTGCTGGATGTTGAGCAAGAGGCAACTGAGGTTAATCCTTTCACCTTTAACTTGCAGTCATTTCTGTTTCATGATGTTCTCGACTCCCAACTAAAGCTGCTCGGATGACAGTGATTGTGTGTCCACTAGCTCCTCACAGGAGGCTGATTGGACTTAAACTGTGTGGTTCTGACACAAAGAGAGCAGGACTCCGGTGGGAGGAGGAGGTCGACTCTGTGTTTACATCATTGATGTTTGGTGCTCAAACATAGTCAAAGTTGATGAACAATTTTTTTCTATGTTGAAATTGTGCAGCAGAATTGGCATCAACTGCATGTCGTTGTGCAACAATGTATTGCATAAGGACAATAAATTATCCTTGAATCCTTGACATTTCCACCCATCTCACTGTTGATGTTTTGCAACTCCACCGTGAAGTGTTTAAAGTAGTTGAACCTTAAAGATATCAAAATATGTTGGAAACATAAACCTGTCTATTTCCAGCGCTTTATTCAATCTTTCAGAAGTCACTTTGTTAGTAAAAGTGCAGTGAAAATCCAACTTTATTTTGTGTAGTTTCAGAATACTTTGATTTAATGTTTAGTTCCTCTCACCATTAGCTGATAAATTAGTTTTGAAGGCTGGACCTCTGGCTAAATTGCTTCACTATGAACAGCAGCAGAGTGGTGAGTATGACGTGTCTGTTCAGCGGCAGCCGTTATTTCAACAGAACTGCAGTACTGTATTTCTTTCCTTTTTCAAGGACACCTCGACTACACTTATTAAAGGAGGGGTCTGGTCCTTGGATTCAACCCAGCGCCTCCCGTTCCTAGACACACTTATATTTCTCCTAGCAGCTCGGTACTTACAGCTACAGTTTCGTCCATCGGGGTTCAGAGTGTAGTGGGAGGCGCAGCGGCACTGGGCACCGGCGGGCGTGGCCAGGCAAAGATGGCCGCAGTTGCCGTTGTTGTGGGAGCACTCGTTGGTCCCCTCCTGGCGAGAGGAGTGGAACACCAGGATGTCCAGCATCAGCTCCAGCTGGCCCTGAGGACACAGTGACGGGACGGGGGTGGAGCTCAGTATCTCTGGATTTACTGACTGATATTTTAAGCTAATTTATAAGCCATAAATATCTCTTTAAGAACAAATTAGGATCACAATAAAGGTAAAAATCGAACATATTGAATTTGCTGACACCCCTAAATCTAGGTGGTTCCACACCTGCAGCACCACGGTGCGGTTGAGTCCGCTGCGTTTGTCTGCCCGCTCGATGCTGCGCAGGTTAAAATCCGTCCAGTAGATGAAGTCCCGGTACTGAGTCAGACCGAAGGGGTGGGGGAGGTCGTCCACAATGATCTCCCTCTGAAGGCCTGCAGGAGATATGACAACATCTTTATCCTCACTCTAACCACAGCCATGTCACCATCCGAGCATCAAGCAAAGCCTCCTGCATCATTGTAGATTTGCATTCAAGTAAATGGAGATTAGGTGTGTGTACATCATCAGGAGAGTCACTGAAATTACAGGGTTGGCCTGATGGTGGCACTAGAGGGAAGGTCATAAAGTCCCCTGAATCAATACGTTTGCCATTTCTTTTGCTGTGAGAATGTGAACTGCAAAACTTTGTGCATATCCAGCTATTAGTTTAAGATATTAGTCTGGTAAAGACAAACAAATAAATGAAGAGACAGAGGTAGTAAATAACCTTCAGTAAAAGACCGACAGACGGCAGCAACCATTCAGTGGTTGTGCAAAATGAAGAAGCCATTCAATAGGTCTGGATAATGGTAACATTGCCAACAACATCATGTATCTGATGAATGGATTTCCACTTTATGTGTATATGTATTGCATATTATTTGTTTCTTAGGTTCACTTACAACTTCTAATCCTGTTTCAGAGGTGTGTGTTTGGATATGAGTAAGCAAAAGGTTTGTTGACAGTTGAGGTCTAATTCATTAATTTCCCCCTCATCCTCCCCCATAGTTCACAGAGCAGATGGTAATTCAAAGCATGTGCCATAAGTGTGCAGTAACAATAACAACATTATCCTACAAAAGTAAGCAGCACACACCACTGTGTGTGTTTATTGTTCAGGTGTACATTTTATATCCTCAAAGAAATAAGAGTGGTGCAGGAATGAGTCCTAATACATGAAAATGAGTCAGCATTTTTGCACTTCCAGTTCCCTCGTCTCAAAGTCAATGTTTTTTTTAGTTAGATGCCTGAAATAAGGCATCTAAACGTCATCACTAGAACGCTAGTCCTCCTTTAGCTTAGTGGTGGTGATTTGAAGTCATGTGACCGTAGTGGAGATCCTTTATACCCTAACGTTAGCTTTTTACTTCTAGCGATTGAATTCACGCTTCAGAAATAATATTGTGCTGTTCATTTGTCAAGATTAACTTGCAAACGTACCATAAACGTTTGTTTGCCACAAACAATAATCCTAAATCCAATGGAAAAAATTCTGTTGGCCTTTAGTCGAGGGACCAGTGAGATGCTAACTTCCGGGTTTTCGAACAAAAATATGTCATCACTGCAGCACTCTCTGAGTCATATGCACAAAGAATATTAGGACGTTGTCATGTCAGTGCTTGTGCATGGTGACTGGTTGTCGCTGCGTGTGTCCAAACCTTGCATGTTGGTGCTTTCGATCATGCACGTGTCCAGGTCGGTCCAGTAGAGTCGATGGTCTACGTAGTCGATGGTCAGTCCGTTGGCCCGGCCGACTTTGTCCACCAAGGTTGTGACGGTGCTGCCATCCATGTAGGCTCTGGCTATACGAGGTCGACCCCCCCATTCTGTCCAGTACATGTAGCTGTGGAGACAAAACACCGCTTTTTTCTGATACAATATTTGATAGGATCATCTATTCCAGAGTGGGAACCTGTTTCCACTTTGCAACAGTTGTTTTGTTAAGTTCTGTGAAATGAGACAACTTCATTAACGTGCGAGCATGAGTATGTGATCATAAAATGACATCAGATGCCCCACGGGCGTGCGTGTTGACAGCCCCGTGCCAATTACATCATCGAGATACCACCGAGTGAGTGACATGCGTTAGAGAATTTGACACGCTGGGACAGGTACTTAACCCTCACGCAAACACAAACACAAGCAAACAGAGGCGAATGAGTGTCCCGAGGTGGTTTGGCCGAGGTTGAACGGTGATTATAACAAACAGGTTTAATAGCATCACCCTTCCCTCTGCTGGAGGTTATGTGGGGGGAAAAAGAGGCAGGGCGCTGGCTGTTGTACCCACATACCAACACTGTGACATCACTGCGCTCTCGCTGCGCTCTCGCTGCCTCAGACGGAGTGAACAGACACGCTACATGAAGTCAGACACGGACCTACAGTGTAATACAGTTGTCTCTCAGTGACTCACTTCCACTGGGCTGCTCCACAAACTGTTCTTATCAAAATGTTCATCTGTTTGAAGCCACAGCTTAACACACTGTACTTCACACAACCGTCCATGTTGGAAGTGGAAGAGCTTGTTCAAAATGTATGAGGGAAGTCGAATGACCAGGCTGTAGATTTTTGCATTATTTTGCCAATTTGACCAATATGTCTGCCAGTTTATTAATGGGTCGTTCACTTGTCACGTCTAAAAACGCATGGAAAAAACACAAGCAGTACCGCTTGCACTTAAAAAATTAACTTATCCTCCATTTATGTACCTTAGAGATAGAGACTGTTATTTACAGAAGCAATACAAGATATCTGCCAGCTGTTGCCTTCTTTTGTGCGTCTACATTGACAACATTGAATTTGAGAGCACAACAAAAAAACACGACATGTGAACGGCCCCTAAATGTTGCAGCTCCCATTCTTACCCGTTGCCCGGGTCCAGTGCCAGTGATCGTGGGTTGTCCAGCGAGCGCGGGTTGTCCAGATCCTTACAGACCAGAACCTGTCGGTGCTGGCCGTCCAGCCGGGCCACCTCGATGCGGTTGGTGCCCGTATCAGCCCAGTAGATGTTGCGACCCATCCAGTCGACGGCCATGCCTTCTGGGTAGTCCAGCCCGAACTCTATGACATGCTCTACAGAGCTGCCGTTCATATACGCTCTGCTGATTGTCTGTGGGGAAAGAGAAAGGGAGTCAGAGTTCAATTCAAAGACATGAAACAAACGTAAATGTTTTTAAAAATACACACATTCAACATTCAACATTGAAGATTGCAACCAACTAAAACTTGTAATGTGTGCCAAGCTGTAGGGGAACTACAATGGCCGACGGAAAAATGCCAATGTCTCTCTCTAGAGTCAGTGTTTGATGTCCATGACGTAGATATTAACGGTTCATTCTAAGCTTACGAGACACAACAAGTCCTATTTTCAGGTGATTATACACATGAAAACATACTAAGAGGGGCTGTCCTCGAGCAAAGGAATCCTTAGACAACTAACTGACTTGAATTCCACCTGAAACATCAGTACATTCCTCCCACCTTGGCCTGTATGTCTGTCCAGTATATTCTCCTTTCAGAGACATCAAAGTCGAGAGCTGAGGCCTCCTTCACTCCTGTCAGAGGGATGGGCACGTCGTTGCTGTTGGTACCCAGAGAGATGCTCCTGATGTTGTCCCTGAGGGAAAAACAATGCATTTTGCACATTAAATGCGAGGTAGGATCACACCGACACTACTTCATTCAATTTTCACACATCGTGACCAGACATCCTGGTTTGTTTGGGACTGTCCCAAATTCTGACAAATATCTGTAAAAGCGTTGTTCACCACTATTAATATAAATACATACATAATGTATAGGCGTTTGTCATGTTGTGTCCCACTCATTATTACCCAGACCAATATAAAAACATAAACAATGCACCAAACGTCTGAATTCAGCAGTGATTTGTTGTGTGTCAATCAGGGTGGACATTTCTCGAATCTAAGAGCAACGCAAGCAATTCTGCATCGATGCCAGCTTAGTCAGCATGAGTCGCCGCTGCGTTTTTCTGACATTTACTGTCTAGTTTCTCTCCTTTACTTTGATCTCGAGGAGCAGAGGGACAATATAGTCTGTTTCTGTTTGGCTCAAAAATGCGGTGCATGTGGGATGAAATTCAACCGTGGTGTTCTGTCGGGAGATGCAGTGACTTCAACCAAGTAAGAGTAGAAGGGCTAAGAGTAAGAAACAGTCCGCTAGCAAGGCTAATTCATGCAGTATTAAACACCAAAAGCATTCATTCGCTTTGTGAAAACCATATTTTTGTAGATAACAGCATACTTGTAATGTACTGCAGAAGAATTTATGTTTTTGTAATGTTAATGTACTCAGGTGGCTCACAGAGATACTGGTTATGATAATATGTAGCTTTTTATATAATAGAATGTTGCAGTTAGATTTTTTTATAACACTTTCTAAATAGAAAGGGAGTTCAGATGTATCTGACTACTTGTGTGAAAAAGCAACCATTTGCAGGAGTATAGTAAAATTGAGGATTCAATGCATTGAGATGCATTGAGAATGGTGCATTAGACTTGTTGACACGTGAATTCTGATCAAATAGAATCGTTATGCCAATGAAGAAGATTTACTGATGTTTTGTGTCCTCGTTCTTGTCATTTGTACTTCTCATGTATATGGATAACATGAATGTCATCTGTAATGGGAGCTGGTAACAGGAACAGCAGAACTTTAAGCAGGTTGATAGGCAGGCGTACCTGTTGGTGAAGAGCAGGAAGGCCTCGGGCACCACACAGGTCTGCAGGTCTGAGAGCAGCTCCATCCCCATGGGACAGGCACAGCTGACGGCCTGCCGACACCAGAAACACAGGTGGCTGCATCCGCCGTTATCCTCCGCGCAGCCATTTGTACCTGGGAGCGGATTAAAAGGTTCAACGTTTATTTCATAAATCTTATTTTTCTCATTTTCCGTTCACCCCTGAAAAACCCGTCCCCCTCACCGTGCGCCTCCGTCACTTTGGTGGCCTTCAGCCCCATCAGATCCGGCAGCTGATCGATGATGATCTCCCGCACGGCCGTGGCTTTGTGGACCCTCTCGATGCTGCGCCTCTGCCAGTCCGTCCAGTAGATGTAGTCCCCCAGCAGGGTGAAGCCGAAGATGTGGGGCAGCTTGTCCTCCAGCAGAGTCTGCCTGTTACTGCCGTCCACGTTGATCATCTGAGACGGGAGAGGAGAAGGGGACACTTTTAGAGCTTGTTCCAAGGCTATGGTGCACTTAAAACTACATTCGTCATGGTCAAAGCTACTGTAGAATATAAAAGTTACATTTTACAACTGTAGTAAAAAAATAAATACCATGGAAAAGTAAAACACTTCCTCTAATGACAACTTTACTTAAATGTCCTTGGTTGCTATTCTGTAGCTGACCCTGACCTTTGACCTTCCAGGGGAGGGGTCCATTTCCACCCAGGGAGTAATAAAGGGGCACATATGATACAGAGGTAGGTTGTTGGGTTAAAAAGCGTTGGAAAGGGAAGAGGAGAGATGGAGGAAACAGGATGGAGGGAGAAACGGACTGATGAGGCAAAAAAGTGAAGAAACGGGAATGTCCACAGGAAGTTATGTGTCCAAATGTGTCCAAAAACATCCAGAGAGCAGGACAAAATAATGGAAACGCCAGCTGAAAAGTGATATTCAGCAGGAAAAGGGGAATTCTACCGACTTTGACATATTTCTTTGCGTCAGATCACAAGAGGCACTGCATGAAAAAAGCCCTGGTCTTTTTCAGCGCGGTCAAACGTGAATGAAAGTTAAGAGAGAAGACTCTCCACCAAGATGGGGCCAACACAGACATGAATTTTTTTTATTTTATTTAAATTTGCCAATTTGATGACACATCCGTGGCATAAAGCCATTCCTTCAGATACAGAAAACTGACACAAAAACAGAACTGAGGTACAACACATACCGATCAGTCGGTTAATCAGTTAGTTGAGGAAATGAATGGGCTACTTGATTAATAATCAATTTATAGCTCCAGTGCTTTTTCCAAAGCAAAAATATCAAACTTTTGATGTTTACAGCTTCTTAAATGTGCAACAGAGTCAGCCGTTAGAAACCAAAAGGTTGACTACAATATCATATAGAAGCCTCGATATGACCTTCATAAGTAAACGAGACCATCAGAGAGAAGATTGTCTATTTCTCAATAAGTATTCAAAATGCTTGACCGACAAACTGACACAACGCTGCCGGAGACCGGGCCCGTACTGCTTGGCCCAATGGAGGGAAGGGAGGCACTGGAGAACCAGAACCAGGACTACACGCTTGAGAATGCTGCCGTAAAATGAGAGGTTTCCTAAGGGGACTCTGGTGCTCGGAAACGCTTCACCTCTCGTCCACAGAGATCGCCAAAATCAACAAAAAAATGAAAGTTCATCGTAGTAACATTGAAAAAAACTCTGATGTCACCTGATCAGATGAAAAAATGCAGAATGAAACCAGGACAGAATAAAAGCTGCTTGAGTCAGAGTTCCATAAAAACGTAGCTGAGAGATTCTTGTTAAATCGCCAGTAACAATAGTCTTGTTACTGTTCATAGAACATTGACTCAAAAAAAGAAAAGCGCACTATCGATCAGTAGTTTGTGCTGGAGGCTAGACGTGGCTGTAATCAACCAGTGAACAGAGTAGAAGAAGAAGTAGAGGTAAACTAGAAACAAAACAAGTCGCCTTGGCTGTCTAAACATCTACGAGAAAAAAATGCAGAGAGGTCTTCAGGTATTTGTTCAGTTGTTCTTTAATGTCAGCTAGTTACGGCCATGTTTAATGCTGTCCGGAGACCATGACAATTTATACATATATCCTGAAACAGCAGAAACAGCTGATCGGTCATGTGAGTTGAAATGTTGGTCAGAAGTCAGAATTTATTCAGCAAAGACAAAAACCACCTCAAACGAGCGTAAAAAACATTTCTTGTTTTTCCCCAAATTAGGGAAGTTTCAACTTTTCTAACATGATACTTCAAATTGCGCATAAAAAGAGAAAATTGCAAAGTGAGTGGAAACTAGTTGAAATGTTTTTGCTGATTACACACACACACACACACACACCGACAAACACATAAATGCAAAAGCCACAATTCCTCACAACCTGTCTCTCTTTTCTGTGTATGTTTATGTGTGTTTATGTGTGTGTGTGTGTGCATAGCAGTCACAAGGCATCTATTACTAGGACGTTGAAAACTGATACAGCCAGCCCTGCCAGCAAACCCCCGCTGTGTGTGTGTGTGTGTGTGTGTGTGTGTGTGTGTGTGTGTGTGTGTGTGTGTGTGTGTGTGTGTGTGTGTGTGCTTGTGGTTATGTGTGTGTGCGCATGTTTCTACGAGCCGAAAGTGAGAGCTGCAATTGACAAGGCTGCAATTAGAACTGGTGTCCGGCCCTCCTCCTCACCGCCCCGTGCTATTACTGGACCGCCGTCGACTGAAATAGACGCGCGCTTTTATTTTAGACGCACTACAGTCATCTGCAGCCCTCCCGAGGATGTGTGTGTGTGTGTGTGTGTGTGTGTGTGTGTGTGTGTGTGTGTGTGTGTGTGTGTGTGTGTGTGTGTGTGTGTGTTTGCCACGCGCTGCCTGAAATTCTTCAGCTTGCCATGCCAGAGATTTCACAGATGGGAAAAGGAATTCTGCCCGCCTCTTTGTGACACTCTGTTTTCAAGACAAACGGATATGTTAAAAACTGAATGCTTGGGAAATTGTTTGGTGCTGTGTTTAGCAGTTAAAAAGACCTGTTTGTTTCATGAGCCAGGATTATGACAACAGCATTTCTTTTTCAACGCTTAAGCACAAGGAACGAGAATCTGATTCCCACACATGGTGAAATCACAGGCTGATCTATGAAATATAACTGCTGTCCCTGTGTTTATCTTCCTTGCTGTGGTCTGGCTCTACAGTATGAGTTCAGACTCATAACACTCTGCACTTTTTTCATCCAGCACTGCGTCTGCAGTAGATTACACTGAACAGTGTCAATCTTCTGTTTACACTGTGATCATAGAGACCGAGGGTAAACTGACTACCTTCACATGAATATTTGCGGCTCGGGAAAACACATTTGCCGCCAGAGACAACAAAGATTATTCATCTAGCTATAAACTTGGGGTTGGGGAATAAAAAATTGTTAGTATCGCAATATTTTGCATGTCAAATATAGCTTTGATCAAGTATAGTTCTTTTATTTTATAAACTATTTATATTGCAATGAGGGATTAACCAATTTGGACGTAACTGCAGCTATATAAATCGTGCTTCCATAGTCAAAATAATTCAAGAGGCTAGGGCATCTGTGGTGTCCTGATTCCTGCATAGAAGTTTGTCAGAGATGGATCAGAAGGGCGCTGGAAGTAAAGGGGTCCAAGGGGCCATTTTCCAGTTACGACTGACTTTTGAACTTGATAATAAATGAAAGTTCTATATCATCCATACTCGGTATGCATTTGTTCATGTTTTACAAAGAGTTTCACCTCGCATACAGGGTTAATAGTATACAGCTGTTAAGAAATAATAATGATAACATAGATATATATTTTTTTTAACACACTACTATCAGTTTGGTACTCTGTATCTGCCGATACGCAAGTCCAGGTTTTTCGGAATTGGTATGGTGAAGGAATAAAATTGGTATATGGACATCTTCAGTAATGCATGGATACCAACAGACACTGACTCCTCTGTCAACACACACACACACACACACACACACACACACACACACACACACACACACACACACACACACACACACACACACACACACACACACACACAAAAATGCTGGATACTGGGGTTAAAATTCTCCACTTTGAGACCCTTTTATCCTTCAAATCAGAGCCAAACACAACTGAAAACACTCCGATGTGCTTCCACAGAAAACAACAAGGAAGTGACTGTAAAGACGAGGAGCTGGAGAAGCTCTAGTGACATCGGATCAAACCTACCACGGCTTTGATTTCATTCCATCATCAAGTATTAACTCTGCACTCTTAAGTTGCTATGAATCCCAGACCATATAAAAGAATAAGAATTAGTGTTGTTACTGTGATGAGGAGTGGTGTTTCCAGCTATCTGTTGAGTGAATACTCATTTAAATATCCATTCAGGGGGTGGGGGTGAGCAAACAGGGAAAAAGAAAAAAATAAACCATTCACTTTGATGGGCCTCTGATCCGAGGGAGGTTCCTGACCCCGCCACAAAAAACCCATTCATTTATCACCGTGACACAATTAGACATGGCCATCCCAGTGAAAAGATGGCAGAGAGACTCCCTTTCTCTGCCCTCTCCTCTTCTCTGCTCGCCTCTTTCTCTGCGCTGGCTTTTTTCAGGAAGAATTATGCACTGGGAGTGTGATTTTTTTTGTCTTTTCTCCCTCAGTCTTTTTTCATTTTGGGTGTGAGAACGTCTCATTTCTTGATGGACACGGGGGCAAAAAAAAAGGACAAAAAAAGAGAGCAAACAGAAAAGTAACAAAGGTCTCATCAGACACGCAGGGAGAAGTCAAGACCGTCGCGGGACAGTTCACATACGCTGTCCTCTGATGGACATGATGAAACACGCTGGATGAATGGAGTCCTGCGGGACACGGGAGGGTCGCAGTGTTTCATCACAGAAACCCCTGAAAGCCTCGCACCGACCAAATCTTTGACTGCTTACTGTGTGTCCATATGCTAAACTCCAATTTCGCCTCGGCTCATTCACTATTATTTCCATTCTCACCTGACTTCTGCGGTGATTAAACACATCATGTTGAGCTCTGAGAGGCTTACAAAGAACTGATGCAGGGTTGCAACTAAAGACTGATCACTAGATTTGTTGAATCGTTTCAGTAACCCTGAGTCTTAAGGTTTTGTCAAACCAACAGTCCAAAAACCCAAAGATTTTAGGTAAACAATGCTATAAAGCAGCAAAACCTCACACAATAGAAGATACTACCAGAGAATACTTTTCATTCTGTGTGTGTGATTTCATGTCAATTTCCTTCAATAACCTGCACATGGTGAATTTGCACACCGTTATACTCTCACTCTACTTTATTTAATTTTATTTAAACAAATTAAATACAACTTCAACAAATGTGCACACTTATGTCTAATGTTATACAGAAGTTTGTTTCCCTAAACATTAGATTTTCTAGTTGTTGTAGATTGGTATATTCATAGTGTATTGTAATCTATTCTTTATTGTGTATTCTTTGTATTATTATGTTATGTTGATATGTATATTTACAGATCCTATGTAATGCGTGGATAACATGCTGAAAATAACTACATCTATCTATCTATCAGTCTGTCCGTCCATCCATCCAGCCTTCCTTCCTTCTGTCCGTTCGTCCACCCTCCACCAACTCATCCATCTCTCTATACATTCGTCCGTCCATCTGCCCATCCAAATGATGATAAAATAATACTAAAATTGTTGCTTATTCGTTTTCTGTCAATCAACTATTAGATAAACTGCCGAATCGTTTCCATGTTGTCACTGACTATAAATTTGACGCTTATATCACATGCAGCATAAGTGCTGATGTATTATATCTAGGTACTCACACTGAGAGCTCTTTCATGTTAGTTTTAATAGTAATGAATGAATGAAAAACCTTAAATAGGTTATCAAAAGGAAAAATGAAAACATCACAAGAACACTTTACTTAATAAAACAGGAATCAAACTGGTGACATATCAGTTACCTGACCTTAAACCTGAACTGTGCTGGTTTGTGGTGAGAACACACACATTCACGACACACACCCACAAACACACAGTGCTGCTATCAGTTTCCTACATAAGCAAACAGAGAACGTAAAGACACCCTGGGAGTGTTTACTTATGAGTGTGGGTGTTTAATAATGGAGGAATTTCTCAGGAATGTGCAACTGGAGACTAACCAATGTGTGACGGATGATTCACTCAAGTCATCCTGGGAGAAAACTTCATAACAGCCACCACTGAGTTCAGGTTTGTTTTTTTGTCTGTGGCTGCACATTCATTTTTTCCTAACATTAAAATGGTAATAATTCCTAAATTCCAAGACATTCCTGTCCTGTCCAACATACTATTTGATGTTGTACCATCTCATCTCTAAAGTGAAGCCTAAGATTTAATCCAACTTTAATGAGTTATTAAAAGACATGTACAGTCACATGTGTAATATATTGATCCTGGTCCCATTCTATATAGTTTTCTATTGTTATATTCCTTTTTCCTGAGAAAACCAGACAAATAATCTGTTAAAAAAATCTTTCTCTGAGACATTCCCCCCACCCCTAAATTACAAGACTATGACACATTCACACCACCCATCCCTACACACCCCACCCCCCCGATTTATAAATAACAGTCAACTGTCAACAGTATGGGGTATGGAAAGACTGCAAGCATGCAAATGAGAGTAGCAGCAGTAGAAATACTACAATACTGGGGGCAACGGGTAGTGGGGGGTTCGTATCAGAGTTCAGAATGCAAGATTAAATTGGGCGTTATGTTGCTCTTTCAACACCATGTCATCTGGTGTACAGGTAAAACAGGTTCCCCCTTAAAGAGGAGAGCACACGCAAAGCGAGGCCTCGATGGGAGCCAACACCGACCCAACGCTACTGGAGACAGGGGTCGTTTTGTTGGGCCCGCTGCAGAGGACTAGAAGAACCAGAACCGGGACTGAGGGGGGCGTACTGCCAGGTCCCTGCTGCAGTAAAACGAGAGCTTTTGTGAAGGGACTCTGATGCTGGGTAAACACTACCGCTTTTGTCCACAGGGACTGCCAAAACTTAAACCTAAACTTGTTCTAGCTTTAGGATGACTTCACTTTATACTTATTTCTGTTTGACATCAATTTCTTGTACTTGGACAAATATAATTAAACTACTTATATAAATAAAAGTTAAATAAACAGTAATTGTAATGTAGTTAAGGTTATTAAAAATGAATATAGTACATGAAATTGAGTTTGTTATAATTAATAACATAGCTGTTTTGCGCATTTGAAGTAGCTTGACTCGACTTAGAGCTTCGAGCCTCTTGTCTACACGGGACACAGTGGAAATAAACACACACTTCTGTGTGCTGGTAGCCGCTATTGCATGCTCACCACAAAAGCGCTTACATCAGACCACAATATTACCATCCTAATACAAGACATGAGATCAGCCACAACACACACACACACACACACACACACACACACACACACACACACACACACACACAGATGTGAGCCAGAGGCTCCCAGAGGAAATGAGACATGCAGCTACTGTCACTGTTGGACACAGAGGGACGGAGGGGAGCGTACAGCGAGGGGGACGGACGGAGGGAGCCGGAAGCAAGAAACAGCGAGGATGGAGAGCTGGCTGGACGCCGTGGAAACTCTGAGCACCAGCAGGTGTTTCTGTTATTCCTCTAACCTGGCCGAGAGCTCGGGCAGGATTTATGGACACATGTCAGAGCAGCGTCAGAGGAACAATCGGTCATCACAGTCATGATGGGGAGAAAGGGGAAAACCTCAGAACTTGCAGGTTTATAATTACGAGTCTGGACAGAGGACAGTATATGACATGACGGAGTGATGTGTCTTATACTAGACTGCTCTATATATTATGAAGTTAGTCATGTTCAAGGGGTGGACACTTTCTGTAACATCTTATAGTGCACTCAAATACAAACCTAGTAATTAATAGTGTACAATTTTTTATGTGACTTTTCATGTTTTAATGGTATTCAAATGTTTTAATGTTGCATCTAATGTAATGTACTTATGCTAAATAATGCAACTGCATGTTATGGAGCAGTACACCCCTGTAGACCTCTTTGAGGTCACCAGTAATGACGAACAGTATTAACAATCTTGACTGACTTGATCTGACTTGTCATTGAATTTCACCCTGAGAACTTGTATGTGTTTAGCATAACAACATCTAACCTGTTTCAGTGGATACTTTGTATGTCAAAGCAGTAGTATTTTATACACGTTTCATATTGCAAACTATAAACTATAAACTTGTAAATAAGGGGATTGGTGTATTGTTTTTCTATAACCGTACTGGTTCATGTGGATCCTTTTATGTACATAGACGAGAGGCGAAGTCCAACCCCTTCAGGTGGATTGCCATGGGACCTTGATTCGGAAATAAATAACGAAATATGTACCGTAGTCAATGGCAAAAGACACATCATTTTTTGGTACTATTTGAATTGTGCAATGAATTACAAATATGATGTTTTTCAATTTAAAAGATAATTCTGAATGTTAAGAAAGTTGCATTTTGTTGTAGAAAATGAAGTATAAGACAAGTATAAGCATCACACCCAAAAGTGGTGTAAGTGACGTCTCTCTCTGAAGCAAGATACCTGTGTGATACCTGTGTGATACCAGGATGTACTCAAACCAACAACAGTATTTGCTCGTTCTTTTGTTTCCCGGTTGATAAAAAGAGTCACTGGATGAGACACAGGTAAGATAACGTTACTTTTATGTATAGATATAACTAAGCTAGTTAGCTAGCTAGCAAGCCGAGGTAACAGCCGTGCTGGTGTTCGTGACCTGCATTATGCGAGACGAGAGAGTTCGGTTTCACACAAAACTAAATGATACTACGAAAAATCTGTGACAAACTGCAACCTTTTTTACGTGCATAATTATCGGGACTACCATACTTGTTTTGTCCGAAATATGGTCCCATAGTGGGAAAACCAGTTCAGGGCGGGACTTCGCCTCAGAAACTGATTCAGGGCCAATAAAAACTCCAGCCAGCTCAACCTTGGAATGAGCATTACATTACATTACAAAAATGCACACACAGTATAAACTCACTTTCATATACAAACCAAACAGCATATACCAAAAGAGGGAACTATAGCTAAGCATAGCAGGTCTCCAGGTGGTTGGTCAAACCAGTGAACAGACAACTTAGTTTGCTTGCTGCCTGTCAGGGAGTTGGAGCCAATGTGTGTGTGTGTGTGTGTGTGTGTGTGTGTGTGTGTGTGTGTGTGTGTGTGTGTGTGTGTGTGTGTGTGTGTGTGTGTGTGTGTTGTGTGTGTTTGCCCACTCCATTATTACCGCTGCCAGTGTTTTAAAGAGAAGCCCCGCCGTTTCACAAAGCTGCCTCAAATCGTCTTTCACGGCCCTCACAGGGGATAAAGCACCAGGGCAGAAAGAGCTACTCGGAGGCCGATGTCCACACAAAACTGCATTTCAATCTTTTATCTAATTGATCCATTCAGCTACGCGTCGTTTGCCAGGCAGCCAACCAAACCCCCAATCTTCACTGTTGTTTCAAGACACGCAATGAAAGAGAAAAGTCAACATCTATGTCACAGTTGTAGAGGACTTATCCTTCATGCGCTTTCTCCTATTTATAGTATATGTTCTAATGTTATCTGAACGTCACATGTTAAATGCAGATAGTCATGTGGTCATACAATATCAGTGTCATGCCAATCATTTCTCCTATTGTATTATTTGTTTTTACAGTTATTCTTTATTTTGCTGTTCTGTAATAAACATGAGTATCTATAAACCAAAGCTGTTTCACTACATAACTATTTTTCACAAGATATTCCACATGATATACTTAAATTTCATTGGTGCCAATAATGATGACCAGAACCCTTAACCTCTTGGCTGAATTCTATAACTGTTTCCTGCTACAACTCACTTAAGCTTTTTTATTTCAAAGGACTAAGTTTTATATAAATACTTTGCAAGAATGGAAACGCTCAATCCAAGGAAAAATACACAGAGAACATATTTAGAAACTGTGCCTTTAAATGAGAACTTTACCATGTTCAGATTGTTTCACAGCTTTTAGGAGCCATCCACATGTGTCTAAAAAATAATTCGATTGGAAGAAGACCTCTCAACCTCTGTGAGCCACAGCCGCCCAGGTCTGGGTTTGAACCGTGGATGTTTAAAGAGAACTGGATACAGGAAGACCGCCAATAATTTGACATAATAGCTGAACTGTATAAAAACTTCCAGGTCCGTTACATGAGGCTACTGGGCCCAAAAAGACCATTCTTGTGAACGTGTCTCTGCTGCTCCTGTTTGACCAGTCGGGACAACCATCCAGAAAGGTAAGATGACTTCCGCCCTCCATGTCTTCTGTCTGGCTTCTCTGCATTGTCCTCTTCCAGGGGTTTAATCTCAAGTTTAGGGGCAGGATTTCAGATTGGAGGGTCTCGTTCTCCCTGGTCTTCAGCTGTAGCAGAACTTGGAGTGCATCCACCTGATCGCAGAGCTCGTCCTCGTCCTTAGCAGTCAGCAGCTGCTGCTGAATAAATGAGCCCTTCTTGACCAGAAGCTTCCCGCTCAGCTCAAGGATCTGACAAAGCCGAGCAGCATTTTCCTGGAACACCACCTTGAACTTTTCCTCTGTGAAGTCGAGGCGGTGGCTCAGCAACCCAGTCATGGAGCTCCTTTTTCATGTGCAACGTTTTGTCCAACTCTTCCCTCAGCTTTTGTACCAGCTCGTTGTGATCAAGACTTTGTGGCCCCATAAGGCTCTCAACTGCTCCTGCACTTCCAAGATATTCTTCCTCTTGGAGTTTGAATTTGTGCTCCTGATTTTCTCATTGCAGGGTATTGTATTTTTGCCCCCCGGCCTCCGTCTGCAACTTCATGGAGCCGCCTATTAAGCTCTCAGTTGTTTTTATGTACCCATCCATCAGTTTCAGCTTCTGCTCATCTCGCTCCGTTTGGGCCTTGGCTTTGTCAGCATGCAGTTGCTGTTACGCATTGATCAATTTGTTGCAGTCCTCTCTTATGTTGGGCACCAACTCCTTTTCGTGAAGCTTGTTCCCTTCCTCCGAGGTCTTCCCCTACTGCTGGACACTCAAGCTTTGTGCAGAGTGGAGGTCTTCTTTTTTCTTCAATCATTGCATTACACTTTCCATTTAATGCATTTCCATCTTGAAGCTTTGAGTTGAGTCCCTCAACCCGATCTTTAAGAGCTACCATTTGTTGACTCATGGCCCGCCTGTCTGCATGGATTTTCTTTTTCTGGTTCTCTATTTGTTGGGGCAGTGTCTCCTATTTGTGGTGCAGGTTCTCCTTGTCACTTTGGAGGTCCTCAGAGCATCATTCTGCTGCTCCTGGCTCATCTTCAATGTCTGAACACCTTAACACCGGTCAGTTACAGTTATATTGTAATACTAGTTACAGTGTAGAAGTTCTAGTAATAACTGTGGTTAAATATGTAGTCAGGTCTCCCCTGTTGAGATGTTCTCACTAAATTAGATTATACTGTTAGCACAGTTTCTATGAAAATAGAATGCGGCATATTGCAGCTGTTTGTTCATGTAGAATGTCATAATGTCAACAGGGTGAGAGTTACAGAACTTTTGGGGAATTCAGTTTTGGGGGATTCTTTTTAAAACAACTATTTCACATTTTCAATGACAAAAGCCAAGCAGAATACAAATACTAGAAAACTCAATTAAGTACAAATATATAAATGTTATTCAGACAAAAAGAAACTGTACATTTAATGTTTAATGTTAATGATACACGGTTCTGTATCGCCTGAATTTGCAGTATGGCTCATGTCCAAATTTACAGTACAGTTCTGAATTGTCTGAATTTACAGTACGGTTCAAGTTGCTCATGTTGTCTTATTAACAGAAAAAAGTAATATAGTACCAATATGGAAAGATTATTAAATTATGCTGTTATTGATGAATTTATGTGGAAGTGCATTTTAGTCTTGTATTTACAAAAACAACTTTTAGATAAATATAGTAAAAAGAACAATATTCCGCTCTGAAATGCAGTGACGTAAAAAGAATCAATACCACAAAATGGAAATACCCAAGTAAAGTACGAGTGCCTCAAAATTATACTTAAATCAATACTTAAGTAAACGTAACTGTCTAAGTTGGTGTAGAGACATTTAGCTGGTTGGTTACAGAAACTAGACACAGGCAAGAAGACTAGCTATTGAATCAAGGTGCAGGGCCCTAAGCAGGGGAAATTCCACCATATACACCTCCCTGAGCTCCACCTCATACACACACACACACACACACACACACACACACACACACACACACACACACACACACACACACACACACACAGTCACCATATGGCTCAGCAGTGTGATTGAATGGCGCTACACACGGTCAATCTGCATAATCACAACAAAGCAGCCGTTTTGTGTGTGTGTGCAGCGAAAGCAACACATCAGTCAAAGCGGCTAACACTCTAAAAACACATTCATGCGCACACACACACACTCCTTTTTAGAAGGGGGTGGGGTGGGGGGGGGGGCGTGCGGTAACTTCAGAGGGTTTTTTTTTTTCCTCAGAGGAGGGGGAGGGGTGGGAGGTTCCAGAGGGGGAGTCAGATTTCTTTAAAAAGACTTGAAAACATAGAGGGAGAAAGAGAGAGAGAGAGGGTGGGGGGGGGAGAGAGAGAGAGAGAGAGAGAGCATTCCTCCAGTGTTCTTGGACAAAGTCTTCGGTCTGGCTCAGTCATTTATCATTCTCTCTCTTCTTCCTTTCTAAAGGTAAAATGCTGGGCGCTGTTCAGTTTTCGGCTGTTTGGCAGGCTCGCTACACACACGCCACTCATACAGTAAATAATAGGATATGTTAGAGATATTAATACTCAAAAACCCAGACATGTTCAATCAACTATAATGTGAGACCAAGAAAGAAAAACTGAAAAGTCACATTTGAGAACCATCAAAGGCACCTTTAATTAAATGATTATCAAAATAGTCGGAGGTTCTTTTTCTTTCGATCAACTAATCAATTATTCGTTGCAGCTTAAAAACAGAAGTCACTGTAGTCAATAGTTATTTTCTTTTAAAAATTTCAGGTGTCTGTGTTACATTTTAGTCTTTTAGCTGTTAATATACCCAACTCTGTTTCGTCTATGATCTCCAACAATAACTAACTTTATGGACAGATTTGTAAATACACACATATACAGAGTCAAGTTGAAGTGAGGCCAAAGTCAAATTGTCTGAATGCTTGGGGTCTTTTGAAGCACGCCTCATCTGATGCAGAATAAGCTACCTTTTTAAACCATGTTGCTTGTAAACTTTCCATAAAACATTAGCCACATTAATAAAAGTTGGCTCCAGATCAGACGTAAGCATTTAAAAGACGGTTGAGTGGTACTTTCTATCTTCTGATGTTTTAAACACACTTCTTATACTGTTACATTTACTGGAAATGACACATAATGTAGCCAACAGCAAGTAAAGAACTTTCAGGTGATCTCCCTCCACCAAGCTGCCTCCTTATTTAGGTTAATTTAGTGAAATGAGGAAGTGTCGTATAGATAATTCCTCATTTAAACTTCTCCAATGAGACATTGTTCACTGCCGTGCTTTCCAATGTGAGCCAGAGGAATAAAGAGAAACAGGGAGTCCGACAAAGCGGCGTACTGCACAGTGCTGCGTCGGCAATTCATTTTATAAAAAGAACACTGGACAAAACAACAAAGAAGTTACTGTATGACACAACTTCTGGTGAATGTACAGTATGTCATTGAGGTGGAAATTCAGCAAACATTTCTTAAAACGTTAAGGTGGGGAGCCTGGGCCGTCATACATGTGTGTCACAACAAACACTCAACAAAGTCAAACTACACACACTCTCTCACACACACACACACACACACACACACACACACACACACACACACACACACACACACACACACACACACACACACACACACACACACACACACAGATGCAGGCAGCCATACAATAGAAATGTCTTCACACCCAGCAATTTCTTTTCAACAGAATAAAAACAAGGCTGAAACGTTAAAAAAAAGCCCTTTGAGGTGGGTCCTTTCACCCTGACAGAGAAAGAGGGAGAGAGAGAGAGAGAGGAGGGAGAGAGAGAGAGAGAGAGCAGCCACCCCTTTTCAATTGGTGAGCATTCAGCCAGAAAGCTCAGGCATTCACTATTTTGCTCCAGCGTTCGCCCTTCTCCTCTCCGCTGCTATGAAAATATGTTAAACTTGTCCAATTCTGCGGGCGCCACGACAACCACCAAATCTCAGCGACGACAACGCTGACCAGACAAAAACTGAGACAAATGCAGAAGAGAAAGAAATGGAAAGAGAATGGAATACTGATCAAAGAGTAGTTCACACTGAAAGGGGGAAAAAAACAACACAACAAACAGAGGGAAGAAAAGAGCAGGAGAGGGACTTCTAGTTATTGTAGTGTCCAAAACAAGAGACAGTTTGTGATGGAGGACACCTGCTTTAAAGGAGCTACAGAAGTCTTGGGGAGAGGGGGGAAGGGCAGCCAGAACAACAACCACCAACCCCCCAACCCCCCTCTCTCTTGGGTCTTTCTCTTGGGTGTGGACACCTCCTGGGCTCCAGATTTGTAATGTTACTGTTGCTGCTTCCTGTGCAGCTGAGTGACACATTAACAAAATGTAGACAAATATCTGCAGAGAGTGGGAAATATGTAGGTACTTTATATTTTTTTGTGTTCTTTTCTTCAATACACCTCACGTACAAATATTTGAAGTATATATATCACTCTGCTACCCGGTTAGTCAGTTCAGTGCACCTGCAGCTGTCCCATTCTCTGGTATGATAGACAGGGATCGCACCATACTCTAATGAATCTCTCTTTTCTTTTGAATTATATTAACCATTTCTGCCTGAACACCAATTAACACAAATATTACCCTACAATTTTGCAAACTGACAAATCTAGACCTAACTGTCACTGTCTCTTATCGATCTATTCACCATACTTAAACCCTTTACAAGTAAGCCAATATTAAGAAGTGTGTTTAACAATACTATTCACACCCACTGTGAGCTACTGCTACAAAAGCTAAACATTTCATGTCATGTGATGGTCCATTTTACATTAACAACGCACCACTGCTATTGAAGAGGCATTGCTAGCAAAACAAGTACCGTTAGCCGGTATTTAGCTGGTGTTTTGGGCTCCCATTCATTGTTTTGTTCCAACTCTCTGGACTCACATTTGAAACCATTGCTCCTAGCTGAAGTTGAATCACGAACGTTAAACCTTTGCTGAAAAAAACAAGCTAGTCTGTCTACTGTGCTTGTCAACATTTAGCGACTCAACCAAGTGCTAACCAATTTTAACATTATTCAACAGTTTGGGAAGAGAGTAATGTTAATGTAAAGTACTGTGCTGCCATGTGACGTAACCTGTGTTCACAGTGTTTTCCACCACGTAACCATTATACTCTGGTTCATAAACAAATGAATGTTGACAAAATGTACGACAGGTCAAACTAGACCTGTACAGACCTTACCAAACCAGAACAGACAAGACAGGCCGGATCACAACGGACCAGTAGAGACCGGGCCAGATGACAACAATCTTACACAATGGCGTGCGAGGGTCTCCAGCTATTGCATAACTCCACATTCCATTTGGTCGCCATTAAAACACAGATACACGCACACACATCCAATTTATCCTCATTCCACCTCTGATTTCTCACTTTTCCTTTCGGATCCGTCTTTCAGCGGTCTCCCAGCTGAGAATGAGCTGGTGAAAACAAACATAGATGTTGTATGGACTGCTGTTGGACATACCTCTATCTTGTCGGTCTTGGCGTCCCCCAGTAAAGCTTTCCTGCCAAGTAATCGATGGCCAGTCCGTTGGGCCAGCCCAGAGAGCTGTTGATCAGAACCAACCGTTCTGTTCCATCCAGATTGGCCCGCTCGATCTTGGGATGCTCGCCCCAGTCGGTCCAGTACATGAAGCTGAAAGAGGCAGAGGCGGTAAGACAAGATAGAGCTTACTTCCAGTCATACAATCATATATTTAAACATTTCCCATGTAGATTAGATGGCGTTTATAGATTTCAGTTTATGAAGATTCTTATGTAGATGAGGTGCATTTCATCCCACAGCTTTCTAAAGAAGATGGGCCTCGATACCAGTAGAGTTTAATGCAATCTTGTTTTTTTGGATTTGTCTACACTTTGTGTAATGTCCTAAAGCTTTTTGATGAATGAGGTTGAATATTTTTTTGTGGTTGCTTGATAAGGCCAGGCATTTTCTTTGTCAATTATTTTCAACGTGAACATCTAAGGCCGCGGTTATACTTGTCTTTTCAATGCAACTTGGACTCAGCTTTGTCCGCATGTGTGTGTCCACACTTCAATGTGACCTGTCTAGGACAGGTATCAGATATGCTAATACTGCTGTATTAGTAGACTTGTTTATATCGTAGAATAGAGGCTAACAAAGCTCCGCTAATACAGTGATGAATATTTTCCAATGGAGACCTACGTTTGAAAAATTGTCTGTATTATACCCACATGCTGTCCACACTAGATCCAAACTAAATGTGAGCCACATCACCTCGGCATGTGGTCTGACTGATCAGAGCGTACAGACCTGACAGTTAATGCGTCCTGGCGTGATCGGATGACATAAGTCCCATTGAAGAGTGAAAGGTCAGAATACGCACAATGATTTGTTTCTATTTTATTCAATATACTCGTTCAAAATTAAATGTTCTGAGCCTTAAAAGCACTGGACTACTGGTTATTTTTGAATTTTAGAGCGATAACTCTCCCAACATTGCTAACCCCCCTGAAATAATTCAGACAATTTGACCTTACTGTCCTTAATGATAGCTTCTGCCTTGCTGATAGACAAACACACACAAACACAAACACACACACACACACATGCTAAAACCTACCCATTAATGGGGTCCAGGACGATGGCTCTGGGTTCATCCAGGTTATCAGATATCAAAATCTTCCGAGAGGTTCCATTCAGTCTGGTGACCTGGAATACCGCATGACACAATATTAAAAAACAACATACTTGCCGTAAAACATTGTTTATAACAATCGGACCTGTTTGTTTACAACTGGTTGGTTGTTGTTTTTTGATGAATAGAGCCAAACTATTCATCTTAATTTTATTGTAAACGCAATATGGCTTACTGCAATTTTCTATTTGTTTAAAGCAAGGGTTGGTTAAGTTTTACAAAAACACTTCTTCATTATATTAGTTGAAATTCTCATTGCATCCCGACAGCAATAAATAAAAAAAAAAATGCTCTGACAAAAAAAGTAAAGAAAAAAGAAATAATTTAATTTGGCCTGATTGTAAGGATTAGATGGAGTTTTACACAAGCTGCTATCTTGACGGCTGTGAGAAGTTAAAGTAGCCATGTTGGTTATTTAGGTTCATAATGATAATTTGGGGGGGAGCCACTTTGGCAAGAGGCCTGAAGAGACGGTCTTTAGTCTCTTTTGGAGCTGGTGCTACTTATATTCTACAGAGTTGCAAAATCACATTTGTTTGTTTAACCCAAAAATCACACCATAATCCTTTTAATTTATTTTGCAATGAAAATTAGCATAATAATGTAAAAGAAAATATAATTCCCTCTAAAAAGGTTAATCTTATTGCAATTACAAATAAAGGAAAAATAAAAAAAATCCATATATTAGGTTTTGTGACCTATGTACCTTGTCAGCATTAGTTAGTAGGAGAACCATAATGTGAAGATGTACCTCAATCCGGTCAGTGCCAGTGTCGGTCCAGTAAAGGTTCCTGGCCACCCAGTCCACAGCTATACCATCCGGGTGGTTGATCTCCGTGGTAACCAGTGTCACGGCATTGCTGCCATCGATGTGGGATCGCCGGATAGCTCGCACCTCATCGTCCGTCCAATAGACGTAACCCTCGACCGGGTCGTAGTCTATCGCGATGGCATGGCGAATGTCTTCAACCTGCATGAGCAGAGGAACAATGTTGAAGACATTAGGGTGCCATAAGACAGGACTGATACGTCTGTGTGTGTGTGTGTGTGTGTGTGTGTGTGTGTGTGTGTGTGTGTGTGTGTGTGTGTGTGTGTGTGTGTGTGTGTGTATGTGTTTACCTGGAGTACTATGTCGGTGAAGTCTGGCAGGTCCAATGAGATTCTCCTCAGGTCAGTCCGTCGAGCCAGCAGCAAAACCTGCTCTGCTCCTGAACAAACCAGACGAGTTTCGTTAATTATTGAGGGTCAGTTCATGTTGATTTCTAGCAGAACCCTCACAGGAGGTGACGGAGCGGCTTCAGCTCTGAGACAGTTGGTCTTTCTTTGAGCTCATGGGTTAAATGCATATGAACACCAAAATAGGGGTGATATTTATAATGTCAGAATTAAAGGGGAACTACATTTAAAAAATGTATACAAGTTATACCTTTGGTCAAAGGTCAAATTGCACCAGATGCACTGCTACAGCTGTGACCGCTTCGAAAATATTCAAGAAAAAAAGAGGCGAAAATGAGAATGCTCGATCTCCACCCTGCTAGTTGTAGCGTACATGAGACTATCACATGAGACATGAATTCTCCCCTTTCCCTCCTATGTATACAGTATACGGTACTTTGTAATGCAATGTACTAATACAACACCACCACAAACTACAGCCTATACCATGGAGTTGAGTCAACACCTGTCTGACACCATTTTAACAACAACCGAATTGCATGAGCCTCAGAAAGGTTATTTTGTACAATAACTAGGCCCCCCCCTTACAAGGAGCAATAGATAATCCAGGGAATCCTTAACAGCTTGGAAAGATATAATAAGGTCTGGGATCAGATAAGGTATAATTCCTCTTGTCTGTACACTGCGGGTTGGGAAAAATGGTCTGGGTTTGGGTCGGTCTGTAGGAAAATTCCGAGAGGAACAACCTTTCAGAACCAACACAAATACCACATGATCTAAATGGTCCAATGCAAATATCTATGCAAGTGGCATGAACAGATAAAAGATTAAGTTTGATTAGATAATGATGAAATGTGAGTAAATACAAAACAGCACCAAAAATCTGAGGTAAAGTTCCTTCCCATTGATTTCATGAGGGATATTTACAGTTTCTTTCATCTTGAAACAAAATGAAGTGATTTTTTTTGCTATTTTATTCAGTTGTTATAAAGATGCTCAATACGATATTCAGAGGTGCTCAGGTACGATATATCTGTTGCCTCAACACGGCTCTAACATGGCGACGGCTAATCCGGCGGCTAGCAGTTTACGGTGCTAACAACGCTTATAAACTGATGGTACAGTAAATCGTGTCTAACAAGGGTTTGATGAAATTGTTGACAGTTGTGCACTTTATTACCTTAGCTACTTCCGACTAGATGTCCTCACAACCCCAAAAAAGACCCATGGTAAACTTACAAACACCTAACATGCATAAATTGTTTTTACAAAAAGATGATCTGGTCCAAATTGCCTCAAGGATATTAGACCCAATCCAAAATGTGTTTAACCCCCCCAAAAATGTAATAGCAGGGGTAAAATCCTTTACTTAAGTCAAAGTTATAATCAGTAATAGATGTTAAAATACTCCCCCACAAGTAGAAGTATTTTCAGCTTAATGAACTTGGTATCAGCCTTAAAAGCAGAGATTGCGCAGTAAAATGTCCCCTGTGACTGATATATCAATATATAGGACATTATCAGATTGTTAATACTGCTGCATCAATGTGTGAGCAGCATATTACTGTTGTAGCTGTTCTAGTTTTAACTACTTTATATCCAGTTAGCTAGTTTAGTCCGGCGGATAGCTCCAAGGGTCACTAGATACATTTAAGGGGTTGACAGATGATTAATGGGAGAGAGAGAAGAAGAAAGTTCTGCACATCTAAGTCTCCTCTGCTGTTCAGACAGTATCGTTATGAACTTGACGAACAGCAGACTATTTTCCACCCATTGGGGAAAATTGTTCTTTTCGCCAAAGCTCGTGTCATTAAAGTATAGATGTCAAGGCACCATCCAGCAGATCCAAGTCTGAGTACGTGGTATCTGGATTAGAGCCAAACCCCACGGTCCAATAACAATCTGTTTCCAAACAACACAAAGGTCTGCTTTAGAACAACTTTTCTCTAATCTTTGCTTCTATATTTATGTTAAATGTTAAAGTGTATTTGACGACGTCTTTGGGCCTCAAACAATCTGAGAGGTTCAGGGGGGAAAATGTCTGTCTGGTGGAACAGCTAACAACTCAAAGATCTGATGCGTGGTTTAATCTTTCACAAGTCAGTATATGTGTAAAGTAAAGTAAGAGTTCCTCAAAATTGTACTTTAGGTTATGAAATGAAAAGTGGATTTTTTTAACCTTTTTTCCTGTGAAACAAAATATGATGTGTGCTTACTTAAGATAATGCCAACTAATTCCAACCAAGAATATTCATGATAGCCATGCAAATATCAATCAGCAAATTTTAGTGACAAGGCAGGTGTGTGTGGAGCCAGAGTCCTCTGTAGCCTGTCCACTATAGTGTTCCAATGAAATGCAAGGGGTTTGATTTAAATCCTTCTTTTTACCGTACACTGCTCAAACCATCCATTTCCTCGGGGAAACCTCACAGTACAGAAGCTAAAGATGCTCTTGACCTCCGTTTCACGGGGACTTCAAAGGTGCTAAATTCAACAATTCAGAGCACATATACAATCGAGGGATTGCCTCCACACGGCTCTCAACATGGGGACTGCTGAGCTGGCGGCTAGACGCTAACAGAGCTACCAATGCTTAAAATGCCAACAATAGCAGTGCTTCTCGGCTCCGTCGGTATGGACAGCATTATCAGCTGTAAACTCCGTAAGAGCGCAGTGCAGCACAAACAGCCATGTCAACAAAGCACAGAGAAGCTCTCATATCAACATACGCAGTGGGAGAGCGACTTCATTCTCTGTTTAGGTAGACATTATATCTTTACATAGTTAATAGTTGTTGATTGATATATTAATGCTCTGAATTTAAAATCTAGCACCTCTAAGTACAGTACTGGAGTAAACATACTTAGTTACTTTCCAGCACTACCTAAAGCAGAGAGAACCCCTAACCCCCAGGGATATAGCCCAATAATAATAATGGCCTACAGGCAAGTAAAGTCATAGACACCAATTCGAAAAACATCTATCGGTCTGCGGTGGAAAAGATTTGAAGCGTGAGCAAAGCTCTCCTGCTCATCACTTTCCTTACTCCATCCAGTCTGGAAACAAAGGGCTCTACTGTCCTGAGGGATCCTCCTCTGTGTTTGGGCTGTTGCTTCAGATTGAACAGGAGCCAAACTCACCTCATGGGAGACAATTAACTGTTTTTTTTTTTCTTTGTCTCTTACACCTCTGACTCTGAAGAGCTCCTGTTTAAAGCGGTTCAAAGTGTCTCTATCTTTCTGTTCCCCGTCTTTCTCTCTCGTCCTTTGTCTCACATTTTCAGGCCGATTCACCTGAATCTCAAAGACAAAGCCACGACTGTATAGAAGAAAACGATACAGAAACTTAAAATGTCATAAAAAATCTACAAAGATAAAAAATTATCTGTTATTAAATTATGCACTCGTTATACTACATAGTACATCATCTTCAATATCTGAAAATAATGTCAGATAGTTTAGATATTAAAAACACATAGTTCTGCTAATCATGTAAATCTTTCTCCCTCTCTAGTTCCAGCTCTAATTTTACAACCAATCAAAAATCTGGCATCTCTCAGCCTTGGCACCAATCAGATTTGACATTGTAAGTTGTTCCGTCGTTACCTAAATGACTGAGGCAGGGGGGGGGGGTAAATGAAGGGAAAGAATGAAAAGGGAAGGAGGGAAAGCATCTGTGATTCCACTCTTCTCTTCGCTCGACTTCATTCTGAGACACTTAGAGACCCCTGACAAACAGTCTCACTCACACGCACACACACACACGCTCTGCTGCCAGCATAACAAACGGCTTCAATTTAACCAGCCAAGCAAAACAAATTAGAAGCACGGACACAAAGACACACACACACACACACACACACACACACACACACACACACACACACACACACACACACACACACACACACACACGCACACACACACTGCGGGCTGACACAATAGAGCATTGTTTTTTTTTTTTATTGTCAACAGTGGCTAACTGATTGGCTGGCATGCTTCGTTCAAATTGAATACGTTCACATAACGCAGCCTAACAGACACAGACGTGCTCAAACACAGTGTTGTGTTTTTTTGCAGAAGAAGCGATCCATTGTTTTAGCACCGTGGGAATCAACATGGCGGGCCGGTCAGTTAGTGTCCCACTCTGCAGGCAGAGAGGTCGTTTTTTTACTCGTTCTCAAGCTGATGCACTCTCAGCTAGGACACGACATTACACAGCGCAGACAATGGCCGCATACTAGATTAACTAAACGAGTCAAGCTAGCGGTGTGAATTGTCACTATACCATATCATATTGGTCCTTTGGGACAAAGATACGATACTTTGGACACATTATAAAAGGCAATTGTAATTGTATTCGATACACATGTTGTATAATCCTGCAATATATCATTTGCCTATTTGAAAACAATCAGTTACATTTATATCAACTCACATCAAGCAACTAAAATATGACTGGACAATGTTAATACTGGGCCCTGTTGGAAAGAGGAATGGTGACACAAGACGCGTCATGGGACTTTCTAGATAAAAGCCTTATTTTAAAGATGATGATATGTATCAATGTTTTCACTTTGCATCGATTACTGAAACATATATAGGCATCCAGATCGATGTTTCTTTACAACGGCTTTTTTCAGCTTGATATGAAAAAGAAAACTTCTCATTAATTGCCTACAATCTAGACAGTCCTGCTTCATAGTTTTAAAATGAACCATATATATTTTTGCATGGTGTCTGCAGCTGCCTGGTTGATTCAACTTGGCGGGATCAGAGATGGCTGCTGGGCGTGTGTGTGTGGGAGGGGGGATCCTCTCCCTGGTTGCTGGCTGGCCAGGGGCATTTCCTCCATGGCCGTGGGCCGTGACCGGCTCTAGTATGTAGGCTTATAAAGGCCTGAGGTGAAAGTGGCTTGCTGCTCTGAACGCAAGCTTCACAGAACCCCACCCCGGACCTCCTCACTTCCCGGGGGTCGTGGACTTAGTGCTCAGTGAGCCCTCTTTCCCTGCGGGAATCACAGGGGATCAACCGGGATGGAGTGTCCTCAGTGAGAGGGGTCTGCGAATATCGTCAATTTACCGACCAATCTTAAAACACAGAGCCTCGTCTTGTTAACCGGGGTTTGTTGATGGGACTATTTTGTTGTGTCAGTGTAATTAAATTGTTTACTTGAGCACAAAATTGTTCTTAATAGCCTCTAAATTGTGCTCCCTCAGTCTTTGACAACAATTTGGGTTTCAATAGAATGTTTTAAATCTGACTCCAGCGTCTTGCACGTTTATCAAACCGTTTTGCAGTTTCAACATTTATAAGTCATAATCATTTTTGAAAAGAGCTCTTTTCTTAGGGATTGCCAGTGGCTGTTTGGTTAGTAGTCATACTGGTGTAAAAAGGATCCAAACCTGGTTTGCACGTCTTCCCATCTGGTTTCAGCTGGACTCCCGTGGGGCAGGCGCAGCTGTAGAACGGCTGAACTGGAGAGAGGAGGCAGAGATGACTACAGCCTCCGTTGTTGTCACTGCAGGGAGTCTGGACTGCAGTGACGCCGACACAGAAAGAGAGAGGAAGACAAGAGATGGAGAAAATAGGTTAAGCGACATGCATGTGTACTGTACTGCATATTAAACATAAACACAACGTTTGACTTACTGTTAGGCTGCCGATAAGACTCCAGGACCTGGATGTCCATGGGAGAGTAAATCCCACTGAGGATCTCTCTGGTTTTGTCCCCGCTGTGTTTGTTACAGGCGTGGATGGAGCGCGTCTGCCAGTCGGTCCAGTATAAAGTCTCCTCAGACAGCGTTAGGGCGAAAGGATGGGTCAGGGTGCCCTCCACCACTGTTTCACTGCAGGACACAATGGAAAGAGTATTGAGAATCAGAGGAAGGTTTGAATTTTGATTTTGAGAATCCTATTACAAAATGCTACTTGTCTGCCATGGATTATTGCTTTAATGGATCTTAAATTGTGTCACCATAAGAGCCCTATATTCCTTAATCATACAAATGCATGTGGTTTTGAGCAAACGTTCTACGCAATTTTGAAGTTGTCCGCTTAAGCCACAAAAATTGCATTTTGCTCTTGAGTTTGCTGTAAGACAAGGCATCATTGTCAGGCAAAACCAGTGTGAAAAGTGCACAGCGCTACCTAATAAGCCTTAACGTTGCCATATATGGACAAGCCCATGATCATTTTTACGTCATCTACTTATCGCACGATATATGGACATGACCTAGTTCATTTTTCCATATCAACCTATCGTGCAATATATGGACAAGACCACTTGACTTCACACATGACTTCGCTCATTTTAACAGTATCAACTTCTCCTATGTTATATAGATATGACCATTTTAATTTTTAGGATATCTATTTATTGTACGATATATAGATGATCTGGTTAATTTTTTACGTTAACAACTTATCGTACGAAATATAGACATGACCTCATTAGTTTTATGCTATCGACTTATCGCAGGGTATTTGGACAAGACCTCAATAATCTTCACCTTATCATCTTATCGTAGGATATAGAGACCTGACCTCGTTAATTTTGACGTTATTGACTTATAGTACAATATAAAGACATGCACGTGTTGGCTTCCTGTTTCAGCACCAGCATTTTGACTGCCTTTGCATTATTGTTGCTGGCTGTGTGCTGGAAGAAAAACAGAGGCCTAAAAGTCTGAAGTCCCTCTTTTCACCCCTAAACCCCAATGTTTATTAGACCACACAAAACGATTGTGTTGAACAACAAGCAGAGGATTTGGGCTCATCAGCAGTGAAACTTAAATTTAAGTGTAAAATGTGTCATGAGAGTGGCGCTAGAGGAAAGCCATACGGTCATTAAAATCACAAGAGCTTGCCCTCCTGGCAGAACATTTATGCATTAGGGTGGTTTTCAAGAAAAGCTGATATAATAAAATAATTGGAATGTAAAGGCGTTACTCTCTGTGGTGCACAAATTTGTTCGTTACGTTTTATCACGATCTGATCATTACATTTCTTGAGTAAAAGTGAAAGTTTGGACCATGAATATCTAGACCACATTCCAGTGCAATGTGGAAGTATCATTACAGCAACACATTTAGAAGATTGTGCAGCCTTGGTGAAGGTATTCCCTATCTCCAACCTTAGGGCCAAACAATTACAAAGAGCGTGACGGCTGGCAAAGTGTGCGTTAGATTTGATCAGGAGAGAGTGGTTCTTTTCTAAAAACACACTTTAGAAATCACTTACAGGAAAACGCACTCGCACAAACGCACTTAGTCGCCGGATCAAAGGAGGCTTGTATGTAGAATATCAACACACCAGAAACTGGCTCTCATTAATCATCATTTTTAGTCGCGTGTGTATGTGTGTGTGTGTGTGTGTGTGTGTGTGTGTGTGTGTGTGTGTGTGTGTGTGTGTGTGTGTGTGTGTGTGTGTGTGTTGTGCTATAAAAGCAAAGAAGGCTGCCAGCAGTGGTTAAGGAAAAAAAAAAGAAAGAACAAACTTAACCAACTCCAGATTTCAAAGCTGTGTTCAACTTTTGAATGTGTGTGTGTGCAAATTAATTGTAAAACAGGCCAATTAATTTCTTACTCAAGCTGTCAGGTATATTCACATTAAAGCCTCCCTTTTGACAGAGCTGCACAGGTCTTTCCTGTGACTCTATGAACATTTGTACAACACAATATCCTATCTTCTTAACATACCTACACACATTAAGTGCTGTAGTTACATAAAAACGCAGCTTCATGCAGCATCAAGCAATAAAAGGGTTAGCTAGTGGATGTAGTGATAACAGTCATAGTGTGCTGCTGTCCTTGGAAGAAAATCGTTGGCTGAGAATACCCTATTTTTCCAACAGCGTGAAAACATTTCCACAGAATTTTGGTTTGGGTTTAATCCAACCTCTACACAGTAGAATAGTAACATCTGTAGAAGTTAGCTGCAGGTAACATTACGCTGCAATGGCAGTAGTTTCCAAGAGAAAGGCTGACTTTACAGTCATTTCTGACTTACCGCGTTACATTTCCATGTCTTTTTTAGTAAAGGTACTTTATATATAGTGTATAAGTATCCAAACGCTCAATCCGTGGAGAGATACACAGAGCCCGTACGAGCCATCATGTTTTCCGTACGGTTGTGATGTCACAACTACACAATATATACACTGTTTCATAGTTTTAGGTATTAACATTCTAAATGTGTACCAGTTTGTGTCCGTACACGTACAAAGCATAGACTGTATAAAGAGGTGGACGTAGTCATGGTGATGTTACCCTTTGGTTTGTGGACTGCTGTTATGAAGCCTCGAGTTTGGCGATTTCGCCGCTGCCATGTTGCTTTCTCACAACCAATGAACGGAGGTTACCATATTTGGAATGCGGAGGAGTGACGACGGATGTAAAGATGGACCCAAGCTTTCGCCTAGCAATGTAATTCTGTTGAAATGCGCTAAAACAATAGAAATAGAACAGGAGTAGAGCGGACATTGAATTCTTTCCTGTGGTCATTTGACCAGTACAAAAGAGAAAAAGGCATATGTTGTTAGCTGTCATGGTTACAACACGACAGTGCAATGTTGTCTGGGCTCGCCAGGGAAGAAAGTGGACACAGCTCCGGAGATGGATGGCTGGCTAGTTAGCTAGCTAACTTTTGAATTCCACGATACTTAAATGCTACACTTTAGAGAAAATGAGCCAAAAAAGTAGTCAATTATCTGGCGACAGCAATGTGCTTTCCTACACTGTGACATGAGTGTGTGGATGAAGCAATGAAGTTGTTAAATTTTTCTCATTTACTCTGGCTCTCTGCGCTTCGTAAAGTTTGTACTCCACTGCTTGTTTTAGTCGTTGCTGCAAAACCTCATCTCAGAGAGTCTGCGACTTGCTTTAAGTCGGTTTAGTTCTTATGGAAGTTAGCCGCCTATAACGCTCACAACAGCAACAGTGCACATAAAAATGGCCGCCGCTCTGACCATCCTGCTACGATGATTTAAATGGGAATGTCTACTTATTCTCCTTTTTTTATCTCTATGGCTAAAACAGAGTGTTTCAAACAGAGAGTAAATCAGGTATATTCAGACAGACAGTATGAGACAATTAAGAGTTTTTTTAACATTAAAATATGTAAACATGTTCTAGTAGAAACCCAAAAAACAAGTATGAACCAGGAAACGGGAATGATACATTGCCTTTAAATATTGAGCCAAAATAAGAGTGTGAATAAAGGCTATGAGTATGTGCCTTACTTTTTAAAAAAACAATTTGTGTCCATGACGATAGAGAGATGACAGGGGGAGAGATGGGGAACGACATGCAACCAAAGCTTCTTGGCTGTTCGGATGCTGATTTAACAGGTCGGTCTCATATCTGAACCTTTTTATTTTTACCTAAAAGTCATATTCTTACTGGGTCGGACCTGATACGTTCTGAAACAGAGCTAACGATAAGATGTGGAGAAAGAGGGCAGATGGGCTGACTAAAGGAGAGAAGCACAGATTGAGCTGTGAGAGAGATGCACTGGGAGTGTGTGTGGTGCTGTGTGTGTTTTGACTGGGGCCTCCATACCACAGCTCTGTTTGTGTTGGACAACTCTCTCATACTCTCTCTATTTTTCTTTCACTCTGTCTGTGCAGCTATTTTTCTCTTCCCCTCCTCCCATTTCTCTGTTGGGAAGAAGTTGAACGAAGCGAACACTCAAAGAATTTCCTGCCGATCGTTCAAGTTTCAATAAGGGATCGTGAAAAATTGTACTCTGTGCTGTAATGTTTGTGCATTTTATTTCCACCTTAATCAAACAGACAATGTATGTTTGTCCGTAGTAGCAGCTGATAATTGAATCGACCATATGGAGTGAGCTAGTGGTGTTAAAGCTTTTGTTATGTGCTCAGACTCGACCCAACAGGGGACCGGGTATGTGGGCTTACTGGGGTGGTGGAGATACCCGCAGAATGGATCACAAACCATTCATTAATGGAAGAATTAAATAACTTAGTATCTATTTAAATGTTTGTGTAAGGGGTTGTGTTACAGGACTAGCGAGATAAAATATGATAAAATATGACATGGGTTTCGATTCCCAGTAACTGTAGCTCTGTCTGGTTGAGGTACAACGAGGGAACCAGGTTCCCCTTTCTGCCTCTTTGGAAAAACAATCGCATTAACCAAGACAAGAAGAAGCAATGCAGCTACTTGCCGTGGCCACTGTAAAAGTCTGAACTGAGAATTGCAGGGATGGGAATTGATAAGATTTTAAAGATCGGGTTTTATTAACAATCTTATTCTTTACTGATACCTGATGAATTAACGGGAGGAAATAGATAGACCTTTTACCACCAGCCGTTCATTTTCTGCGAAAAAAGCAGCACACACCCACAGAGGAAATCACGCACAGGTATCCACACAGAGCATACTGAGAGCGTAAGATTCCTGCGTTACACCCTCCCTGTGAAGCTCACAGCATCGGGAAGAGATGTAGCACATAAGTAAGCAGTGGGAATGAACAGGACCTAAAAAGGCAATATACATAAACCATTCGCACACACACAGTTACTCTTAGATTCTTTTGCATTACTGGAAGTCCTGATTCATTTGTTTGGAAGAAAAAAATGTATGTTTATGATCAGTGACCGCCAAGTCTAATTCATCTTTAAGGAAATGTTCTTTGCATTGTGCACTGACAGAGTTCTTGAGAAACATGCCATGAAGGGAGTGAAGTTTAAGTAGTTTAAGGTGTGCCAAAAAAAAATGTAAAGATGCTCCTCCTGTTCTGCCAGATCTTTTGCTGCTCTCTGCAAATATATCTGCTAGCATCATTACTGCTACAGCATCCGGATTCTGGTCGTCTGGGGGAAGATATTTCATATCATCACAGCGCTGACTCTGTCTGTTTCTGGCTTTAGTGTAAGCTGCAGGGAGGAATGAGTTCTGAGCCAACTATACAGCCAGGCTGTATTCTCATAGCATTAGACTTTTCTGTGTGTTGTTTAACTCAACGGTATCTGGAACAATCCTCTCCTCTCCCTTAATTTAAGTTAATTTATGATTACAGGTATTTAAGATTAAGTGTATCTCCTTCAAATAACCTTTTTTTTTAGAATACTTTCATGAGTTTATACAAAGGGCCGTACCGTGCTGTTCCGTCCAGGTTAGCTCTGTGAATGAAGCTGAGCTTGGCGTCTGCCCAGTACAGCTTCTGCTCCACCAGGTCTATGGTCAGACCGTTGGGCCAGTAGATGTCCGCCAACACTATGACTTTCCTGTTAAGAGACAGAGACACACAACATGATGTACAACTGCTGCTTCCACTACTGCTTCTGTACATCTGGCTACACTGGAGGATACTGTACTCTACAAATATCACTGTGACTACAGAAGGTTTGCTTATTGGTTGTGTAGTTCTATAGTACCTGTTGCTGCCGTCCATTCCAGCACGCTCTATCCTGGGCTCCTCTCCCCAGTCTGTCCAGTACATGTAGCTGGAGGGAAAGAAATAAGTCAATGAATAAACACCATTTTGTCATTTAGAGGCATGTATAGCCCCGTTTCTATACAAATTAGTTGGGTAATAATAAACTTTATTTATAGAGCACTTTTTAAAGCTCAAAGTGCTTCACAGATGAAAAGCCACACATTTAAACAAGGTCAAATAGACAATAAATGAATTTAGTATGTGTAAGTGTATATATATATAGTTTTATTATCCTTTTTTTGCCTTCCTCCTCTTTGTTATTCCATTGTATCTACATATCTCACATGCTTTTGTTTTCCTCCCCAAGGTTTCTCACGCCATTTCTGTTTCTCATGTACACGTCATTCTATTGTCTTGTCATTCATTTTCTTATTTTATGATCAGTCCATTCATGTATAGGAACTATAATAACACTTCTCAATAAACTAAGTACTATGCATTTCATGAAAAAGAAAGTGGATGTACCGGTAAATAGGTGTAGTACACCATAAATTATATCTACAGTAAAATAAAGTGTAGCCCAATAAATCAGCCTGTCGTACAACCGATAGTTATTGGTTTGAATGCTACTTATTAAATGCTGTGGTATTGTGTGTGTGTGTGTGTGTGTGTGTGTGTGTGTGTGTGTGTGTGTGTGTGTGTGTGTGTGTGTGTGTGTGTGTGTGTGTGTGAAAAATAGAGCAAGACACACACAGAGTTATGTGTGTGTACATACAGTCTCAGAATGAATGAATGTGATCTGCATTCCTTTGGCATCGTGGACACAACAATTACAGAGCAGGAAACCAGAGAGAGGAGAGAGAAAGGAAGGTGGTGTGATTGTGTTTGTGTGATTGTTTCCTACAATGCAGGAGTCCAATACACCATCTACTAAAATAAACTTGAAGGACTGTTTTTAACTGCAGATGAACTGCTTTGGCTTGAGCTGATTTGATTCAATTTGTTTGAACACAACTGAAGTTGTCTTAAATATAACTGACTCAACACTGACTGAGCATCACTTAACTTTTTTTTTAACTAATATGAACTTGACTGGCTTGAGTGAAATCGAAATACTCAAAGAAAGTCAACCTGACTCGAAAGATGAATGTTTGAAAACTATTTTATCAGATTTAGGCAAGAATGTCCTGAATGAAAGTGACTTTATTTGAGCCGACACGATCGAGTGGTAAATTAGTTTAAAGGCGAAGTCTGTAGTTGTCTTTAGTCTCTCAATACTTTCTAACTTCTCTACCCCGTTCGTGTCACTCAGCTCTAAGCCAATAAGATCCAATAAGCTCCTACTGAAGACGTAACTCTTAAAAAAACAGCTCACATATACAATATAGACCAGTAGTTTCACTTCTAAAAAGTTAATTCTTTTAACATCTGGTCACTGTAGCGTTTTATCAAATGTTATTCAAAAGGAAGAAATAGTGCATTTATTGGGGACTATTTTTTACGGGGGATTTATCCACATTTGGTGCTCATACGAGCTGTGGGGTTGTGCTAACCTGGAGAAATGAAAAGCAATACTTTTCTGCGACAAAACAGAATGTGCAACCAAAGGCAGTGTAAACTGTCAATCGCTGCATCTAAAATCGATGATGAAATCCCATGACTAAATCAGCGATGTGTTTTTAACACACTGGTATCGAATCAGAACTCAGCAACAGCCAACAAACAAGTTCAGGTAACGGTATGGAGAAATAAATAAAAAAACGGTACGAGAACATCTCTACTGTATACTGATTTAAAGGACAAGAACAATGTGAATATTGTTTCTTGTAGTTGTGGTCTACATTCCTGTTGTTACATTTGACTCACCAACTACAAGCCATTATAAAAAGGACAGATTTGGGGCTGTAACATCTCATTTGTTTTCCCTTAACTCTAGTGGTTGTACTGTATAGTGAACACTGAGTGTTTCCTCTTCTCTCCCTCCTGCCCTGCACGGTCGAGGATAAGTTACAGTGCTACCAACAGATATGCCAACAACTCTAAACACAGACACACCCCGTGGTAATCCTAATCTATATGTTTGTCTATATGAGTGTTTAATTGCAGAATAAGGAAATGGTTCAGTGCATTTACCCTAGATCAAGGAGGTCAGTGGACTCATTGAACCTCTTGGTTTAAGCAGTGTTTATACAAGTTCTGCAGAGGTCATGGTTGGAGACTTTTGTACCCCTCATCATCAGGAAAACTGTTTAGCAAAATTCCCCGCTGCGTGACTAATAAAGGATTATCTTATCTCTCTAATCTTTTCTTGTCTTGAAACGCAATTCTAAATTCAAACCATGGAGTGAGCAAACTCTTCAGAACAGGCCTTCTCCTCCACCATCTTTTTTTAATTAATTCTCATATCTTTGTACCCTGTACGTTCAGCTCAAGTATGCTAGGGTACCACAGATATTTAGGCATTGTTTACACTGTGATGCCACTATGTTTCTTTTAAAGGACGCATGTTCTCTGTACAGCATTTAAAAATCCATGGGGTTAACCCAAATCCACCGCCACACCAAATTCCATTCTCAAATTCACTATCAGCTTTCTATCATATATTACATTTAGGAATAAAATCAGTGTATCAATAAATAAAAAACACTGAGTTCTTCCTGTAAACGTGTTGAATCTGAATCTTGAGTCTAATGAATTCCTGACATTAGTGGTAGGACAGTTTGTTCAGTCACTATCCTCTCTGTTGACAAGAGAAGGGGACAACATAACAAAGGACAGACTTTCAGTGCTACCACATCTGGCCTCTGTTATGAATTCTGACTTACTCTAGAGACACGTCACTGCTGAAACCTTTTATCTGACCACACTTTTACAACTAACGTAACGGGTTATAACTTACATTGGTAGCAGGTTTAAAAAACACATTTAGGTCTTAAGAGTACTGTGAAGACGGGTCTTTGTTACCGTTGAGCGGGGTTGAGGGCGATCGCCCTGGGCTGGTCCAAGTCCATCCAAAACAGGACCTTCCTGGAGGTGCCGTCCAGGTTGGCCACTTCAATCCGATTGGTCTCCGAGTCTGTCCAGTAGAGCTTCCTGCCCAGCCAATCACAGGCCAGCCCGTCGGGACTGTCCAGCCCTGACACTACCACAGTAGTGCCGGTTCCCAGCGCCTCTTTAAGGGCTGCAACCACAAAACATACACAGTGTGAAAAACGGTGGCAAGAGAATAGATTAGTTCTTCATCAAACCTCTTTAACACTTTGTGAGGAAGGGGGGAGAATAAACAGCACGCAGCCTTACAGTTGGATGACTGATTCCAATGCGTCTGTTTGATGGCCTCTTCGCTGACATCTGTCCAAAATATCAGTCCCTCAGAGTACAGGAAGTCCACCGCCGCCGCATCCTCTAGGTCACTGACGACAATGGCCGACTCGCCCCGCACGCCATCGGCATCCACCAGGCGCACGTCGCGCCGGTTGGCGAACAGGAGGAGAGGTGAGCCTGGAAAGGAGAAGATAAGTAACGTTCAAAACATTACAACGTTTTTTTTTTGGTTATTTTTTACCGGCGCCAAGTACACAAGTCCAAAATACTGCAATTATGTTTTGTAACTAAAGAAACTCACTTCTCACACCTTTTGAATGCTGTTATTGCTTGACATTTAAGTTCTGACTGCTGTTTGGTTTTGAGTTGCAATTATGTTAATATCCAGTAAATGATTATTATTGCATCAGTCTCCTATGAGAAATAACTGATCTAATTGCAATTCTCTAAATAGAGAAGCAATAAATTGACTCAACACAAGAGGTTCTTCTTAACACCAAATGATGCATTCTGACTATTCACCCAGAGGGCTTTGCAATATTTGTGTACAGCTCCGTTTCTGGAAAACTGTGTAATTTCCAAGTGGCTGAATGACACTTCTTGCCTTGCTTGAGAAAAGAAGAAAAGCTATTTACAAAAAATTAACAAGCCGAGCGAGTTTTGGAAAACTTGGCACACTGTCTACAGGAAAACTTTGAGGTTCTGAACTCGTATGGGTTATCTGAGGATTGTATTATTTCTTTCCTTTATTTACCTAAAGGGCAAAGGAATGATTAATTTGGAATGTTGCTATCTCATATTATGGTCATTATTATTGTTTCAATACGACGTTTTAAACGGACAGACAGCTCAAAAGCTCATGGCGCCCGTTTCTTTCAGGGGTCACCATCCTGAGACTTTCTTCACCCAGGCTGTATTTCACAAATAAAACATGGCAGACAACATTTAGTTTGCACTGTGCAAAACAGAACAATTCTAATCCATCCAATCACCTGCTGAGGTGACACTGCAATTCAATTTTCCTCCGAAGAAACATCTTTAGCTATAAAAAGAAGTTAGCCATCTCCCTTCGTTCACAATGTCCTGGCCATCAGGACACTAATTAACGTCATACACGGCAGGAACAGCCTGCGGTAGCAATTTGGGGGTAAATGTTTTGCCCAAGGACACATTGACATGGACTGCCGGAGCCGGGGATTGACCCGCCAACCCTCCAGATTGGAGGAGGACCCTGCTCTCCACTGAGCCACAGTCGCCCCTTTAGCCCATTTTTGTAATTTGATAACTGCTAATATATAAAACAATTTGTACAGGGGCAAGTAAAAACTGACTTGAGGCAACTAGATTTATAACACCAAAAAACGCTGAACCCCTGAATCAATTCTGACAAAATAACCCTGATGATGTCATCAGCTTGGTCGTGGAACCTTCAAATTTATTACCGAAAGCCTTTTTTACAAACTGGGGTCGTGTGGTTTGAAGGGTGTGGGCATTTACCTATTCAGTTGCATTGTGGGTAATGTAGGATCAAGTGTTTTGCAGCTTGACCTGTACTAAAAGTGAGAATACCTCGACCTCTGCTGCCTCCATTTTAACCATTATCTTTTTTAACTGTCAATCTCACACTTTTGTGGAAGTGAAATTCTAAAAATACTACTGTGGTTTCTCTTTAATAATAATTAACACCAAAGAATCAAACAATAGAAACACTCTTAAACCTTATAGCCAGCCACTAAATCATGAAGCAACTTTAATCAACGTCACAACCATAATTTGTTCTAAAGTCAGAATGAAATAAACATTTGTTCATACATCAGGCTGATGTTTGAACTTTTAAAATAGCATAGTTGAGTCTTCCACCAATCTAAGAGAAGCTTAATTTCACTGATCAGTTATGCAGATTGTTTAAAGGTGCTAAGTATGAAATTGGGAGCATATCTTTTGCCTCTCAACGGCTCTCAACATGGCGACAGCTGAGCGGGCGGATTGCAGCTAGTGGTGTTGATAGCGCTCACAGTGTTTACCTGAGGGCGGAACTGATTGCTGGGTGCTAAGCTTCTGCAACGACGGCGTGGGCCGGCAAGTCTTTATCAGTGGCGGGCAAGAGCTAGCCAGTAGAGCACGCTAAGATGAACTAAACGCGCCCGGGCCCGGCTACGTCAACAAAGCAAGGAGATGCTTGGATAACAACACACACAGAGGGACTTCATTCTCTGCTCAGGTAGGTGGTATCACTCCACTATATCTTGACATAGACAGAAGTTTTAGCTTCAATAATAATGCTCTGAATCCCGTTTATTGCACATTTAAAGGCCCAGTGTATCCAGACTAATACATTTACACCCCCACAGTGCCGCACTGCCCAGTCAAGTTCACAACAAGACACCAAAACACCAAACAAGAAATTTAAAAAACCTGTTTGCCCCAACGCAGGAATGCTACTCATTGGAACAAAGCTCAACCGTGCGATGTCAGAAACACAAACATTACCGACAACAATCTGCAGAGGCCATTGAAAAGGAAAAAAAGACAAAGACCAACAAGACCTTTTGAATGCGCACAAACAAGTTTTACATTTCTTTCCTTGAATGCTTCATACACTACAAGATAAAAAGACAAAACCAAAAAAGTTGGACGACATATATATATGTCTGTAAAGTCTGTTCGTGTCGGGTCCAGATTCCATGAGTGTGTGTGTGTGTCAGTGACTCGGGGACGTTGACCTCCCACTGTCGGAGGCACTGGCTGTCCCAGCAGCTGCCGCAGTTCCTCTGGGGAAGCTTGTGGTTTGGGCCTGGCAGGACGGCAGAGCTGCTACGCTGCGGTTTGGCACCGCATGCCTACTGTAATCCCACGGCATTAAGACACACTGCCTCTGTCAGTGTGGACGCTGTCCTAAAACAGCAACTAGTGTCCTTATAAGAGACACAACATTATATCATCCGTCAATAATTGACTGACATCAATGTGGATTGTAACAGTCTACAACTAAGCTCCCGTTTTAATCGAGCTTTGAGAGTCTGTTTCTGTTCTCTATCTGTGTATTATATTGTTTCATATTAGTTTCTGTCATATGTTGGTGGTTAGATGATAAGACCTAAAAGATGAAAAACACTTACAGAGAAAATGCCTAGATTTGAAACTCTTTGTGTCCAGTAATCTCATGGAAAGTAACTTTAAAAGCTTGCAGACTTGCTGAGATAAAGAACAAATCTTTATGGGAAGTTTGACTGAAGCGGTTCTGGAAAGTAAAAAATAAAAACTTGCCATCAGTAACTAAACTCTGGTAAAACAGCACCCTTAAGACTCAAACTAGAGTACTGCACTTACATACCCTATACCCAGGACAGATACTCGCAGCTAGAGGGTGACTTATTTTAGTGTTGCCCGTGCATAAACTTTACTTGGGCGGGCCTCCCAGGTATAATAATGTCCGTAAAAGTATATTTGGCAACCCATTTTATCGTTTATTTTCTTTATTCGGTGTGTAGATTTACGCACGTTTATGTGGAGCCAAAGGTCATGAGTGTGCGTTCCGCCACCTTACACTGTAGTGTATAGTTGCTGTAGTGAAGCCGGCGTGAGCTGCAAGCGCTAGAAAATTACGTAATTGTAGCCTGAGACGTGCACCTCTTAATTATTTTAGGTTGGTGCATGATGCGCTCAAGATCGAGTTTTTCAGATGTGACTGTCACATAATAGTTCACTGATAAAAGCACTTAAAATATGGGAAATCAAATCCTGGTCAGCTATAATAGCTGTGTGTAAGACAGGGGAAAAGGTGGTCTGTGTTGCTTTTTGGGACATTTAATGGCGTCACCTTGAGCCCGAGGATATTTTATAGACCAAACAATTGATTGAGACAACAATTGTCAGACTAATCAGATAAATCACAGTTTCAAATGTTCCCATCAAAGAGGAAGTAATGATCTGGCTCACACAGGAACCGTAGAAGTAATCTTCCATCTACCAAGAAAACACTATAGCACAAAGTGAGGGCACAAGCCCGCAGTTATAAAAACACACTAAACCGGCTCATCATCGAGACAGACAGAACAGTCCATACGACCTGACACAGATCTAAATAAATATGAGAGAGCGGGGCAGACCACACACTGGGGGCCTCTTAAGGTCACCTCTGGCCTAACAGAGACGCTCCAGTGGGGATTAGTGCTGGCTAACCTCCTCGGACCGGCTGGGGTTTCCTGGTGACTAAGAGGACAAGACTGCTGTGTTCAAACTTCACTCTCACACATGGAATACGTACACTTGAAGGGTCTGGCTTTATTACACAGACAGAAAAGAACGTTTTTTTTAACACCCCTTTTAGACATACAGCTCGTGATGTAAATGTGAGGGGCAATTTTGCAGTTGTTTTTTTTTTTTTTTTTCGTGACATTAACATTTCCATTACACTTCCAACCCAGCACAAGTCTAGTGATGTCACGATACCAGAAATTCAGTAGTTATTACTATTTGCATACTGGTTTTGTTAGGAAGTTAAACAGGTCATAATTCCATTTCTAATATCTATTTTATATTACCGTGAACACAAAACTGTTCATGTTCAAGTTCATTGCCAAACACTGCATTTTACAAGATTACGTTTGAACACATCATGATAATGTTTGAGATTGATAGATAGATAGATTACCTTTGCCCACTACTCATTTTTAATGAATAGAGCCTAAATGCATCATAATGTTAAACAATGGCAACTCCCATTAGCTGTTAGCTCCTCAGGACTGTGCTGCTAACGGCTAACGGTCCTAGCTTTTGTCCCGCTGATTTCAACATGGATTTGTTGCTCACAATGTATCATCATCAGGGAAAACAGTTAAGTGCACTTAACTGTGTCCCAAACACACTTTCTACCGTCTTTGGGAGGACAGGACGCTGTTAGTCTCGAGCCCTGAACATACCTACAGTGCTGTAGAAAAACAAGTACCATCACAAGCTCAGAATTCTGGTATCGACTTGGTACCGTAGTTTCAGTCCTCGTGTCATCCCTGCACAAGTCCAGTCTGAATAATGTCACAATGACATCAAGGGGGCAGCAGCACAATATGAAATACGCAGCTGTATGGGTGAAAACGCTACCAAACATAGGCAAAACAAAAGCAAAAAACCTTTGCTCACGTACAGCGTGTGAGCAAATACGACATGCTGGCAGTTGTTAACCCCATCAGAGTTTAAAAGTCAAACCTCAGCTTCTTCCTTCATATAATTACTTTTTAACTCACCGCTGGAAAAAATAAATAAACATATGTCCCAATATGTCACAAAAGACATTGGACAACTAGCTACCTCTCCTACATTCCTGCTCAATACTCATTAATAACACAGTTGTAATTAATATAAATGATCACTATTCAATCCAACACTGAAATACAGATGACTCGATTGAAAATAAAAAATAATGAACAAACCAACAGTTGTAACTGTGAAATGGTACAAATGTTGTTAAATTTGAGTTTGCATCTAAATGTGTGTGAGGACAAGTGACATCACTGCACCTGGCATTATATGGATGGATAGATGGGCCTGTGTGTGTGTGTGGGCATGGGTGCGACACAACACAAGAGAAGACCAAAAAACTACATTGGACTTTGTCAATGGGATAAGCAATTGAAGTACGATTGGGGGGCTTTAGTGTGTGTGTGTGTGTGTGTGTGTGTGTGTGTGTGTGTGTGTGTGTGTGTGTGTGGTGTGAGGGGGAAGGAGGTCATACTGAGGTGGCAGCGTGAAAAGAAAGAAGGGTCCCAAAAGAAGTTTCTAAAGCGTAGGCAATGCACTGCTGAACCTCTTTCTGGACACACACACACACACACACACACACACACACACACACACACACACACACACACACACACACACACACACACACACACACACACACACACACACACACACACACACACACACACACACACACACACACAGCTCTTTGCTTTGTTCTGCCTGGAGAAGCAGGCTCCCTCGCTTTACATCTTATCAGAGCCCATCTTAACAGAACCCTCTGTGTGTGTGTGTGTCTGTGTGTGTGTGTGTGTGTGTGTGTGTGTGTGTGTGTGTGTGTGTGTGTGTGTGTGTGTGTGTGTGTGTGTGTGTAGGGTCGCAAGGAAGGAAGCGATTTTCTTCACACCTCCCCAGTTGGGACGAGAAAAATGTGTGCGGCAAGCGCAGGGAGTGTATTTATGCAATCGGTCTGTGTGTGTGTGTGTGTGTGTGTGTGTGTGTGTGTGTGTGTGTGTGTGTGTGTGTGTGTGTGTGTGTGTGTGAGTGTGTGAGTGTGTGTGTGCTCCAGGGACCCTGGAGAAATCAAGGTAGACTGCCACAGACTTCCTCTCTCCCTCCACCTCCATCCTATTTCTCCTTTTCTCCTCCTTTCCTCCTCTCTTTGTCTCCCCGGTCTCCTCCCCACTTCTCCTCCTCTCCTCTACATTCCCTTTCCTCTCTCTATCTCTCCCTCCATCAGGTTTGTATGAAATACAAACAGGGAGGACCTCCTTGTGCACATCATTCATTGTTATCTTTAGGGATGGCTATCAAACCTCAAGACTTTTCGGTGCTCACCAATCCAATGATTCCTAACTTCAATCACACGTCTGGCAATTTTCGACTGTATTTTATACTGACAATTATCATCCATAGGTGTTGAACGTTGTTTCAGAAAAATAAAAAGTACTGATTTTGTTTACACTGGTTGTTTGTTCCATTTGCAAGAAAAGTACGTAATTTCCCTGACGAGTGAATGAACATACTAAAAGCGTCGGGGTGAAAAGCGTTAGGAGGCGCTCTGCTCTCAGTCGACCTATACCAGGTCTTGCCCTGTTTTGTTGGGTGTCGAGTGTGCCTCGTCCAGACAAAAGACTCAGTCTGAATGCAGTGAATGCAACGGTCCTATAGAGCAGGCTAATGGAGAGAAGTGTGGAAATCACCTATTGGTTGGTCTCAGCGGTGGAAAGAGAAAATACCCAGGTTGGCAAAGAGGTTTTTTTTTTTCCAAGTGGCCCACCCAAATAGACCAGCCTCCACCCAAAAAAAGATGAATTTTCCCTTTCATACATCACTAGAGCTGCTCGTGTTTGGGCATTAAACATATGAGAACTTTGGCTTCTTTTGTTGAATTAAAAAAAAGAATTCTGGGGAGAAAAACAGCCATTTATTCACGAGAGTAACATATTGAAGAAAGTATTTTTTAAGTGTCTGATACCGATACTACTAATATTCACGCTGGTGTTGATAGATTCAAAATAATACTTCGCTCTAATAGACAGAAGAAAAACTAGACAGAGGAGATGGATGTTGGTCAAAGAAGAGAATGTAAGACAGAGTAAATGAAATGTTTCAGCTATGGCCCAAAATAAATGTAATCTTTCCTCTTTTTTTCAAGCTGGGGGATAATTAATGATTGTAATCTTTTTTGTGTGTAAAAAAGACTTATCCATAGTAAAGCAATCATAACTTGCAGGACTTTTTCACAATTTTCTGACATTTGACAAATTATTAAAGATTAAAACATAATAAGGAAAATAACGGTTAAATGCATTCTTACACTTAAAGAACCTGTTTGCTTTATTTTATATTTAATGCTGGTAAAAATAAATGCATTGTTGTACAAATCTTGAGATATTAGTTTTCCAGAGAACAAAGGGTTGGGAGGCAGGACACTGGCCTTTTTTTACACAGGATTAGAAGGGGATACAGAGCTACAATTGGTAATTTAGCAAGGCAAGTATAAGATGTTTGTTGGAGCAGAACCAGCAAATGGACTCCACTTTATATTGTCGGAGAGTTTTTAAGATAGAGTAATGCACGACCAAATAACCAAAGAGTGAAAGCAGACCTGCAGTCAAAGCAGAATTCATGACGCTCTACGCTCCACACACCTAAACACTTCTGAGTCTTAGGTCGACATCCTCCATTGCAACTCTCAACACGTCAAACGAGTGAAGCTGAAGACACATCACTGAGCGTGTGAGCTACCCACAGAGACCATGAATGCAACGCGGAGTCGTTTCAAAATGGGCTCTCTTTGCCCTTCACGTCGCCTAAAAACAATAATAACAGTAAGTGGACATGTGTTACGATCATCCAACAGAACAAGAAGTCAATCATTTTATGTTTTTGTTTTTTAAAGAAGCTTACATTCAATGTTACTCTTTTAAACTCAATGCTACAGGCACATTTCAGCTGGTACTCACCAGGTATTGAAGCCCAATACAGATTTGATACACGTTTTTTGAATGTCAGAGTAGTCAAAATAAATACATAAATATCTATAGACACGTACCAGCTTCACTTTCTGCTCTCTCTTTTCTCTCAGACAGTGAGTTGACACATCCACACATTATTAATCTTTTAATAAAAATCTACAATTTCATGCCCTCAATGTTGCATCAGTTTATCCGAATGGTATCGAAAATGGAATCAAATACCGGTATTTTTTTATAGGAATTATAATCCAAGTATAAAAATTCCAGTATTGTGACAACACTATGTCAGAGCATGTGCAGGACTCTGAATGCACCAGGAGAACCACTTTTTAATATACTAATTATTACTCAGTCACTCAAGTAAAATATTTGTTCCTCCCTGTTCATCACCGCAGGGCAGCCCTTTGGGAATTACAGTATTTATTTTTAACTATTTTATATTCCGCTATCTGAAAAAATGTCACTGTGGACGGAGGTCTCTACTGACATGGAGACACAAGTTTGTAGTTCTCACAAGAACGCAGTTTTTAAGATTAAACGCCGTGGTGTGGACTTAATATCATATGAAAAAAAGCACCATTTACTGAGTGATCCGACAGCCCGTCAACACACACACACACACACACACACACACACACACACACACACACACACACACACACACACAGCTGTGATGTTTGCCCTGAAGTGTGTTTGACACCACTTTGGTGTTTCTGGCCGGTGGGTGTGAAGCGTGCGTACATGTATTCACCTCAGTGCCAAACGTAGGACTGCTTTCTTATTTGTTCAGAACAAACCAGAGCGAGAGTTTTCTGCACACTCACTGTTTAGGTCGGACTCGTGGTGTAACATATTAATAGTCATGATGCTTGTATGCAAAAATGAGCCAATATACTTTGCTGCCTGTTGTTAATGTAATATGAGGAATGTGTGATCGCAAACACCTGGAAGCCCCTTGATGTCCTCCAGGATTCATTTATCATATTATGTTTACAATATGTCTATGATTTTGTCCCACTGATAAACAGTTGTTTTACTTGTTTGTTATACTGTCTGGTGTTATAATTCAATGAATTCCAATACTGTAAACAATGCGATGTTTTTGTTCAGTGTCATTTTAGGAAAACATTCTATAATTGGTCAAAAATAACTGAATAAATAAATAAAGGTGCTTTTTTCCACAAAAACTTTTTTTTAACAATCTAATCAATACAGTATCACAAAACATTATATCAGGATACTCAAGAGACTCAATATTTTCTTACACCACTATTATTCTGTAAAAGTGGTGTTCATTGGTGAGGATTCTCTCGGTGAACAAAACGTGTAAGTATCAAGAATGTATGTTGAGGGAACCAGTGTGACGCTGACTTCCTGGTTAGCCTACTTCATCCCTGCAGCACTCTATGGCATGTCTGTCTGTCCAGGCTGAGGGATCCCTCCTCGGCTGCTCTTATGAGCTTTCCTCCATTTCTTCCTGTTTAACTTTTTTTCTTCTTATCAGAATCAATGGTCAAAGGTTGCAGGGTGTTGTATGCTGTACAGACAGTAACAACCCTCAGGCAAATTTGTGATTGGTGATACATAAAACATAAGTACACTACTACACAACTGTTTTGACCAAAAGTTCCTCAGTGTCATAACATTCTGTTTGAGGTTGTAAATAGTTGTCATACATTGGTAATCATGACGCTTTTGTAAATGTGTTCTTTTGGTGTTGGACTCTTGACCCCTTATAGAGTCAGAATGATTAGTGACCTTGTTTGACTGGAGTAAAAGTCTGGCAAAACTTACTTGAGCAAACGTTTATTTTTGCACTTTAGATATGTTACGTTATGGGTATAATGCTGTTGTAAGTCTGCAAATGCTGTTGCTGTTGTATTACCGTTCTGTTTCGTCAGTGGACTTGATGTTCACACTTTTAGGAAAATAGAGCCGTCAGAGATTATACAAAATGATCAAAAGCCTTACAAATTAAAACTATTATTATTATTAATAATAAAAATAAAAAAAACTGCATGAAATATCTGAATAAAGAACAGGTAGAGGACTCAGAAGCCGACTACACATTCAGTAAGTTGGCACCATGCGGTTTTCCATCATAAATGTGTTGCCCCTAAAAAAGAACTGAACTAAAAGAGTACTAAAGGCAGTACAATGATATATTATATTCACTTTTTTTTTTTTTTTTTTTTTTAAAGGAGCAGCTCGCTCCATACCCACAGACCGAGTGGATACATTTCCTTTGTTCTTTAATATACTTAATCTGACCCAATAGAGAAAACACACACCATCTCTAACAACATCAAACCTAAATTTGGATGTACAGTTTGTTTAGATATCTTCATTTCCACCATTAAAACATTCTGAAATCAACGGTGTAATCTCTTGAGAATTGCACCCCGGACCACAACGACACTTCAGTCTGATTTGAGTTCTGACCTTTGGGACTCTTTAACCACCTTGTTTTTCTGACTGGTTTAGCAGGCGCAGAGAAATCTGGCACTCCAAAATGTATCTGAGGGGAGGTCAATGTGACGTTTCAAGCGAGGACTCAAAAGCGAGAGCGTCACATTCACTCACCGAGGTGACTCTTTGGAGGGTAAGCTCACTGGAACTCATCCTGCTCTTGTAAAACTAGTGATGGGCACCATTATGAGAACTAGTCTAGAGCTCATGCTGACAGTTATATGAAGGCAAAGCTTTAAAAGGCAAAGAACAGAGCATGTCTTGAGGGAAAATGTTTACATTCTCATCACCAGATCTGTACTTGAGGTTATTATGCATCTTTTACTGAACCATTATCTCCATATATGTGTTATATATGTATATATATATATATGAACTATCAGAGCATTAAATTGCAAAAGCTTTAGTTTTAAGATGCAAGCAGAGCTAGCTAATGCCTCGCATCCATATGAGAGGAGAGCTAAGCTCCGCCTCTGACTGGACAATTTGAGATTAAATAGTAAAACCGCAAATCAGGCACAGGGAGAAAGTAATGCTTATGAAAGACATCACTGTTAAACATCCTTTTTTTAAGAGCGTCCAGACGCGTTTTCTCCCCCCCCCCAAAAAAAAAGAAGACATCCCGGCTTCTTTTTTCACTATCAAAGCAGAAACCCTGCGTGACACCCGACACCGAGCAGGAATGAGCTCGAGCTGCCGAGGCCCGAGAAAAATAGCCCAGGCACGAGCTTCAAACTTCATTTCTGCTCCGACACATTTACACTCGTCCACCAGCTGAACCGGCTGAAACAAAGCGCGAGAGGCTGTTTCGGTACACTGGGGGGGGGGTTCTCCGGTGTGACGCGCGAACCCATTGCAAAAAAAAGTTTCGAGACTTTTGGTCGCGAGTACTGTGTTGTAGTACCCTTGGGACACACACACACAAAAAAACCTCAACTTTCAGAACAAGGAATCACGGCTAGTGCTGGACTCAATGCGGGGGGACGTGAGAGGGGATCGGGCGCACGGATACAGCCGGGGCGCAGCGCGTTAACGACGGCGTTCTTAACGTCGCGACCCCCCCCCCCCGGTGGCTCCGCGTTCCTTGTTCCCTGAGGATCCATGTTGTTAACAAAAAAAAAAAAAAAAAAAAAAAAAAAGTCAACGTACCGTCAACCGACAGCAGGCAACTCCACAGCAGCAACGCCACCAGCAGACCGCCCATTTCAAGTCCTCTGCGCGTTAAATCCATAACTCCCGCTCCATTTTTTGGTGATTTACTTCTTAATTAAGTTGTAAAGACGTCCGCTTGTCCTAGTGTACATGTGCACGCACGGGCCAGTGTTCCGTAGACCGACTAGATACGCGTCTGCACGCCTGAGTCTGACTGCTCCTCTGTGCGTCCCCCCTCTATCGACTAGACTTTTTTTTTTTTTTTCTCCCAGTTAAGGCGCTCGCGCTTCTTGCTTTATACTTTGGACTGTCGAGCTCGCGCACGGATTGAAAGGGCAGGGGACGTCCGACACGAGGCAGCACGGTTTTTTTATTTGATTTTAATTCTCTAATTTGACTTTTTGTGTTATTGTTATAACTGTGTATTGGATGTAAAACTGCAGCGCAGGCTACTCTTTTCCAATACATGTTTGCACGAAAGTTGCAGCATATATTATTACTTACATTAAGATAATTAGTTTTTGTATAACAAGATTTTGGAAAATGTATGTTTAAAAATGAAAACAAGACATTATCTTATTGAATACACGCTAGTTTGTATACATCTTCAGAGGTGAAATATGACCAAAAAGCCAGGGGTTGTTTTGTTTTATTGACATAATAGAGTCAAAGGTTTTTAACAGAAGGAATTTTCAATAGATAGGAATGAAACTGTAAAGTGTTGGTGGATGCAAGAGCTACTGAAGTGGAGAATTCTGGCTCAGAGTCTGAGAAAAACTAATTTAGAGAAAACGGCCCGTTTGAGATATTTTTTGTAAAATGACATACATTTTGAAGACAATACAGGTGAATAGGATAAAAAATATACTTAAAGATAGCATAGTGAAATTTTACCAGCTGATTACTTACATTAAGGATATTTTTTAAATATCTGGTTAAAAGGTTATCTGGCATTTTATGCTAAAATATGCAAATTAGGCATTATCTAATGGTATCTTTTTGGTAAATTTATCAGAAATCTACACATGCAAATAGAGAAAGTAGTAAAACAAACACCTAAAAGTGTATATTGGATGTTTTCTTTCCAATAGTTTGAAAACCGACGTGTTATAGAAGCAAAACTGTCCAAAAACTAAAAAACATTACCAGTGAATGAAAAATGTTTTTTTGTGTTTCCCCTTAAAACAGAAAATGTATTCGTGGTCAATGTTATTCTGAAACAGGATATCAGGTGATAGGTTTAAAGTAGTAAAAAAATAAACCTTTACACAGTTGCAGTAGCGTGAAACAAAGTAAATCACCAGTTAATATATTGTGTACAGTGGGGACATTTAAAAAAAATCAGATGGTCTTCAACCAAAAATTATATATCAATAAAATAATCAATCTAGATCTGATGAAACAGATAATTGTGCCCATCATAACTTTAATTCAACTGAATAATTTAATTAAACTGATTTATAAAAATACAGCTAAATAACGCCCTTATAAAGACAAAGCTAAACAATTAAAACATCTAGTAAAGCGTGACTAACTTCCCTCTCTGATCCCTCCACAGACTAATAGGTAAATGGTACTTTGCTGCATAGGTGACAAAAGTAAAAATTTAAACATGCAAAACTTTATTAGTATTGTCTGTCTGCCCTCCTTGTTGTATTAAAATGAATAAGAAAAAAAAATGTGTTACTAACATAGTCTGCAATCATTTGATGGACATGATGAGTAGGTGGTTATAACTGCCATCAGAATAGAGAGATTACTGCAATTTTTAAAAAAAGAGAATACAGAGTGAAAAAGATTTAAATCCTTTATGGATAGTGACAAGAAGACCCGGATAACCAAAGTTAACGCTGTGTAGCAATACGTTTGTAATAGATTAATTAATTGTACATTAATTGTACTAAAACAATTGGGGCGTCAAGGCAACACCTGTATTATTCATAACAATATTGTTTATTATACTTACTGCACATGTTCCATTAATTGGGTTGAATTCTTGTATTTTAGTCTCAGTTATCAAAACATGTATCCTTAGAAGAGTAAGATAATAATATACAATAATTTATCATTAACGCTTCATACATATTTAACATACAAGGACTAAACTACTGGAAGAAACAACCACCAGAGCAAAATGTTTTTACCTATTTCTTATCAGCACAAACAAAAGCTAACAATATCTTCATACTTGCTCTATAAAAATATAAGAAGATAAGAAGCCTTTGGCTCAAAATATCAGCATCTTCTCCAATATATAAACTGGAGCCAGATTTAGAAATGATTATGCTGGGAATATCAGAGGCATTTAGACGAGTTAATCCCCCTTTTCGTTTACCTTTGTCTCCGTCTCTAATTATCATTATTATGCTATTTCATTTTTGAGGAATAGTGTACAAGTTTAAGCAGTTCCCTATTCTGTATCAATATGAAGGTGTTTTTTAACACATGCTTCCTATAAATTATTTGAAGTGTAGGCTAAATATTTTTCAAATATTTTTCAAATATTTTTCAAATATTTTTCAAATATTTTTCAAATGCTTTACAAAGATAACCCAACGTGTATCAGAACGTCTTTCATGGTGTCAAATTAAAGGTGAACCCTGTACATCCAAACACATATTTGACCAACAGGGATTGTTCTGACCATAGAAACATAATTAAGTGTGTGAACCACAAGGGCAGTGTTCAGTTATGGAAGCTCACTGCTGCCACTGTGATGAAAAAAAAAGGTCCTTTAAGTCACTATAATGACTTAGTATCTTAAAATAATGACTTAGTATCTCAAAGCAATGACTTAGTTTCTCAAAATAATGACTTTGAATCTCAAAATAATGAGTTAGTGTCGGAAATTATGAGTTGGCATCTCAAAGTTATGATTTACTATCCCACAATAATAAGTAAGTATTTCAAAATAATGACTTAGTATCTCAAACTAATAAGTTAGTTTCTCAAAATAATGAGAAATATTTATCACATTTGTGGAAGTGGGCTTCTATATACTAGCTTCTGTTGCTTTGATTCAATGGAAGCCCATTTCCACAAATCTGATGAAAGCTTTTTTTAAAGATTCTAACTTACTATTTTAAGAAAGCTTATCATTATTATGTCTTAAGGCCTCTTTTTTATTACAGTGGCAGAAATGGGCTTCCAAATTACAGTAGCTGGTGTTTTTAGTTTCAGTAACTTTGCAAATTTCCCCGCTGCGGGACTAATAAAGGATTATCTTATCTTAAAGCCTAGCCTTCTCTTCAGACACTGCCGCACTTATCACTGCACCTCACAGAAGTGTTGTACAGTAATTCACTGACATTTGTATTACTCCTACAGCCTTAACAGCTTTAACAAAGGTTCAGTCAGGGATAAAAAGTCTGACACCAGAGCTTTCTATAGCTTACCATCAGGCTGCAACTTCAGAGCAAAAACAGTTGCTACTCAGTGGAAACAGCCTGCACATGATGCGTGGCATTTCACTTTTTTGGACGCATTATTTGCTGTAAATTCAGATGTTAGAGCGTACATCGCCAAAGACAGTGCAATATCAATCTGTTAGATAAGGCCAGGGGAAAGATCAAGGCTTGGATTATCCAGCTTGTGTTTATTTGAACCACCTGTATATATTGGAAAGGTTCTCTTGTTTTCTACGTGTTGAGTTTTAACTGGCATCACGCAGCAACCGGCTCAAACTGTTTGTGTGTAAGGTTGAAGAGAATCCTAAATCAGTTTTGTTTGGTGTTTCTGTTTGTCTTCCTTAATTGTGACAAGATAACACTCCCCTGATTGCTATGTGGTGTGCTTTTAGCCAATCTGTGGCCTTCGTGTTATGTGTCTTGTGGTTTTGCCTTGATTATGTTCAGAAGAAATGTTAATTTCCAGGGAAAGAGGCGGCACTTTTTTTTTTTTAATTAACCAAACAAAAGTCTTAGGCAGGTAACAATAAGAAAATTACAATTATGATTATTTAATACCAAATCAATATCAAACCATGATTATAAGACCATAATCGTATCAAAACCTCAACAATATCATTCTTAAGTAGCTACAAGCTGATTTTTTTGGGGTTCTGTCTTTGCCTTTAAGTTTCAATTAAATGAATAGTTTGGAAACTACTCTCATTTACTTTCTCCCTAAGAGCTATTAGATAAGACAAATATCAATTTCATGTCTTGAAGCCTTCTTGAGGCTGAGGGGTTAATGTGCCAATCCTGATCTTTGTTACATGTCATGCCCTTCCTCATTCTGTGGAAGCCCATAGGGGATTTTATCAAAATTATGATAATAACGTAATTCCACAATTTCATTATAATGTTCAACTTCTGTTTTATTTGAGTAAAATTTTTAAAGTTACAGTGTGTAGGATTTAGGGGGATTTATTAGCAGAAATGGAATAGAATGTTTTTAACTATGTTTTCATTCGTGTATAATGAAACCAAGAATTGTTGTGTTGGCATTATCTTAGAATGAGGCCTTCATATCCTCTTGTCATGTTTCTACAGTAGCCCAGAACGGACAAACCACAAACACTGGCTCTAGAGAGAGCCTTTCATGTTTTTACATTTTCACGTTACCTGATGGCCACCGTAGTTCTCTGACAAGCTTGGAAAGAGAGGGGTGAGCGGAGAGGTATTCAATCTGCAACCTCACCACTAGATGCAACGAATTCCTTCACACTGCTCTTTTAAAATGAACATGAACATGAAATTTCAGACATCAAGTATTTTCATTTTCACATCAGATTATTCAAATGTTCATTTCATTTTGAACATTTAAATGCAATATAAACAACGTAACTTGCTTTCACAACAGCTCTTACTGGTCCAGTGTACGATTAAGTTTCAGATAAAGTGTTCTTCCAAATTTGTGTCAACTGTTTTTTTTTTGTCCCTCTCCAGTTTGAACATGACAATACTTCCTTGCACAAAAACAGCTCCATAAACAAATGGTTTTCCCAGGTGTCTGTGGAAGAACTTGACTGACCTTGACAGAGCCTTGAGCCAGATCAACGTCAGTGTTGGACCTCACTAATGCTCGTGCGTCTGAATGATGGTAATTCCCTGCAGCAAGGTTGGAGTGTGGAGGCGGGTTTTAGCAGCACATTCATGTTCTGGTGTCCACATACTTAAGTGAATATTCAAAACTTGTGCAGACAGTGTGTGCGTATCTGTGAAGGAAGCAGCTTTAAACAAATCTTTGTGGCATAAAGAATGGACACTGTGCTTTCCAAGTATCGACTTGTCATCTGCTCACAGAATCTTGAAATCTGGGATGCAATGTCCTTCATTTCAGTACGTAACAAAAGATCTTTCATAACATCTTCCAAGAATTCACAATACAACAGCAGAACATCCTGAATAATGAGGATGAATTATTTGGTCAGTGTTCTACAATGGACTCTCCAGCGATAAGGCCGCTGGAGAGACTTTATGGCATCATAACAGCAGACACACATCACTACTGATGGAAACCGAGATGAAACGTCCCAGAGCTTTTCACTCTCACCTGAAGCAAAGCCAACCCTGGCATTTCTCCTCTGCTTTCTGGATGCCTTGTTCCTGTGCTCCAACTGGCCTCCACTCCAAAGGCTCTGTAAACTCAAAGCACATGTTCTCCGACTCTGCCTCTCCGTGTACATGTGAGACAGGCAGGCAGTTATTCCACACTGTAGAATATGCAGCACAGACCAGGTATAACTGTTTTGGCAGCAGTGTTTGTGGTAAATGTGGCTGTAGGGGCTCTTCTAGGACGTTTCATTGTCGGGAGCAAATTTAGATTCTTTAATAGTAGGAATACCAACATCTAAAAAATATTTTACAGATGCATGTACAGCTAACAAAAGTATAAAGTACACATCATGAAGAGATGGATCCTATCAGAGTATATTTCATTATTGATACATTAAAGCATGGATGGATTAAAGGCCTACCACTGTGGGCCCAGGGGCCAATGTGTCAGGTCCACCCCTGGCCTTCACCTGCAAAATGTCACTCTAAGAGACACGTACCAACCAGGAAGAGACACACAATGACCACAAAGAAACATTAAATGACTACAAAGAGGAATAAAGCAACTACAAAGAGAAGTAAAAATATCACATAAATGACCAAAGCAATGACATAGTGACGCAAAGCAACTACAAAGAGACACAAATGACCTCAAAGAGACACAACATGACTTCAAAGAGACACAAAACAACTACAAAGAGGAAAAAAGCAACTACAAAGAGTTGCAAAACGATCATAAAAATGACTAAAACAAATACGAAGTGAGACTAAACTACTACAAAGAGACACAAATGACCTTAAAGAGACACAACATGACCTCAAAGAGACACAAAGCATCTACAAAGAGATGCAAAACATTCACAACAATGACAAAGAGACCCAAATTACCTCAAAGAGACACAATATGACTTCAAAGAGACACAAAACAACTACAAAGGGGAACAAAGCAACTACAAAGAGTTGCAAAACGATCATAAAAATGACCAAAACAAATACGAAGTGAGACTAAACTACTACAAGGAGACACAAATTACCTTAAAGAGACACAACATGACTTCGAAGAGACACAAAACAACTACAAAGATATGCAAAACGATCACAAAAATGACCAAAACAACCACAAAATGAGACACAACAGGACCATAAAGAGACACACAACCATAGAGAAATGTGTAACAACTACAGGGAGACATACACAGAAATTTAAACATACACAAAAACTGACATACACAAAAACAAAAAGATGCCAAACAACTTGAAAGTCTGTGTCTTGCTCCTATGAGGAGAAGTGGTGGGGCCTTTTGCGTGTCTGTGCCAAGGGGCCCACTGTCTCATAAGCCGCCCATGCATTAAATGAATTTTTCATGCCTGTTTAAAAACAATAGTGAGGTTCCCATACTTACATTACATCTACAGCATATGTACACTGACATTGCTTGTTGTAATCATTCCTCATGTTCATAATAGCCGTTAAAATATCCATTGCTAAAGCACAGATTTCATATTAAATTGAATATAGTCAATTTTATTTTATTTTTTCTTACTTTACCTCGTTTACTTTTATATTTATTCATCTGTTAAGGATAATATATTATATGTGGAATTTTTTTGGGATCGAGGGGTGTGTGGGTAGCAGTCACTTCCTTTGTTTCTTTTGGAAAGCAATTATTGTTATAAATAATAGCGATTAAATGTATGTAAAGAGCATGAACAAACACAGCACTTTGTCCAGGAGACCGATGTTCATGTCCTGTCTCAAACAAAAAGTTAATGTTGACATTTTGATATAAAGTTATAAAAGATTGTTAGATTTCTTTTTTATGTAATATAAAGAGACATCAACTGCATTTTGTTGTGTAACCCTGGGTTGTACAATGAATAAATAAACCTTGAACCTTGGTCTAACTTTATGTGTCTTCCTTGTGATAGACTAGCAACCGGTCCTGGGGGAGGGGATGTATATTTTATATATTTTGATATATAAAATATACATCCATCTTGATATTCATGTTCTAACAAATGTTCTTGAATTTATGCTCTATTTATGTTGGACAGCTGCTACTTTCCCTTGAGGGGAATCATTAATTTTAGCAATTTGAGGCCGTAACACATCCCTTCTATTCATTCTGTTTCTAGGCTCCTAGCCGCGGTGCTGGAATGCTGTAATGAAACATATTTTCTTTCCCCAGTCACCTGCAAACCAACAGCCGCCGGCCTCGCTTTGATCCACGCACTGCTCTCCACAAATATCAAAACGATCTCTGCATTGGTCCGCGCTCTTCGCTCCATAAAGAGGGAGGCTTAGGAGTTATATAGCTGAGTGTAACAAATACCTTTCTCTTTCTCCGTGGGTAACAAGGAACAGGTGGAGGCTCCCCGCTGTCTGAGGCCACGGTGAGGAGGGCTCTTTATGAAACCGAACCGTTTCACATGTTGGAGACTTGGCTGCCTTCAGAAACCCCTGCATTACGTGTACCACAACATGACATTGAGTATGTTTCCATGTCTAGACATTAATATACAGCATTGGAGACTGTTTTCTGTGTATATGCAGAACTCAGAGTGCAGTGAGTGCTTTACATTGTTCTTGTCCTGATTATGTGTGTGAGTGTTTTTCTCACCAGCAGCAGAGATTTCGATATATACATCCACCAGCTCAGAGCCTTTACATCCTGTATAAACATATACGCTGGTATGTATGATCTGTAACCTGGCGGACCAAAGGATCTCCATTTCTTTACACTATAATTGTTTTAACTAATTTTCCCAACCTAAAAGGTTCTCTATACAATATTCAGAGCATTAATAAAACATCAAACAACTACTATCTATGTAAAGATATGGTGGAGAGGTAATGTCTACTCTTCCTCTGTGTTTGTTGTAATTTGAGCTTCTCTGTTTGTTTACACAGATTTCATCTCCCTCTAAATTTTGCGGGGAAAAAGTGTGATTTGAGCCATATTTCTACACTGGTAAACCAAAAACAAACAGACAGACACAAACATAAAAAACAGGGGTGAATCATTGCCTGCTCATGAATATGACTTATAGGACTCAACCGAAGAAATCCATTCCCTTCTACTTCACAACCAGGCTGTCAAGGACACGAATAAACACAAAGTGTTCTCAACGTTAAACTGAAATTACAAGGCATCCAATACGTCTGGTAAAGCTATTAGTCCTCCTGCTCCACCTGCTGTCTACAAACTGAATAACAAGTGCAGAACCAGACGTTTTTGCACATGGGTTCGACCCATGAGACTGTTTACAATATTGATATAGTCTCCGGGATGTCTACCACATGTTTCTGAGGAGCCGTTGTGAAGCTCAAAGTGGGTGGCTCCTGCTGTCGCCATCTTGGCCGTGACGAGACAGTCTAACTCTAAAAACGGGCGAAGAGGTGGATCGCCAGGGTGACGCAGCACAGGAGGGAGTTAGCATCTTATGCTAGCAGCTAGCGACCTGAGACGGAACCCGCCTATCACTCACAGAAGCCACACCCTTAATTATGCTTCATTTTGAGACGCAATATGGTTAAAACGGATGACTTATGTAAAAATTCACCCCTGGAAATTTGTCATTAACTGGGGGAAAATAAGCTTTAGAGACAAGACCAACGCATAGACTTCTGCCGCTCTAGGCGAAAAACAATTATGCCGCCCCTCTATTAGCAACAGATCATAGCAGTAACATCAAAAACTCCATGATAGACACAAATAGTAATGCTCCGTTTCTCCTAGTGTGAACATTATTTAAGTACACAAACAGGTCTGCATAATAACTCATAAAACATAGAGACACAACAGCATTATGTCCAACATCAGGTTACTACCAAATAAGCCAATTTAAGCTCCTCGATCGAAACAATGCTATAGCAAATCTCTATTCACTACTTTCTCATGTGCGTAAAACACACACGAAATGTGCACAAGAAAGTTTCATCAGCATCTTAAAGAGTGAGAGAGTAAAATAAAACATGTCTTTTCATATCTGACATAGCACCTGCTGTCTCTCCTCTCTTGGAGCAGCGACGGTTAGCTGTGCTAGCAGCTCTAGCTAGCGGTCTCTTGGTTCAGTAGCACAGGACCTGAAAATGTGCCGTCATCTTTGCCAACACTCACAGGATAAAATATATCTGAACAACAAATCTCTCTCTACTTTCTCCTGCAATAGTTTCCTCTATTTGATTCAGATAAGTCAGATAATTTAGGTAAATGACCTTTATTTTGTGTTTTTCCTCGGTGACAGTCGAACTTGTTTTTGGGCCAGGCTACCATTGGCTCGTGCGAGCTGGGGGCGTTATGAGGGATAGGGAGGCAGGTGCAGCGTGATTGACGCGTTCCTCGCAAGACTGCAGTTATTGCTTTTACGTTATGCCCAGGCAGCAACCTCTGGTTCTGCCGAGTGAAGCCAATGCGGAAGTGTCTTAAACTTGCATTCTCTCTACTGACCAGCAGGAGGCGACTCCTCTGGTTGTATAGAAGTCTATGAGAAAATGACTCTACTTCTCTCTTGATTTATTCCCTCAGTAAACATTGTAAACATGAGTTTATGGTCTCAATCTCTAGTTTCAAGTCTTCTTCAGTGCAGCATGATGTTCATTTAGTAAATTATGGTCCATTTATAATAGACCATAAAGCAGATTATGCTTTACGGTGGGGCTACATTGTGATTGACAGGTCATTGTCAAGGTCTGGAAGTTGTCCTTGTTTTTGTCTTAGAACTTTAACTCTTTCACAGTGTGTTCTCAGTTTATGAAAGTTAAATGTCACCTTTTGGTCGCACAATAAATGTTTATTATTCAGCGTTCGTTTGAGCTACACTTTCTTGTGTCACTTCTGGTTGCAAAAAAGAAGATGGTAACTGCAAAAATGCCAAATTTAAGACTCCGAAAAAGTAGTCCACAAACCAATGGGTAACACACGGTGACCACTTCTTATATACAGTCAATGACTCAAAATCCTCAGAATATTGCTCATTCTGTCCAACATTTCCAGCTCCTTGTGGGGTCCTATGAATAATGCAGCCTCTAGGGTTTCACCAACAGCTTGGTTGGATTACGGATGTGTTTTTTTAATGGGGATTAAAGGGAACAAACAAGCATATCTGGTAGTGGGCCACTCTCACATGGTGCTGGCAGAGTTACATGTTGTTTTTTTAATCTAAATTTAGAAACAATAATCAATCAGCGCTGAACCATCTGGGCTGGTCAAGTTTGGGGCGGCCATGGACGCATGGCGAATGAGAACTTGGACGCTGCGTGTGGTTTTTCTAGTTATAGGGTAGCCTTTCTGAGCACTGGATCACTGTGTCATCTGTCAGCTGGTCTCATTTCAGCACTTTATTTCATATCGCAGAGGTCAGACAGGCTACAGACATGAGCAAGTGCATGCCCCAATACCTTAATGTCAGAATTAGGCAGTTTTTTTTTTTTTTACCAGATATGTACTTTAAAGTGAGTGTATGCTGATGGATCACAATGGCTGTGACTTTGGAAGCCACTGCTAGATTTAAATAAAAAAACTTTAGAAAGGGATCATTCTTTTAATTTCATGTATTATTTGTATTATTGTGTGTTTTTGGTTTTGGTTTTTTTCTGAACTCTTACACCACAATCCACTGCTGTGTCTCCTACATATAAACTGTGTCCCAATCCAGCGGCTGCAGCCTTCGGAGGACTCAGCCTTCGCGGTCTACGTCGGCCGGGTCCTTTGAATACTGCGAAGGCTGGACCGAGCGGCCCCCGAAATGAGACGGTCTGGTCCACAAATGATTTCCTGTTTGCGTCACCAGCTTTTCGCACCCCCACCCTTTTGCCACTCCCGTCTCCTAGCAACCAGCTGTGGTTGTCATAAAAGAGGTAAAGCTAAATGAAAAGATTAAAATGGACGAGCTGCTATAAATAGCGCAGCGGCTCTCAGTAGCGTTAGCTGGTTAGTTAATGGCATCACTTAAATTAACCGATCATTTTAACATGAGTGTGATCTGATCAGGTCCCTTGTTTTTAGTTTTAACACTTAGGTAGATATTCAGGTAAGTTAAAACCCAATAATTACATTTAAATGTGAATTCTCTCGTTGCTGGTCCATTAGTCGCCATGTCATAAAAAAAAAAAAAAAATCAACTTCACCAGCACGCAATGAATCTTGGGATATGTTGGGCCGTGAAGGATCCATCAGATGTATCCTCCAAATCTGGGAAAATAGGCTGCATTTGTCGGCCGCATTAGAAGGAGTCTTTGAAATGGGACAGCCTTGTCACGGCCGCTGTGACGCAACCGGTCTACAAATACACCCTCCGAAGGATTAAGCCGCTGGATTGGGACACATCTTTAGTGTTGCATACTTAAAAATACACGGTGACAATACATTCAAAAAATTCTGCATTCATAAATTTACCTAGGCAAAAGTATGAAACTAAGTACTAACTAAATATAGTCATCAGGCAGAAAAGTGGTCCGTGTTAGTGGCACATTATAATATATTCTATTATTATTATTATTATTATTATTATTATTATTATTATTATTATTATTATTATTATTATTATTATATCATTAGTGCATTTAAGTGCTTTTCCAGGTGGCTTTAATTATCACAGATTTATATTTGGCTGGTCGGTTGAATCAAAAATAAAGTATCATATTTCATAAATGTTCAATTTCATATGTTTTGTATGTGCTTTTAATCCTAAAAAATAACTACAAACTATAGCAAATATTGAACGTCTACAGGTTGTTGTTTTTTTTACAATTGATATCAAATGCAAAAATGTAATTTGTTTATTCTGAAGACAAAAATTTGAAGCAATGTATTTTTATTTGTTTTCCAGTGTGAACACTCAACATTGCTACATACCGCTAGTGAAGATAAAATTTCCTTTTTTTTTGGTTTGTTTTTTAACAGTTGTTACCTCCCACTTCTCTATACTTTATTTATTTTTTTCAAAACTCTTCTCACATTTCTCTTTAGCAATATGCAGCTGCAGTGAAACATTCAATCTCAACGATCTTGCAGCGTGAGTCCAAGTGCACAAAATGAAACAAAAGTAATTCTAGTACGGGTGTATAAGTAAGTAAAGGACCTTGACTAGTCATGAGTACTTTCACATACTTATATTTTAAATGCAGGACTTTTACTTGTAGAACATTTTAAACTGGTGTATTGTCACTTGTTCCTAATGTGTACTTCCTCCACCACTGCCCAAGTTGTGTCCGACACCATCAAAAGAAAAAGTTACAGAGTTGTCATGGTGCCTGTTTGAAAAAAGATATGCTCACATTGAAAAGTTGAGACAAGTTAAACCTGGCAGCCACAGAGGTGCCAGATTTGTTGATTGGAGATGCGCACCTGTTGCAACCGAACCACTGAAAACAACTGAAAAAATGAAATGCCCTGTGGTGATTTTGGAAAAGTGATGTGCAGTTATCACATAACTTGTCTTCTGTTTCACAACGTGGCCTGGAGATGAGGCAGCCCCAAACACGTCTTTTGAAGCTGGAAAGTTGTGTTCTCACAGTTTTCCCACTTAATGGCTCCCATGTTTCCCTCTTAAAACTTTTGTTTTCCCTGAACCTTAAACGCCCCCCCTGCTGTGTGAATATGTGTGTGCTGGTTAGCTGTCAGTGTGGGTGTGCTGGTCATGTGTTTGTCTGTACGCGTGTGCGCACACAAGAATTAATTCATATGTACCGTTCACCGTTGTCCAAATGGCAGCTTTACAGGAGGACTGGTTTCCAAACCGAGCCCACAGAAGGAGCAACACATGGGCAAATTAAGTGGGTTTTAAGAGCCAGTCAGAAAGATGCTCCAAATGCATTTGAAAAGAAAATTAGCATTATTGTATTCCAGTTATTTAAAGGAATAATTATTTTTTTATTACAATTTGAGTCTTGATTCTCTAGTGTTTCAAATTGTTTTTTTCAGCTATGATAAAACCCTTCTGTCGTAATCTGGGAACACATTGACATTGCAACAACAAAGGTAATTCAATTTAAAAGAACAAGCGGCAATGTATGCAGGCAATTGTCTTAAAGTTGTTGTATTTGACATTTCATACAATCTTGCCAAAAAACAATATTAAACCAAGTTGTCTCTCCTCGGTATCAGCAGCTGAGTTACGGCGATGTACACCAGCAGTGTGTGTGTACTGGTAGTTCCGTTAGCTGTTAGCGGTTAGCCAAACACCCCGTCCAAAACACTGAAAGGGAGCTAACTGTTTTCCCCTAACTGTGTCTCTGGGTGTAGAGTAGCTAACGGTGGGTCAGCGGAGCACTCAGCCATGTTATCAATATAGGCCCTTAATGGCCCGGGGCCAGCTAAGAGTAGTGAGTTAAGAGGTCAGCAGGCAGTCAATGGCAGTACAGAAGAGGTAGTAAAAGGTGTTTTGAGAAGTGTCAGTAGCAGCAACCACCAGAGGTCCTTGAGCATTCATCCAAGACTGACCACATAAATTGTAAAGCAGTTTGCTGCAGCAGAATGCGAGATGAGACGTGGACAGACACAGAGGTGCACTTTCAATCACACAAGCAAGCTAATGCACGGTACCTGGCGGAGGTAATTATAACATGTATTTGATACGGAAATACCCAAAAAGAAAAAACTCCACGTTGTTCCAGCATCACTGAAAAGACTGACACATATTCCATCCAGTTCATGTTATCTCAATGTAAAATAAATGTAAATCAAAAGATAGAGTTAGACAAACAACAGTACATAAATTACACCACAGGTATTAGACCCTTACAACCTCCTGCACGATATGCACAGACACACACACACACAAACACACACACACACCTCCAGGTGTGTTTGTCTCCAGCCAATTAACTCCCTTAGATCTTCAGACCAGGAAGCAATCAGCGCTCTGCAGATGGCTCTTTGTTTGTGTCTCAACGAGGCATGGCTCATATAAAGTGCCCAATAAAAAACACCCTTAAAACTCTGGGAAACAACACTTTCTAAGCAGAGAAAAATCCATACCAAACACACACATAGCATCAGCGCTGGGAGTCAAACAACCCAGATGTTGCTATTATTCTTAAAGAATATTAGAGAATCACATTCACATCAGTCCGTGGGTTGCAATTAATGAGAGGCTCAAAGCTAACAGTATCTATGTTTGGGCTGAGACTAACTTAGAGGTGTGAAATGACCCGAACAGTTGGATTCACCTGCCTGTCTCTACTTCACTGGCCCCAACATGTTGCTAGTTTCTTGTTCCCAGAGGCACAAGTGAATATTACACTTTAGGAGTAGATCTGACACGAAGCTCCTCCAATACAGGGCCACAAGGTCATAATGTAATGGTGCAGGCGTCACCTCAAGGCCCCTTAACTTTCTGATGATATTGTACTTTAAACCTGCATGTTCCACAAAAGAGAAAACTAAACCAAATACCAGGAACCAAGTGACACACAGGGAACTCGGGGCTGTTGAGTCAGCTGGGGATCTGTGGCCCTCAGGGCAATAATTCAATAATCCGGCTTTACACATCTGGTTATGTTTATATATGTAAAATAATATCACTAGTGCAATTATTGCTAGAAAAGTCTGACGACAATTATGCAAAATACAAGTATCCACTTTAATCCTAGTTTGCATAGCGGTTTGGTCCAGTCTGTTCTCATTATTAAGCCTACGATCTCATGATGATCACGGTGTGCTGGACTGCAACATTTGTACCATTCTGGTCTACAATCTTTGAAACACTTTTTAAATAATATTTATGATAATGAGATATAACCAGATCAAGCAGGAATTGCAATGCATTTGGCTCCTAGAGGGATTTTACACTTTCAGGTGTACAGTCAGACGCCTCAGGCCTCCTGTCATTTTTGGCACAGCAGATAAGAGTCGATTTCAAAGGAAATCTGCCAAACCACCACTGCTCTCATTGGGTAGACGTTAATGGGTGGAAAATGTTATGGCACACATGAAGACAATTTGAAATAATATACAGCTAGGGTTACCAAAGTCTCAAAGCCCTTCCTTTACAAAACTATGATAGAAAATACTAAAGGGTAACTTTTTTTAAATTTTAAATAGGTGCAGTATTGAGTGAGAATGTGCAGACTGGAGCTGCTAAATCACTCGGGGCAACAGCGAAGTCAGTTAACACAGTTTCCCGTTTCCCACAACTACCACCCCCCCCCCCCAGTTTATCAGGCAAATCTTGATTATATGTGTATTCTGTCTATGGCAGTTGTAGCATTGTTTACTGTGATGCGTGCCGTCTTGAAATGAGAGTACATTCCCACGATGGAAATAAAAAAGATTTTAAATGAATTACTCGCATTCTAAATCATCCATCCAGAGTACACAGGCCCCAGTGGTTGGATGTTTGTGTGGCTGCGAGTTGCGCAGGGTGGCTGAGAAACGTGTTTACTGTGTGTGTGGTGTTTAGTCTGCGTGTGGCTTTGCTGTGTTTGGACTCCCATGCACCCTGACTGATGTGTTGCTGTGTGCGTCCGCTTTGTTGTGGGTGTGCTGGCAGAGTTACGGCGGATGACTAAGATGAAAAGCAGTCGCTGACGCTCTGGAAAACACATCAGCGTGGAGGTGAGGCACAGGGAGCAACACGCCGCGGTGCACATGGAAACTGTAGTACTGAGGGATCGGTGTGTATTTTCAGTGGTTGAAAGTGTTTGGACTGCAGTACAGTTGGGTTGATGTGAAGCTCTTTCTGCTGTGTTTGCATTCCTGAAGTGTTTTTTTTTGTAACCCTTCCATCCATAAAACTGACGAGGACTTACACCCCATATTTGATTTATTTTTGCAGCAGAGCCTGAGCCATCATAACATTTAGTTATTAAATTGTGTCAAGAATCCATCAAAAATCTGGATCCTACACTTCCCTTAATGCAACATATATAATTGAACCCTCTATGCTAAAGTTTCTTTTTATATTTGTACCTCTACTGCACCACATTGTAGAGAGAAATGTGGTTCTTTCTACTGCACTACATGTAACTGAAAGCAGTTACTCTGCAGATTAAGATTAATTTAAAGAACATGGGACTTCCAAGGATACAACATGCTGCTAAGCATATAAATGCATCAGAAACATCATTTTAATTGTTTAATACATATAAAGTAAAACTATCTGAAACTGACCATTTATAGAACTTTTCCTTTTTATACTTTAAGTGCCTTTTATTCTTTTACTTAAAGAGTAACTTTACACCAGGCTGAATAACAGTGCTCTCTGGTTTCAAGTTTCTAGTCTGTTTGGGTTTGGTCAGAAATAAGGACCCGCCCCCCTTGGTGTTTAAAAGAAATGCAGTCAAAGTGCCCCTTCCAGTGAATAAACATGATAAAGAGCCCTCTAGGATACCCTTTCAGTGCCAAAACATATGAAGAGCCCTCTAGTCACTGTCTAGTTGAAAAAAAAAGGTGATAAAACATGATAAAGTGCCCACCAAGGTACCCTTCCAGTGGAGAAAACATTATTGAAGAGCCCTCTAGGGTACCTTTCCAGTGGTGAAAATGAGATGCAGTGTCATGGAGGCTGCCCTACTAGAAAACGTTTTGAGCGCTGTTGCTCCACCGCATGCAGCTGGTGCCCTTTTTTTCTGTACCCGCCCCACAGACAGCCTGATACTGCCAATGTGTACACCATTGCATGTCATTTGTTACTGAATTTCTACAGCATTGTACAACTCGGCGTAACTTGATTAACCTTTGGTTTCAGTGAGAACTCTCTCTGACCAAATAGTGGTCTGAAGTGTTTCAACTACACCTTCTCGCTTGGATCCTCAACTGCGGTGTTACCGCAAAAAGAACCAGATATTAATCACAATTTTTGCTAATGGTAAACCCTAAAAAGTTTACAAAGTGGACTGGAATCCAAAGGCTTAAAACAATACAGCATGCTGGGAAAAATGGCTGATTTGTAGTTAGTGTGCCCAAGTTTACCGAAACACCCAAAAGGACTTAATCTACAACAGGTATTGGAACGATCACTGAGGTAAGTTTGGAAAAACAACACCTCTCCTGCCAAACCTTCTACACAAACCACTGTTTAACACGAATGTGAATTTTATTAGTGCGCATTCTGCCATCTGATTAAAAAGAACAGCTTGGAAATCCACACCAATAAAAATGATTTCAACTTTTACAAACACGTGGCGCAGAAGCCAAGAAGAAGTAGTTGTGCATCCCCGAGGCGAGGGCGTAGCTGTGAGAAATCTGATGTGCAGATCGAACCGCTAGCTCTCTGAGGGACCCAACACCAACTGAACCGCCGGCTCCACCCGGCTCCACAGCTTTGATCAATGAGTGCTCCCTACATGCTGAATGATGGTATTACACCGTAACCACACAACACCCCACACCCATGAATAAAACATAAAGATTAGACAACATCGATTGACCCAAACACCAGCACGATCAATTTGGTTCTTTTTTTATTATTTATTCTCTGCAAGTAAAAATATCTTTTTAAAGTGCATTCGTACAATGTTATGTTGGCACACGGCAGGTGTCTTCTCTCGTTATTCTGCTCATCAGACACCGCCAACACAAATCCACCTTGAGCACAATCTGCCAGCATTGTTTAAAGGACCTTGAACAGCTCACTTTAGAATAACTGACATCAGAAACTCTAAATTACAGTTAGAAAATCATCAAATCTTGAAAATGCTTCACTGACATAATGGACACAGTAACATCATCAATATGCACTACATTCTAATTGTCACAAGAACAATTCTAGTCATCACTGTAGACCTCAAGAGAGGCATTAGATTTTGTTTCTAACGATCGCTGAATCATTTTTTTTTGTAAATAACCCGAATGGTTTCTGCATATACTAATAATCTCTAAATACCAGACATAGGGCAGTGATCACCTAATGTCTGAATCTCATTGGTTTTATCTCATGATTATTAAATGGTTTGGGATATGCAGAAATCATGAAATAATTTTCTGATGACGAGAAAACAAAAATTGTCATGGTGAGATTATCAAAATTAGTCAGTGATCATGAGAAAATAAACTTAAAATAATTAAACTCAGGTATGGAAGCAGAGAGCGGCTAAATTATTTCTATTTTGATTTTGATTATTTGATGATCTCGGAATATCGGAATAAAGATCTTGTTCCTTGAGATAAGGGAATAAACATCTCAAACAAAGCCGCTCTCTGCTTCCTTACTGGTGGAATCTAATGCTCTTTTTTGACAAATTGAATGTTCCCCTGCATTTTTAAAACCAAAATATCAACATCAGGAAAAGAAACAAATCAGTTCCGACATGAAATCAACTTTAAAGATGTGGAAAATTAACACAAAATAAGTAGGTCCAGCAGAAATACGTAATAGCACACATTTGACAACTTCCTCTGCTGTGTGAGCTTCCAGATCCATCCGGCAATCTTCTTGTCACGTTGTCATTTAATCAGTCAGTCGCATATTGATAATGGCTTTATGTTTCCCTTGGCTTTATCATACAATAATGTGCTTCAGTGATTATTTGGCAATTGTTCATCAACCATGAACCCCTCAGAAGAAAAAAAAAAGAATACACAAACTGGTAAGGAACAGAGAAAAGGCAACAGTAATTCAGTCATTGAACACAACTTAAGGTAATAGCTACTGAGTCTGTGGTCATCACTTTGTCAAATAGAACTCAAACTTCTAGACGGTTATCTGTGCATTCACATTTACAACTTCCATATGTTGTTAATGTGACTCATAACTATGAGATTCTAACAGCAATCTATCTCATGAGCTCGAGCATATCACTCTTTATGGATTTTTTTTTTTTTTACCTCAATTCCATAATTCTGATAACTTCCTTATTATTATCATCCCATGTGTTAAGTAACAAACTATGATATGCAAGTCAGAATTATTTTCTTTGCTTAATGCAAATGTTCCCGGGAGTTATGGGTCACCAAAATATGTATTCAAAATAAGTGGATGAATGGATCCATGTTCATCAGTGAAATATAAAACATCTCAAAATACAAAAACAAGAGAAAATGCATGGTGAAGTAAACATAAAGCTACATGAAGACTCCGTTTAGGAATTATGGACAAAATGTAACCCACAAGTTGTTCGTGAACGGAGACCGACAGTGGAATAATACAGAAGAATCACAACCCGATATATTCAAAATATCTGGGCATTAAAAATAATTTACCGTGAGCGAATTATAAAATATATTGAACTAAACTAGTGTGGCCCTGTACCCATGTGTGCAAAAACATGAACAACACACACACAAAAAAGACCAAATGTAATTGGCATCAATGAAAGCTAATGAAATGAAAGTGAAATGATAAGACTTTGAAACATTTTCTTGGCAGTTAACCACAGTAAGAGGAGGAGATCTGGATGAGCTTCATCTGATGTTGGACAGACGTCTCCAGTAAGAGATAGGCCCAGGATGTGTTTAGCAGCTGCTAGCCTAGCGCCATCAAATGTTAAAGACTAGCAGTTGCCCCTGCTTCCAGTCTTTGTGCTAAGCTAAGCTACTACCGCATCCGTGTCTTAACACGTGTGGAAATTGTTAAAAGACATTGTGTGGCCGTCATTAGCTTAACTGTGGTTTAAGACATTGTTTTTATTTATTTTAAGTTGCAGTTCATAGTAAAAAAAAAAGAAAAAAAAGAATTGCTCTTGTAAAACAGCCGTGTTTCCTTTTAATTGTCAAGTGAATTTTAAGCTGGTGGGTTTGGTGGGTTTTCTATTAAATGGTTTGGAGCAAATTAACTCAGCTTCGGAGTAGTTCTGGTCATTAGTTGGCGCTTTAGGCTACGCTTGGCTCTAATCCGCCAGTAAACAGAGTAGAAGAAGAAGCGGTTGCCAACTGGAAAAAAACCAAATCCCCTTGGCCAGGGAACCTTACCCTACAGAAAAATCTGAAAAGCTGTCATTGGAAAAGGAAAGGCACTTAAAAAAAAACACTAGGCAGGTGATTGGACGCACCATCTGTCAATCAAACTCTTACCAAAGGCAAGAGTTCGGGAGAAGAGTGAAGACATCTTTTCCATGGAGAAAAGCCTTCAGGGTCGTTCTTTGCTCTTCTTTGAATGAAGAGGTCATGGGTGCTAAATGTTCGCTACATCCGAAATTATTCGGCGAAGCGTTTCCATATCCCACTTAGCGCCTCAACTCTTTTTAAACTCAAGCAAAAACCACCTCAAGCGAGGGTGAAAACCTTTGTGCGCAATTTTGCCGTTTCCAAACCGCTTTTCTAACGCAAAATACTTTAAAACACGCTTAATAATGTGTGAATGGAAACACGGCTGACAACCATGTCAATACTGAACTTAATAACCTCTTCTCATGTTCTACAACTGTGGGTTTAACAACAAACAAACCGATTTCCCCAAAATGTCTGATTTGTCTTAAAATTAAGAGATGTTTTAAACAAACCAATGGAGAACATTAAAAAAAATGCCACATATACCATCACCGTCACTCATATTTAATGAAGGTATACTAAAGGGGATTTTTTTTTTCTGGACAACCGTCCTCTCGGTTATCATCTCCAGACCTTTTCCCCTTTGTTTGGAAGAGGCCGTTAGATTTTCTCAAGATAGCTACACTGAAAAAGTGAGTATTTTCACCAGTCCCCAATATAAGCTACAATATGTTTTGTGTAGTGCAACCACATCATCATTGCCGGTACGCACACCTTTTTTTGTAACGGGTAGGAATAACTGCTGTAGCTGCGTCTGATGTCAAATCTTCTAAGTCCTTGATCAAGTTTAAGGAGTGTAGCTAACGTAACTGGGATTGATTTGATTAATTCTCAGTGTGAATCCAATCAGGTGATTTGTTTTCATACGTCTGTCTTGTTTTGTTTTTTTACGCCGTCAACATCGCAGAGCGAAGCAGCTGCCAACCAAAACGTCAGAAAAACAGAGCCAACGTTAACAGACTTGACGGGACGATGAAGAAATCATCAACTTGATGACTTGGCTGAGATGACTCGGTGGTCCCTCTCTGGCCTACTGACTGAACCAGACTACACATAGAATATACTTTGGCCCTGGCACACCAGGCCACATCTGGGGAAACTTAATGCCTGGCCGACTGAATTGCATCTCCCGCTGTATTCAGCTGGCAGGGGGGCCTGTGTAAAACTCTGGCTTTCTGGGAAAACTCCTCTACCTCTGTGGAATCCTGTGAACTTTTTCCACGTGGTTATTTGCTTTTGATTAAAGTCCAGCTCTCTATGCTGCTCAGGTCAGATCTGCTACATTCAAAGGATTGTAATATATGTATCACAACTTGCATCTCACTTTAAAGTTATATCCATTAGGTTGTATAAAAAAAAAAAAAAAAAAAAAAAAGTTTATCCAGATTCTCTAAACCACTTTTTTGGGAGGTTAAACTCAAAGTGAGTGGAAAACAAGTCTTAAAAGAAGACTTCTGTTCACCAAACAGACGGAAGCAGCAACCAAGGCTTGGATTAGTGGCACACCTCGCTTTTGTGCCTGTTGAAATAGAGGCGACGACCGCGCTGGCTGAAAGGTTATTAAAAGGGCCATAAGACTGAAATTGTGTCGGCTATTGGTGATGTACAACATGGTGCTATGAGTAGCTCTCTGCTACTTTCATTTAGTCAAATTAGACCTTTTATGTGGAATAAGTTATCAGTTAATTTCTAGAAAATTAAAGTCACATCTCTGATGTAATAACCAGAAATATGCTTTGGTCCTTAATAGGGCTCTCACTTTATACTTCAAATTCGAACATTTGCTTGGATGTTAGCAAAAATGAATCATGCTATAAATTAACTACAATGAATTTGGTTCATGGTTCTTAAGAAACAGCCCTAGTCCTCAATGAGCTCTACATTCATCTGCAAAGGAACATTAAGACATAAAAAGAAAAAAAACTGTAGCGTTTATCATCTTGGAAGCATCCTGATTGGTCCAGCCACCCTGGAACCAACTGCAGCTGGACTTACCAGCATGCACAGAGGAGCCTCTGTCGAGGGCCATTAGAACTGGAGTTACATCCCTGTAACCTCAGATTTTTGTTGCTCAACATTTGGCAAAACTGGGACACGCCAGACTCCTCACAATCAAACCATTGAAGAAAGGGAAGCAGGGAAAGAACAAAGCGTTATGGTAGAAACAGATCAGTGACTGCTCTGGGGTCAGTTCAGTGAGCTGTTGGTCAGATTAGTCCATTCCTACTTCTCCATGAACTGTCAGTGAATACACTGCATGTCCGTGTCACCATCCAGTCTATAGTCTCAGACTCCAAGCGCAAAAAAATGATCCCCGCACGTTGTGTTTAGCTTCTTCCTCCCCCTCTCACACCCCGGAGTCCGAGTACATGCCGTTGATGAGGTAGTCCACCTGGGTGTAGTCCTTCCTCCTGTAGCTCTCGTACGCCTGCGTGACGAACACGGCCACCGTGACCAAGAAGAAGAGCAGGCCGAAGAGCAGGACGGCCAGCAGAGACGCTGTATCCACCAGTTGGCTGGTCAGAGCATCTCCCGCTACGTCTACCATGGCGACTCTCGTTCCCGGGGGGACGGGCTTGTTGCGATCGGCGGTAGCGCTGGTACTGGTGACGGTTACAGTCGTAGGACCTCTGGGTAAAGAGGTCGGAACTGGTGGCATACCAGTACTTGGAGCGTTTGGCTGTGGTGGGGCAGCTGATGGTGGTGGTGGTGGTGGAGGCGACGTCTTTGTACCTGTGGTTGTAGGAATAGCGACGGTTTCATTAGCTTTTGTTGTTGCTTTAGCAGTTGTTGCAGGATGTGTAGATGTTGGTTCTGTTGTAGATGGTCTTGTTGTTGTTCTAGACGTTGCTGTTGTTGTAGTAGACGCTGGTGTTATTGTGGCTTTAGAAGTCACCAGTAAAGGGGTTGTGGATACACTCTTCACAGGTTCCGTAGTAGTGGATGGAATAGTTCCAGTGCTGGTGAAGGGTTCAGTATGAGCAGCCTGCTTGGTCAAGCCTGTGGTTGTAGAAGGAGAAGGGACTACAGGCTGAGTGACCGGCGCTGGTGATGTACCCTGATGGTCTGTTGATGCTGGTTGCTGATTGGATGTTTGGTTTATTGAGGATACCGTAGAGTCATTAAATGCGTGGGTTGATGAAGACGAGTTGGAGGGGAATAGGTCCTCCCGTTTGCCTTTTGAGTCATTTTTTTGATGCAGATCTGTGGCAACACCACGATTATCACCTGGGGAGCAAACAACACCATGAATGACTAGGCTGATATAAACATCAATTAATTATGAAACGCATCGGATCTGAATAACATGACTGAAGCCTTTCTAAACAGACAATATGTGACATTAGTATTTGGACCTGTTCAGTTGACACTGAGTTAAACATTTCTAAATGGAAATGAAAATAATTCTTGCAATCTCCACTAAGGTCGATGCAAACACTTTAAGCAATTTCTTAATTTTCTTTCCCACTTGCAGAGTATTGATTTGCCACTTCAATGGAACTAGTCAACAAATAAACAGCACAGAGCAACAACACAACAAGAGCACGCATGATATTCCACAAACAGAAGACCAGCAGAATGAAAAACACAAAGAAAAAAATAGATTTACCGCATTGTGGTTGGCTCCACCGACCACACAAGTTGCAGTTTACATCCATGTCTGTCCAAAATGTCATGAATTAATTCCTGAGTTCAGGCCAAAAACCTGCTTTTGCCATCAGACCACGAAATTCTAAATCGGTTGATCCTTGATTCCAGGTAGACATTTGTGCCAAATTTGAAAACAATCCCTCTAGGTGTTCCTGTGATATCACGTTCATGAGGATAGGACGTACGGACAGATGGATATGCAACCCAAAAATGTGCGCGGCAGCATAAGAAAACCGTTGAGCCAGATGTCAGACCATCGACCCTCTGTTGAGCTCATTTTCTATAAATCAGTGTAGCATTAAAGAATGGTGGTATTCGCAAGGTAGTAAGCTAACTAGCAAGTGGCTATAAGAGTAAAATTGAACAACTTCCAGCTTCATCCACACAAACTCTCTTTCGCAGCAGGGTAAAGCACATTGCTGTCGCCAGATAAATCGGAACTTTGTTAAGATAAATAACAGGTAACCAGTGTTACGCTAATTCCACCATGCTTTCATGCTACGTTGGTTCAAAAAAAAAAAAAAAAAAAAAAAAAAGGCATCTGGCTAGTAGTTTCTAGTTGTCTGTAGTAGTTTAGCCTATTCGCAGTTCTATCTATCCCTTTACTCATTTAACCTGCTGCAGTGAGGCAGCTGTGACGGCTGAGGAGGTTAGCAGAAGCCTAAGCTTAACTATTAGCAACATTTTCCCTTTATCTCTGAAGCACTTTGACGATATTGAGACTTGCTAGAGTTTAAAAATCACTGTTCACAGTTTATCATTTATCATAGTATTTAAACACATTCTCTATCATTTGAATTTGAAGACATAACCTTGAACTCTGGGAAATAATGGACGACAGTTTTCACAATGGTCTGACATTTTATAGACTAAACGATTGATCGAAAAAATGGATGGGCATTAAAGTAATTATTTTCTGTTCTGTGGCCTGTGTGCAGATTTAAAGCTATTGACAGTTAGTGTGGGGAATATAATTAAACCATGAAACGTGAGGATCACGGTATGATTACCCCATTTAGTGTTTCGGTTGCGATACCAACAGGTGAAAACCAAAGCTGAACTATAAATCTAAATCTACACCATGGGCATGTATGGTGGGACTCTTAACACTTTGTATTACGTATTATCAGATGGCAAGGAGTGAAGCCATTGTGAAGGTGCCTTAAACTTGCATTCTTTCTACTGGCCATCAGGGGGCGACTCCTTTGGTTGCAAAAAGAAGTCAGATTGTATAGAAGTCTATGAGAAAACGACTCTACTTCTCACTTGATTTATTACCTCAGTAAACATTGTAAACTTGAGTTTCAAGTTTTCTTCAATTCATCATGATGTTCATTTAATAACTTCTGATACCGTTTACAGTAAAATAGACCATGAAGCAGCTTAAAACAAAAAAGTGAGGGCCAAAATACTAAATTCAAGGCTTCAAACGAGCAGTCCACAAATCAATGGTTGACGTCCTGATGACTACGTCCACTTCTTAAATTCAGTCTATGATATAAATGCAGCTTTAATACCGAAATTTCACCCAAGTCTTAACACAAATAACCAGCATTTTAATAAACTTTTTTCAGCTGCATCATGGGACCACACAGGTCCTCTGTGTGTGAATCCTGGCTCATACTCACGATCTGTGGAGCGGTGAGCTTGTGTTGTGGGCTCGGCCGTAACCAGTTTGATTTTGGATGCTGAGGAGGAGCAGGCAGTGAGGGGGACCAGCAGCAGGCAGAGGAGATGAAGACACACCGATGGACTCAGCTGGAGCGTTGAGGGACACGTGGACATTTTGGGCTGGGGAGGTATTGACACAGACACACACACTCACATAGGCCTACAATGAATTAACACATACACACACATGCGCACGCTTAACCGGCACGGTCAGGTGCCAGTCAACAGGGAGTTGAAGCTCAGCTGAAATGGGAGGATGAACACCAGGAGGAAGTGAAGGCAGCATCCGCTCTCTGGACCTGCACAAGACATCAACACCAACCATTAAAAGGATACTAATATGCATTAGTGCACTTGACAGCAAAGACTGTTTTCAGGGTTCAACATTTTTTGACTTCAATGCTCTGTCTGTGACATTCAGCTCCAAGCCCATTCATTTCTTACGATAAAATAACTAATATTAAATCGTTAAAATGAACCGCCTCACAAAAGATACCAAAAATAAAGAGGAAGAAGATTGATCAGGCTCAGACAGACAGACAGACAGACAGACAGACAGACAGACAGACAGAGCTACAATCTCAAGAAGATTGATCAGGCTCAGACAGACAGACAGACAGACAGACAGACAGACAGACAGACAGACAGACTACTTTGCAAAAAAAAAAAGTCTCACATTATTACAGTTCAAACAAATTGCCCACAGCCTTTTACTGTGAAATGTAATCACAGCTTCCAGCAGAGACGGATTTGGTTCAATGCCGTTCACAGGAGACAGTTAGCAGCAGCACAAGCCAAACGTGAGGACTGACTGCCATCTAGTGTCAGAACAAGTTAGTGCAGCAGAGCCAGTCATTTATGTCCATTCTTTGCAACAAAAAAAAAGTCCTGAAACCATTCTCCATAGTAATGATTATACTTTACATTTTGCTTTTACATGGTTGCTCAATTAAGCAGCAGGCAATGCATGAAGAAAGTTAGTTTAATAATCTTATTTGTTTTTCAATTCTTCTGAGGTGACACTTTCAGGACTTTCTCTACTTTTTGTAAAGCGATACTCAAGTAGAAGAAACAGCACCATATTTCACTCCAGTGTTTGTGAGTACAAATCAAATAGCTGTGGTTGTTGACTCTGTTGAAACCTGCTTCTTACAACACTCAAAATCTACTGCAATTTCTGCTTCCAGACAACACCGACCATGTTTACAGGGCCTTGGATTGGTGTAAGAGCTTAACAAGTGATAAGAAATAGCAGTCTGCCACTGTCTAAAAATAAAATCAAAATTTGTTGAACCCGCATTTCGGCTAAAAGAAACATTATAATCCAACTTCTGTAGCATTCAGTCAAAAATCAATCTCTTTGTGACCTCACCCTGTACGATTTGAACAGATGTTTCCTACATGTTAGTCTATATGAAGGAATCATTCAGGGGACAGGGGCCCTCAAAGTTACATTACATTACATTACATTACAGTCATTTAGCATACAATCTTACAATCAGTAGTATATTACATATCATTCACCCATTCACACACTGATGACAGGCTACCATGCAAGGTGACACCATCAGACTCTAACTAACATTCATGCAACATCCAGTCCACACCGATGGCAAGCCTTCGGGAGCAACTTGGGGTTAAGTGTCTTGCCCAAGGACACATCGACTGCCGAAGCCGGGTTCGAACCACTGATCCTCTGATTGGAGAACTACCTTGCTCTCCACTACGCCACAGCCGCCCCTAGTTGAGTCATACTGGACTACTTCCCCTCATAAAGACACATCTCTTCTTCTAAAAATACAAATATATATATAGTCAAAAAGCCTACAAACAAGGTTATCTCCTGAATGGTCATTCTAGTTAATCAAACCAAATTCTAACACTCTGTGATTGATTTCAGATGGATTGACCCTAACACCATGCCATACAGAAAAAAACTCAACAAGATACATACTGGGCTCAGACTCTCCACGCCTATGAACATGCTCTGGCTCTGCCACTGGGTTACATGTTTATTGGTTTGATTGACTGAAGCTTAACCTTGTGGTCTTTTAATCTTTAACGCAGCTCTTAACCAAGAATTCCTTTCAGATCTCGACTTTCGTAGGTGAGTGTAGCCAAGTTTGTCTGCTGTTAGAAACACAAAAGACGAGCCGGGAGGAAGAGACAGAAGAGAAGCTGGGAGGAGACAGGGGACAACAAAGTCACAGTGAAAAGAGATCGGGGAAAATGAAAACTGACCGTGAGGTATGAATGAACTGAGTGAGAAAGATGAGACACAGGTTATAGGAGACGGACAGAAAAAGACAGGGGGACACATGGCCCAGTGCCAACAACAAATCCACCTGGACCTCATGGGATTTCTTTACATATCAATTCCAGGACATTAAAGTGGCAGAGCCTCCAAGAAGGCTTTTGATTGTATAATCTGTTGAGAATTACAAATATGAGTAATGTATTACCGTCATTCTATTAAAGTCTCTGAGGTCTTGCCGTTGGACAAGGCTTTAACGAGGGGCTGGTTCCATTCAGCTCCAGCACAACGACCTGCCCTAAATGTAAATAGTCCCAACAGGACACACTCAAAGGTCGGCGCGGATGCCTACGTGGAGAAAAGTAGTGAGCACGCGGTCTGCACTGTCTTCCGCGAGCCTGCATTGAAGGGACGTCGCCAATGAGAACGCCTCAGAACCGAACTCTATCCAGGAATCTAACCGGTAAACGTAGCCTCGGGACACAACGGAGCCACTCTTTGTAACATCCATTTAGAAACAGCCTAAGAACCAACACATGCCGTTATATCAACACATACCGTGACAACCCAACAAGTATTCAAATACACTGCGACGTTAAGCCGAGAGCACTGTGTGAACATGTATCTAAACAATGTGTTGTTGTATTCGCGGTGCGCTAACATTGCAGTGACCAGAATACATACTATTTAAGTTAGTATGTGCATGCTGGGTAAACAAGACAATGAATTCTTAAATTAGTAGATAAAACGTAACTGTGGAAAGTTGCCAACACTAACTGACGTTTTTTTTTGGATGAGAAACACCAAAGTTCAGCCCTTATTCGACTACCGGTAATGCTAACGTGTTCACAGAGAACCAACACGTAGACAGTCAAAGTCCAAAGGCCAAAGTTAACGGGGGGTAAACTGCGACAGTCAACGCTAGTTAGCATTCCGAAACAGGGTGGATTTAAAATGAGCTAAAGTTAAGGGTATGATAACAGTTAACGTGACAAAGTGTAGCCTAGCTAATGCTAACAAGCCCTTTTCATTAGGGTGGGTTATCCGGTGGACCCGACGCAACCGCTGACGTGCTAATAACTACATGAACGTGACTTCGGTTACTTACCAGCGCTGTGTTGTGATTGATTCAATGAACACTACAGACACAGACAGACGAACAGGTAGCCAAGCTGACATCAACACTTCCTGGAAGCAAGAGATGAGCTTCTTCTTCTTCTTCTCCTCCAGTGTTTCCGGCAGCGTTCACTCATCGTTGGCGAACTTCTGCCCTCTGCAGGTCACACCAAACTAAAACCAGACATTAAAACATAAAACATTCGGATTGTCTTCCTGGAGTTTGCAGTAATGTGTATGATATATATATATTTTTAAATAAATAAATAATAATAATAATAAAATAATACAAATTAAAAATAAATAAATAAATAAATATACAACTTAAAAATAAAACATCATCTCCTAAAGTGAAGATTTTTCCAGTCCAATCGGGCTACACTTGCTGTTTACAGAGTGTACTAAGATTATTATAGCCTTGAACCTGGCTGTATTATTTCGTTACTTTAGCATGATGCAGACTCTTTGGCCCTCACACACAGCAGACTGTGTTCACCAGCAACTTGACTTACAGGAAATACTTGTAGTTTTTTTTCATTTAAAATTTAATTGAAGTGATATTTTGGTTATGATGTAATCCAGAATGTAAACCTCACTTCATAAACACTGACCTGAATATGTATATTATTCTGCCTGGTGCGCCAAAAGCGAAACAAATATTTAATAAGTAATAAGCAGTGATCAGTGTGTGATCAGTAACCACTCACGGACGATCCACTCAGGGTGTCATTATTATTACCTCAGAACTGTCCTGCCAACCTTGCCACAACGAGGGAAACTGGCAAAACTAGTGCTACCTGTAAAACTGTTTGTCCTCTTACCAATGTTACAACTGCAACCACCTGTGCAACCACTGCTACTATCTCTACTTCCACTGCTAAATAAACACACATTACTATCAATGTAAGAGAAAGTCTGCCATCACTTTTAAATAAAATTATAAGTTGTTTTACAACTCCATGTTTTTCTTGACACAAACAGTCTGCTGTTTGTGTCAATGTCTAACTGAGCACTATGAATTTACCTGTGTATGAATTGTAAACAAATTACATTAATTTACATTACTACTACCAGATTGGATTACTAGTAGCATCCACTAATCACGGTATAGGTCTACTGTATATATAAAGTTATATACAGAGTTTTTTTCACTTTTTTAAATTCATATATATATATATATATATATATATATATATATATATAAAAAATATATATATATATATATATAAAAATATATATAAATATATATATATATATATAGAGAGAAATAGAGACTAGACAAGGGCTAGAATATAGGATATAATTAATCATAAAATTCAAAATGAAGTATAATATATATATATATATATATATATATATATATATATATATATAATATATTAGTAGACATATATAGAATGAAGACCTTGAAACCTGAAACTAGTCTGAAAACTCGTGCACATAAAAATAACTATGCGCGTGACACGAACGCACAGAACAGTATCTGCGAGCGGAAAAGCATCCTCCGTGTGAGGCGCGAGCATTTCTGGTCCGCGTGCACGAAATGCGGTCCCGCGAGCACGAGGGTCTATCGAGAGCGACCCGCCCTACGCTCTCCCAACGCTCGCTCATGTCCTACATCCACGGCTGGTCCAGGGGACTTTGGGGACTTTGGGGACGCGGATGTCCCTTTTCCTTTGATCACAATGGTCATGCCTGCCACACAGCGCGTGAGCGTCGTTAACTGGCACGAGAGATCAGTAGTTGTAGTTGCCAACGGATATATATTTAGTTCACCAAAAACATGAGCACGTGCACGAGCCCTCTATCAGTAGTATTTTATAAGATGTAATAGGTTTACGTATTTCAAATATGGCTTGTATGAACAGCCCAAAACTGAAGTATTAGTTCATTTTGTATTAATCCGCAGCGGCCTGTTGCCAGCGTTTCACGTTAACAGCGCGAGAGTAAGATATCAGGGTTATATGAGGACACGTCCCGCGCTCTTCGGTCACGGTGTCAGATACCCGGAGGTGCGACAGCCAATTAAATTCCGACGTTGCCCGAGGCAGTCAACGTTACGGCCTCCCTCCCACACACACACACACAAATACGCGCACACACGCGCACTCACGCACACACTGCAGCTGGCACTTTGAGGAAAGACATAAAGTAAGGCCAGCAGTATCAGCATTGGACCTGCTTGGTTGTACCGTCCTGTCCTCCCTGGTTTCCCCGCTCGCAGCATCGAACAGTCGCTATGTCTCTGCCCGCCGCCACCCGCCTCTTCAGGAGCGCTCTGAGGACTCAGCTCGTCCCGGCGGCCAATTTGACAACCAAACCTGCCAAACACAACATCTCTGCAGGGGTGAGTTCACTTTCACTTCTACCGACCTGACATGCACCGACATGCACCGCAGCGGGGCTACACATGTCCCCCACACCCCGCTGTGAAGGAGCGAGGAGCGCTCGCTTTATTAAGTGGTATCGTTTTAATAGCAGCTGATATGACGGAGCATTAACCCGCCTGTGGGGCTCACTTTCTCCTATCGGCCTCAAACTTATCATTTCATGCTTCACTAATAGCTTACTTATATGAAATGTTCATTATCCTATTTATTTATTTATTCTACTATGTACCATGCACCATTTTTATCACCAATTTATCTTATCAATCGAATTTATTTTTAACTCTTTTGACAAGTGCGTCAGCACCTCGCCATTATTCCGCCTAAATCCAACACGTACACAGCTTAGACATAAACAGCCAATAATGACTATAGAAATGTTCATATCTCATAGAGCCGAGCAGGTAGACTTTGTCCACAATGATTGAGTCAGCGTTCACTTTAGTTACAGGCTACAGTTTGAGCTGAATATATTGTGTAGTCGCTGTGTAAACTGTTGAATAGGTGCCAAGTCACTGACCTTGATGTTGATCATGGTCAGACTGATTTCAGTCACATGACCTCATGAACTACAAGATGAGTTATCCGGCGCCATTAAACGTTCGGGTACATGTAGGTCATTAGTTTCCCCACTTGGAGAGGGAATGGCTTAATAATAGCATTGTTATAAAGAGCGTTTTAAAACGACATACTGATAAAGTTACAGATTGGCATTATAATGAGAACATTTCTTAGATTCCCAAAGTTTCGAAATATTAAACAAAAGTAAGCAGAAATGGCAGATTTTTGTCACTTTTTGTTACACTTGTCCTCTTTGAAGAAGAATAAGGTTTCTTTATGAAGAAGAGGAAATGCATTAATACAATTTGTCCAGCATGTGGTGGGGGGGATATGGAACCGGTTTGAAACTTTTTACACAGGACCAACCCTCGCCTGTGAACTGCTTGTGTTATAATGACACTGATCCATTGAGAAGTGTGTCATATTTTGTAGAATAAAAAAATAAAGTTTTGTTATTGGTGCTAAAATATATATACAATATTTATGGCTAATATCTTTATTTGAGAATAATAAGGAAAAATGTTATCCAGTGTGAGTTATCTTTATAAAAACATTGACTATATTATCGAAGATGCATTTTTGAGCTTAAAGCATCCTTGTGTATGAGATGCAAACAAATGTGGGCTTCGTGTATCAAAGCGTTGCTCCATAGCGCCACCTGGTCTGAACCCCTCCACAGGTGGCCTTTAAACCCACATCACATGCTGACATGGGACTGTTGGGGCTCTAATACATTAAATATATTTGACTGAAGCTTTGTTTTCCTGCTGCTTCTTTCCTCTTCAACGCGGGAGAAACACAGAGCGACAGGGAGAGTTAATTATTTTTAGAACACTAACCAAACCAGCCTATGGTCCCGATATGACTTTAATAACTTATCAGTCCAATCATCAGGACAAAGAGCAGAACTGTAAGGACGGCCAGACAAATGGGTTAAAATAGTGACTGTTTTGATTCCATCAGGACATCGGGATCGTCTTCTAATAAATCACTGGAAATGGAGTCGCTGATGGAGTCGCTATTTGTGCTCAGAATTATTTTAGTCTTGAAAATAGAGATGGGTAGAATGTTGTTCTTGGATTGAAGCCTAAAAGACTACAGAATCTAAGAGAAGTCTTTTCTGCCAAAGATAACAGCAACCCTCTGCCTTATATTGACCAAATACGGACACAAGTCTAGTAAACAACAACGGCTATTCTGAATCACTAGATAAAGCTTCATCAGATGCTGGTAATGGTATTCAACTAGCCGAAATAGGAAGAGAGAATGGCTTTAATCATTCCCTTCCTTTTGTTTTGGTGTTTTAGTTTTTAGTAAGGTTGACAATCTTGCAATGCCACTGTGGACTGATGGGACTCATGTGTGTGCATTGTGTTAACCACTCTTACACATTTCTCTAAATCAAATTCATTATCTCCAGTCTGGGAGGAGATTATGTGTTTCGGTAGCATGTGTGTGTATGTGTGCATTTGTCTGTCCGTCCACGGTTAATCTCACATACTACACTACCCATCAGACTTATATTTTTATGTCTCCGCACCGGCTGTGGCCAGAGGCATACAAATATTAAGTTTATGCTTTTCAGATAGTCCATCCGTCTGTCCCATTCTCATAAACGTGACATCTCAGGAATGTCTGGAGGACATTTCCTCAAATTTTGCACATAAAGTCCATTTGCACTCGAGGCTGAACTGGTTTTGGAGGTCAAAGGGTCAAGGTCACTGCGATCTCACAAATCACGTTTTTGGCCATAACTCAAGAAATTCATTAAAGAATTGTGACAAATTCTATCCAAATGTCTAATATGATAAAACCATTATGATGGTGATATTTTGGACAGACATGGATGTAAACTGGAGACTTGACTGGTTGGGGGAGGTGTACAACCGTGAGGTGGTAATGTTAATTAATTATACTTGTGGTAGCGGTGATTCACACTTTATGGAAAAATTTATTGGGATTAGGTATTGTTCCTGTCTAGTTATGTCCACCTACAGTAGGTAGGTAGTCTGCAAACGTCGCTCCAATAGTATTTCTGATCTATTTTTCCGTCATCACTGATGCACAAACATGACAGCAGTGGTCCTTGCACACACACCTGGTGGAGATCAACAATCTTTTCTAGTTTATATTATTCTAAGGGGGCATTAGAGAATTAAAAGTATTCTCACATTGTGCTAAAATCCATCCCTTTGTTTCTGTCCCTCAGGAACAGGCAATAGCTATGACAGCCTTTTTCGTGGCCATCTTGGGTCCCTCCTGCTGGGTACTGTCTCACCTGGAGGACTACAAGAAGAGGGAGTAGAGGAGGAGGAGGAGGAAGAAGAAGAGGGAGAGGAGAGAATCATTCCGGCCCAGATGAAGATGCAGATCAGCTGGTCGATCGGCCCACTCTCCCTCCTGGTCTCTCGCTCTGCTCCGACTTTCTTCAGCCTACGAGACCGAGTCCAAGTTGTTTGTGCACTTCTGACCTGTGATAACTTGCATCTGTGAACCTACCAACCACTAACCAATAAATACATGTTCAATACAATGAAGAGTGGGCTCTGTGTGTGCTGTCCTGATTTTAGTAATGATTAAAGTTGCATTGGTAAGACTCACAGGGCTGCAACTAAAAGAGTATTTTCATGATGGATTCATCTGTTGATTTTTTTTAATTAACAGATTTAGCTTAAAAAAATCATCACAGTTTTGGTGTCTACAAATGTCCTGTTTTGTCCGTCCAACAGTCCAAACACAAAGATATTCAGTTAATGGTGATGTAAGGAGAGAAAAGAGCTGACAATGGTGAATGTTCTGACATAAAAATCGTCTTGGCTTCATTTAGTCAATCCACTAATGGATGGACTATCCAGGTAAACATTTTCAGCTGTTCATCTGAAGGTCATGTCTCTAATCCAGACAGTTTATAGCTGCCAGACAACACAGATTTAAAGTTTAATCCACTGACCTCTCACCTGTTCCTCCTCTTCTTAAAGTCTATATTCTCACTTTTTTGGGCTACATTCCTTTTTTTGGTCTCCTTTTTAGTATCTGCTGGCATAACAAATGGCCTAATATAGTATGTAATGTAGGTGTGGCTGAACTTTTTGATTGTGGGCCATATACAGAAAAGTACAAGATACAGGCACAAAGTACTCATTTATCCAGCATCCTTACCTTTTTGGCTCGTTTGCTATCCTCTGTCTCTCCAGTTTCTTCATGTTTTCATCGAATAGTAAACAATGCAGGACAAATACAAAATGGCAGGGACATCTAGTGTTGAAAATAAGAAGTACATATAGTACTGTACATATAGTAAAATTTATCCAAAATATGCTCAAACCATATATTTTTTTAATTTAGGAAAGTTCACCATGGCCCAATTGAAAACAGGCAGCGCGCTGACATCAAAGGTAAAGTTAATCAAAATGGTCACTGTCAGATTATTTATATAGTTTTCAGTTTTCAGGTCATATAGAACTTTTTAATAGTGATGGGGACCGTTCTGCTACATTAGAAGTACGTTTCATGAATAAAACTTCTGTACTCTTTACTTTAATGGAGTGTTCAATGCAGACTGGTAACAGGAAAGATTACGTCACCTTCATTGGCCAATCATGAGACGCTGCTCCGTAGTAGCCAACAATGCTACAAAGTAAACGTTTAGAAATACAATTTGGTGAGATCATACTGAATCATTTCTTCATTTAATTGACCTAAAAGTAGTTAAATGTAAATACATTGAGCCTAAAAATGTTCATGAATTAACATAAAATATCCCTTTATTTGCTACACTTGTGTATTATTCGTTTTCAGAAAACGTATAAAACAAAAGTGAATGTATTAAATGAATATGTGAACAAACCCCTCTGTAAAAACCTTTAGAATACAGATAGGAATTAAACGGTAAAGTTTGGTGTATGTAAGAGCTACTGAAGTGGAGATTTGTGACTCAGAGTCTGAGAAAAAACTCATCTAGAGAAAACGTCCTTTAAAGATATGAAGACACTTCAGGTGTGCAGGGTAAAAAAAACATAACTAGTGTTATTCAGCAAATAGACAAAGTAGTAAAATAAACACCTAAATGTGTATTTTGTATGTTTTTTTTCCATTAGTCTGAAAGAAGATGTGTTATGGAAAATACCCAAGATCTCATTAAAGTAAAGAATACCTTATTATAGTTATACATTTTTATATTTGTATTGTAATAAAACCCACTGTACTAACAGTCATGTTTTTTACCATGTCTTTGCTTTGGAAACAGAATATTTGTGCTGATCATCTCCTCAGTATTTCCCCTTAAAAAATGTCAAAGTCGATCTATTGTATTTATATAAACTGGTACAAGAAAATAATAACTTTGAATGCACAAAAATATTCAATATTAATTATTAAATAGTTGGTTTACTGTTTGCATCTGATGTAAACATCGACTCTGTCTTTGTCTTTTAAGACAGAAATGCTTTTTAAAACAGTCAGTTTGTGGTTCTTTACTCCTTATACTTTTTTAAGTTGGAATGGGAACAAACTGACAAACTGACTTAAGTCTTTATTTAATCCGCCTTATGATTAAAAATATAAAACATGGTTTTATAGTTTGTTATTTTGTGCAAAATGCAGAAACAGAACCTTTTAAATGAAACCAGCTGTCTTACCAGCAGCTCTCACCACTAGAGGGGGATAAAGCACAGGAAAACAAACCACAACGTGATATTTGAAACATATTTATTCCATGAAAATATCAACCATTGGCACTTAATTTACTTTAATAAAATCAACTTTTAAAATCCTTTGCAATCTGGTTAAAAATGGAACAAAACCAGTCCAGGAATGTGGACCAAATCATGTGGAAATAAACGGTTCTGTTACAGCAGACACTCAGCCTTTTACCTTGACATTTGCCATTTTATTTTCACATTCGTTTTGCCTGGCTGTCATAATGAATCTGACAAAAAACGATTTAATTTGAAGAAATCCCAGGAGTCGTGGAGCTTTACGACACTTTCAAAACTAATTGTTTGTACTGGCTATATGGAAGAAAAACCCTGTCCAAAAAAACAAAAAAAAAAAAATAAATAAATAATATAATCAATTCATGGCATCAAGAATTTATCAAAGTTATGATCACTCACTTTTTACATATCAGTTTAGATACTATATTTGGTCCACCTAGCTGAATCTAATGTCGCCTCACACTACACAATATTTGTTTGTTACCATGGCCACTGTGTCGGAGTAGGCGATTATAGAGTCTACAAAAATAACTACGGTGGTTGAAGGGTGAGAGAGAAATATTATTTGAACTGTTCCATGAATTACACGTTTGTCAATTTAAAAGATAACTTCAAGAAAGTCGCAGTTTGTCATAGATTTGTTGTTATAGAAGTACGTTTTGTGTAAAATTGTTTCGGCAATTTTACACAAAACGTCACCAACATGGCCGTTACCTCGGCTTGCTGGCTAGCTAGCTAACTTAGCTTTGTTCCACGCACAAAAGTAACTTTATCTTACCCAATGTGTTTCAGCCACTCTCTTTATCAGCTGCAAAATGAAAGAACGAGCCCTGTTGTTAGTGTGAGAACATCCTGTTAGGAAACACACAGGCATCGTAGCTTCAGAGAGAGAAGTCACTTGTGCAACCTTTGGGTGTGTTGTCTTTTATAATTTACATATTTTCACAGTCTTATACTTCAACAAAATGCAACTTTCTAGACGTGCGAAATTATTCCGTAAAACTGACAAACGTGTAATTCACAATTCCACAATCCAAAACTCGACTAAAAAAAATGGGTCTATTGCCATTGGTTACCATATTTGTTTTTTTATCCAAAATATGGTCCAATCGAAGGCAAGAAGGGGCGGGACTTCGTCTTTCTATTGGTCAAAGTCACAGACGAGAAGGAACAAGTCGCGGTAGAAAGACAATTAAAACATTTTCAGAAAATGCTAGTCTTACTGTCGGACCTAAAGCTTCCCTGATGCGGCGTCTGGTGTCGTCCGCTATGACACACTACAGTGAAAAAAAAAAGGTTCCTGTTGATTCAACCGTATGCTAATTGTGCATCTACTTACATTAGTGTTACAGTACTTAACATTCTTCTAGCGTTGGCTTAACTCTTTTTATGGAACTGCATTTTCTTGCCTGGTTTGTCCTTCTGCGTTAAGTAGCTTCAAGAAAATGAACAAGGACTTTAACCCCATCTGGGAGTCTAATGTAGAAGGACTCTGAGACAGCCCAGTCTGTATGCATGGACATTTACTGCTGCTCACCAACAGTGCACATAAAAGCATTTGCTTTTGACCTCTTATACCATTTATCTCTCAACACAAGAGTATAACAGTGCTAATTCATGTCACAGAGGCAGATAAGGGAAAGCACCGGGCTTCCTTTATGTGCCAATATGTGCTGCTGTAACAGAACCAGAGAGTGAACACACACATGCTCAAAGAGCTAAATTACACAACCATAAAAAAATAAACATTCTCCAAAATGTACAGCGTAAAAGCAAGGCCAAGGGCAAATTTCAAACAAGGCTTGCTTTTTCTGCATCAGACACACATTATAGTGAGGCGCTGAAGACTTTGAAGGAACGAATTTCATTGAACTACCGTGTACTTCCAAAAATATGTAAAGTGCGATGCCACACACATAACGAGCTTCTTGCAGTTGAAAAAGTCAAACTCAAGGGTTGAAAATTCAAAATCTGAAGAAGGAAGTGGTTCGGTGTGGTGGGGAATCTTGTGTCAAGGCTCCAAAAGAGCCACCGTTTAAATACACCTAGAAGACAAAAGGGGTCTTCAAAAAAAACAAAACTTTAAAAAACAGTTCCTGTCTTATTGTTGGTCCCATGGGTGCTAAACGTCTGTAGTCTTGTCCTTCGACTCTTAAGTGTATTGACAACATTATTTTCTGATCACGGCCCTCCCTGGTTTATAGATTTTACTTCCCAAAATTAAAAACATTCTTTTTTTTGTTGCACTGTGAGACTTTTCTTTCAGATGTACCAGAACTCATAGTATCTAGTGTCGTACAGGTAAATAATCATGGGTTAGAGAAATTCTTTAAGGGGATTGTAGGAAAATCGTCTGTTTGCGCTCTTTAATTCTACATAAGTTAAAAGGGGCTCCGTGGATCTAAAATTATTTTGGCGTAAGCAGGGAAATGTGGGGGAAAAAATGTGTCCAGTTGGAATGTGCAGAACAATCTGCACCAAGTTTAAATAAGTTACGAAGGAATAAACATTCCGGATGTGTCAGAAGAAATAATACTTTAAATCTGCTGCACAGATTCAACCTGAGGCCAGACGTATTAAAAAAAAAAAAAAAAAAAAACACGCTTATGCCGTGTGACACATTAACTGGTACTTCTATGAGAAGGGTGTGCGGTGAGTACGCAGACCTCAGACCAGCGTTCACACGGTTCAAACTCTAATTGTACGGCCCTAAAGGTGACTCCTGAGTTTAATCTAATCTTAAATCTCTGCATTGTAGAGGGACTCGGCTGATGCCAAGATAGTTTGTTGTTGTTTGTGTCAACGTGTCAATTTGTGGCAATGACCCAATGCAGTGTTGTCAGAAACAGCTTTTCAATCAAGACAAAGATGCACATTTTTTTATATTAAATGTAAAATCACTGAACTCCCGTCAGACCTGGCCAACAATAAATACTTCTCTTTCTGGTAGTGGTTGGTTTTAAATAGTTTAAGTAGGGTAGTAGTTACGTCTTTTGTTCTTTTACAATAAAAAGTATTACATGTAGAGTTGACCTACGTCTGGAAGTTGCACATTATACTTGTTTCAAAAGCACCCGCTCCGCCACCAGAGGCTAACTAAAAGCTGTCGCTGAGGACTGTGGGAATTGGATGCGCCCATAAAAACTCCAAGGGAGACCTCTTCTTTTGTTCAGTGTAGTGCAGAAAAATATAAACCAGCAAAACACATTTGGTCGTGAGGATTAAAAAGCTATAAAGCCCTGGAAATAATTTAAAATATGTACAAATCAGTTCAGTGAGGCAAAATGACATCACCTGTAAAACAAAGTATCATTCAAAGAGAGACGAGAAAAGCTCTCGTTCAGTGGTCGGACCTGCGATCTATTCAGAAAAACAAACAGATCAAGAAGAAGAGCAGACGAACCGGAGACATTCTCTACGCTGCATGTGCGGGGCAGAATAATAATAAAAAAATAAAATGTCCTGTCCCATAAAAACAGATCTGTAAAAACCTCTTCACTTGATGCTCGTCTAAAATGACTAACTGAAATTAACATTAACGCACAGGCAGTCAGACTTCAATTAATTTGAACAAAAATTAAATAAAATGAGGAAGAACAGAAAAGGAGCAGCAAGAGAGACCGTGTTAAAGAACAGACAGCCCTGAAGAGAAAACACCACTTTGGAAGTTAGAAAATAGAAATTAAGGCCTCAAGGGGAAAAAGCCAGAATCTTTGCATATAACCATCGTGTTCCTGTCTCAGCAGCCTGCCTGCTGTTCTGTCTCTTCGCAGTCAAACGCACACACACAGCCCCTGAGAAAGGTTAGTGTCATCCTGCTGCTAACCTGTGACACCCTGCAACAGGGGACAACAGCATCCCGTGCTGCCTTCACATCATTCAGGAATGACCGCAAAGTCATGAGACGTAAACGTAGCATTGAGCCGTCCTACGGTGGAAACCTCATACGGATGGAAAGCAGGTCAGGAGTTTGAATAAAATCCGCTCTGGTCTTGGGTCCACCGGTAGGAAATGACATCACGTCCCGGGTCTGAGTGGTTTACGCGTATCCCCAGGGTTTTCCCAGGGGATCTAGTCTCGTGCCGTGTTAAAATCAGGTCCCGTCGGGAGAAGGTGCGATTGGTGTCAGACTCACCCAGCAGCATCAGGTGCCAGCCAGGCGGGCCCCTGTGCTGCTAGAGGGTGGCGAGGACCCTGAGGAAGGAGATGATGAGGACACAAAATGACTGTCCCACGCCGAACACAAGAGCCTCCAAAGAGATCATCCTCTTTCCTGCGGCCTTGTACACACCTGCTATGGCTGCACCTTTAAAAGAACATCACAAAATAAAACACATTATTCAACAGATTTATTGTTTGGTTTGATTAGCCAAAGCTAGTTTCTGATAAACTAGCTTTGTTTTTTACATCAGGAAAATCGAGATCGAGATGGATCATTTAAATACTCCTTTTTGTCAAAAAACTTTCACAGTTACAAAATCATTGTTCACTTATACACTATATCATAATGTAGATACCCGATCCTAGGGATGTCACGAGAACCGTTACTTTGGTGCCAAGTCGATTTCAAAACTCTGAAAACGCTAACGGAGGTTGCATTGAGTTCATGTTCAAGCTCTCATCCGTAAAAGTGAGTATTAGGCAAAGGTAAATTACAACGTCATCTTGATGTGTTCAATTGTAATCTTGTGAAATGTAGTTTGCAGTGTTTATTATTAGTTTTTTGACTTGGTATCAAATTGGGTATCGAGATATATTGGGTATTCACTGGTGTAGGTATCGACTACTACATTAAAACACTACAAGCAAATTTCACTGGATCGAGCATCGGCTTACTAGTGAGGACCCCCCCGAAAACTGGTCCCACGATGCCCATGAGTAGGATGGCGATGGGCATGAATCGGGCCATCTTGTGCTGGCGCAGTGTGGCGATAGACAACAGGACCGCGGGCAGGTGGAAGATCAGCGAGGAGACGGCTGCCCACAGGAACACTCCATACCACATCTCTGGACAAACACACGGTCACACAGCCACACATCACTACATGTACACAAGTTGTGTACAGTTCCACAGTGCGCTATAGGACAATTCAATTAGATCATTCATTAGTGCGATTCTGTCTATCTGGCTCCACACACTTTGTGGCAAGTTTGGCAAATAAAAGGAAAAAGCGGAATAAACAGCTAAGGCGGAGGCTCGGGTCCAGGGTTAGGACAGGACAGTTCCAAACGTTGGCCTAAAAAAAGTCATATGTTCTTCATGACAATAATGGGCATTACAAAATGCACACAATAGTGCATTGAATCAATATTAAATCATAAATGCTCTGTGGTATCTGTTCTTCTAAAAGTGAATCCATGGTAATACATGGACAGCCTTGACTGAGACACTTCAGTACACTGCTAAATGTAAGGACAAGTAGTCCATGGCCCTGTTAGGTACACCAGTATGGCACTTGTTTGGACCTCTCCCTGACATTTTACATGAGAAACTATCTATTCAGAAAGTCAGATGTTGTTCAGAATGCATTCTTAAAACAATGCACTGGAGGTCCTTTAAGACGGGGCAAGGCGCAGCCCGAGACCCTGCATGTCGCGGCACTGCGTTAACCCACAATGCTTTGCTATATCCAGTCTGGTTGTAAAATGTAAGAACAAGTCAGTGCAACATAAACACGGATTAATTACAGTACATGGCACGTCTCTGGCGCACAAAGCCTCTTTATACTCGACTGTGCGGGCTTTTAAGTACTATGAAGCACGCGGTGCTGTGCACACTGTATGTTATGACCCAAACACCTGTAAAGTTGGTCTCTTCAACTGATACTACGCATTTGTAATATATACGAAAGAGAGGCTAAGTCAGAGGGTTAAGGATGGAAATGTAAATTGATTTCCCCAAATAGAGAAACAGTACAGATACTGTGTCGTACTGCAATGTACCTACAGTTAATTGAACATGAACAGTTACCCACAGACCTAACTTAGCTAAGAACAATGCCATGCAATTGTATAATAAATAATAATCGAATAAATTAATAATCGTATGATATTTTTAACGACATGTCGAATTTGTCAACAATCGTTTGGAGAAAAAAAAGTCCGACTATAAAAACAACCCGTAGGATGAAGCAGGAAGTTAGCTAGCGTCACTGCTACACAGCACACTGACCATGCTAACGCGTAAACACACGCCTGTAGAGATACACTTTAGCGTGAACGTAGCACATTCAAACGTCTCCCGTGTTCGCTAACAAGGACACACTGTTGTGTTGTGTCCCTCCTCAGAACACGTTACGGCATTACAGCACCGACACTCAGCCTGTATAACGACAGCTAACAAGCTACCAAACATTAGCCCACCTGAGAAGTCGTCGAGAGATGTGTCGTTCCCTCGGTTCGTGCCATTTTTTCTCGGCACTAAATTCAAACCGAGTATTTGCTGGACAAAGCCTATTTCGCTGTACCTATCCTGCATGTCTCAAACCAAAACACTACGCTGCATGAACGAAAGAGGTCCAGCAGACTTCTAAAACAATGAGAGTCGGCGAGGGACTTGGCAGGACCCAACGCAAGAAGACCAGCTAGCATCAGGCTAGCTGGGGCTAGCTGTCAACACAACTTGTTTTGACGTCACGCAACTCCCGGAGCGCAGTTCAACCCCAAAGCTGGGTCTGCGAGGCAGCAGCGAAACCATAGTAGTGGACATGAATCTGCAAACTTTAAGCTGCTAAATATCGGGAGTAAACATTAAAAAGTTACTATTGGTTAGAATTTCCCCTCAATGAGGAAGGAAAATTAGGGGGAGCTGCTGAATTTGTATGTCGGTAGGAAGTAAGCTGCCTGAGAGGTTACACCCCGGGAACACTGACTCACGGACGTATACGCACCTGTGATGGTGCTGGCAAGTGGGACTAGCGATAATAAGAAAGATCATTATTAACCCAAATGCATGTCTCGCTTCTTACAGGGGATTTTTTCTTATTAAACTCGCTCATAACCATAATTAAGTTCTGGAGAAAGGTTTCTATGGATATTAGGATTGACATTAATCTATCGTTTATCTAATTTATCTAATCAAGGAGGAAATTAAGGAGGAAAGAAAATTCAAATCAATTTCGGTGTGAAAGCTGGGATGTTGAAAATCAGGTGCTTTGATGCATTGTATGCTTAAATGAACAGTGAAGTAATAGGAATAGTTAGCCACTTGCTGGCTCCACAAGTGTTATACCACTCATAATGTTTTAAGACCATAGTGAGGTTTGAATGGAGTTTCTAGCTAAAAAGTATGAATGAGAAGAGAAAAATAAACCCCTGTGTAAGTGGGCGTGTCAAATGGCACTAATTTGCCCATCTCAATCACAGGTTGCCATGGTGAGCTTCTAAATAACTCTTGCTTCAAACAGTTAATTTCATAAAAATGAAGCTGAGGCTCACCTCTCATACCCCGCTGACCACAGTGTGTGAAATTTGTGTGTGAGTATTGTCAAAGATATGAGGATACTGGCAGATACTGGCAGAATCTGCAGGGGCATGCACTGACATTTTGAGGGGCTGTTGCTCAAACCTGAAATAAGGATATCCAGCTACAGTTCTGAAGAAAAATTTGGTTTAGTCACCATTTGTATTAATAAGACAGAGAAAAGTGACAAAGTATTTGAGAAAATTCTGGGCTTAGCATGGACCTTAGTAGGGGGGCCCAGGGTGGATCCTTGCGGATTGCCAAGTCAAGTAGCGGCTGGAGTTGGGCGATGCACTCAACTGTGTTATCACAAGCAGCCCCCATGGTTAAGAGTAGTTAGTGAGGAGTCATCAGGCCGTCAATGGCACTATATAAAAGACGATATTAATATCTTTTGAGAACGCGCAAGTCGCCTCAACCACAAGAGCTCCTTGAGCACGCAGCTATAACTGGGCCACCCAAGGTAGCACGTAGTCTGCTGCAGTATTTTTGACCGCCATGCGAAGTGAAGGCTGGTGGAAAGTTGATCTGCATAGAGATTTACGGCAAATTGTTATGGATCCTCGGATGTAACACGTTGAAAACCGCGAGTGCTACGGCAATTGCTTCGCCTAGTATATTCCACCATCTTGTCACACTTCAATTAGCAAGTTTTCTTTAGCCCTGAAAAATCCAAATATCCGCAGTCAGTCATATTTATCATGGAAGTATAAAACCCAAAGTTAAGAACTTCTGGGGACGACCATGATAAGTACAATGTTGTCAATTTAAGATATATGTAATATACAAATGAAGAACCAATGCACTTTCTGTAGTGTATTATTTACAGTCAGCTTACGTAGATATGGAACACGTTAATAACATTGCAACTTAACCTTGGACCTGTCAGCCATCTTTTCTTCATACATGGCCTCTGATTACAAACTTAAGAGTTGAAGCTGGGCCTCTTTATTAACAGTTTTTTGTTGTAGCTGTTGCATGAGGGGATTGGAAACCCACATGCTATGTGGTACATGTCCCAGTACCCTATTTTAAAAAGAGGTGGTTTCTTTTTCTTATGTGGCAGGAGCACAACTACACAGAATTGTGTAGTTGTGCTCCTGCCAATATTAATATTAACAACATAAGTGTATGCTTCATGTTACAGAGAATTGAGACAATCCAATACAGCTCTAGGCAAAATAAAGATGAAACAGAGATAAGGGTAAAGTTCACCAAGCATACTTTATTGACTCGAATCATAAGGTCTCAGAGGAGACAGGAAAGCTATAAACATCATCTGGCTTCGAATTAAATACATGAAACTGTTTGACTTCTCACCTCCAAACACAGAGAAAAAAATCATGTTAGGCTGTCGAAGCTACACAGCAAAAACAGCATTTCCATGTCCGGGGACACACGGCGGCGGCGGCCCGTGTGTCGCGCTCCATATCAAGTCGTCTCACACTCATCAGGTTTTGAAATTAAAACACACAAAAAAAGAATTCATTCGACACACGCTCCCCGGCTGAAGAACAGTCTGCTGTGCTGCTAAATGACTGCAGCGAAGCGATTATTTCAGTTACACAATAAATATCATCCGAGCATCAGTGTTGTCCATCTCTTAACAGTTTGATTTCAGACTGAAGGCACTATGCTGGCTGTCTGTGGGGAGACCTCAGAGGAAATGTTACAGCCTCACATCTTATCTCTTATAAAGGAGTTACACCATTCGCCTTCTCTCAACCCACCTCACCCGGCTCTTCTTTATAGTTGAATAGATTTCCTACATTTCCCAGTGTTTTTTTAGGGAAATTAGTCCCAGAAAATCACATTAAAATGTGCCACAAGTTGTTTTTTTTCTTCTTAAATAAATAGCTGTTTCGGGTATGAAAATGAAAAATTATAACATCTCACAAATGGAAAACTCTTAACTGCACAATTTCTCATGTATGCAGATAGAGGTGATGTTGAAGATTTGTAGTCGGCATTTCTCCGCCGCTCAGGCAGGAAGGACGAGTCTTCACGAGTAGAACTTACTGTTGTTTATCTTCTTTTCTTTTGTCCTGGGGAACAAAGCAAATACAACAGGATAAATTAGAAGGGACTTCATCTCATGTAACCACCTGGCTTTCCCCCCCAAGCGCTGCAGGGATTTGAGGCTAACCTGTGGTTCTCACCGGTGCTGCCCTCTCTGGTGAGCGGGTTGTGTTGGCGCGGGGCGGTGGAGCGCTGGATGTTGGTGTGCGTGTCGTACAGGAAAGGCTCACCGACGACCTCCGCCTGCTTTTTCTTCAGCTGGCTGGAGGACGAGTACAGCTCCTCCTCTGTTTCCTGAAAGGAACAGTCATGTGATCCCGTTCACCGAAATAGCTCCACGCTGACATTGAAGTGCAAGTGTAAATCCATACTAATGTGCTGTGTGTGTGTGTGTGTGTGTGTGTGTGTGTGTGTGTGTGTGTGTGTGTGTGTGTGTGTGTGTGTGTTTGCTCACCCCTGCTTGTTGAACACTGATATAGACCAGCAGAGAGGCCAACTCTAAGTCTTCACTGTAGCCGTTCATCAGAGGTACAGAACGATAACCTGAGGAAACAAAACACTCAATCAATAACGTTAAAATACCAACCAATCATATCAAACTATACATTTTATAAACCATTACAATTAACCCGTGAGGCCGTGGAGGGAAAAAGGAGCTGTGGTCTCTCCTTGACACACTGTCTTCACTGTTATTTGCGAATGATCAGATCAGATTTGTGTGTCCAGACACAGCGGCAACCTATCTGCATGGGTTGCTGTAGTAACGACGTAGGCGTCGGTAACGAAGCAGCTACGCTGGTGACTCAACATTCCAAGAAGCATTTGCCCTCTAAACAACTGTGCTGTAAAGTTGCTGTGTAGAATTAGGCGGCTGGTATACCAATCAGCGTCCTGTGAGTAGCTACGGCAGCTAGGGGCATGGCTTAAGTGTGTGTGAGAGGACAGAGAGCCGTAAACAACGATGGCGGCTCCTTAGCTTAGATGCTGCAATAGCATTAGTTCTATCAGAACTGGAAAATAATTCCTCCCACAGCTCAATTTAAATTGATGACTCTAAATCACCCGTAGGTGTGAGGGTGAATGGTTGTCTGTCTCTATGTGTCTCCCTGAGATCATTTGTCCAGCCTCTCAAGGGTGTACCCTGCCTTCACCCAATGTCAACTGTGATCGGCTCCAAATTAATGTAAGAATATTTGACGTACATGACTTGTCTTCACTCATACTGCTCATGGACGAATAGTATAATATAAAAACAATAGCATTGCTCAATAATTAGTGCTACATGAGCTTCATGCGAACAGCAGCTCTGGCCCTCTGTGCTGTGCGATGTGTGTGCCCCCACCTGAGCGGATTCCTTTGATGGGAAAGGTGGCCTGAGCCAGGAAGTTGGGGTCCGAGAACATGTCCTCCTCGTTGACCACAAAGCGCAGGAAGGTGAGCTCGGGCTCGTGCACGGTGAAGACCGCCGAGTCCTCCGGGGATTTCCACACCGGGTTCAGACCGTTGTCACCTGCAGACGACAGCACCGTTCACATGACCACAAACAACTTCTCACTTCAGTCTCATTTCTTTCACTGTCCTCTTTCCCCGTCCCACAGGGTTTAACCTACACCCCCCCGCCCTCTCCTTACGATAGACGATGGTCTTGAACTTCTCTTCTGTGTGCCCACATAGCTCGATCTCCACAAATGGACTGGCGATGCTGCGGCCGGGCTTGGGGAGGTGCCTGGCAGCAATCACCTGCAGACACACACAGCTGCTGTTATGAAACTCTCTCCTGCTGCTCATTAAGCATTTACTTATTTTATTACAAAAGAAAAAGATCAGCCAGTCAGCATCATGTGCCTCTAACTTGAATATATCGTAAAGCAACCTCATGATGATGATGTTGTATGTGTTAGCCAGCTATCACTGTGTGTGTGTTTGTGGACAGACGTACCCGAACCGCAATGTTGTACTTGACCTTCTTCCTCTCCTGCTGAGGCTCGTAACTTTCGTCGCGCATGAGCTCCGGCTGCAGCACGTAACCCGTATGTCCATTCTGACTGAAGAGAGCGCTGTTCAACTGGGTGGATTTATCTGGGTGGACACATACACAATATATGAACTCTCTGCTCATATCTCCACTGTCAGGGCAAGAAACATCTTATGTCCAAAACCATTACTTTTAAGTTATTGAAAGAAATGTTTTTTTAAATAATTGAACACTGTGTCTTCAAAGTAGGTATAGTGTCTTATGATATTAAAAAAAAATCAAAATCCAGGTCAAATGAAGTGACAAGGTCTGTGGTCACCGCTCTCTTCTTTGTTTTTACGGCCATAATGACCATTTACTTACAACGCTGGCAGATATCGGTAAAAATCTGTCCACCACTTCACCTACAAGATGAAAAGGTTAAGGAGTGAGTCTGTTTAGTTAGCTCCCCCTAGCCTCTCTGGCAGACATACAACGGCTGGGTAATGAAAAACATGTCACTAATGTCAAAGACAAAATCAAAATATGACGGCTGCATTTCATTCGGGTGCGTAAGTTCCAGGGCCCTGGTGCATGTCGCTCACTGACGTTGCTTAACTGTGAAAAAAGGCTGTTGGCAATACTTTGCATTACATAGGGTTATGTAGAAATAGGATGGTGCACCACAGATAATATGAAGGCTTCCTTAATTTGTGTCTCTCAGTTCTTCTTGATTCCATTTAGGGTCAATCCTGTCGAGATAGTTTGCAGAAGGTCAACGCATCAAATGTGTGTGTCAGCCTTTACCAAAAAAAAAAACCCCATTAAAGGCCACTCTACAGAGGATCTGTGATGAGCAAAACAGGGGCCCCTTAGGGGAAGTTCCAAGCTAGCTGAGAAAATGGAGTGTCTCCGGCCAAAGACTCATACCCCCAAAGTGTTCCGCCGAGTGGCACCGGAGATAATCCACTGTACCTGCAGTCTGGAAGTTGAGAGCCACCATGTGACTACCAAGGGCCCACAGCGGGTAAGGCTCGTAGTTGGAGGACTCCACGCGTTGGCCTTTTGGGTAGACGCGACTCAGGGCCTTGCGGTTGTACTGCAGGAAGTCCTTGGTGCGGCTCTTCCCTGGCATCTTGTTCTCCACGAAGGAGCGGATCTGCTTGTAGGTGTAATTGTCTGCGGGGATAAAGAAAGAAGCAGGCATCTGAGAGGTGCAGGGTGAGCTGATAATGGTTACAGTTGAGAGTATGTTTAGCTTAAGTATTTGTTATCCGGTTGTTGGTTATTGATAGTTAGCTTAACATTTTGGTAGCTGGTGATGTAAGTGACACGTTTGTTGCCTGTTGGCAGCTGAGGAAGAGTGTTTGCTTTGTTGATTGGTGGTAAAGCATTCCCCCAGCGACTACACCGTTCCAGGTAGCAGAACACGGCGTCAGCTGGTTGTCGAAACCTACCATGTGGTTAATAGTAAAGATTGTGAACACAACTTGCTTCAGATGGCTGTGTTGAGTTTATGGGTGCATCCGCCAATGTCCTCAAATCAGAGAAACACCCTTGGGCACAGCCATTGCATGGCAAAATAGATGATTTATATTGATACAATTTTTTGATTCATACCTAACCAAACAGTTCACATTGACATTACACCTGGTGAATTATGTGCTTGAGTCCATGACAAGTCCACTACAATTGTCTCCTTGGCAGGTTCTTAACCATCTAGACTGAACTAATTAGGGGCGGCTGTGGCGTAGTGGAGAGCAAGGTAGTTCTCCAATCAGAGGATCGGTGGTTCAATACCCAGCTTCGGCAGTCGATGTGTCCTTGGGCAAGACACTTAACCCCAAGTTGCTCCCGAAGGCTTGCCATCGGTGTGGACTGGATGATGAATGTTAGTTAGAGTCTGATGGTGTCACCTTGCATGGTAGCCCTGTCATCAGTGTGTGAATGGGTGAATGATATGTAATATACTACTGGTTTGGATAAAAGTGTCTGCTAAAATGACTGTAATGTAATGTAATTATATGAAAGTAGTAACTAAAAAAGAGGTAGTAATAAACTAAACATAAGGACTGTTGCTGTGTGGATGTAGTTTATGTGTAACTCAGTGTATTTCTAAATTTAGATCAGTGACATGCAGGAAGCAGTCTAGTCTTCATATCTTTTCTCTTTGGCCACATCCTGTTTGCTGAAGCACTTTGAGTTGTGGTGGAAGAACAGTAAAGGTAGACCCTCACTGAACGGGCTAAGGTGCCTCAGCAAAAAGACATTCAGGTTTTCTGTTTCTTTGCATTCCTTTCTTCACATATTTTAATTGACTGAGACATTGTAGCTTCACTGCAAAGCCAAAAACACTATTTTCTCTCTGGTCACCTGTAGGCTCGTGACCTGTACACTGCGTTACATCTTGTGATCAGTGTAACATTAATTTCTTAATACTACGGTGACAGTGACAGCATGTTATAACAATAGTATTAGATTATTGGGAAAACATTTTGGTAAATCTGCTTTATACCAACAGTAGATGAGAAGAATATGCCATTCTCTATCTTCTTGAGCTACACTCTCTCAGTTATTCAAATGCTACACTTGGACATGTCGGTTGTTTAACACAAAGATGTGTCTTTTTGTCCTCCCACCTCTTCCATGTGATTGTATTCATTTATTAAGTAGGGGTGTAGGAAGTAGGGCTGTCAACGAATATTATATCTTCAAATATATATTTGAATAGTAAAAAAAAACAGACATTCAAATATGAAAATTAATATTTATAAAAAAAGGTGCACTACTTATGCTGGCGCACTGAATGAACCGCGTGACGCAAGTCACTCAATGTCCCTTTCTTTATTTGAAAATAAAAGATGGAAGAGTAGTTTGCTCTCTTCCAACGTTTGTACTTCTCAAACAGAAAACACACGTTTAAATTGTCATATTTTATGGAAATGACATACAATATAGCCCACAGAGGCTATATAGGCAAGTAGGAAGTTTCAGGCGAGATATGAGCCAGCTACAACCTTATTTAGGTTTTGTAGTGAAATGAGGAGGAATTGTACAGATAACTCCTCTTTTCAACTTCACTAATCAGCCATTCTTCATCAACTGTGGGCTTTCAAAGCGAGCATCAGGAATAAATAGAAACAGGAAATCTGACTAAAGTTGAGCTCAAAACGCTGCACTGCACAATGCTACTTCGATCCTGGCCAGCTAGCACATGGACATGGACATGTGCAAAAACAAATTGTTCAACAACAAGTTAGAACGAATATTCAAATGTAAGTTTTGGCCAATCCTAAGTATTATTAGAAACAATTCTTTTTTGTATCAAACTAACGTATGTGGAAGAAAATCTTAAGTGTCACAATATTGACTTTAATTTTAAGAGTTACCATAATTCATTTACACTTTTTCAGGTGCAGTTTCTTGCTCAATTGCTTGATATTCAACCATTACTTGTGTTTAGGTAATTCTAAAGAAGCCAACTCTGATGTGTATGTATATGAACAGTATTTATACAATTTCTTCACAACTTCAGCTTATGAAGTGCCATAGAGGTAACAACGATTTATCATTTGAAACTAAATAAATAATGACTTAATCACAGTGAGAGGGTAAACACATTTAGATTGTTAGACTGTTTGCGTTGGAGCACATTTCCAATTTGAAGCTGTGGTAAAGTTTCTCAACACATCGTCATGTAGCTCCTGTTCACAGGCCTTTGTGTTCTGTATCTGCATCTGCATGTGTTTACCAAAGCGGTCCTTCTCCTTGCTGCGTGGCTGACAGTAGACCACCAGGTCCGACATCTCCATGGCAACCTCTGCCTTCTTCTCCACTTCCTCCTGCTGTCTGATCTGAGATTGAACAGAAAAAACAAAACACTTCCTGTTTGCACGGCGATGCTGAGACCATCGTTGTCGCACTACCATTGTGGTTGTACAGTAGGTTTCAATCATATACTGTCCTTAGATTTAGTTGGAACTAGTGAAACACAGACTGACAGTATGAGAAACCACAATGTGAGCTGATAGTATAGTTTGTTATAGCAGTGCAACGGATCATATAACTCACGGTTTGGATAGTATCACGGATCGGAGTCACGGATCATTGAGTACAAAAGAAAAAAAGGGAGCAAATATAACTTTTAGAGATTCCTGATCTTGCTTTTTTGCCACCGATACTAATTGCTGATCATCGATGATCCATATGGGCAGACACAGATCCCTTTGTTGTTTGATTATAGCAGCTGTTTTTTTCTTCATAAAGATACACAAGTCTCAAATGATAATGAAATAAAAAGATTGTATTTTTATGGATTAAAACAAATCTTGTCATTAGTGTTTAAATGATGTATTAAAAGCTGCTTAGAGCTAGTGTAAACGGGTCATAATTCCCTCACTAATATCTATATAAATTGATGTGAAAACATCTCCTTCAAACAACTGGATTTATTCAAGTTTCTCACAAACTCTACATTTTATGAGATTACATGTGAACACATCATGATAACGTTATGATTTACCTTTGCCCAATACTCATTTTCACTGAACAGAGTCCGAATGCATCACAATGTAACCAAACGGAACCTTTGATTGTGGCCATTAACGGTGCTGCTAAGAAGACTTTATAAATTCTTATGTAACAACATGGTTTAGAGCGACCTTCTCCATACATTATTGTATACCATAAGATACTAACCTGTTGTTCCTGGTTATACTGCTTGCTCATGGCACTCTGGGTAATGTCCCAGCCTACTTGGTACCATTCGAACAGCTCCTCCAGAGAGCCTGCCGCCAGGTCAAACTGCAGACTGTCCTGCTCCTTGTCCTGCAGGGTCAACACGTTGGACTTCCCGTTCTTACCATTCTTCACTGCAAACAAGAGGCACAGTGAGGGGGAGGGGCAAAGAGGGACGCACTACTCCCACATTTTCATAGACTATTTTTTACAAACAACATATTCGCATCCCACTGTAAATTTTGGGATTCAGCTGACTTTTACAGAATAATCCATAGGAAGCCACATTTCTAATAAGAAACACATTTATCACTCCAAATGTAAATGTGGGAGTAGCATAAATGACTTGCAAAGAGACAATTCACACTCACTGGTTCAGCCCTTCTCTCTACTTTTTGGTGTCAAGGAACTACAATTTGGGGACCAACGCTCCACGTCTGGTTCAGATATAACATCTGTATACAGTATGCACAGCGTCTAATAAAGAAGGTGAAGTTTGGGACCACTAACGACCAGGTTGCAGGTGAATGTGCACAAAATAAAAACAATAGGGGAAAATGGTTTTGTGCTATTACAATGATTGTGGTAGTAGTGTAAGGAATAGGGGTGTATTGGACCTTTTGGTACTGGACGCCTGCTTCGGTATGACCCATCCCTTTGATACGCCCTATAACCCCAAACAGATGTTTACGTCTACTTCGTGTCTACAAGTTGGAACAGAAATACTGGACGCACGTTTTTTTGTTGAAATACTGGACGCGCTTGAAAGACCTTTGCACCGCACCAGTTGCTGTCAGCTGCAGCAGCGCTGTAGCAAGCTGGTTGGTTAAATCCGGTTAGCTTGGGTAATCAAAGTCAATGGACCACGATTTGTGTCAAATTTAATGCCATTAGTTAAACTGAAGTCGGTTATATCTCTGGATACACTTCAAACATTTTATTTACGACTTGTCACTGTGTATTTGCGACCAGACTCGATCATAGACAACACACATTTAAAGAATTATGGTTTAAGAGCTTGAGCATTGCTACATAGTGAGTTCACATGTGTATTTAGTCCGTTGTGCTGTTCTGTATACACAACCATAAGCTACAGCCCAGTTTAGAAATAAAGGATAAAATCTTATGATGCAGCATTATAAAATCTGAAATACTTTACATTACAGACATTTCTGTAATATATTTTTGTTATTTATTTAACAAAAGCAACTCCTGAATGTTAATCATTTTCTAAATAAATGAACCAAAGAAGTTGTTTTCTGTAAATTTATGAGTATTTCCTTATTCTACCAAAAACGTACCAAACAATGAGCTAAAAACTGGGGTACGTACCGAAACGCACCATATTGTTATACCATGGTGAAGCAAAGTGTCAGGCCAAAAGGACAAATGTTTTTTTCTTTTTCTTTTAGAAGAACAGTGGATCCTCTAGATGAAAAATTACAGGGCTTTTAGACTTTTTCTTGTTTTAGTTCTCAGGCCTTGCTAATTGGTCGTTTACCTACTAGGAAAAGCAGCATCAGTGTAGTGAGGATGGTGAAAACTAGCATGTGTCAGACACTAAAAGAACTCACAGTTTTGGATGTTGCACTTGGAGATTTCCACCACCCCCTTACATAGTTCACCTAGTGGGTTGTCTTCCATGTCCTGTTTTAATACACATCACAAACACATTTGATTATTTATCAGTCGATCACTGTGCTGATTGACCTCCATTGAAACCGTGACCTGAACTCTAAAGTTCACCTGTCCTTTGATGTCAGGTTTGATGTTGTTGGACACTTCCTCGACATAGTTCGATGGGAAGAAATGCTGCAACTTTCCACCGTAGTCGCCTTTCCACCTGTAATGCAACGTAGAGCAGAGGAGGGCAATGTGAACCATCCTGTTGTGTTCTTTGTGTTTGTTTGCACTTGAACAGGCAAGCCAAGTATCCCGCAGATGACAATGCATTATGCAGGGGAATAGAGTGACTAGTTTGTAAGATAAGGCAAAGACTCATCACTGAAATGTGTGTGTGTGTGTGGACTCACCATCCATCGCTCTCCTTTGATACATTGTGTATCAAAGCTCCTTTGCTGAAGCTGAGCTCATCCGGCTTTAAGGGCTGGTAGCTGTAGATGGCCCTCACAGTACTTTGAGGCTGAGGCGACAAACGCACACTGTCATGAATGTCTTCGTCAAAGGACACTGAACACGATACCAGACAGCTGAAACTGAAACATCGTGTAGCGATGTACGTATACACACCATTGAGGGCTCGATCTCGTTGGGTTCCACATACGTCTTCACCTCATACAGAGAGGCGCAGTCTTTCTCCTGTGTTAGCACAATACACTTTTAGGAACCAGTCAGTGCAGATGACATGTTACTGTGTTTAGAAACATATATTCAACTGATATCATGCTAAATGTCCAGAAGCAGAGCTAAAACTACAGGCAACTGGAATGCATCAGTGACAACATGTAAATACGATAGTTTTAAAGGTATTGGATGGTATATGTTACATTTTTTAAAATTAAAATATATCAGCTTTTAGCCATGCCAGCAATGCAGTCTTGGGAATGACAATGTCGGTAAGGAACTACATTTGAGCGCCAACAGCAGGTTGACATTTTTGTTTTTAGATTGAAATGTCTCCACAACAGTGATGGAAAGTGACTCAGTACCTTTACTTATGTACTGTACATAAGAATAAGAATACAATTTTGAGGTACTTTACTTGAATATCTCCATTTCATGGTACTTCATAGTCTTTCTCCATTACATCTCAAAGACACACAATTTTGATAATTACTAGTTGCATTGTATCTTCAGATTAATAACACAAATATCTAATTAACAAATGCATTATGATGTATTACTATGGCTAAAGATAAGACTTGACTGTTACTCGACAGGGTAGTATTTTTGAGGTTTTTTTCACTGTGGTATTACAACTTTTTTTATTAAGTTGACGATCTGAATCCTTCTTCCACCGACGCTCCACAGCTATTTGATGTATTGCCATGAAGTTTGGTTCAAACATTTATTTCAACCTCATGAGGATTTGTAATAATTCCAACGATCCCTGACGTTTCCTCTAGTACCATCATCAGGCAAAAATATTTCCCCAGTGCTTTAGTTTATGACTTAATGCCTGCAAAACTAATGACATTTCCATCAGCCTCAGCTGAACCTTCAGTTTAACGATATTAGGACATTCTGGCATGCTAACACAAACTGCAGCATTCATTTAGGATATGCTGGTGTTAGCATTTAGCGTAAGTACAGCATCACGGATCAACTAGCACGGCGTCCTTAGAGTTTATATGAACCAGTTCTTGACCATGCAGTCCCCTAGACAGACAGAGCTGTTTTACAAAAAGTCCCACTTATAGGGACTAGGGCCCATTACCTTAAAGCAAAGATACGATGAAGAAGAATGAAGAAGAGGATAAACACTAGATGCCTTGGCAGGATATCACCTTAAGAAAGGGACGTCTCAGGTGCAGCTTTACAATAAGTCAGATGGATTTCATTTATTCTCACTTGTTGGTTAAATGTTTTTAAAATACGTTGATTCAACCTATTTTTCATTATACTCTCTGGTCTTTGCCTGTCTCCTACAGGAACTCACTGTGCTGAAGCGGTCCACCAGCTCGGGGGTGACTGGGTAACGGAGCTTGATCTTGCGATACAGTGGCTTCTGCTTGAAGTAGTTGACCAGGTCCACCAGACTCTCGAACTCTGTTGTGGTGCCCAGCAGGTACATGTTGCCCTCCTGCTGGATGCGGCAGTGTTTGACCTTACCGTCACCTCTGAATGAGTTAGATGATTAATACACACAAACAAACACAACAAAGATCCAGCAAAGAGAAATAAAGTCTTAAGTGTCATTGCACCTGAACGTGATGGCGTAGGAGTCTGGTTCTCCTTCTCTCTGTCGGATGAGGAAAGCTCCATCTCTAGGAATCCTCAGCAGGTAATCCTCGGCCTGACCTCTGCTCAGGTTACTGTAGAACCACCTGCACAACGCACACACACAGGCATAGTTACATTTTGCATGTGTGTGCATGTCCGTGTGTGTATTTGAAGAGATTTATCCAAACTACAAGTATTCAGTCATATGTCAGCGGTGTCTGTCAGGTGACACTACAGCACGCAGCTTTGGCAAAAAAGCCGTTTCTCCTTTAATGTCAGTGAAGCATTTTCAAATGGATTCAAAATGAAGTGAAGACAGAGAGGGGAAAGAGTAACTGTGCTTCTGTGGGCGGATGAGAGTGAAAGTAAATGTGAAAAATAGAAGTCATGCATGTGTGGTTGACGAGCACCCAAAATAACCTTTCTGTATATATATATAATCCTTCTATATATATATATATATATATATATATATATATATATATATATATATATACATATCAGTTGGTTGAGAACATTCTATGGTAATGCAGGCCCTATGTGTTGACAAAGAAGAAGAATGCATGCAGCACAAAAGAGCATATACCCGGTTCTGCTGCATCAATTCTGAATTCAGTGGAGTTTAACAAACACCGTTTCCCATAAACCCAATACCATCTGCAGAGGTTGCATTAACCAAATATTATTTGTCATGGATTTTTTTTTTTTTAAATGACAAAGAAAATCTAAAAGGGTGTCAGTTATTTCGACGGATTAGATCTCGCTAGCCGACTTAATGGACCGGGGGCCTTGGAACTTGTCTGTTACGGGTGCAAGTGAGTGCCCTCATGAATCGAGTGCTTGCAGGATGGGGCCAATCCCACGTTCAGAGAGTGTTGCTGTGATCTCTTCCCTGGGAGAGATGTTCCTCCGATTGAAAAATGTTTGCTGTAGCGTTTGCTGTAATTCCCCTCTCCAGTGTGGTAGCAGAGCTAAAATCCTTCATCTGCTTTGTGCGGTGTTGTCGATATGTGACTGCATGGTCATTATCTTTGTCCAACTTTTCTCTCCAGGCCCTTAGAAAGTAATCATCTGTAAGCTTGCTCTGTATATTAATTATTAATAAATGAAAATGAAATGTTATTAAATATGTCTTATTATAAAAATTAAAATGAAAAATTACGATTTGTTGGAAGACACTTTTCGCATGCTAAGCTAAGCTAAATGCATTTCCAACCTAGAGTATCTCAATGCTGGACACACAGGGACTAATTGATATAATCATATAATTGGTTACTTTTACTAAATGTTTTTCCCTTAATGTCAATGCTTTAATTTACAAAATGATATCAAGGTATTATAATTATTGCTAGCTTACATTGTATATTGATTTTTGGCATGTGCACCCAGTCTCCTGTGAAGTATCAGACTCATGTTTGTTCATATATGACAAACCCTTTTTGTAGATGAGGGTTGGGCTGCGGTACAGCGTCGGTGAGGCGCAGTTCAAAGTCTTGGCAGCGCAGCGGGTTTTCTCTGTAGTGCTGGATCAGGGAGTACACGCTGGGAAAGTGCAGGTTTGGCGTCAGGTAGAAGTACGTCTGCGTCCCCTCTGGAACCGAGCGAATGCGACAGTGCTGGACCCTCCCACTGCGCCTGAAATACACGCAGAGGATGAATGCTTAAGAGGTACACACGATAAATTTAAATACATAACACAATTGCAAAAACCCACAGTCTTTAAGTTTTTGGTTGGCCATGAGATCAAAAGAATGGAGGTTGTACCAGAAGGAGAGAGTGAAGATGTCGCTCGGTCGGACCAGGAAGGTGCCTTCTCTCCCCCCGGTCTCCACACAGTAATCGTGGATCAGACGCTCAGCCATCACCCTGCCCTCCTTCAGACGACCGTGAAACCATGGCTCTGAACAGTGCATGTCCTGGTACTGAGAGAGATGAGATCAACACTGGTTTGAAACTGGTTCTCGTTGTTGTCTGTTTTTCATCAGAGCCTAGCAACTACCAACAACACAGGAAACACTGCATCTGCGTCCGTCTTTCTGCTTCTGGACACAATAACTGCAAACAACGTGTCCAGAGACTCTTTGTTAACTAAGGAAAGCTACCGATAGCTACTAGGGGGGGAAAAAAGCGCTATACTCTTTCTGTTTTGGTGGTACAATGGTTGACGCCAGAGGAGGCTGGTATAGATGCAAAGGAGGCCGCTACTCCTCAATTTTTTTAAGTTATTGGTTTAAATAAAGCATTACCAAATATCAGATTCATTGTGTGGAAAAATTCCATGATTGAAGTGCTGATTAAAATGCTTCACCAGCGTAGGGCAGATGAAGAAGTTGTAAGGGGCTGAGGAGGAGAGGCTCTTGCTGTTCTCACGAGGGCTGGACCTCTAATATATATATATATTGATTTACATAATTTTTTAAGTTTGCAGCCGCTGCTGGACTTCCTTAATGCCGTAAAGTGAGCCTTCATTTTCCTGGGAGATTGTATCCGCTGGCAGACATGAGTGTAAAGTGACAGGGAAGCTTACAGGGAACCACTCGAAATGCAGACAAAGTCATTCTACAGCCATTACATTGTGCTATCAACATTTACTTCACAAGGATGAGTAAAAGCAGAAAAAACAATGCCTAAAAAAGATACAGGTAAACTCTTGTCTTTTTTACCTTCCTGGGATCTTCTTCCTCCTCCTCATACTCCTCTGCATAATACAGCTTGTCATCAGAGATCACACAGTAGTGCTTGTTCCACCGCTGAGAAAGACCAATGGAAATGTACATGTTAAACTCCGCAACATGCAATCATTTTAGTTCTGAAATTATCCGCTAAAGTTGAAATATAAATCGTTTCTCTACATCAACAAGGATAACCAAAACAATGATACAAAATGTTAGAAGTATATACTCATAATTTCACATTATTAATGAGATTGTTTCACTGATGATTTCCTCCTGTAGGATAAGCTATGAGACTGGAACTACTTCTCCTACTACAGCTTCAATATCTCATATACAAAACAAGATCATACAGTATGTAGCTCTATGACATCATAGAGAAATAACTAGGGGATTTTAGTAAAACAAATGATGTGAAAAAGTTTTCCTTCATTTATTCTTAAGGCTTGGCAATACAGGTCCCATGTGTGATGTTATACAGGTCAACACCAATCATCCTCATGTTAGGAAATGCGGGATAACACTGAGGGAGTCTCAGCTACCTTGCCAAACCCATTTGACACCCCTGACAGTACCTGGTCAACAGGGTCCCAGATCTCCAGATCTCCCTGTTTCTGCCCCTTCCTGAATTCTCTCGTGATTCCTCCACCCTCCACAGTGAGCTTCTTGTGCTGCACAAGGAGGAAACAAGAGAAGTGCGGTCATTAGGAATGATATCACAACCTTTTTTGTCATCGACATACAGATTCCACTGACACATCAGTGTGTTAAGACGGTACCTTTAATATGATCTTGCCCTTTAGCTGCGTGGGTGACGGTAGCTGCTCAGCCATCTGCTCCACAGGTTCAATCAGCAGTTTGTCTCCAAACACGTCTCTGAAGATGCGAGCCATCTGACGCTGCTGCTCCAAAGAGCAATGCTCCTCAATGGACAGGATCACTGGGAACCTGAGAGAGAGAGAGACGACGTGTTTAGGACAATGGGTTGGCTGTGAGATGACAATTTTAAAAGATTGGAGAAGGCTTAAAGGTGTTAATTAAAAAATTCAGAGCATTTACATATATCAGCAAACAACCATTAGCTATGTAAAGAAATAGTGGAATAATGGTGTCCTGAGCATTTTGTTCCTCTTCAGGTAAACACTGTTGGCTCTGTCAGCACTGTCACCCTTGTTTGCACTGTTGGCGCTGTTAACACTGTAAAGTGTGAGCCTCGACCATGTTGAGAGCCATGTGGAGGCACTCCATCTATCATAGATTTGCTCTGAATTACGAATTTAGCACTTTTAATGTAAAATCAGCTAAAAAGGTTGAATATATTGCAGAAGGACGGGAATGGGACCTGATGCTATGGTTCAAAGGAAGGAAAACAACACCTTGATGGAGTTTGATAACATTAAATAATATTAAAATAATTTTGCAATTCAAATTTAGAATAGAATCAGTGAGGTGGGCAAAGAATTTACATTAAATCCCAAAATAAAGTTGAATGGAAGTAAGTGAGCTTTGAGGAGGATTTTCAAAGTCAATAATATAATTCAATCAAATTAATAGAAAAATATTTTTTCAAAGCATGAAACTGAATTTTGTAAACCTTTATCTATCAAGCCCAGTACAACCTGAGTCCAATCTATTAGCCACAAGGGCACCTATCCATTTTTAAATGAACTAATTTTGTTTTACATGGATTTATATCAGCTAGAAAGTCCCCGCTGAAAGCTGCTGTGTGTGTGTGTGTGTGTGTGTGTGTGTGTGTGTGTGTGTGTGTGTGTGTGTGTGTGTGTGTGTGTGTGTGTGTGTGTGTGTGTGTGTGTGTGTGTGTGTGAAAGAGTCACAAAGTCACAGAGATAGTGACAGTGTTTTTTGTGATTCTTACTCAGACGTGACAAAAGCGTGATCGTTAATGGCTTTGACCACATCCTCAAACTTGATCTTGGTCGTCCTGGTCCAGCCGTGGTAAATGATTGGCTCCCCGGGCCCTTCCCAGCAGTCCACTGTACAGATTCAGCAACACACAGAGCACAAAAAAAACATGTGTCATAAAATGAAGCATTAAACATTGAACTCCTACTCCTGCCAATGAAATTCTCAAATGTGAGCTCAAATACATCCATGAGCTAAGGCTGGATTATACTGACATTCAACACAGCGGCATCCCAGACGCAGACAGCGCACATAAGCCTCTGTGGACGACTCACTACGAAGCTGGTCACCAGTCAGGTATCTGTAGATGGACACACGACACCGGAGACATGCTAGATTATATGTTTTTATTTCACAAAATGACAGGGGCATGTATTGTGACCTCTGCTGTGTAATGTTTTGGACCTGCTTTCTTGTGGGTTAATTAGCAGGGTATATGGTACCACTCTAAAATAAAAAGTCTATAATGTGTTACTTATTCATATTATAAACAAAAGACTAACGCTTTATGGATCGGCTATAAACCATTAATGGATCAAGCCCCAGAAAACAAATTATCCCATATTGCAACTAACATCATATTTTTATTAGTTAAAAGACACATTTTTAAACTCAGTTGTATAAACTTTTAATAATACTTTTTATTGTACATTTTTCTGCAAATCTACATTGAGCTAACTTAATTTTTTCTCAGACATGACAGAGCAGACCATTTTTCAACTGTTTTCACAGTTGGTTTCCCCTTTAATAAAAGCCAGTCTCACTTTCTAATGAGCCATCAGCAAAAGTTAGTAAATCATCTGTGAGGTTAAATGAACAGCCCGTGCAATAATCCACTGATTATGCAGTAGTGAATGGAAGTTATTTTTCATGAATGTAGGAAGCTTGATAGGAAGGTGAACCCCAAATTGCTCCAGAGGGCCGTTCTATCAGCGTGCAAGTGTGTGTGAATGAGTAAACGTGTACAACCTGATGAGCAGTATGACGGCCTCTGCCATCAGTGTATGAATGTGTGTGTGAATGGGTAAATGTTAGCATGTAGCATAAGCGCTTTGAGTGGTCAGAAGACTTTTAAGGGCTCTATACAAATGAAAGTCCATTTACAACTTTGATTTACTCCATTTTTACTTGTGTAGTGCGCGTGTGGAGTCATACTGACGTGTTGTGTGAGGAGCTGATCCAGTAATGGGACAGAGGGTTGTTCATGTCCAGGTTACTGATCTCTGAGAACTTCTTATCCCACACAGAGTTCTCCTTGGAAAAGAGGAAACTGAGGAACTATAAGAAGAGAAAGGTTTCAGATTAAAGAGTTAACACATGATTATTTCTGTGATTCATTTTAGTAATGACTGCAACTATGACAACAACATTATTTTTCAGACCAAACAGTCAGAATTCTTGCCAAATTCAGCTCAGTTTTGAATAAAATACAGCGGAGAGGCTCAACATGACTGACTTGACAACAAACAGCTTGATCACAGTAAGGCCTGCCACGATAATTCCGTTATTGACTTATTGTACCATATATGGACATGACCCCGATTCATTTAAGTTGTTGACCTGTCGTACCATGTATGGACATGATCTGGATTTTATGTTATTGAAATATCGTATGATATATGGACTTGACCTGGATCATATATAAACATATTACCCATTGAGTTCACATGCATGTTTGCTTTACATGGGAATATCACAAACATTCTAAAACAAAACCTTTTTTAAAAAAAATGTCATTACAATCATCATATACATAGAGGTACATTTGTGAAATGATCCCCTGGCATTTAACCAATCCTAAGCATTTTAGGAACAGTGTGCTGCTGTAAACCAGAAAACAACTTTGGGTTCACTGTCACGATCAAGGACACTTTGATATGTGATTAGAAGAAGGGAATTGAGCCGCTAAGATTGAGGTTGAAGTACGACCCGCTCTGTCCACTGAGTCACAGCCATTTATGTTAACAGAGCCGGAGAGTTCATTTTGTTATTGTTTAAGTTGTGTGATTTTATTTTAGTTAAGTTTAAAATGTTTATAATATCCTATTATTGGTCTCACATTCCAATGTCTAAATATTCTAAATAAAGTGCATTGTTCTCTGAGATGTCATACTTGCATTATTTTACTATTAAAATATCATTACATCAATGCCATAAAATAGTCTTAAATGACAGTAATGTTGTTTACCGCCATAATCTGGGAAAATAAATCGTACCTCAATAGTAGTTATCGTGACAGGCCTAACCACAGAGTGTTACATCTTTGCATGTCCTATCTCTGGTACACACAATACTTGCAGACACAAAGCAGAATACCTCGCTGACGGTGAACTCGGGGTCATTGGTTTTTCTCATGGTGTCATCAATGAAGGTGGTCATCAGTTCTCTGACTTGGTTCAGGTCACTGGCCCAGGATTCCTGAGGGATGAAGGGACAGAAAAAGATGAACTGTCTGAAATCGGCCTTGAAAAGATTTTATTAAAGTTTCATTAATTAATTTGTCATTGGTTATTTTTATTTATAAACACCACATTTTTCACTTCTTATGTACATTATAATCCTTTCTATCCTTTACCTTTATTTGCCCAGCTTTGTCAAATTTATTTTATGTGTACACATACTTGGCTAATAAAGGTGATTCTGATTTATTAAAACTAACAGCAAAAAGAAAATTTAGGCCATAAATGAAATTATTTCCATCCTTTGCAATCATGAAAGGTCAGTTCTCTTTCACTGTGAATGATGACAGGAACCAGTTTTACCGTGAGAACATAACTAGTCAGGCAAGGTGGGATGTAGTTTGTGGATGATTTACTAGTCACCAAAGGTGATGACATTGGTAAATGTATTACATGGGCCCTGTAAGGACAATGGAACCGAATATGAATGAATATAAAAAAAACACTTGTTAATAAAAAGCTAAATAGTGATAAAAGTATCATTCAATTAAATAATTAGCCAAATGATAATGACAATTTGAACTTGGTTTTATGGGACTCAGACATTCGAGGTCAGAATTTCTGGCATCAACCGACACTTGTTTTCAAGTCATCGGCACCTCAGGGGTCATAAGCACCTCAGGGGTCAATTCTGGGTCCTATTTTATTATCAATATATACTGTATGCTCTTGCTTGCTACTAATATTTACCACATTGGCATCTCAATCCTTTTTTATGCTTCCTTTAAAGCCCAGTGACTTTGGTGTCAAATCATTTTCTTCAATTAAACATAAATTTGTATTATTGGTCGACAGTATATTTAGCACTGCCAAATCTAGCCTTTTTTATCTTGAATCATTCAACCAGTTGCTAAAAATCCAATGCTAATCTTGATTATAACATCACTTAAATAGTCAAGTCTTGTTTTTTTTTGTATTTAAAGAATAGTGCAGAGATTCCATTGCCCCCTAGATTAAAGCTGTTTCACTTTCGATTTCAGACATTGGAAAGTGGCAAATTTTCTTAATTTTTTTATTTTAAAGCAATGGTAAGAGATACATTTTGGCATCACTGGTCAATAATTGGTAACAGCTTCCGACACTGCAAAGTAACCCAAAGATGGGCTTATCAAAAAGAGAGTCGGACAATATTGGTGAAGTGTTTCAGAGATGGAGAGAAAATGTTGCTAATAGTTTAGCCTTCCGGTCACTGCAGATATTGTAGTTTTCAAAGAAATCAGGACAGTAATTCTTATATAATTGCTGCTATATAAGGGCATCAGGATCACAGTCATGATGTTTTGAAATGAATGACTAGTACTCATATAGGTTACTGTATGGAGTGCATGCATATGCCTGTCAATCAACTTTTCTCTCTCGGATTGACATATATAAAGAAGTTACAACAACATCTCTTTTGTCTGGTGAACAAATCATTCCCTCTAGCTGATTTTACCTTTTGCTGGTAAATGAGGAATCGTTGGAAGTCATGGAGCAAAACTGCTGAGGCATCTGGTTTATCTGTGTTACTGTACAATGAAGAAGAGCAAACACACAGTCATGCTGACAAAATCCAAACTAGCTTTTTATTGACATCAGTGCTTGTGATTAGCAAAGATGAAGGAAATAAAAGGAGCTCACCCCAAAATAAAAGCACATGATTCCTTTTTGAACTCATCCAGGATCTGAGTTTAAAATATTATATGAATGAAAATTCTGGAATAACTCATGTGCAATAATATATACAGTATATGTTTACTACAATGTCTTTCAATTTAGACTCACCTCATTCTGTTCAAACATTATAAGGTTGTACAATTTATGAAACTGTGCAAAGTCCACGCGGTCTTTCTTTCCTCCCACTTCCTGTGAAAGCAGAACAAAAAACAAAGCAACGACTGAGACAGAAAGTTGGAATTTTAGAATATATTAATAGTCCTCTAGTTAACGAGGACATGACATGAAGAGAAGAAGACGAGAGTACCAGGAATTTGTCTTTGAGAGAACGAGAGCTGGGGGGCTTGTAGTTGACTGAAGCTAGCAGAGCCTTCAGCTCCTTCGTGGAGATACTGGGAAGGACACAGAAATGACAGCACGTGTCATGTAGCCCCATGATCATAAAAACATGCAATATGTGTTACTGTGTGTAAAATATTTAGAAATAAATCACTTTATGTTTTCCAGCAGTTAAGACAAAGGACGTGATCAGCAGCCATGAAATGCAACATGGTCCCCCGGGTTTGATTAGTTAAGAAAACGTTGAGAATTTTGTCATATCATACCAGTCATAAGACGCAATATTGATTTTTATCATGCATGTACAGAGCTAGTGTGACCGAGTTACCAGATCATACATATGTACAGTACCTCTGTGTTTTGGTCTGATTGACAGAATACATCTGCTTCCTCAGCCAACTGGGAGAAAAGGAACAAAAATGGATCAATTATTGGATGAGTCTTTAACACTAATAGCTGTGTGAATGTGTGTGTTCATCTACCTCTCGATAAGAACTGGAGTCGAAGCTTCCAGTGTCTCTTGTCTCAGCAACTCTAGTCCTATCAGCCATTTCTGTGCCTCCTCAACAGAATCAGCTGGAAAATGAGCAAAACAGAAAGTATTACTCTACAACATAGACATTTTCCACTGTGGGCTGATGAACAGTGGGACTGCCTTTGAAACATAAACTGATCTGCTGTTTAGGAAATACTTAGCCTTTAAGCTCTCATTGTTCACACTAAAATATATTTTTGCCATTCCAACGCACTTCCTGGAGCAAAAGGTGGGTTAAACATAAGCACTTAAATGTATTATTTGTAGTCACATTGTAGCATTCACAATTAGCCCCCTCTCCGGCTCAACGAGCAAGCAAGAGAGAGAAGAGAGAGAGAAGGGACAGATAAACAGAAGAGTAAAACATGACTTTTTGATTGATTCACAGTGGTAACGTTCTACAGCACAAATAGACACATCCACATCCCCTCACAAACGTACGGGAAGGTGCCAGATTTTGAATAAATGTAGCCCGTGGCCTCTTGGTATGCCGAGGGCCGTGCAACAATGTTATTAATTTTCAGGCTGGTTTAGTGGATTTCAAGCTAGTCATGGTTTAACGTTGTGTTATAGTGATAATCTTCAAACAGAGAGGTAGATAGAAGATACCTCTTTCTAAAAATGTATGTTTCTATTTAAAAGCCTGTGGAGCGAACATTAGCAGAGTTTGTCGGCACATTATTAACTAGCGTTAGCCCTTCTATGCTAAGCTAGCTACTGAAGGTACTTTAGCGTTTTAATGATTGTGAATAAATACCTACTCGGCTTTAAAGGAACAGAGGTGTCCCTTAATTTCCAGGTGATGTGGTGGTTCAATTTTACATTGTGATCTGTAGACTTTAGTTTCTATCTTTATCTTTTTAATCTGTTTTCACTGCATCTCAGTTTGATATACTGGATATATCTTTCTAGCAAATGTTGTAGACCCTTCTGTCTGCTTCTCAAAAAAATGCCCTTTTTCCAAAAAATGTATAATATTTCTTCACGGAGTACATTTAGTGACAGTGTGGGCTCCCTGGTAGCTATGGTGGTGCTTAGCAAGGGTCAAGTGAGGGACATGAACAGAGGCCCAACAGAAAACTACAGAAATCCACTTTTGATCAAAAGTAATTAAAACAAATTTAAAAAAGCCCTCACCTCCCAGACTGAGGGTGTTGAGAACAAACAGTGAGCCGTAGAAGATTGTGAAGCAAGAATTTTCCTCGTGTTTGTCCTTCCCATCTTTAAAGCGCTCAAAGTCCTTGGAGTTCCTCCCTGGACGAACCTCTCTGACCTCAAACAGGTCCACTGAAACAGAGCACACATATATTTCTGGTGTAAGTCATCATCTCTGCTGAGGACGAATACCACATCCTGTTGAGAGCCTGAGAGCACAAAAAACAATTTAACCTGCTTTTAAACGTTTTTAAAAAACGCGGAAAATCTCTTCATGGTTATTTTAGAATGCGATACATTTCTCCTACAACTTATGCCAGGTCACAGTCTGCATTATGGTTTATATGTAACGTTAACCAAAATCACTGTGACATTTTCATGAATGTACTACCAATTTCTGTAATGATTTGATATTGACATATAAACTCTCAATTAACTCGAAATTTTGCTCAAAACTTGATACTTCACGTTTCACTACAAGTCTAAACTAAACTTGTTCATGAAATAAATAAATAATTTGGAGTATTTACCGATTTTGAACAGTTTACCCACCTGAGAACAATGACAACGAGTCACACAGCTAGCATATAGAATGTTCTAGCTTCCTCACTCTTAACCATAGAAACCACAATGAAGGACCCCGAGCCAACGCAAGCGAGGAGCACCATGTACAGATGAAACTATGTAATAGCATGTAAACTATAAATTCAGTAGTTAGGATTCCAATGAATTCCATGAATGCCAATAAATTAAACTGTACAGTGTCGGTTTTAAAGTGTCTTTTTTTACCGAGCTTCTGAAATTGTATTCTTCTGAAACATTTTACATTTCTGTACACTGGCACCACCTTATGTAACAAAACTCTTCCATCTTCGTAGTCTAGTTAGAGCACTGAGGTCGACCAATCAGATGCTCCTGGATATGCCCAGAACTAGAAATAAAAACAGTGGCAACAGAGCCTTTGGAGTGCACTAATATCTGGAACAGTGTCTATTCATATAAAAGCATGGATGTGAATGACAGAAAGAAAAATGGGGCCCACACGAAAAAACGTTGCTTTATAGCATTATTAGAGGCCAACGACTCCACAGGGTACATTTGTTGTCATCATTTGTTCATGATGCATACGATGTAAAAATACACTGTGTTAAGCAGCATCTTATAACTATAATTATTCAGTCAACTAACTATGCACAAACGTATAACCCAATGGTTTGAATGAGAGACACCTCAGGTGTATAGGGAAGAAAGTATTGGGCTGTTAAATATCAGCCTTGAAAATTTCCCAGTTGATTACTTACACTTAGAGAATTGTTTCAAGTTTTCTGAAATTTAATGGTTTGAATATGCTAATGATTCATTATCTTGCTAAATATGTGCCAATTTGCATTCATTTCCAGAACAGAAATCTGAACATTGGTTCGAAATTTTTATTTTATTTTGTTGAAATATAGAATCAAAGGTTTTTCCAAAGGGCTTTTGGATATCTCCTTAAATATTACCACAGCCATAAATAAATGCATTTCTTCATGTTTTTTAGTAATAAAATGTTGTATAAATCAGGCTCTGAATGAAATATGAACAAAAATCTTCAGAATATAGATAGAAATGGAACTGTAAAGTTTGATGTATGTAAGTGATACTGAAGTGGAGATTTGTTACTCAGGGTCTGAGAAAAAAAAACTAATTTAGAGAAAAAGGCCTTTCAAGATATGTAAAAAGGTAAAAATGACTTAATAGATATCAGCAGGAAACTTCTTCAGTCAATTTACATTAAGTCAATTTTGTATTGTGTTACAAGTTTTCTGGAATGTTATGTTTAAATATGCTAATTGGTAACTTTTGGTGAATTTTATAAAAATGTATTAACCCAAATAGACAAAGTAACTACATAAATGTGTGCTTTTCTTTCAATTAGTCTGAAAGAAGATGTTTATGGAAGCAAAATACCCCAAATCTCAAATTGACCAGTGCATGAATGTTGAAGAGAGTTACTGCGTTTTAAAAATGTTACATAAACCAAGAAGATGATGATGATGATTTTTCAATATTGATATACTCACAGACGCCATCAGTTTTGTCTGCAGTGCGTGTCCACGCCACCTGCCGGGTCTCCATGATGACCTGCACGGTGAGCCGCTCCGCCTTCTGCCGGAACACCGTCATGACGACACCCATCTCCATGTCCCGTTTGATCAGCATCTTCTTGTACTCCGTCATCTCGCCCTGCTGCCCCCAATGAGCCATCTCTGCAGGTGAGACGGGACAGGAGACACACAGAGACTCATTCAGAGTGTAAAAGGCTTTGATTATGGAGGAAAAGTCAAACGACATATCAACTGTTGCTAATTAATGTTAATTCCGTAAGTAACTTAATGACTTAAACTTGGCTCTTGAAGGCCTTGTGTCCTCTCCAGACTGGATTCTGTAGGTCTACCCCGCTAAAGATTGTTTATGAGGCAAATAAGCATCACTCTGTAACACCACTGCTACACAACTGTGAGTGTACAGGAGTATTTTTGTAGTCCTAACAACTCATACAGAGTGGTACTGTATGCTTTTCCTCTGACTGATCCCTTCATGTCAATTTCAAGAGTGGCATTCTCCCAGTTAAACTTTTATTCATGCACTCGTAGAAATAATGTTTCGGAAAATGCTCAGATAAAAATCTTGCTTCTGAAGAAGCAAGATTTTTCCAAAAGTTCTTTGCAAGACTGAGGGTGCCATTAGGAACCTGTTTAATCCCAAGAACCCCTTCTTGGAAGCAAGAATCTTTAAAGGATTGTTGGGTTACCATTTTGAAGAAAATCCCTAGTTTCTATGTATGGCTCGTGCCTAGAAACACCAATATCCTACGTAACCCATAATGCAACTCAAAAAGGTCTTTCCTTTAGACACTTTCTGCCACCTAAATGCCAACTTCTTTCATATCTCACACCTTCAGTTTGTAACGCAGGTTGTCTGTTTTACATTTTTGTCCTCAAGCTCAATCAGAGACACCATCCGGGTCTTCTTTTTTTAAACTTAGGAAAGTTCCTTTCAATGCTACAGAATATACAGAATTATAAATCAAGTAGCACTAAACAACTTTCAACAAGTAAACTAAACTTTGTTTGTAAAATTGCCGTCCCCTTTACAATATAAGACATATCTAAAAACCCCATGCTCCCCAGGGACGTATGAATTCTGGGCCCCTCCTGTCTACTCGTTATTTCAGTGTGTCCTATCCAGCCGTTGATCCTCTTTTCCTCACATACGACAGCAGTATTAATATCACATGCAAATGGTAGAGCTCAGATACGAATCTTATTGTGAGCATCAGTTCATGAAAATGTATGCCGCATACAACGTAGTGTTGAAGGTCGCCCTCGTACATCACAATACCTAATCTTTAACTTGCAAATGAGCTGAAAGATATCAAAACATACAGTGCCACGGGAGTTCTGTTGAATTAATTCCAAACCGAAATATCAACCACAATGTCCTGCAAAGAGTTTTCTAGTATATTTCTACAGGTGAGAAATATTGTGTTATTTAAGAAAAGAACCAATAAAGCCAATAAACTCTTGCACATGTATCGTTGGCACTGGGTCACCGTTCTTTATAATTAAAAGCATTTTTAAAGATATGTTTATACTTAAGGTCCAGAAGGAATTCATGAAAAAAAAGCCTTATCATTATAAAAAGATGAATTCATTGCTTAATATCAATAAATGTGAAACCACATGTGTGTAAATATTCATTGTCTGCCTTCATCTACACTATATATGAAAAATGGAATATAATATTATAAAAATATTTTAAAACATCTGAATTGTAAAAACTAAAAAGTGTTCCTCAGTGTTTTGAAGGGACATTAATGATTAATGGTAATTATCACACAGCCGTCCCCTTGTTCTCCCTGCTGAAACCTTAACCCCTGTGAAGGGACTGTCCCTGTTGGGATCACTGCAGCCTTGTTCAGGCTACCTACATTTCCTCATTCTAATGTTGCAGCAATACATAACACATATACTGTGCCGATGCAGCGTTACGTGTTCATGTCACCCACTTACAAGCACGCCCGCTTCAGGAAAGCTGGTGTTTATATGAAATGAGGATGTTGCTCTGTTGCTGAGTTATTCCTTACACACACCGGAACACTCACCCATATACACCAAAGGAGTGCATATGTACACACACAAATACCTACAAACTTTCTTAAGCTAAATAAGAAATAATTGAATTTGCTTTTCTGCATGGAAATACACTGGGTGGTAAATGGAACAATTTCCGGGTCAAAACTGCATGGATTGCATTAGCCAAATAACAAATCCAACAAAGGGGCAGAACATATTAACTGGTTAAAATAAACCATGGTGAAAGGCCAGAGGGTTGCATTACATGGTAGTTAAAGTGACAATAGTTTGGTTTATATTTTGTAGGCTAAGCCAAAAGTTTCACCACAGCCCACATACTGCAACCCCAGTTTTTTAATGTGCTCTTAGATTAAAGTCGAAAGTAAGCTTTGTGTGTTCAATACAGGTTCAAGATATCCATATGCGTTATCAATATTTACAATTCAAAACAAATGTATCCAGGTTCTTACAAACTTAGCAATGAAACTTAAAGCTACGTTACTCATTTGAATAATAATGAACATTGAAATTAAAATTGAATATGTAGGTGTAAAAAAAGAAACATTGCCCATTTTAAAGACAAATAGAGAACTGTGGTGCCAGTGAGTGCAAAGAGTTTGCACTCACTTGTTTTCAGCACATGGGAGTAAAAAAATAGAGAGAACACACATACACATACACACATACACCTAAATTAACCAAAAGATCATTGTGACTGCAAACTCTTGATTGATCATGCGTAATGTGAAGGGGTCGCTTCACATTTTCCGCGTTTTTTTAAAACGTTTAAAAGCAGGTTAAATTGTTTTTGGTGCTCTCAGGCTCTCAACAGGATGTGGTATTCGTCCTCAGCAGAGATGATGACTTACACCAGAAATATATGTGTGCTCTGTTTCAGTGGACCTGTTTGAGGTCAGAGAGGTTCGTCCAGGGAGGAACTCCAAGGACTTTGAGCGCTTTAAAGATGGGAAGGACAAACACGAGGAAAATTCTTCTACGGCTCACTGTTTGTTCTCAACACCCTCAGTCTGGGAGGTGAGGGCTTTTTTAAATTTGTTTTAATTACTTTTGATCAAAAGTGGATTTCTGTAGTTTTCTGTTGGGCCTCTGTTCATGTCCCTCACTATCCTTCTCTACTGAGCATTTTTAGCCTTTTTAAAGGTACTTAACACACACAATTCAGAACAATCTATTGCTTCCAAACAACTTTTTGGCAGCTAAGGGTTCTAACTGTGCAAATAACTGTAACAATGCAGACAGAGCTAACACTGAAAACAACAGTTATAGTGCAGACAAATCTAACGGTGCAAACGTCGGTAACAGTCTAGACAGAGCTAATATTGCAAACAACAGTTACAGTGCAGACAGAGCTAACAGTGCAAACGACGGTAACGGTGCTGACAGAGCTAACAATGCAAACAAAAGTAACAGTGCTGATAGAGCTAACGGGGTAAACAACTGTAACAGTGCTGACAAAGTTAACAGTGCAAACAACAGTAACAGTGCTGATGGAGCTAACGGGGCAAACAACTGTAACAGTGCTGACAAAGTTAACAGTGCAAACAACAGTAACAGTGCTGATGGAGCTAACGGGGCAAACAACTGTAACAGTGCTGACAAAGTTAAAGGTGCAACCCACATTAACAGTGCTGACAGAGCTTACAGTACAAACAACGGCACATTTAATATGAATAATCTTTGAATAAATTAGTGAACAGAGATCTGTGTAGCACTGGGGGTGGAGCTTCAGAGGCCAGGGACTTGAGCATGTTGTCTGCAGCGGGGCTTTACAGGCCACGTCTCATTGACTGCAGTTCACTTTTGCTGCTGAATACTGGATATGCTAACAATCAAACCCTTCACTTTCCTGCAGCACCTACCGGACTAGGTAGTGGCTCCAAAAGGGCCACGAGCAAAGAACGCCACACCCCCCAACCAAGTGGAAGCAGTAATACCGGGAGCCAAGTTAGGCCCGTTCCCATTCATTGACTACAGTTCACTTTACAACCAAAATCTTCTTCCCTTCCCTGGAGGCAACTCAAACAGATGGAACTAGCGTGTGTTTCACCAGTGTGACCGTGATTAATACTGTTTTTCCTGCTGTAAGACTTGATGCTAACTTAATGCTTGATTATCAAACTTATAACGTTACCGCCAGGAAAATACCTTTCAGCCATGCTCTACTTTTTAACCGCGTTGCTTATGTCAAAGCAAGCGACTAATACACCTATTTTGGAATCACCTCTGCTTCGTGTATTCCCCATTGTTTCTGACCACGATTAGCCCTGACCTAGTTGTGTTTTTTCATGGGTGGATTTAGTGATTTGAGGGCTTGCTTTACTTTTTACTGTATCTCTAACTTGGCATGTTTGGTATTGGCAGTTGTAGAAGAAGTAGGCCAACTCAAAAATGATTGACGTAAAACTATTAAAACCGCACAGTAGGGTCCTGCATTCAAATGTATACTTCAAGTGCAGAGTAAAAGAGAGGCATTATCAGTGCAATGTACGTTTGTTTAAGATGGAGCTTTCAATTCTAATATGAGGCTGGATAGTTTAATCAACAGTAATACATCCTATTTTAATTGTTATATTTTGTGAGTCAAATCTCAATCTGCAACATAACCAGTATCATTTCTCTTTCAGGTAAATGTAGTAGTACAATGTTTTCCTCTGAAGTAGAAGTACACAGTGGTATACAGTTGAGTTGCATATTTTTGAAGTGCTTCAGGGGCCTTTTGTTAAGTTTCAGTTTATTTTATTTCAGGGTATAATGAGTTATAATATTTACAGTTCAATATTTTTCATATCTAAACATCATAATAAATCTATAGCTGTGTGGGGGCCCTTTTTAGTTTGGGGGCCCCAGGCCCATGTTGCCTGCCATTAACCAACGCTAAAAATCTGACCCTAGTGTTTTTTTGCCCTGTACCAGAGTGTATTTCAGGGACGGTTCTGACCGGGACCAGCGGCGTGTCATGGCAGGTGTACTGCTGAGGACCCGAGGAAGTGCAGTTCTGAGTGTAAAGTTGTTTGCATTAGAGGATCTCCAAGCATTCTGCCCCTACTGAACAGGCATGTTTTCATCGGGCCCTGCTCTAACATGCTGTGACTCCAATCTAGTCCTGAAGTCTATCATTTTCTATCAGGAAAAAAGTCTCTTGATATTTGGAGCAGAGACATTTTAGTGCTTATTGAGAGCCTTTTTTAAAAAGTTCCTGACAGCACTGAGAAAAACATCTCAGTTTACGATATAATTCAACATAACACGTCTCTATCATAATTTCAACATTATAAATATATGGTAAAGATATCATTTGAAATGAATGTAAAGTATACAACTAAGAGGTTTGTATAAAAAATGAAGCAAAAATGGTTTCGGCTTTGACCTAATAGATGGTCACCCTGGCTTCATACCAAGACCCTTTTTGTTCAAAAGGAATCACAAAAACACAAATAATGAAATAATTTGTAAGAAACTGCAGTCAAAGTTTTGGCTTTGTCCTTATCTTGGGTTCTTCTGGGTAGACATTATTTTGCTGTATTACTCACACCATTTATTTTGGCATTTCATTACATGTTGCTGTGTGAATGTAATTGTAAATGTTTATAATAAATATGTGATGACCTTATATGTGATGACCTGATAGTGAATAGATGTAGAGGCGCTATGCAAAATGTCAACACAATATTTCACTTACTTGATTCTACATGTGCAATGTGTCCCATAAAGAGGAAAAAAACAAACAAAAAAATTTGGTCACAACAAAAAGAAACAATTATCTATAACTAAGCTCTAAAAGGGTTTCCCCACAGAGAGGCGCCATCATAAGACTCCAGGAGCCATCTTCACCATTAGGGCCATAATGACGTGAAAAAATAGATCCAAGTGAGATGGTGAACGCAGCGAACTGCCAGCTGCTTTTCTCGTGCGATTCCAGCCGGTTGACCCGTGATGAACGACAGACAGACAGACAGACAGACAGGACCGACACCATGCTGTGAGCTTTCAAGCCGCCAAGTCACACCAGCCCAGTAGATGAAATGCTGCTGCCGGTAAAAAGCGGATTTCCCCCTCTTCTTAACTTAACTCAGTCACACTCACACCACAGGCAGTTTAACACGTAGCGTTTGAATAAATAAAAAAAACCACTTTTAAGAAAGTAAAAGACTTACCTTACAAGTGAGTTCGGTTCTGGTTCTGCTTCTACAATGTCGCCGCTCGTTTTCTATCTGATCATGATTTTGAAAGTCATGAAATAAGGCTTGGAGAGGATGTAGAGTGTTGACAAAAAAAAAAACAGTCCAGCCGCAAAATGGTCAGTTCCTCTATCTGTGTGTACAAGGAAGTAAAAGTTAACTTGCATTACATACATAGCCTACAAGTTGTAAAAAAAAAAAAAAAAAAAAAAAAAAAAAAAAAAAAAAAAAGTTCCGGAAGCCAGGACGGTATCTATGCAAACTACAGACAGAGGGCATTTCAGCTGCCACTGTGACTTATTATAAATGTGTATGGGGCTTTATGTGTTATTTAGTGGATATGGTCGCGCTCTCTGATACTAAGTGCATCTTAAAGACGCAGAGAAAGCTGCGCCATCTTAAACGCGCTCCATCGACATGTATGTTTGACAGGTGTTTGTCAAACTGCGGTAGGACCCCTTCTTGTCTGTTAAGGTGTTCCAGGAGGGCCCGTGGACTACTATGACTTATTGCATCAACTTCAAACAATCCAAGCTCTAAATTAAACAACTTGTGTTTTACTCTTATCTGTTATCATCACTTGAAAAGTACTCGGAACCTCAACCTCAACTTGAACCTTCAAAACCTTAATCAAGTTAAAGTGTAAAAGTTAGGTCAGCATTCTGTGCTTAAAGTATCATGAGTAAAAGTATGTTTTATCATGGATGGATTATGAACGGGACCTACGGAGCACAGAGAAAGGCAGAGAAAGAAAAGTATCCCCAGTTTCCTCTGATACAAGCTTCTGGCTTATGAACTACTGGATCATTTGCAAGGCAAAACAAGATGGGTATAACTGATCTAGAATCAGATGACAAAACCACTCTTGTAAAAAGGTTGAGAAAAGTTTTGAAAAAGATCATATAAGGAAAGAAATCAAGTCCCCAGAACAGCAACATGGACATAAAGTGAAATACAGGAAATGGTTGAGAAAAGTGATGTAATAAAAATGTGACAACAAATAAATTGCAAAAAATATATACACAATGTCATGCATGACCCCTGTGCATTGGTCTTCCAATGTCTGTTTTACAGCTTACAATATATTTCTGCTGTGATATTGTTAGCCAATAACAATAAGCTAGTCATAGATATGGCATATGCCTCCTGCATTAAGCACTCTGATATAAACCTGTCCGTACAATACAGGCAGTTGTTATACAACAGCTTTCATCCAGTTGGGTATGGGATAAGTGCAATGAAGAGCATATCATGAAGTGATCCCAAGCTCCAAATATATTCACATTTCTGGGAATAAAATAATAAAATCATTTCCATACACAAATATAGAGACAAGCATAAACATTCTTTATGAGTCACGTTCACCCTGCCGTGAAGATTATGTAAGAGATTTGCATGTGCAGCTCGCCTCAGTAAATTTGCATGATAGCAGACCAGAGAGGAGAAGGGGGGGGTGAATACAGGGCTGCCTGTCTCTAAGAAGGTGTTTGAAATGGTACAATTAGTGGTGTCAAAGTGGAGATCTGCTCGTTTATCGTGATGCTAACACTTTACAGCAGGTCTGATAAAGTGAGACATGACCAAATTATGACACACTCACAGTTCACTGAGCTGAGAAACACAAGTGAAAGTAGTTCCACCCTACGGGCCCCCTCTCACTTTAATACAAGCAACACTGCAATAATGTATATGAGTGTGTGATGATATTATTTTGCCTTTTTTACTCATAATGATAACTCTTATGATGCGTTTACGTTCATTATGATGAATTTATTTCATTATGATGAATTTAAGTTTATTATGGTGCCTCTATGTGTCATTATGATGAGATTGAGATTGAGATTGTGATACGTTTAAGTCATTATAATGTATTTACGTCATTATGATGCGTTTGCTTTGTTAATGATGAGCGTTAATACATAGTGATGCATTTACGTTCATTATGGTGGGTTTATTTCACTATGATGTGTTTATGGTCAATATGACACGTTTTGGTACATTATGATGCGTTTACATTGATTCTGATGGGTTTATGTTTGTTATGATGCTTATACATTCATCATGATGCATTTAGTGTCATTATGACATTACGATTTATTAGGATGCCTTTACGCCATTATGATGCATTTTTTCATATTATTATTTTGCTTTCATTGTGATGGGTTTATGTCTATAACAATGCATTTCTGTTTATTATGACTCAATCACATTCATTACAATGTGTTTGGTACTTTATAAGTTTAAGTCAATATTATGCGTTTACATTGATAATGTGTTTAAGTCATTATGATGTGATTGCGTTCATCATAAAGCTTTTAGGTACATTATGATGCATTTAAGTCATTATGAAAAGTTTATGTTCATTCGTCTTGATCATTTTTGGGGAGTGTCTTAAAAGGTAGGCCTGAAGGGACGGGCTGTCGGTGTACTGACTTGGCCACTTTCTCCTTACATTTAGCCATCTCTGGAGCTAATGCTGCTAGCTTCTGTCAATAGAAAAGGAGTTGGCATTACTGGGCTGGGTTTTTACGTTCAATAATCTTTGTAATCTAGCGTACACTCGTTGGTTTCTCAACATTACTGACCAAAGCTTTAAAAGATTAAGACTTTGCTTGTTCATTTCTTTCTCTACCACACACCTGATGATTTGGATGCAGTTCCTTACTCTCAGTTCTACCTGATACAATAAGACAATAAAATGCACAGTTTCACATCTTGCACAATACAGGTCTATTCATAATGTTTCATTTTACAGAAATTTGTATTTAGAATGTTGAACCTTTTGCTTCATGTTATAGATTTGCTCCAGACACAAAAAACAACATATTCAAATACATAGTAAACCTCATAATAAAATATCTTGTCATTAGTCACATGTTCACATATACTTATAATGGCTCCTGTGAACCAGCTAGATAGAGACTGAATAACAGGCCAGTGTCGGATTTTGTCTCTTAAACCTAAAGGTTGTTTAATACTGCAGCAATAAATTAATCTGTCACATAGCAATTCACAATTTAACTTCTCTTAAAATGGGCTTAGGGAGATCTTTACCTTCTTTAAACCCAGATCTTCAGGATAATTCCATGTAATATTTTACTGTTAAATACAACTTTGAATGGTGTAATTTACAGGTATTTTGTGCTCACTTTCCTAAACTTAATATTTCAGTAAGTGGTTTGAATCGATTTTCCTGTGGTATCTCTTGAATATTCTTTAAAATAAAGTTTGCTTCTATCTATTTAACACCAGTGGAGTTTGGAGGAAATAAGAGTCAACACACCCATGACACATTGGTCTCTTTCACACTGACGACGGAAGCTGGCTTTTAGCACACTGGTAGCTTTTGTTACAACTTAGCAGTTGTGTGTGAAGAGGTTAATTGGACTTTACATAACAATTATAAGCTGACTTCAGACCTAGTTCAAATTTCAGGTTTATGTTGTGATGACCTCTGACATCTTCCATAGCCAACGCCACCTTTTACAGACGATCGGTGTAAACATGAGAGTGACTTTAGTGTTGTGTGTAATTACATACAGAAGCCCTGTGAGGCAAGTGAGAAGAAAAAATTCCGGGTATCCATTTTTTTAACTTAACTGTTTTCTCTCTTTGTTTATGTCTTTAGAACAGGTGAAAAAAAACATGTTGTCTGGGATTTTATTCTTTTTGCCGAAACAATTTTTTTTTTGCAGGATCTTTTTATAGTTTTTCCATCTGGCAAAAACAGGTTTCAGCAGGTTACTTTTTTTCTTTCTTTAAATATCAGGATCATTTTTGCTTGTTGTATTGCTCCTTTTGACCACAGGAGGCTGTGATGCACCACTATCCCATTTTCCTATTAACACTCAATGCATTTTGTGTTTTCTTCCAGGTGAGTTTTAATTTCTCAATGCATTGTAAACACAATTATATTGCCTCTTAGCAAGTTATGTTAATTAAAACTCACCTGAAAGAAAACATGAATGATTTAAGTGCCATTTAGATCATGGGGTAGTGGTGCATCTCAGCCTCTTGTGGCCAAAATGAGTAATACTACAACAAACACTTTTAATAGTACTTTAAATAATACGATAAAAATGATCCTGACAACAATGAAAGAAATCATATGCCCAAATTGTTATTGCGGAAAAAAAAGAAGTAAATTAGAAAACTTTTTAAAAGTTATAAACAGGGGGGAAATCAATTTAGATCAGTCTACCAGATATTTTCCCTCACTTGCCTCTCAGGGCTTCCGTAATCAAAAACAGCAGAATTGTGTGTGTAAAAGGGTCCAAGCAAAATGAAAGGCAGGGAAAGAGAAATCTCATATCACTATATCGTATACAGAAGACATGTTTTAGGCATAACTGCTATCCAGATATGTCAGATGATAAAATCCCAACCAGGTGGACTGGGAGCCTCACTAAATTAAGACTGTTTTTGGTTAATCTCTCCGTTGCCCCTCATTGCTCCTGGTCTTCCTCCGGCTCCCTGAGTCCCTGACTGTGTAGAGTCTTCCCTGTCATCTCCATCATGGCCTGGACCTCTGGATCCGCATCCAGGATGCTCTTTTTGCCCTTCCCCTCCTCACCCTGAAACACACGACAAACAGAAATAGCACAGGTAAATTTTTTCATATTCTCAAAGGAAACAGCTGGAATGTAAATGAGGTTCTCCATTTGTGGTGCAGACAATTACACGCCTGATGTGCATGTTCACCTCTGCTTGAATAAAAAAATAAATTGTGGCTAGTATTTTACTTTTTATCCGTGCCCCCCCACCACCCCCGCTCTTGTTTCCTGTCTGCCTCTGTTGTGGCTACTGTCCAAATAGGGAGAACTCGGACCTCCTCTGGTTCTGGGGGTTTTCCGACCGCCCACACCTCCACGGAGTCCAAGGTGAAGTCCTCCTCTCCAGAAAGCTGTGGGCTGCCGTAGGTGGTGCACTTGGGCCGTGCACGACTATGACCACGGCCAAAATCACTGTCCAGCCAAAGGCCAAAGTAGCCGTGCTGACCGCCCATACCCTGATGAAGAACGCAAAACATAAAAATGAAGCCAATTTTTTTTTTAGATTCATTGAAGTCTTTTTTGTTCTATCCTAAAATGGGAACAATATTTCTAGACTGCAACTCCCAATATTTTGTGTAATTTCATTTCAATTAAAATTCAGAAAAGAAAAGTATTTCAATGGAAGACTTAAATTGAAGCTCACGATGATGAAGAAAATAACATCAACAGTAATCAGCTTTTTGATTTATCTCCATTCTATTTCAACACTATCCGGCAATATCTTAAAAACATAATTTACTGGATAAATTAGGGATTTACATTTTAAGCTCCATGTGATAATTACAGGCTGTGACCCTCCATTTAACTAGTGCAGTCTCACCAGTCCGTTGGGCATGGTCTGCTGGTTCTGGTTGAGGTACATGAAGTGTTGGTTGTATCCTGTTGCTGTATAAACTCTCAGTCTGGGGAACACGGTGAACAGGAAGCATCTGGAGTCACCTGCACACACACACACACACACACACACACACACACACACACACACACACACACACACACACACACACACACACACACACACACACACACACACACACACACACACACATATATACACAAATTATTAAGATCTGAGAGAAAAGTCAAGTGACAGCCCACAGCATTCAAACAAGTAGTATTACTTCCTCAATGTGTCATTATTTCTTTAATATCATCCTGATCTGGGGTCTGGTCTTCACCAACACGATAGTACTGTTTCTAAACTTTAGAAGCTGAAATTTATTGTTATCTATCAGAGACATCACACCTCTTTTCTTAAATCACCAGCGCAAAATAAACAGTCTCAAAACCAGGGTCTTGACATCTAAAGCAGCATCCTGGGGCGCGTTAAAGACGAGCTGAGTTCCAGTGTACTGAGAATGTGCACACTGGAATACTGATGCACCTAAAATGTAACCGTCAATTATTTCCCAAAAATTATATCTACTGTAAAAAGGTCTATAGAGAGGCCAAGTGGCTTCCCCTTCTGGCTGACCACCATGAGACCTTATATTATATTATTAAAAAATGATATATGGTCGTCAACTGCGTAAGGCATTTTTTTTTCTATTTCGTTTCAATTGTGCCACCAATTACACATTGTAGTGGTATAAGTATAAAATTGTTAAAATACGTCATTAGAAAGACTTCACAAACAAAAGTCGCTAAAGTGACGTCTCTCTCTGAAGCCATGATGCCAATATGTTTCGAACCAGGATTTCGTCACACCAACATCGGGTCTTGCTCGTTCTTTCACTTCCCTACTGATAAAAACAGTCGCTCGATAAAACACATGAGGTAACATAATTTTACATCTGTGCATGGGACATAGCTAAGTTAGCTAGCTAGCTAACAAGGCAAGGTAAAGGCGATGTTGGTGGTGGTGCCGTACATTGTACAAGACAAGACACATAACTGATCTGCTTCATATAGAACTCAATGAAACTACGATAACCTGCGACTTACTTGACTGGCTAAATTCAATTTAAACATTTTCTTTGTAATAAATACATAAAAGTTGAAAGGTTGCTAATATTCTATGCAAACTTGCAAGCTCAAGCTATCCCTTGTTAGCTGTTGCATAACCATGGTTTATGTTGAGAAATGCTAATCCTAGTGTTTGTTATACGTTATAAATAATGAAAACAACTTGAGATACATAGTTATATTTAGTATCTAACATAGTATTTCAACTGCAAAACTTTGTAGCGTTGGTTCACTTGCTAACAAAAGAGAGCAAGTCATGTAGGCTCATGTTCTCTATAAAGATGTTAAAGGCAGCTGATGAACTACAGAATCTGTGTATCAAATACAAAATAACATCGTAGTCTCTTCTCTTACCCTGGAACTGAGGTTTGATCTCCCAGGCGTGGGAGGCGAAGCCCCCAAAAACGTGGCCCTTTGTGTCTTTGATGAGCAGCAGTGTTGGCCCACACTTTGTTAGGCCGGACACCATCCGGGTGAAGCTCTCCCCGTGTAGCCGCGTGGAAAACACAAGCCTCCAGGGTGCGCTGTAGCTGTCCGGCAACTGGAGAGGTCAACATAGAGTTGTGTTGGTATCATTCTATAACACAGTCATATGAATGTTTTCATGTGATCATTTACAGGTTATAAATCCAGATAATACTGAAGCCTCTATCAAGCCAATAAGTTCCTGATAATTTTGACTATTCTGAAGGAACTTAAAGGTTCCTTCAGGCCGTTGTCGTTTGCGTTTGCAAAGTGATCTAAAGACCTGGAGACTGACAAGGGCTGCTGGTGGTCGCAGGTCAAACACACTCTGCAGCCTGCAGTTCAGAATGCTTGCGTGTTTTATCTAAAAAACATGTAGGAAAATCAGAAAATAACTTTTTCCCCTCTCATTCACAGCTCAGCCACGCTGTTTTTCTCAGACTTGAGTTGAAAGGCAGGCAGCAAAGCCTTACTTAACTTTTAAAGTTATCAAACCAAGAGAACTGTTCTCTAAAATGGTCCTAAATTGATACTAGAGTACTTTTCCTTTTTTAAGGATGGGTCGGTACGAGAGTTGAAGCAGCGGCGCTGTGTGTGTTTGACCAATCAGTGATGGTCATCCCTGCAAACTCAACTCAAAAAGTTCTTGTACTTTAAGAAAGTACTACCCCTTACCAGGGTGTTTAGGGGGGTAAAGTGTCCCCAGAAATAAATGTATGCCCTTGTCACTGCATTCGAAAAGCAATAAAATCATCAAAAGGGTCCTAGTTCTTGGGGAAAGTTCCTGCCGAAAAAGTGGGGCTTATGACCGACACAAGCAAATGAGACAATCAGCGAGAACACTGGCTATTTCTATATAGTTATTCATTATGCTTGATGCCGCAACACCAGATTTACTGCACGCAGACCGGAAGAGCCTATAGCTGCATTCCAAATACTTTTAGCACATTGTGGGATCCCGTTCCCCCGTGGGTCAGAATCCCGGAATAAATCGCTTAGTCACGTACAGGTGAAGCCTCACTCGGCATTTAATGTTTCACAAAAACAGAATAACTGGTGCACACGACTTTAGGGTCTCCGTGAGCCTCTAAATGGCGCGCTGGGTCGGCTGTCCTCTCCAGGTCGCTGTCGCTCCTCTTCTGCCCGGATTGCCGCATGCCGGCTCCTTATATCGTGGCTTCCGGGTCCCGTCCTCTCCACCGCCAGCTGTTCGCACTCTCGTCCATTAGCGAGCCCTAGGGGAGGCTCTTTGTCGCCGGCTAGTGGATGGCGGTGGTATATGCCATCCAACACGAACCCTCGGGCCCGTCCGGGCCGAGGTTTAAGGGGCGGGATGCCACACTCCCCCACCGTTTGCTCAGGCCTCCGGTAGTCGGGGAATCCACCCAGGCAAGCGTCCCGTCGTGACAGGGCGTCGGCGTTGGCGTGCTCTCGGCCCGGTCGGTGGTCCACCTTGAATCTAAAGTCCTGTAGGGCCAGGAACCATCGTGTCACTCGGGCGTTCGTGTTTTTGGCGCCTGCCATCCACTTTAGTGGCGCGTGGTCGGTGACCAGAGTGAACTCCCGCCCTAGGAGGTAGTACCTCAGCTTGTCGAGGCTCCACTTGATGGCCAGGGCCTCTTTTTCTACCGTCGAGTAGTTTCGTTCGTTCGGCAGTAGTTTCCGGCTGATGTACATGATTGGGTGCTCCTCTCCTGCCCGGACCTGGGACAGGACTCCCCCAGCCCGACCTCCGAGGCGTCCGTGTGCACTAACAGAGGGGAAGCAAAGTCAGGGGTTATGAGTAGCGGCTCCGCGCATAAAGCTTCGCGGAGCGTCCCAAAGGCCTGGTCAGCAGCCTCGGACCAGGTGATCCGATCCGGCAGGGCCTTCCGGGTCAGGTCGTTCAGGGGGCTGGTCAGCGTGGCGAACCCGGGTATAAATCGCTGGTAGTATCCAACCAGCCCTAGAAACGACTTCACCTGTTTCTTGGTGCGGGGTTCGGGCCAGTCCCTGATGGCGGCCACCTTACTCTCTTGGGGTCGGATGATCCCCCGCCCCACCTGGTACCCCAGGTACGCCGTCTCCTCCTGTCCGAGCCTGCACTTGGCCGGGTTGGCCGTGAGGCCCGCCTTCCGCAGCTCCCCTAGCACCGCCCTCAGCTGGCGGAGGTGGACATCCCAGCTGTGGCTATATATGATGATGTCATCTATGTAGGCCGCCGCGTAGTCCTGGTGGGGCCTCAGGATCTGGTCCATCATGCGTTGGAAGGTGGCCGGCGCTCCATGTACTCCAAAGGGGAGGACGGTGTACTGGTAGAGCCCCCCCTGGAGTTGAGAACGCCGTTTTCTCCCGGGCCGCCCTGGTCAACGGTACCTGCCAATATCCCTTGGTTAGGTCCAAGGTCGAAAGATACCGGGCTGGACCCAGGCGTTCGATCAACTCGTCCACCCGGGGCATGGGGTAGGCGTCGAACTCGGACGCCTCATTCAGCCTCCGGAAGTCGTTACAGAACCGGTAAGATCCATCCGGCTTTGGTACGAGGACCACCGGGCTGGACCAGGCACTGCGCGACTCTTCGATGACACCGAGCTGTAGCATCCGGCGGACTTCGGCCTGGATGGCCTCTCTCCGGGCCTCCGGGATCCTGTAGGGTGGAACTCTCACCTTCACTCCCGGCGCCGTCCGGATGTCATGATGGGCGACTGTGGTCCTCCCCGGAAGTTCGGAAAGCACGTCCCGGTGCTGCATGACAAGGTCATCCAAGTCTCGCTTTTGGGCTGGGCTGAGGTCCTCGCCCACCGGAACCTCCGGGATCTCTTGTCGGGCCGCCAGCGCCAGGGGGGCAGGGTCAGGGGGTTCCCTTCCCCCTCGCCACTGTTTCAATATGTTAATGTGATAGACCTGGGTGGGCTTCCGCCTCCCCGGTTGTCTAACCCGGTAGTTCACTTCTCCCACCCGTTCAACCACCTCATAAGGTCCCTGCCACTTGGCCAGGAATTTGCACTCAGCCGTGGGGACCAGGACCAGGACCAGCTCCCCAGGATGGAGGGTTCGCAGCTGGGCTCCCCGGTTGTAGACCCTCGCTTGGACCTGCTGGGCTTGCCGGAGGTGTTCTCGGACGATGGGCCACACTCGGGCCATGCGGTCCCTCACCTGCTCTACGTGGTCCAGGGTGGTGCGGTGGGGTGACGGCTGGCTCTCCCATGCTTCCTTGGCGATGTCCAAGATGCCGCGGGGCCTCCGTCCGTACAGCAGCTCGAACGGTGAGAATCCGGTGGATGCCTGGGGCACCTCCCGGACTGCGAAAAGCACATGGGGTAATAGCTGGTCCCAGTTCTTACCATCTATAGCCATGGCCTTCTTCAGCATCTGTTTTAATGTCCGGTTAAAGCGTTCCACCAAGCCATCGGTCTGGGGGTGGTAGACGGAGGTCCGGAGCTGCTTCACCTGCAGGAAACGGAGTAATTCCTTCATTACCCGGGACATGAAGCATGAGCCTTGATCGGTTAACACCTCCTTGGCTATCCCCACCCGGCTAAAGAGGAGCATCAGCTCCCGGGCGACCGCCTTCGCGGTGGCTGCGCGCAGGGGTAGGGCCTCGGGGTACCGGGTGGCGTAGTCCACCAGGACCAGGATATATCGATGACCCCGGCTGGTCTTGGGGAGGGGCCCCACAATGTCCATAGCTATCCGCTCGAAAGGAGTCTCTATTATTGGCATGGGAATAAGGGGGCTTCTGACTGTGGCCCTAGGCGCTACCCTCTGACACTCGGGGCACCCCAGACAATGGCGCTCCACGTCCCTTTTTACCCCCGGCCAATAAAACCGCGCGAGGACCCGCTCTCGGGTCTTGTCCATGCCCAAATGGGCTCCTAGGAGGTGGGTGTGGGCCATAAACAGCACCTTGCTCACGTACGCCCGGGGAACCACCAATTGTTCCCTTACTCCCTCCTCTCCTTCCACTACTCTATATAACAGCCCCCTCCTCGTGCTAAAATGTGGGTGCAACGTGTGACTTACCGAGTCCCGGGCCTGACCGTCGTGGGCCACCACATGGCTCCAAGCGTGTTTCAGGGCCTCGTCTTGGAGCTGGGCGCTGGCGAACTGTCCTGGTCGGGCCGAGCCTACCTCCTTCTCCGGAAGGAAATCGGAAAACTCGGTGAGGGGGGAGCTCTCCGGGTCCTCCGGGGGGTTGGGTTGCTCGGACGCTGTGAGGGTGTCCGGGGTGCCGGGTTGGGGTCCCGGTGATCCGGGTTGGGAGGGTCCGTCCCCCTCGGACTCCTGGTCCTCTGCCGTCGATTCCCTGAGGGACGACGGGCGCCGTGTGACCCCGTACGCCTGCCGAGCTCTCCTCGCCCCCGGCGGGGAGGTTCTCTCTTGTTCCGGAGTTCTCGCATTGGGTCCCACAGCCGGTTAAATATTGGGCAGTCCCTCCCAATTAAGAGCGGAACCGGGAGGTGGGGTACAATCCCCGCCCGTGCTGTAAACACACCATGTGGTGTACGTACGACCACATGGCATGTTTTATAGGTCCGTATATCCCCATGCACGCAGGCCACGTCCATGGGATCCCCCTCCCTCCCTCCCGCCAAGTCGGGGCGGAGGAGGGTGACCACGCTGCCGGTGTCCAATATGGCCTGCGTGTCTAGGTTCATCACCCTTGCCGGTATGGTCGGGCTCTGGGGCGCCGTCTGTGTCCAGCAGGTGGCCAGCATGCAGGGCCGGTCCCCCCCAGTCCGCGTAGGCCGACGGCATTGGCATGTCCTGCTTTCCAGGGCAGTAGCGCGCTATATGGCCGGGCTGATCACACTCGTAACAGCGTCTCCGTTCGCGACTCTCCGGGGTTACGAGCGGTGGGACCGGTGCAGCTGCGGGAGCCCCGGTCGTGGGTCCCCGTCGGTCTCGGCGGGTCTCGGCGGGTCGTGGGGTGGTATAGGTCCGGTTGCTCAGCCGCTGGGCCACCTGCCAATTCTCCAGCTGCCTGACCAGGTCATCTATGGTGACGGGGTGGTGGTGGGCCAGTACCCTGCAGGCATCCGGCGGTAGCTGGCGTATGGAGTGGTCTATAATTACCCTATCTATAGGGCTGGGTCCTTCTCCGGAGGTTAGCCATCTCTTCACCAACCGACCGAGTTGTGCAATCTGCGTCCGCACCGCGCCCGGGCGTCGAAACGCCAGTCGTGGATACGTTGCGCGCGGGCCGCGAGGTTATGTCCGTAGTACGCCAGGATTGCCTGTTTGAGGGCGGGGTACCGCCTGGCGGCCTCCGCTGACAGATCTTGGCTCGCCTGCTGGGCAGGACCGGTGAGAAAGGGAGCCACGATGTGGGCCCACTGCTCCACTGGCCAGTTCTCCCTCTGGGCGGTCCGCTCAAAGGTCTCGAGATACGCCTCCACGTCATCGTCGGGCCCGAGCTTGGTGAGTCGGCTGGTCGGGGCGGCGGTCGGGCGTCCCGGACTGCGTGTTGCGTGAGCCGTAACACAGCTTCGCGGAGCAGGGCGAGGTTCTCCGCCGTCTCCCGCTGTGTAGCCGCAGCCGCCGCCGCGGCTCCATCCGGGTTCTGCATTCCGGTTGGGTAGTTCGTCTTACCGGGGGTTCGTAGTGGGTTCTTCTCGTGCCCGCGTTCTCCACCATATGTGGGATCCCGTTCCCCCGTGGGTCAGAATCCCGGAATAAATCGCTTAGTCACGTACAGGTGAAGCCTCACTCGGCATTTAATGTTTCACAAAAACAGAATAACTGGTGCACACGACTTTAGGGTCTCCGTGAGCCTCTAAATGGCGCGCTGGGTCGGCTGTCCTCTCCAGGTCGCTGTCGCTCCTCTTCTGCCCGGATTGCCGCATGCCGGCTCCTTATATCGTGGCTTCCGGGTCCCGTCCTCTCCACCGCCAGCTGTTCGCACTCTCGTCCATTAGCGAGCCCTAGGGGAGGCTCTTTGTCGCCGGCTAGTGGATGGCGGTGGTATATGCCATCCAACACGAACCCTCGGGCCCGTCCGGGCCGAGGTTTAAGGGGCGGGATGCCACAACATACTGCAGCTTCCCTTAGAAAGTAGGTATTGTTGCATGCAGGATGCATTACATTGGCACATACTATTCCCTCATTACATGGCACCTTGACCTTGCTCTTTTGCAGAATAGCAATAAAAGCATACTGGCTTGCATACTATAAGAATTGACCAGATATAGTAGAACATCCTGGTATTTTGTAGAAAGCTGCATTTGAAATACTATGTATTATGCGATATTAAATCTGTTTCTGGCATAATACATACTATGGTAGTATGGGTACATTTTCATTAGTTAGCTTGTTAAAAGGAAGCAGGTGCAGATTTTTTCTGGAATTTTAGGACAGCATCTTCACACCCTGCACCACTGAAATTGCCTACTGAAAGAAACAGTTGTACTGATCTTAGTAAGAATGACTCAAACTTTGCCTGTTGCCTGTGTGCAAAAGGCAACAAGGCAAAGCTGTTCCATTTATAAAATAAAAAAAACAATGCTGGAAAGTTAGCATTGGATTTTTCTTTGAGTTTAAAAAAGAAACCAATTCTAAATCTAACTTATGGACAGGAGTAAACCACAATGGCTGATTTGTTTGCCAGGAAGTTGCAAAGTACTATCTGCAGTGAGTCAAAACTATATATCTACCATCTGATAATAATGGTGTGAGAGGTCAGATAAAAATGCTAAATCGTGAAATATTTTTATTATGACGTGATGTGCAAAGCAAAAGCTTTGTGGGCATGTCGGGTGAATTGTCTGAAGCGATAACAAAACTATTTGACAATAAGGTGGAACTGATAACATTACATATGTTGGGGAAAACCGGTTTCTCCTCTGGCCCCTGGATTTACTGGGTTTCTAATTTGGGCAACTCTACCTGACTCAGTGCTGTTAGTTCCTGTTATAGAAATAGAACAGGTCACATTTATTAGTAGTGATAACTTTATGACTATAGCCTGACCTCTGTCCAACCCAAGGCGAATTCTGATATACATAATCACACGTTGTCAGGATGTCAAAGAGGCAACACAAGAGGAGCAGAGGAGCAGTTCACGGTGATTTAATTAACAAAAAGTCCAACCAAAAACTTACATGAGGAGAAACAGAACCAGGAACATCCAAGGAAACATAGACAAGGCGGGAACATAGACGAGGCATGGGTAGACAATTACAAAAGCGGGAAAACATACAAGGGCAGGAAGTGAAAAACACAAGAGACAAGAAAAACCAAGATCGAGACACACGTGATATTAAATTTGTCTGATCTTTGCACCAACCATATTCAACAACCTGGAATAATTTCAAAACTTTGCTAACGTTAGCATTTGTGGCAACGGGCATCGTTATCATAGTTCAAAAGAGAAAACTGTTGGAGTGATCATTATCATGAGAATGCTACAAAACAGCAAAGCTGATTCTAAACAAAACACATTTGTCATCCGTCGCCATGACAGCAGGTGTCTTTTGAGCAGATGTAATGAGTGGATTAGCCATGCTGTTTGACTGTTTCATTTTTTTGCTCAAACCAAAGAAAGAGAAATTTAGGTGAAAATCGACCAATTTGATGCCGAATAAGTTTGTATTCTGACCTGTGGTGCAAGAAACATGAGTGTTGGAAGGTCCAGCAGCAGACACCTCAGATCTTTCCAGGCCGTCTCCCTGCATGGGGGCAGCAGGGTGGGGGCCGGCCGGCCGCTCAGGGACACATTTAGGCCCTCAGCTACCAGCATCTCCAGGTACAACGATACCTGGGAGACCCTGAAGATCCAGTCCTCCAGAGAGGAAACATCATAACCTCCCTGATCTGAGGAGAGGAGAGGAGAGGAGAGGAGATGACAGGTGATAACAAGAGAGAAGAGGAGAGAAGACAGGAGATGAGAGACGACACGAAAGGAGAAGAGAGTAGAGGAAAGTAGAGCAGAGAGAGGAAAGCAGACATTAGCATATGAGGTGAGAAACGGGGATGAGAGGAGTCACAATTCCTCAACATGCATAAAACCACCTGTTTACCTGAGGGTTTGAGTTCAGAACACATCTGCTCTGCCAGGAGTTTGACACCCAGGGAGCTGTCACCCATTCTCTCTGGCTGCCAGGCCTGCAGGCGCCCTCTGTGGACCAGAATCTGAACTACAGAAGAAATCAGGTCCTGGAGGAACTTAAGAAGAAAGGGGCGCGTGTGCGTGAGTGAGGAGTGAGGGTTTTGACGAAAGAAAAAGTAGAGAAGAAAATACTACAGAAATGAACACATTATTTCCTATGTAGTTGTCCCTATGTACCCTCTGCTCACCTCTGCTAGCTGCTCACACGTGACAACCCTCACTGCCCCCTCTCCGCTCTGGGACATGGCCATAACGAGTGGAGCCCGCTCTTCTGCGGTGCCTCGCAGGGTGTCCGCTAGGAAGATGACCAATTGCTCTCGACTGACTCCGGAGGCTGCAAAGGTGCTGGTTTTCCCAGAAGCTTCCTGTCCGGGGTCGATACTGCAGATGCACTGGTAGACTCTCCTCACCATGGAGTCCGGTGCCAGGCTGCCCATTGAGGACTTGGGACAGACAAAAAGAGGTGTAGTACACTGGCAGAAACTACTTCTTCCTGACAGATATACTGATAGTAAAGACTGTTTATTGCTTTAACAGTCTCACCTGCAGCATCTCAAGCGTTAGAGTCTTCCCCACCGGTGTTCTCCCGGGGGGTCCTGAAGGGCCCACAGCGCCGCCCAGGAGCCTGTCGAAGACACCCTCCACCACCGGCTGCTCCTCTGGGCGGAAGCGGGCCAGCCGCTTCTGCACTACCACACTCTCCGTGTTACCCATGGTGCCCTGCAAACCAATGCACAGTATGGCAGAACCCACACGCATTATGTTGACACACAGTAATGAGAAAAAAATAAAAATGAATCCACCCTAAAACAGTTATCTTGTAATATTGTGGCATGGATCCTTTTTGTATATATCTAAATAACATCTAGCTGGCTACGTGTAATTGAAATGACATTCTCAGGAGTTAAGTGATGATGTTGTGAATCAGTTTTTGGAGTTTGACACTGAAGGACTGACTTTGCAGACTCATAGAAGTCTGACTTATTCCAGTAATATCAGTTCCAATTGAATTTGGCAATGTGTTGTTATCAATCAGTTGTAAAATGTCACCATATCCCAGCAAAATCCTCATGACTGGAGGTCATGTCCTTACTGAGTTGATAAATTATTTAAGATTACTTAAGAGAAGGAGATTGACAGTATTTCACAATTTTTTTAATTAATTATTATTTTGGGTCACAACCCATCAGACTGCGAATCAATTTCATAGTCATTATTTTCAGATAAAGCAACAAAACTGTATCGTCGAACTTTATTTTACCCCTCCGAATATTTTTCTAGTAGATCAACAACTTTCAGTGTCGTCTTTCACGACCAAAAGCTAACAGTTACGAGGATAAGTATGCGTGGAACAAATAAAACACTGTGGAATGTTAAATATAGCGTTAATGTGCTAAATAATAACTGTGTTGCTGCTCACTACGTTTTGTTGAATGTATTATGTATAATTGCTCTAACGTACTTGTACATGAAACGTCATACGTTAAATATAAAAGCAGCTGGCTCTTTAATAGTACAGCTAGCCAGCAGTTGTCTCTGTGGTTAAATGACATAAATGATCATCTTGCATCTTGGATAACTAACGTTAACTTAGCTGACGCTAGCTGGCAAAGCACAGCATTAACGTTACTTCACATGTCTTCAAAACACAAGAGCCTTGACACTTTGGCTGTAATGGCAATATGAAAGACGTCATGTTCTCCAACTATGTAACTTCAAAATGAATGCTGAATGTGTCGCTAACCTGTTAAAGCACAGCAGCTAAGCTTTCCATCCTGCACAAAATGTTAACTTCCTGGTGCTGAGCTATTGGCTCCTGAACCACACATGCGCAGTGTATCTGAAGCTGCGATGTCGGAGGGTTACAGCAGAGGGCGCTAGACATTAAGGAATGGTGTCCGCTCGGCGTGACGGAACCTTTAGGTTACGGTCGAATGGATGTAGGCTGAAAATAGGAGGCATATGTTTATGGTATTATTAAAAATATTTTCAATCATTGTAGAATTGTGATTATCAGATTCTGACCCATGACTAGGACTACTACAGACGCCGCAGTGACACGAATCAATCATGTTCTATGACCCTCTCGGCAGTGCAGACCAGACTTTACTGCGCATGTGTGGAACCCCAAAACTATGAGGCTATGTGAAGCCATGACATCTCTTGATTGAAGTCTCCTAGGTTTTAGGACTCCTTAAGAGTATGATCAGTAACACAATAGTGCGTTTTATTTTTGGCTAGTTTTATGACGTCTAGACCCACATCCTCTGTGACAGTGACATGGTCATAGAAATGTTATGCATGAGTAGCCTACAAATATTATAACTGTAAAGTTAGAGGTGAGATACATTTCAACTTTATTCTCTGGTGTTACCAATATCGTACTAAAGTAAAGGCACTGATGCTTCAAAATATTTGAAATAACATTTATAGAATCATTTGTTCTATTGTAAAAGTAAAAAGGAAAGGTTTGTGTGAATACATTATTTTTATAAAGGCATGAATCAAACTGTAGGGAAGTGTGGTTTACACTCAATGTTTAATCATTAATATATTTTCCAGGAAATAAATAGTAAATCCAGATTATGAGTTTTGGTCTGATGACATCACTGATCTTCACTTACGCAATTTGATCTTTTAACCCATAGTATATTTCACATGCAGACACACACATTACATGTCCCAAAAAACACTTTTAAAGCCACACAAAAAACCTGTTAATTTACAGTAACATGAGAAGGAACTGTAATTTCAGTCCTGTCCCATCTTTCACCAGTAGAGTCTGCACAGGAGTAGCCGAGGAGACACAGAGCCCTTTGCAGAAACAGCAGGCAGTTGAAAAGCGCCTTTTAAGGGCATGCGATTTACTATGTGAGAGCACTGAGCTGGGTGTGTTGCATTGTAATGAGGTCTTGTAGGACGGTGGATGCACCCACGTCGGCACGGCTGAATGTGAAGGTGACGTGCAGCCATCTGCCCACACCAAGTAAACAGACTGGTGTAAACAGGATACCAATGGTGAATCAGTGTGTGTGCAGCATAAGATAAAACACAGAGCAAGAAAAATAACTTCTGAACCTGAAGTGTTCTGGAGTGCTTTTACTGTACAAACAAGTTGCAAAGTTGATAACTGGTCATGTTTGACCTTGTAGCTTGCTTTTACCCTATCCAAAGTAACAGCCCATTTATAGTGAGCATTATTTTTATCTGTGCTGCATCACCAGTGTGATAACCTTTTGGCCTCTTCCTACTGTGGGTATGATAACCATGTTGGTACTTATCTATGTAGCTGTTGGTTACTTGTTCTTTCAGAGTCTACAACACTTCAGCTCAACAAGCTGAGACATCTGAACATGATGCAAGATCTGCAATGTTCAGTATGTGTGTGTGTGTGTGTGTGTGTGTGTGTGTGTGTGTGTGTGTGTGTGTGTGTGTGTGTGTGTGTGTGTGTGTGTGTGTGTGTGTGTGTGTGTGTGTGTGTGTGTGTTTTGATAAATTGAAAATGAGATTTGTCATGTCATAAGAGCACAAAGTGAAAAATAAAAACGCTTTTTGGTGCATATTTTTTAAGGACAAATGATTTTAACTTAATTAGATTTTAACAAAATCAGTTGATGGAGACGCATTTAAATAAGACTCTTAAAGCTTGGGTAGGCAGTTTGTATTTGGCTTCAATGGGCAAAAATTCTATAATAAATATCAGCATTTTGCAATTCAAGTGGTACCCCATGGTAGGCAGTTCTAGACTGTCCTAAGCCCATCCCACCAGATGAGCATGGGCATATGCTTCAAGTTTGTATGCTTTTCTTATGAATCCATACAGGCCTTAAATGTTTTGTCCAAAAATAAAGGAATGATAATACCAATCTTGGCACTACTACAATTTGACATTAACTTATTTAGCGTTCCTTAATTTCTAAGTTCTTATATGAATGCTGTGATTAATATATGTTTTCTTTGATTTTGAAACAGTAGCCTTATGTCGTTCTTGTTGTTGTTATATTTCACCCATGGATAATGTTAAATGCTATAACAAAGTGCAACAGTAGTACAAGAATAGCTGAATCACAAAGTCAGCAAACTGGATAATATCAGTTAGCAATATTCATTCAAAGTTTGCTAACATCATTAAAAGCTGGCGGTCATATCTGACCAAGTTTGCGAGTTTAGTTACGTATGAATTTAAACTTTTATATGTTTGAGGTAGAATGTGTTTCTTTTTAAGAAGTTTATTTATTTTCAGAATTCTGACTTTAAACCCCTAACTCTGACAGTAAAACTCATAATTCTGGCTTTCACCTAAAACTTAAAATTCTGACTTAAAACTCATATTTCTGACTTAAAACTTTGAATTCTGACTTTGTTCTGAAAGGCTGACTTTAGACTCTCAATTCTGACTTTGTTTTAAGAAGTCGGACTTGACAATCTGATTTATTTCTTTGTTCTAAGAATTCTGACTTAAAAACATAAACTTCTGACTTAATTTTCAGAAATCTGACTTTAAATGTTATTGATTTTTCACTTGAGGTCCAAACTCAACGCATTTTTCTCAAGGGCCTAATCGTCTTCTGTACAGGATGATGGCAATACTCTTTTCAAAAAGGTAGGTGCCACGCAAAAAAAGAGAATTGGCCATTCTTTGTTAAAAGTTGCAAAGACCTGTAAATGTCATCAGACCAGTTTACAATTTAGACCAGTCTCCATCTAGCTCCTTCTCTTTGCTGTTTTCATTTCTTCATTGGTGTTTCAAACAGGCACAGACAGAACCAGGCGATATACATGGTTCACTGATACATGATTGCGTATGTGTAGACGTTCCAGTAAAAGACAGAGACTTTCCTGATTACTATGAACTCAACTGTGTTCATGCTCCTACTGATTCAGCTGACAACAAGCTGAAACTTGACAAGTGAGTTCTTCTTTTCTCTTCCTTTTGCCCACTAAACCTCCTCTCAGTTGTATCCCTATATGGTAAAAGGCTCACTGCTTGGTGACTGCACAGGAAATCCACCATTTTAATGTCAAGTTAGAAAAGAAGAAGAGAAAAAAAGCCACACACCACACATACACTTTAATAGACAGAAATTGTCACTCGACTTCACAGTGATCTTACATATCCATTTCAAGAAAAGCTATTCTGCGCTGGCTTGCCTCATATAATTGTAGTCACTTGTACTTTCTGTGTTTTGTCTGTGTACTCATGCAGTAGTAAAGATCCTGAACATGATCTCATGACATATTCATTCATTTGAAAAAAAAAAAAGAAAGACACAATGACTTGCAGGAAAACAGTTTTAACCCAAAGCATATTTTCTGTTCAGGTTTTAACATAAATGGCATATGAGGACTGTTACAAGGGGCGTTGTGTTACCGGGATCTTACAACATAGCGAGTGAGTTCCTTGAAACATTTGTATAATGTTCCCAAGTGCTTTGCATTTTTACTGAAGGATTTCAATAAGGCAAATGGGCTAACTTGGGTTTTAGCCTTTTGACTTGAAAATACTTGATACCTCCTAACAACTTGAGACCTGACTTGAGACATGACTTGGGACTTACCTGTCCTGACTTGGGACATGACCTGGGACTTACCTGTCCTGACTTGGGACATGACTTGGGACTTACCTGTCCTGTCATGACTCAGACATGTCTTAGGACTTGACCTGGGACTCGACTTGGGACTTGATTGTCTTGAATTGGGACTTGACTCAGAACTCGCCTGTCTTGACCTGGGACATAACTTAGGACCTGACTGGGGACTTGCCTGTTTTGACTTGGGACATTAGTTGGGACTTGATCATCTTGATTTGGGACATGACTTTGTCCCCGCCTCTGCTTCTCTTAGTCTGGGACATTTATTTGGTTTCTTATAGAATTTTTTATAATTTCCTTGCGCGTATGTATGCACCATAATGTAGCACCTCAGGCTGCAGCTAAGCTTTAATCTTTGAAAAGCTGCGTGAAAAATGTCTTTCGTTTTCACGGTTTTCTTGGTAGATGACAACCCAATGAAAAAAGGATTTCTCTGTTATGTGTACTGGCTTCTGGTGACATGTGATGCAAGAATTATTGGCCACAATGAACTTAACCTTTTATGGAATCATCCTTGTAAAACTGAGACCATTTTCAACTGTGTAAGGAAACTGGAAATACTTGAATTAGAGTGAGCAACCATACAATTAACCCAACAATAGGAAACACATATATATACCGGATGTTCCGCGCATATATAGACATAGGCATATCATTTATTAAGATATCTCTTTCTGTCAGCTGCAGTCAGCTTCCTCATTCTGGTCACTGTGACGGCAGCTGATTCATTTGCAGAATAATCCAGCATGTCATCACAGATTTCATGTGGGTGTTCTTGGGACTTCTGCTTGACTGTAAAGTGCTACCTTGTAAAATAGACCTGCACAGAAGGCAGCCCCAGTACGCCCATGAAGCACAGGAGCTTAGATCAGTTTCATATCTCAGACAAGTTATCCGTCTGACATTTGCTCAGCCAGGTGAGAACAATATATATTAAAATCTGGAGGCACAAAAATAAGTGTATGGCCTAAAAATGCCTGAAAAATAATTGTATCACATTAGGGTTCTTAAAAAATAAGGACCACAACCACATTGCATCTCTTTGATATCATAATGGCTGCATTCAACTTCAGTTCCAGGGTCTTGCTCTTGCTAGGTCTTGCTAGACCAGAGCTATGTTATTAGTAACACCAGCTGTTCCTCCAGGACAAAGGTACAATCATATTACACTTCTGTTCTGTGAATACTTGCTCTGCTTCTTTCTAACTTTAGCTGAAGCTAATTCGACTTTGGTGCAAAAAAAATATTTGCCCGACAAGTTTGCACGTTTGAACGATCCATCAGAAACGGTGATGCATAGTGTTTGGAAATGGAGATGACATTATTCTAAAAAAGGTGCCATCTCCGTGTACTACACTATACCAGACTTCAAACAGCAGCATTGCTCTCATGCACTGTTTATAGTCTGTGATGACGCTGCGCAACTTGTTTCTATTACTGGTGGTGGAATACTACTTTTATTACATTAAAGCAAAGGGAAACAGCTAGCATGGCTCTGTCCAAACAAAAAACACTTAACAGCTCCTCTAAAGATAATTTATTAACGCATTCTATCTTGCTTGTTTTATTCATACAACAAACGGAATAAAAAAAAGGCTTTTTTTTTTTTTATTTCACTCTTCGGTTTTTGTACAGATTGAACAAACAAAATATAATGACTTAATTTGTGAGTTTTAGAGAGGCAGGTAGGTGTATTTTGTTAGTTTTGGACAGAACCAGGCTAGCTAAGCTAACCATAGCTTTATGACAAACAGTATGTGTTTACCCCAATGACGTGATATGAAGCCGTGACATCTCTCCTCCTTGCTAACAACTAGGAAGAGACTCAAAAGAACAACCATAAATAAACATAAAACCACTACAAAGAGACACAAACAGACTACAATGAGACAAAAAGCAACTACAAAGAGATGCACAACAACCACAACCAGATGCAAAACAAATACAAAGAGACGCAAAACGACTACAGAGAGATGCAAAATGACCACAAAGAGATGCAAAACAAGAGACGAAGAAATGACCACTAAGAAACACAAAGTACAAAGAGAAGCAAATGGACCACAGAGACACAAAATGACTACAAAGAGAAGCAAATGGACCACAAAGAGACAGATTATGACCACAAAAAGACAAAAAATGACTACAAGGAGATGCAAATGAACGCAAAGAGACAAAAAAAGCACAAAGAAAAGAGGCTTCACAATTTTAAAGTGTGTTTGTCTTGCTCCTACATAGGAGAGGTGGTGGGGCCTTTAGCATGTCCCAGTGCCTGGGGGCCTATTGTGTCAGGACTCGCCCATGCCACTGCCTGTCTGCTTTGACGTGTTTCTGTGTATCTCTCACGTAACAGGAGTACATGCTGAACTACAGCAGTTTGAGGATAATGTTGTTAAAAGTAAGAGCTAGGTAAAAATCTGCAGACAGGATCTAAATCAAATCGTACTGCTGTTTGATAACAATTTATTTTTTTACACATTTACCTGATTGCACTTAATGATTACTACAAGATATAAGGTATTTTTGTGTATCCAGTTTGAGTTTTCTATATCGTGAATCAAAAAAAGTAGCCATAGCTTACAGATCAGTGCCCAATTTCCCCCTCCAGTTGACCGCCTTGATTTACAATGAGATTACAAAAACAGGTCTTGGAGTCATTCAGAGTGCCATAAAAATGCACAGCCATTCTGGTTCTTGTCATAAATGTCTGCCTACAGAAGCTGTTGACCTTTCACTGTAACCTCATGGCTACAGAAGGTTCAATAAATGAATAACTATTTTACTGGGTGTCACTGATCCATGCAGAGCAGAGAGTTATTGTTTAATTAAAAGCAGAGCAGAGTCTTCAGCAGGAAATAGATCAGCGCAGTGTATTAGTGATTGGAGTGAACTGGGGGAGGAGGCAAAGTTGAATGGAAAGAGGAAGATAAAAAAAGACTGTAATTGTTCAAGACAGCAAAAAGGGGGTCAGAAAGCAGAATTATGTAATATATTGCTGGTCTAACAGAGACAGACAAAGGGAGCATGTAGATGGGAGGAGGAGAGGAGGTATGTGTCGCCTTAAGGTATAACATGGAGACGAGGGTGAGTGGAACTGTTGTGAATGATAGTGTGTTAAAAGACAAGGCCAAGAAACAATCCTCCAGACTAAATGAGTGGATGTGAAAAGGTTCTGTATGGTTACTGACATGGTATATGACTCACTGTACATACGTAAATAAAACATAGGTACAGAATAGTACTATATGTCAGGTTATAAGTGTGACTGTACGATACGTTGCAAAACAATATGGTACAATACAATGGGATATGATGCAATATATTATGATAAATAAGAAACAAAAATATGATGTGAACGATACAATAAATTTGCAATATGCAATGTGATACAACTTTAAGATTTATGAATCAAAACATACTGTATGATGTGATGCGATGCAATAGGATGAGATATGATACAATGGCATACTACACCACAACTCAATACAATTCAAAGAGATAAGTGACAATTATAGAGACATTTAGATACAATATGATACAGTACAATTATGGCTGAATTAAGGGCCTACAGGGCCCAGGGACCAAAGTGTCAGGGGCCCTGAAGGCCTTATTCACCTACAAAATATCACAGAAATTCTGAAGCAACCAGGAAGAGACTCAAAATGACCACAAAGAAACATAAAATGACTACAAAGAGACAAAAAGCAACTACAAAGAGATTTAAAATGATTACAAAGAGACTCAAAATGACTACAAAGAGACAAAAAGCAACTACAAACAGAATCAAAATGACTACAAAGAGACAAAAAGCAACTACAAACAGAATCAAAATGACTACAAAGAGACACAAAGCAACTACAAAAACACCAATAACGACTACAAAGACAAACAATTATTTAAAAAAAAGGCATAACAACCACTGACAAAAAGAAACTACAAAAAGACCAAAACAATAAGAATGTGACATAAAACAAAAACAAAAAGAGGCTAAACAGCTATAAGGTCTGTGTGTCTTGCTCCTATGTAGGAGAGGTGGTGGGGGCTCCTGCATGTCTGTGCCAAGGGGCCAATTGCCTCATAATCTACCCATGATGCAATACAGCTTGGTACAGTATAATAAGACAAACAACAAAATATAATTTGAGCTTCACACTTCAACTTCAACTTAAATACAAACACAAACGAGGACTTCTGAATAGTTTCAGTTTAATTATATTGAACCGCAAAGTCAGAGGCATTTTGGAAAAGCGGAGACGAAGAGAGAAGAGTTAATACATTCATCTTTGTTTAGTTTATATTCCCAACAAACTCACTATTTCCTCAAGTTTTAGGATTGTTTGATAAAAACCACAATGCCCAGCTGCTTTAAGATAATTCTGAGCCTATTGTAAAAATTAAACTGAATATTTGTGGCTTCTAAAACAGTTAGCTGGGGGTGAGGGCAATAGCTTGTAAAGCTGTGCAAGAGTATAAACCACCAAAGACCGCTAATTTCTACCTAAACAAATAAACTTTTAAGATCTGTGTATTATAAGTGTGTAGGTAGAATACATAAGCAAATAGCCCAGTATCTACTGTCTAGATATTTAGATGTATTTGGTGGAGAAACCTAGCTTGTAACGTTACACCAGAGAGACATTACGAGCTACAAGTCACTAGATGATCTGAATCTGTTATCTGTGTTCATGAACAGAACATCAAACACCATGACTTAGACTCAAAGGTTTGTTCACCTTTAAAATTGATGCTACAAACAGCCCAGTGGTGGTCACAACATTTACTAGCTTGCGGCCATGGACGTCGCAGGTGTTTCAGTTCAACCAGGGACCGTGTTAACTGGTGACTCTCAGCCAAATGTGTTGTGGTTGCTCATAGTGACGGCTATACCTAGGGTGTCCCCGTAAAAACCTTCAATCAGTTTTTATAAAATATGTGTTTATTATCTGAGCCAACCTTTAGTGTAAATTACCACAAGCAACCACGGACACATTTGGCTTAAAGTCACCAGTTAACACCCTCATTCTTTAATCTAAAACACCTGTTGCTGTGTAAAGCTGTCTGAATTCTGCATAAAATGAATTCGCTCTTGGAACTTTGACTCTGACAAACAAAAATGCAGCAACCAGACATTTTGATGCTGGTAACAGTTTTAGTGCAATGTTAAAAGTTTGCTCACTCATTTGGATGGTTGGGGCAAAAACGCCACACGAGCATGCTTATTATTTGATGAAACTTGCTTTAAATGAGCCTATAATCCCATATTCCCACTTCCATTCATCCTGACAAGTTTGAACTCGAGAAAATATATTGAATAACACTGGACTAACTTTGCAATACAGATGACATCATTAAGCCAATAGTATCATCTGTCATATGAGAGGAATATAACTCAGACGGTAGTGATAAAAGAAAATAATCAAAGTGACATCAGAGCTAACAGACACCCCACTGTCAGCTTGTGTTCAGAGTGTAAACGGACTCAGTAAACTCGGTAAACAGATGCTCATTTGGGGCGGGAGAATGAAGTGGCCCCGGGCTCGTTAGTCTCTGACAATGGCACCTCTGTGCCAACACTGTGCAGCTCTGGCACACAGGAGCTCTGAGAACTGACCCATTCACACTCACATTCCCTCCCTGTCACTATGTCTTCCCTTTTCACATGGCCGGGAAGAATCTGAAAAGAGACCCCCCCACACACCAACCCCCCACTCCCCATTTGCTTTGCTCAGTGGCGCAAATTTCAATTTCCAAGCCCCCTCCCCTTCGTCCTCCCGCCAACCATTATCTCCCCCTCTCTCTCTCTCTCTCTCTCTCTCTCTCTCCCTCTGTGTCTCTTTCCCTCTTCACGTTTCAGTCCGGTGTCCAACACCTTCCCAATTTGCATTTTATTTAGACTGACTGGCACATTGAAATTAAGTCGTGATGCCATTCCTGGATCCCAAAATCGTTACAAGTCACCAAAATAAAAGACATTTAGAGGTCAGAGTCGTATCGACTCTATAAAATCCCTGATGTGACTTAATGGGCAATTCACACCTTTGTAAAACAAATAAATTATAGACCTAAAAATGCAACATTTAAAAGCTCTAAAAATAGAAGAGCTGAGAGCAACTGAAGTTTGGTGACCCTTTAATAACACACCATGTAATGTCATCCATATGAAATATTGATTGCGGGAGCTTTAGACATAAATTAAGGATTTTAGAAATGCCTAATGGGAGGGAATAGATGACACAGAATATTTCAAGTGATGCCAGTTGCAATGCGTTCTAGAATCTGCTGGTAATGAGCTACCACTATACTCTTGTTAATTATTCATTTTACAACAGGCAAAGTACAACAATCGATAACAAATGCAAAAAGAAATGCATTACTATAGAAAAGACCTATTCATGGGAGAAGATATGAGGGAAATATTTCTTATAAATTAATTCATGACGTGGGAAGAGATCCGCCCTCCCAAAACACACACACACACACACACACACACACACACACACACACACACACACACACACACACACACACACACACACACACACACACACACACACACACACAACACACACACACACGTACACACACACACACACAGAGCTCATACACACCCAGGGTCTTTCTCTGAGACGTTATGAGCTCATTCCCACCATTCAGTCGCACACAGACGACTCGGAGCACGCTGATCCGTTTGGATGTGAGTCCCCACTGAGCTGTGACTAACCAAATGTTGAATCAATCAAACAGTGGCGACCAAGACGGAGATCGAAAGTGAAAAGAACCAACCGACCAAGTTTGAAAGGCTTTTATTTCTCCGAACTCCAAACTAAATGTCTTTCATTGTGTATCCACCGCTGAAAATGTAATTCAAGCATTTCAGCCTGTCGGTGTTTGGAGAAAAAAAAGACACATTAGTGGTGCAATAGAGATGTTTAAACTGGAGCAGACACACATGCTCTCACATCTACAGCAGCGTTTTCAACCAGTGTTGTAGTCAATACCAACTTAACTGAGACAAAGTCAAGACCCAGACCAAGGCAGGCCGCGACTGAGAAAAGACCAAGACCAGAGTGTATTGAGGCTGAATCAAGACGAAGACTTTGAGGGATTGAGACCAAGTGAAGACCAAAACCAAGACAAGATAAGACCAAGTTAAAACCTAGAGAGGAAGAGACAGAGTCAAGACCAAGAACAGAATGTATTGAGACCTAGTCAAGACCAAGTCCAAGATAAGAAAAGGCCAAGTCAAGACTAAGACCACAGTGTATCCAGGCCAAGTCAAGACCAAGTCCAGGCAGGGCAAGACCGATTCAAGACCTAGACCCGCGCTCATCAAAGCCAAGACAAGACCAAGACCAAGACCTGGAGAGGTTAAGACCAAGTCAACACCAAGACCAAGACAGGGTGAGAGCAAGTCAGGACCAAGGCCAAGACTGGACGAGACTGAGTCAGGACCAAGACCAGAGTGCATCATGACCAAGTCAATTACAAAGCCCAGGCAGGGCGAGACCGATTCAACACAAAGACCAGGGCTTATCAATGCAAAGACAACACCAAGACCAGAGTGTATCGACACTAATTCAAGACCAATAAAGGGCGAAGGCGAGTCAAGGCCATGAACAGGGTATCGAGAGATAAGAGCAAGACTTTAGGGGGCAAGACCAAGACCAGTGTTAGTCCCACACTTAGAATAATGATATTAACAAATAAATCAGACAATGCACAAGCAGTTACATTACATTACATTACATTACAGTCATTTAGCAGACGCTTTTATCCAAAGCGACTTACAGGAAGTGTATTCAAGATAGGTATTCAAGAGAACTACTAGTCACCAGAAGTCATAAGTGCATCTCCTTTCTTAAACAAGCATCTTAAAGCATAAGCCAGAGCAAAAGTATAGTGCAGAGGCAAATTACTATGAAAACAATAATTGCAACAGAGTAATACGAATATAATAAGTGCTACAAACTACTACGAATAGGATAAGGGGTTTAGTGATATAACCCCAGTTTTGGTCTAGAAATAATCGTCTTTGTCTGAGTAGAAAAGCCGTCGATTCCGAGACCTTCAAAAAGCAGACTTAAGACCAAGACCAATCTTGAGTTCTACTGACACCACTGCAACCAATGACATTACATGACTACATTCACCAGTTAACCCAATTTTAAAATGCCATCTTAACCCTCAAACCCAAAACAGCCTGTCATCATCACGTATCTGTGAGGGCACTTTGTGATCGTCATCACACAAACATGTGGTGACGTTGGGTGGCCAAAAGACAATTCTTGCCTTTTATCCCTTTCTCTCACACACACATGCTTGGACAGAGCACATGACTCGCTGTGGGCTGTAAAATATGCTGCTGTGTTGAGGAGGTCTGAGGAATGCAGGAAGGATCTGAGTGGTATGGCTCTGCAGGAACCAATCTGACAGTCCTTGTTTGGACACTCCTACAGGTCCTGTATGCCAACATCTCTCTCTCTCTCTCTCCCTCTCTCTCCGGAACTCACCATCACACAAACACCAATTTCTATTATGTGCTAGAAACATGATACATGATACAATCAGGGTGACTACTGTACATCTAATATCCATTACTAGTCCACAGTTCAGTCTAGTTTAAGTTCAGAAAGTTGCACTAGTCATGGTAAACCTAGGCACAACTTGTGTTTGAGTCAAAAGGATCTAAAAAAAGATGTTACTGCTGCATCTTTTTTTAGATCTCAAAAATACAGATTTGAAAACGGTTAAAGAAAGTTGTGATGTTATGGGAACATGAACGAAAGACGAAACGCCTCAAAATGTTGATGCTGTTTATGGGAAGATGAAGACAACTTAAAACAAATCCTTTAAGTCTAAGTGTGCTAAAGCTCATTTCTGCATTAATCTAAGAATCAAGATGCCCATAGATCAATCCTATTGTGATCAAATGGATCAAAATTATATATGAAATTTACAGCAATGTGGTTAATCTCAACTGAATTTTAGAATTCCTCTATGGGGAAATTAGTGAGTTAGCTAGCTTTAGCCAGCAGCTAAAAGAGTAGGAATGTGACAATTATTGTGATTGCTGATAACTTTACCCGGCTCATTTTCCTGTAACCAGTGCAGCATGAGAGCATGGTGGTATTAGCAAGCTAGCAAACTTGTTGGACATTTTCCAGCAGCCTTCCAGAAAAATACAGGAAGTCACAGAAAAGTTTAAATCCTGTTCGATCTGAGCTGTAGGCTGGAGAGCTATGAAGAGATGAAGAGATCTTGTTTGCATTCTTGATCGTCGACACATTAAACCTTCATTGCGCAGCATGAGACTAATAGCCTACATCCTAGCGTTAAACACTACAATTACACACAGAATTATCTACAAAATGAGGAGCCAATCAGCTGGATTGGGTCACAGTCCTGGTCACAGGCGTTTCCCATCATGCCAATGGGTCTTGCAGTCGGTGTGGTTAAGTCATTGGGTTCATTGTTGGCAAAGTGCGCATGACATCAGAGCAAGCCGGAATCAAGTCAAAGCATTGAAGTTGTGCTCAGGTTATCTGATTGCGGTCAGCTGCTGATCCAGATGTTCCTGACAGCCCAAGCCACAGGAGGGAGACCCACTGGAATGCTCCTGGTGGTAACAGTCCAGTTCGCATTGTTCATCCTGGTCTTAAGTCTAGATTGCATTCTAATCATCCCCCTCCTTTAGCCCACTAACCACCCCTCACTGACCAGATGTCGCTCTGTGAAGAGGGCTGATGTTTTATGTTGTAAGTAATGCTTAGGGTTAAAATGAAAAACACTGAGAGATCGGTCCGTGCAAGTTGGTTTTTACTGTACACTGTGATCTTTATCCCAAGTTATGATCCACATTTTCCCCGACTCCTTTGCAGTGATCTGAACGCAAGGAAGAGAGACCCCCTTGTATCGTCTGTGTTGACTTTGTTGACTATATGAATGAATGTGTGCGGTATGTACGGCTTCAGTACAGCCTCATGGAGCACTTAGCATGGCTGTAGACTCATAGTCTCACTTTTCTATTGCAAATTGCTTTGTGGTTTCTTAGGAATGAAAGATTTTTTTTTTAAGTGTATTGTGTTTATATATTCTGAGGTGGATTATTGCATCCAGTACCAAGTAGTTTCCTCATTCTTTGGAACCTGAGCACAACCACATTTTTGAGGAAATGATGCTCACCCTCAATTATTTCTCCGCGTCCCAACAGAAAATGAACCTCAATAACACGAGCCCTTAAAACACATCTTTAATTCCCCTGTGCTTAAACTACACCCTTCAACTCCTCACTTCCTCACAGCTTACTTAAAGCCTCAGCGAGCAATACCAGAGCTCTGTCATTATGCAACCTGCTATTAGTCCTGATAGATCACTGCAACCACCCAGTCAGACACACACACACACACACACACACACACACACACACACACACACACACACTCACTCGGCAGAAGCCTTGTTTGATCAGTAGCTGAGTCATGCCGACAGAACCATTAATCCATTCATCTGACAGCTGTAGCAGAACGACACACACATGCCGATGGCGTGTGGGTTTAAACAGCTGGATGGCCATCGACCGACCTGATACAGACCAGCAGACGTCACTAATGTTGGTAACCCGGCATCGAGAGCGACGGGAGAACAAGCAAATTGGGCCTCTTTATTGGAAATCAGTGACCAGCCTTTGATTATTTCACTCACTGGCCACGTCCTGCCGCGCCCATGTGAAGGCTTACTGACTGTGGAATCAGGCGTTAGGAAACAGTGTTCGATGGTTACACGCCTATCAGCGATGTATTTACCTATCCTGGTGAATGCATAGAATAACTGATTAAACACAGGGCAGTGAAAGGAGATATCCCCTGAGTGCAACAAATCTGATCATTCTCTCTACAATTCAATTTCAGAAAGGAAGAGTGGGATGTCGGCGTAGCAGAAACACAGAACTAAACAGCACCACAGCTCCGTATTATTACAGTAATAAGTAACCTAATAACGTTGCTAATGAAATGACTGACATTTAATAAGTAATGTATTCATTTATCCAGGTCTAACAAAATGAAAGCTGAGATTTGTGAGTAACGGTTAGGCTATAACAAAGGGACGAGGACCTAACTGACACTCTGTATGACTAGAGCACTTTGAAAACATTTAGTCTTCCTCCCGACTGCTGACTGCACTACAGCGGTGACCATGGAAACCCTTGGGAGTCCTCTAAGCTCCCAGAGACCGTTGCTCTGTGGACCTTGAATCAACCATTGCCAAAATGCTCTTATTACCTTATCCTACATTGATTACAAAAAGAGACGGAAAAAATATTCTAAAATTAAATGTGGTTCTTCAGACTTATGTAATGACGGGCCACCTCTGAGAGCATTATTGCACTCACATAACATTGTCAGACTCCTTATGGACAACTTAAAAAAACAAAGGAACAAGATTTATTGTCTTTTTTTATTCCACACATTCTTCTTTATCAAAACACAGCGCCTACATTACCAACGAACCACCAACAGTTTGGTTGGAGATTTGATCCCCTGGACAAAGACATGCTAAATGTCCCACTACCTCTACTGCATTGGAGCAAGACAGACAGACTTTGTAGTTGTTAAACCTATTTTTGTTGTTCTGTGTTTTTTTTGTAGTTGTTTTGTGTCTCTTTCTGCTCCTTCTGCATTCCTTTGTGCTCAAGTTGCATCTAACTGTAGTTGTTTTGTGTCTCTTTGTGGACATTTTGTCCGGCTTTGTAGTTGTTTTGCATCTTGTTGTAGTTGTTTTGTGTCTTTCTGTGATTGATTTGCATCTCTTTGTAGTTATTTTGAATCTGTTTGTGGTTATTTTGTTTCACTTTGTGGTTGTTTAGTTTCTCTTTGTGGTTATTCTGTTTCTCTTTGTAGTTGTTTTGTGCCTCTCGCAGTTGTTTTGTGTCTCTTTGTGGTCATTTTGTGCAGCTTTGCAGTTGTTTTGCATTTTGTTGTTATTGATTTGCATCTCTTTGTAGTTATTGTTTCTCTTTGTGGTCATTTTGTTTCTCTTTGTAGTTGTTGTGCATCTCTTAGTGGTTGTTTTGGTTATTAAACAACGTAACTGTCCATAACGCCTGCCTGATATACCACGTCACCTTCTGGGCCAGCATTAAAAAACACTGACATTCATCGTATGCATGGCTTGGGGGACGTACAATGCCAACATTTTTCCTAGGCTGGAAATCAAAAGTAGCCATCCCTCTTTGCAATCAAAAGTAATTAAAGTCATTTTAAATGCAATGTAATTATTATCATTATTTAAAGGCAGACAAAAGGTTGTTGGGTTAAAATAAGCTTGGTATAGGTGTTAGATGGACAGCTGTAAAAAAATAAATTAAGTTAAAATAGTAACTAGCATACAAAATACAGACAACATTTTTAACAGTAGTGGTGAAGAATAAGGACCACATAATTTACCTTCCTAAGGGATCAAAGCGATATTTGCAGTGTTGTTGAAGCTATTCAACCTCCTACAGCTGATAAGCTTATTAGGTATTGACCCTGTAAACTGATGTTAGCAGTGCGCTCTTCCTGTCTAAATGCTAGGTCATTCAACAGGTGAAGTACAAAATGTGCACATGCTTGTATTGATGAGGTCCTTTAGCTTGAAAGCTAATGTGGCCCTTTTTTGTTTTCAACAGCTGCAGTCTGCTTTTTAGTCATGTGATTGTCAACTAACGACAGATTGGTGACGTTACCGCTTCATGCAAGTAAGTTTGACACTCAATAACTTAAAGTTTTTTGTTTATGTATATAGAGAATCACCAGCATTATGAAGGCAACATGAACCAAAAAAGTTAAGAATAAATTTCGTTTTCATAAAAAAGTTAATTTTACAAATTTATTTCAGCAATGTAGCAGTTTTTTTTATTTTAGTTGGAAAACCTTTAATTCACCTTTTATTTTCTAACAAATCAGAGGGATTGTTGACACATCACTTTTATGTTAGATGAAATGTTGAAGAACTCTCTTTTTAAGGGTTGAAGCCAACAGAGAAACGAGTAACTAGCATTGACACAACCCAACATATTTGTGACCAAAGGACCTACTATTCATGGTAATGAAAGCTTCATAGAAACACAAAAAGACACTTTGAGAAGCAGGTTTTGGAAAAAAAACATCAATTTTATTTTTGAAATGACTGATCTTGTGCCCATTCAGTTTTCTTTCTTCTTTTTTTTTTTACATTATTTTTGTTTTTTGAAAATCTCTTCTGCCAATGACCAATAACAATGCTCTTAAAAATAAAATCAAAAGGTAAAACTCTTCAGAGAAAATAAAATTCATCTCAAAAACAAAAAAAGGTACAAGAAAAACATCCATTTATTTTTTTGCAGGGGGGGGAAGAGAGGGTTGAAACCAAATAAACAAGAGATGCTACACCCGAGAAATGGCTCCTCCGGGGTCAGGACGATGAGCCCAGGCCCACGTCGCCATGAGCCATGTGGAGATCAAAGTCCTGTCCCCATGTGAGGACGACAGCCAATCACAGTGTAGTGTTCACAAGCTCCCATGATGCCCCTCTCTCCCTGGGAGGCTAAGGCAGTCAAACACAGTAGGTTACAGTAGGCATGGATACCTTTGATTGGTAGATCGTGAGATGAAACACCGGAGGAAAAGATCTCCATTCTGGGAATCCTTCGAGATTTTGGGAAAACATTCAATACTTGACTATAACTGCTGCTGAGAGCTCAATATATATTAGCTGTTTCTCTGTATTCATATGGCATAATATCTACAGGCAGAAAGCCTCCTGTTGGACCATTCTTTGCCTCCTCTACAGATTCTGCCCCAGTTTACATTGATCACGTCCAACAAAAACTGGAGGGAGAAAGTAAAAGTGCATCGAAACAAGGTCTGCAAATGATCACACTCACAATAAAAAGACACGTTTGGACTAGTGATAAGGAGGGATTCACAGCAGTAAGCACAAGTATGAAGACAGGAGGGGGAATTACAGTCCGTAATGGTCGACTTTGAGGCTGTAATCCAAACACAGCTGTCTGGCTGGAGACAAAGTGGTAGCTAAATGTGTGCTTAGCAGCATAATTCAGGATTACTCAAAGCAGCCACCGACCATCGATCAAGGATACTGTTAGAGAGTGGAGATCTTTTCCTCCTGGAGGTACAGTGTATCATGACTAAGAGCATGCTCTGCTGTCAACACATGCCTGCAAGTAAAGAGCTTCCTTCAAAAAAAGAGACTCCGGTCCTCGTCAATGGACTCGTTCTTACAACATGATTCCCTAAACGCCATTTTGAAGTGAAACCCTTCCATTTTTCCCCCATCCTCATTACATGAAATTGTTCCTTAGAGAACAGTGCTGAAGCCTTTGACGCAACTTCCTGTTGCTGAACTGCAGCCCAGCTGAGATGAGGATGAGTGTGAGATGTTGATGCACAGCACAGTAGATAACCAACCACGGGCTGACTGGAGAGAGGGCAGAGGCCGGGAGTGGAGAGAGGGCACATTGTGACGGGAAGAGCGCATATACACCTGTTATTTTAACGACACGTTTGTGTGGCCATATTCTGCAAGAGCTGGCTTATTTGCTTTCTTGTTGGCAGATGGGAAGGTAGATACCACTCTCTTATCTGTACATTCAACATGAAGCTACAACTAGCAGCTGATTAGCTTAGCTTAGAGTAAAAATGGCAATTCGCTGTTTTACGGTAGGTCAAGACTGTTTCTAGGCCAGAAACAAAGACTTCCTGGAGTTTCCGCTTGTTGCCTGGCAACTGCTTACGTGTTGTTTTACACTTCAGTTTTTATACGGACAAACATACATTGTTGATTAGCAAGCTTTAAAGGTGCGGGTCAGGACAGTGCCAGGCTAGCCATTTTCCCGTTTCTTTAAGCTAAGCTAATAGCTAATAAAGATAATAACTCACTGCAAAGACCAGAGAGTGGTATCGATCTTCTCATCTTAAGGGCTTTACACAACGGGGGGGTTTCTTTTGTGTATTTCCCAAAATGTTCAATTTTCAAATTTGGAATCGTCCTTGAGTGTCACCTTGTTAGGGTACCTGTGTGCAAAATCTTAGGGTCTCAAGGAAGATTTCCAGTGTCGGCTGGGGGACAATTTGGCCCTTATCTGCCCCCAGATGTGCTGTGGACGTACTTTTTTGATATCCCAGATACACAAACCAATTCAAGCAAGTATGTGAACAACGCAGCTCACACATACAATACTAAAACCCAGTAAAGAAACGCTGTGATGCAGATCTTATCATTTAGAGGTGCACCAACAGCATCTGAACTGAGCCAATACACTCAGTAGCCACAGTCACAATGACGTGTTCTGAAGTTGTTGTTGAAAGTAAAATCAATAAGCTGTTAAACTAGTGGAAAAAAAGGGGAACACTGTTTTCTAATAAGCCAGTATTAAGCAGTATGAACGGTGTTGGTTAGTATTAGAACGACTTACACTGGTCCTTCAGACTGCTCATGGTGCACCTCGGATGTGTTTGTGCGTGCATCTCCTTTCCGCCATGCGCCCTCTCCATCCCGCCTCGCCCTCTCCCCAAGAGGTAGCGGCCCCTGCCCCAACCCCCTCCACCCCCACTTACTCCACCCCACCCTGACCACACCTGACCCCCCTCCCAACCCCAACCCCAACCCTTCCAGTGGACCATGGCACTTCTCTACTCGGCCTGTGCGTCATAGTTGGCTCCACCGGCCTTCTTCAGCTCTGTGCGGATGTTGTCCGCATCCAGTTCCCTCGGATCGCTGAACATGAACTCCTTGGCAAAGTTCTGCAGACACAGAAGAGTTCAGAAAACCCAAGGTTACTTTTCACTTCCGTACAAAGCTAATTATGGCTGTCTGATGTTTTACATTTTACAGAGAGCAAAACAATACTTTCATTAGCTTAGAAAAAATATAAACATGTTTTTATCGAAAATCCTTTTTCCTTCTAGAAAATATGACAAACTTCTGGATCTGAATGTGAATTTGATGCAAATTATAGTGAAGTCTGTCGTCGGCTCATTTTCCCGAACCAGTGTAGCATTACAATCACACAGCACCGGCGTTTTTCAGTCAGTGTTAATGACAATAGAGATGCTTTCCTACAGTGTGATAAGACTATGTAGAAGCAGCAATTTTACTCAGTTAGCACCTGGTTAGCTTGCTATTTCCACCATGATTTCATGCTACAGTCACATAACTTATAAAGCACCACATGAACTGCTGGGCTTGGTCTATGTTATTTTAACATTTAACTGGACTTTAAGGTGTATAACTTATTCATAGTTGTTACCATTTCAATTATTTAAAGCTGATCACTAGCACTAATCATTAATGCTGATTGCTAGCATGCTGATTGAAGGGAAGTTTCAAGTAGAATTCAAATAATCTGCACTAAAATGTCAAGATTGGACTTGAATCCATCCAAAATAATACTAAATACTTATATACACTGTCTTTCCAAAATATGTAGTTCTAGAAGTCTGTTGACAACTCACAGGGCTAGCTGGTGAACTACTGTAGCTGTCGAGCTGACAGATAACATGTCTGCACTAGTTACAATAGCTCTTATATATATTTCTATTTTCTCTCTAAAGGGCTGTACATGAAGCCACTGCATTGTGTCTTCAACAATTCATTCAATAAAGAGTTGATAAAAACACTAACTGTCAACACTTAGTTTTATACACAATAATTTACAACAGGTTATATAAATAACTGATCTTCTTGATATCTCTTTGGCAATAAATTCTGGAGAACAAAGAAACTGTTCTTTGTCCTCCAGGCCAGTTTATTATAGCATGGCTGCTTAGTGAAGCACAAGTTAGCACATTAAAGGTACCACGTGGGGCACTATGGAGCACTCCTCCACAGGGTACCGTTTAAAGATTGTTTCATGTTTCATGTTGTTTACACATCCAGCAGACACAGAGCAACACTAGCATTCATTTGGAATCGGGTTTCCACCTGATGACTGTAAGTAAAACATTGACTCTCAGTTTTTTCCCCCAGTGTTCATACAAAAGTATTGATTGTTGCAATTTTAACATGTAAATATAAAGAGCACATAGCAAGTTCTGCTAAATGTTTTACATTATTTGGGACTTTTTTTAATGCAGTCTAGAGTTCAGATTGTTTTTTGATTAAAAAAAAGATTCTTGTTCCAACTTTATGCAGTTCTCTGTTGCCATATTGCCTCTGTAACCGATCAGTTTTCCCAAAAGCAAACCATTATAGCTTCACTCTCACAATGGCTGCCATTACTGTAATTGCCACTTTCCCCACATGCGACACCCGTGAGTCTCTGACCTGCACGATCTCCTTGACCAGCGCCTTGTCGGTGCTGATCTTGGCGCGCTGCAGCCCGCTGATGTTCTCCCCGATCCAGGTAATGAGGGTGAACTTGGCCCGTTTGCTCATGGCGTCCCCCATCGTGATCCGGACGAAGGCAAACAGACGGGCGTCATCTGAGGGAGGAGACGAAAGAGACTGTGTTGAGACTGAACATGCGGATATTACAGCTGATATTTAAAAAGATGTGACACACTTAGCCCACCCCAGTGGGACACTGTTTGTACGTCTTGTGTGTGTGTGAAAGACAGACAAAGAGTGTGAGAAAAGAAGAGTTGCAGTGCTGATGAATACAAAAGGTTCTGCTTTTTTTGTAAATTCCACTGCACTGGCGGAGTCCCAGCAGCCCCTAACTGGGTGAAGTGTGTGTGCGTGTGTGTGTGTGTGTGTATGCACTGAGGAAATATTCAGGTCAACAGACTAAATGAGTAAAATCTTTTGTGAGCCTTGCACTTGTGTCCCAGTGACCACGCCCGTCACTGTCACGGTGGTCCACTGCAGAAGCCGGCTGACTGTGAAGAACGTGCAACAAACGCTAAAACATTTGTGCTACTTTCCTTTCCGACTTGTACCTCTTCGGGCCTCTAAATCCTATTCAAACAAAACAATGGGCCTCATGCAAAAACCACTGGTATGGACGGATTGGTTCTTAAGTGGCTTGTACAAGTGATTTAGGAGAACTTGCCAGGTTCACCAGTTTCATTACTTTTAGGCAATTTTGAGTTTGAAAACCCTTCATAAATGACACTTCATAATTATGTTGTAATCATTCTGTTCGATGTAATTCTTCATATAATTATATAGCTTAATAATATCACTATTGATTTAAATTGGCTGTTGATGCTATTGTTTGGCTCAGTGCCCTCTGACTTTTTTATGTTGTTACTGGACTGTGTTGCATCTTTCTGTTTCCAGAGAATTTTGTGCTCTGGGTCATCGGTTAGTTTTTTCCTTGTTCCTTGTGTTGCCTTCTGGTTTAGGGTTTCCTGGTTTTATTTTGAAGTTAACTCTGCACGTGTCTTGTCCATAGACTGTATATAAGAAGTGGACGTAGTCATCGTGACTTCCCCCATTGGTTTGTGGACTGAAACAAACTGAATTACAGCCGACGCCATTTTGTTGTTTTGCCACCGATGAACCATATTTGTAATGCAGAGGAGTGACGTAGAGACACCGCATACGGCTCTGGTAGCGGCAGCGACCGGTCATTCACAGTAGCCCCGCCCTAAAGCATACCTTATGGTCTATTTAACTCTAAATGGACCATAATTTACTAAATTAAAATCATGCTGTATTGAAGAAGACTTAAAACTAGAGATTCAGACCATAAACTCATTTTCTCATAGACTTCTATACAATCTGACTTATTTTTGCAACTAGAGGAGCAGAACCGGAGGTTGCAGCCTTGTCTCATTTTTACTTCCTGCCTTTGTTTGTTTTCCTGTCTTTTAGGATTTTCTCATTAGTTTCACCTGTCTCTCGACAGCCCTGTGGTCACCTGTGCTCCTGCTCACCTGTTACCACTTCCCCATTAACTCAGTACCTATTTATACCGGCAAACGTAATCTGTTCTTGCCGGTTTGTGTTCAGTTATGTTGCTTCGTCCTCATATCAGTATGAACATTACATTACATTTACATTACAGTCATTTAGCAGACGCTTTTATCCAAAGCGACTTACAGGAAGTGTATTCAACATAGGTATTCAAGAGAACTACTAGTCACCAGAAGTCATAAGTGCATCTCCTTTCTTAAACAAGCATCTAAAAGCATAAACCAGAGCAAAAGTATAGTGCAGAAGCAAATTACTACGAAAACAATAATTGCAACAGACTAATACGAATACAATAAGTGCTACAAACTAATACGAATAGGATAAGTGCAATAAACGAATACAATAAGTGCAGCGAACTGATACGAATACAATAAGTGCAACAAACTAATACGAATACAATAAGTGCTACGAGGAAGGCTCAGGGTAGTACTTCATGAAGAGGTGAGTTTTCAGCCTGCGCCGAAAGATGGGCAGCGACTCTGCTGTCCTGACGTCAGTGGGGAGTTCATTCCAACATCTACAACTGCAAAAAACTGTGTCACCTGTATGTGTTATTAATATGACATTGACTGAGAATTACGAGGCAAATCTTCCGACAAACTTTGTCTCGCCTCCGGCTCTAAGCAAAACTCTGATGGGTGTTGTCACAGCAAAAGCATTTTTTTGTATTTTCTAACAAGAGAGGCTCTCTGTGGATTTCTGCCATTTGTACAATCAGCACAGTGAAGCAATGCCCCTTCTGAAACTGTCAAAGAGGAAGAAAATAACCTGTCTGTTTTTGGCTGGACCATATCTATAAAAGCTCAAACATCTGAGAACATGATATGCCACAAAAAGGCCTACTGATGAAAGCAAATCATTTAAATTGGGAAGTGAAATAATCTAAATAAATGATATAAGAAGGAGAAGCTCTTTTGTAAAAATGTGTGAGGGGATTACTTTTTTCCTTCATTTGTAAATGCATCACAAACACGAGTTAATCTAGTTTTTGTGTAAAAATTATTTCCCGGTAGGATTAAATTGATTTACAAGATATTAAGTATATCAGTATTTGTGGTCATGTTCTCAGTCTCCAATGTAGCTAAAAAATGTCATGTGATAAGCTACTTCAGTACACTTAAGGAACAAATATTACTATTATAGTGTGTTGTAAGAAGTTTTCTGAATATATTGAGTATTGGTTCATACAAGAGGAAGGTGTTCTTCATGTCAAGGCAATGGTCACCGCAACAAAGACTAAATATCTATAAAACTAGACTACAGCTACCACTAGGAATCTTTACAACCTCCATTGGTAGTGTTGTATACCAAGTTATAAAAAACCTCTCCAATGCTAACCAAACATCCCTTTTCCTATTTTTCTTACGATTGGTATTGATGCTGGCTTCCCCTTGTTTGTAAAGCCAAGGATCTAGGCTACTGGCAAAAAAATTGCCACCAGATTTACCATTTCACTGACTGTCTTCTGCTTAAATTCGGCAGCAGTAACCGGCGGTGCACAGTTGCTAGCTACTAAATTGCTAACTGTGTATAATAAAAAGAATAAGCTCTCGATTTAGGTCCTGCCCTCGACGTCACATGATCCAACAGCTGACACAAAATACAGCACATTCGGTCCTTATGGTAAGTAATTGCTGAGGCAGCAAGTTTCGCTTCCGGCATCTTAGCTTAAATGAAACAATTCAACTGTGTCGGACACGTGCTAAACTAGAGGTACCCCCTCAAGGCCGAATCCTCCATCAACCAGCAAGTTGTGGTTTATGTCCATGTCTGTCCAAAAGATGTTTTGTGAGGTTACAGTGACCTTTGACCTCCAATTCTAATTGTTTATTACTTGAGTCCAGGTGGACGTGTGTCAAATTTGAAGAAATTCCTTCCAGGTGAAATGTTTCGTTCATGAGAATGGGACTTACAGACAACCCCGAAATCATGCGTCTTTGCTGGTAAAAAACTGTATGAGAAAAGACTAAACCAAGAGTTAAATTTCATCACATTCCTTTCAATAAGCATCTCTGAGATTCATGGATATTAGATATTTATGATTTATGTTTACCAGCAGTTAAAAGCACCATGGTGGGGGAGACAACTATGGAGGAAGTGATGTTTTTAGTGGTTAAACTTGGAGCTCACAAGGCTTTTCAGTGATCATTTTCTAAATGATGACTTTGTATGGGAATAAACACATTTTACTTCCAGTAAATTATTCACAATAAAAGTAGTATTTTTTGTTTTTATTGATGAACAGCCGCTAACTTAAAAAAGCTCAGCTAATTTGGTGATAAATACATTTTCCTATACATTACATTACAGTCATTTAGCAGACGCTTTTATCCAAAGCGACTTACAGTCAGTAGTATATTACATATCATTCACCCATTCACACACTGATGACAGGGCTACCATGCAAGGTGCCACCGTCAGACTCTAACTAACATTCATCATCCAGTCCACACCGATGGCAAGCCTTCGGGAGCAACTTGGGGTTAAGTGTCTTGCCCAAGGACACATCGACTGCCGAAGCCGGGTTTTGAACCACCGACCCTCTGATTGGAGAACTACCTTGCTCTCCACTACGCCACAGCCGCTATAAATTCTTTGCAATAAAAGGCCCCCCTTTATGTTATGTAAAATTGAACTTCAATATTCTACACATTGGTAGCTGTGTTGTAATCTTGATTTAACATTAGGCTCTCTTAATCACAGAAAGCTGTGTTTAAAGGGTTTTAATTCCAGATGGCCTTTTCGTTTTGAATGTAATACTGGCAGAGACATCCCTCTTATAGTTTTTGTTATAGTTTGTGAACTGTTTTAGTTTGAAAGTCCTCTCCTCTTACATTTTGTCTTGTTTTACTTCCTTATCACACTACTTTTCCTTGAGTGTTTAGTCTCTGTGCTACCCTGGTCTTTATGTCAGTTAATCTTCAGGGCGAATAGAGTTTCATTATCTGTTATCTACCTTAGACTTCTATTTGATTAATAGTATCTTCATTGAATCTGCCAGGCTCTGACGCTGCCTTTGGGTGCTCCCCCCTCGTGCTCCTCCATCAGCTGGGACAGTTTCCGTCTGGAATTAACATCCTTACTGAATAAACAACACACACACAAAGTTTGGAAAGTATATCGTTTAAGACCCGCTGAAAGATCTATTAAGGCCAATAACTGATGAAAGCATGTCCCACTGTCAATAAATTTACCAAACGTCCATTGCCCTGCAGTAACCCTACTGCAGTGCACCGCTGGTTGACAGAAACCAAGCCAAAATTGTTCACGTGGTCACTTTTTAAGTCCCACCGGGCAGCATTTTTTATGAAACATCATCCTTAAACTCAAAGTGGAGCAGCAACAGTGAAGAGAATCTCATCTCCACTGACTGGGACAGTCAGCATCACACATCAACCAGTGTCTGCAACACGAGCCCACTGTGTGCAGCTCACTGCTGGAGGGATGGACGTATTCATCAGACAGAGTGATGGCCAAAATTGAAGAAGCAGAGGCCAAGATATCCCGAAACACTGGATCCTACACTACCCAGTATGCAACTCACTGCCGTATCTCTTTAGACCCTCCCTGACTGGTAGATGCCCACGTCCTGCATATACTTATATATACTATTTACTTTACTTCCCTAGTCTGTAACTCAGGTGACGTGAAGGTCACTTTATGATTTTAAATTAAGATAATTGAATTTAGAAGGATAATTTATGAAATGGTCCTGAAGGTGGTAACGGACTGTTCAAGCCCAGTTACAGTTAAAAGCTCATTTGATATTACTGAATGGCACTAAGCGTTCTCACAGTGCGACCTGTATTATCTCTATGTACCTGTTGAACTAGCTGATTTGAGACTTTCCTGGCAGAGCCTCAGTAGCACTGATCTCAGATCAGACCAGCCGCGCGTTTACAGGAGCAGCCACTATAAAAGAGTGTTATCAGAGGACATCGCTAGTTTCGACACCTTGCGTGCGCACACACCACACACACACACACACACACACACACACACACACACACACACACACACACACACACACACACACACACACACACACACACACACACACACACACACACACACACACACACACCATTGTCACCGTTTGAGATGCCAGAGAGGAACTAGTCCAAACACATACACTTCCTCACTCCTGTTTCCTGGTTTGTCTTCTCTTCAAAGCCGTGCTGACTCTGCAGTTTTCAATGCAGACGGCTTCTCCTCCCCCTCCCCACAAACTCCTGCTCCTGCTGCAGAGAAAGCTGCACCAAAACTACAACAATAATGAGACAGCATAGAAAGACTTGTCGGGAGACACGTTGCGCTGCATAAAATGACCTCATTTTGGCACAGCACAGGTTGGGCGGGTGACACCGTGTCTTCCTGTGTTCGCTCTCCGAGCCCACGCTCAGTCCCTCTGCGACACACGGCCTGGAAACCAGAGCTGTCTCCTGTGGACAGTGTCAGGTGGGTTCGGCGAGGAGTGGTGTTACCAACATGTTAACTGAGTCCAAATTTGGTCTTGTTTTTGATCTACTTTAACAGCAGGGCCCGAGGGCGGCCATCATTTAATTTGGTGCGGTATCCCCAAAGGATGCTTATTATTTTGGTGACGACCAGATCTATTATATCTAGGGTCCTTAGAGGATGAGTTTCACTGTTTTGGGTGACCATTGCTCTAGTGACAACACTGAACAAATAATTTCACTTGTCTAAAAAGACACATTACCATTTAAGGTACTGAGCTGATTCATGCTCCCCAGAGGATGGACAGTTTTTATTTTGACACTGCACCAGCTTTCATTTTAGGCCACCCTCAGGACAAAATGTTAACTTTGCACACACGATATCATCTACTTGTCATATTTACAAGAACTCACAAGGAGTTAAACCCCTTTCTTCTGGCACTGCCAGAATCCTCTGGGGACTATGAATAGGCGTTTTCGGACCATAGGAACAGTTTCATAGTTTCTAGAAATTAGTTCTAAGAACCCCCTTTTTAATTGTGTCCACACAGCAAGAATAATAGGAATGATCTTATAGGAACCATGAGTGACATAAGCGTTCAGGATTTGTTGAACACATTAGCCGATGTAGCAACAGCAACTGCCATTTTAAAAACCTTTTGGCCGTGTTATCAGCAGACATTGCAAAACACAAAAGAATTGAACACACACCTAATGAGCAAAAGATCGACTGAGAGCTGCTGCACCGCAAGCTAAACCAGGAGCACAACGGCTAACTAAGAAACGTTACAATGAATAACCCAGTATCAAAATGGCTAACCCAGTAGCACAACGTCTAACCCAGTAACATTAGCACAAAGGCAAACCAATTATCACAAAGCACACCTACTGAACCGAAGAAGGTGATTTGAACTGAATTCTCGACAGGTACTTTTGGTTAATGGCTGTTATTATGCTTGTGTTTATACTGGAGGATTGGGGATTGTAACAGAGTTGCTTATTTCTTGTCATATTACTAACTATGTTAAGGTATGTAGTTCTTGGGGGAACTCCCCAGTGGTATAAATCCTCTGAGGACAATGAACGTCTGAAACAAATTCAGTTGTGACAGTGGATACGATATATGTCAAGCAAATTCAGTCTGGACAAACGTGGTGGAGGGAGCGACCAACACTGCCATCCCCAGAGCCATGCCTATCCGTCAGGGGACATTCAGGACTGGATCTCCCATGAGCTGATAGTTTGGTGACCTACAATGAATAAATCATGACACTGACTAAATAAGTTATTGGTTGTTGCTACCTTTTGTCAGCAGAAATACTATTTTAAAAGTCCTGGTGGCAATTCTAATTACATGTATGGATTCACAACTAGATAGTACTGCATGCTATCTATCTTCTTGCATTGACCCAGCTTGCGCACAACATAATTCACTATGCACAGGAGATCCCTCCTCTTCAAGCCTCGGTAGACGAGCCGTCTGCAGTGGCTCCTCCTACACTTTTTTTTTTTCTGCAGAGTAACAACTTCACTGCTAAATAAGGAAAACAAGCTGTGTGATAATGTGTGTGTGTGTGTGTGTGTGTGTGTGTGTGTGTGTGTGTGTGTGTGTGTGTGTGTGTGTGTGTGTGTGTGTGTGTCATCTCAGAACAGGAACCGACGGCAAACGCACTGGCGGAGCCGGCGTAAAGCGTAGTGATAAATGAGTTATTTCAACATAGGAATGTGAGCTCAATAATGTCAGGAAGCAAAAAATAAAAAAACCTACAGCCCCAAGGCAGCAATCTTTAACAGACAACACATGCAGGCATCAGAAAGAGCCACACCCAACATCTGAGCAGATGCTTTACTCTTCAATATTTTTTTTCTCTGTTCATTCCACCAGCAATCATAAGTTATTTTTGCTTACTCGGAATCATTATCTTTTTTGAATATTACCCTTTTTTGTCTTTTTGTGATGAAGAAAAATGGACTCCATGCAGACAGAGATACTAGTAAATACATTAGCTGTGCTATGAATTCAAAGCAGACTTGATCATTCATTTAAAATCACACCCACAATCAGAAAATACTATTTTTAATCATGCATTTCTTTCATGCAGCTGCATGTAAAAGATTTTGTGGGAGCATTTTTGAACTGAAAAGCAGCGACAGGTGACCATAAATACCAACTAGTAAGAAACCTAAAGTTTTAAGTTTGGACGTCTTCCCATAGTTATTCAGGAAACAATAAAAAAAAAGACCTTAACTGTTCACCATGTAAAAAAAAAAAAACCATGCAGGATATTGTAGAAGAGATTACGCAGTGAATACAGTGGTAAGTGCTTTGACAGTGTAGTTAGGCTACAGGGCTCAAGGCCAATGGGTGACGGAGCACCGAGAGTCTTAAAAGATTAGTGTGCTGCCAAGTCAAGCTGTGTGGCCACATCCAGCAGGCCGTTTAGCCCTTCCAGAGACAGAAGACACAAGCACACACACACACACACACACACACACACACACACACACACACACACGGGCCAGCAGCAGGGAGGATACATTACACCAGAAAGGCTTGGTTGACAACTAGGGTGGAACATTCTCAAAAATAAGATCCACTCTTTACCTGTGCACATACTCTTGAAGTCCTCATAGTCCGCCCCTTGTCCCGCAGGCACGATCATGGCGCCCTCATATTTGAACACAGTCCTGGAGGATGCAGAAAACACCGTGCGTTATTCATCACCATCCTGTCTCATGATGCGTTGATTCTCAACATTGTTATGCACATCGGGACCATTGTTTTTTTGCATACACAGAAAGGCCAAAATACACCCAATGCAAGGTGGTGGGGGCGGGAGGGGGGGGGGGGGGCTGTGTGTCAGCCATGTGCATGTGTCACTACTATAACGTTATCCTCTCTGAATACAGGACAAAGGAAATTACTTCTGCCCCGCTGGGGCCTGATAACTGTGCAGTGTGTGACCGCTAATACAGAACGCAGATCAGCTAGATCGGATCAGCTATAGGACGGCACGCTGAATGCTTGAATGTGGGCTATTTGAGCCGAATATTGTTACAAGCCGAAGCTGTTTTGAACTCACGGTATCAAATTCAGTTTGAAACAATTCGCAAAGGTTTGAGCTGCGGGACAAACCCCATCCAATGTGGCATCAGAGCCAGCGGGCGGAACCACTTTGATATACCGAGCGATTTAAAGTTACCTTGGTTAAATGCAAATGTTCATGCGACAAAAAAAATACGGCACATTACATATTCTACGTCTGTAGAAATCGATCTTCCATTCGGCATGTATCCGGTTGGCCAAACTGTGCTTATGCAAAATAAAATGTATTTTTTAATTTAAAAAAAAAAAAAAGGTCCGTCTCTTATTTCAGCACCCTTTGCCACCGAAAAGAAGGCGCAGTGGGCGGTAACAGACTATGTGAATAAAAAATTCTAACGCAAATTGGATCGGGAAAAAAACGGATTAATTGATGTATTGCAAGGTTGCCGAAGTATATAATAGCTATTGAGTTTTCGTTATTCATACGAAATCGACAGTTACATGTATGACACATTTTTTTCTACAAGCACGGACATATAGATTAGTCCCATTCTATAACGGAGTATGGAGCAGTATCCATGTCCGCGCACTCACCAATTGATGTCCGAATTATCGTCTCTGACTTGGTTGTAAGCCTCTCTGCAAGCCTCTTTATCGATTTGGGTTGCCATTTTTTCGTATAACGTTGAAAAGGGAGTGAAAACAGTCGAAGTCACCGGTGTATCAGTCCAAAGCAGGGAGAGCTATCTATCACGGTATTAAAAGCAGCTAACTTATACAGTGGATGCTGTACATCCGAGAATTGATAATGATAACGTTATGCGAGAGGCTTCAATCCAAAATCACGACCACCGCACTGGAACGACTGAGCCGGTCGGATGTAGCGGAAAGAGGCGGCTCCTCTTCTAGCAGCTGGGTTTATTTCCTGTATATCGCTACTTTATGGGCGTTGGTGATGCTAGTCGAGCAGGTTGCCAGCAGAGTAGTCCCTAAGACGCTGGATTCACCTTCTCCTTGTGAATGGTCAACGGTATGAGGGCCGCTGTCAAGGCGGACACAGCGTACAACTACGTGTTCCGGTGAGGACTTTCAAAATAAAATAGTAAAAGTATTGAAGGGGATGTCTGCAGTCAAATGGCTGTTGTGATATTATATATGTTCACACAAATGTATATAAATCCAAAGATACATTTCGCAGTCAGAGATTGGTGTCATTATTTTCTTAATTACAATTAGTGTGTATCCTTAGATGAAGACACCAGTAGAGACTTTCAATTTCCTTTTAAAAATAGGTTTTCTCATTAATTGAACAGCGTTTTATCTTTATAAGCCATTTCCTATTTTGCTTTATTTGATATATATGTGATCTGTTAGGGAGATGAGAGTGGAGGGATTATTTGTTTTACATGATGCCATGATCCTGTGTACTACGTCTGAAGTGCTCTGTTTTCAGACAGAACACACCCAGTAAAATGAGCCCATACAAATAACATCAAACAAACACATACACTATTGGCAGTATAAAATCTGATCTACCTTATCTGCTGGTTACACTGAATGGTCCTTTATTCTATTGTTCTTTTTTTATCCATTCGAATCCATCCATCCATAACTGCCACCGAAGACAAAAGAGTAAAATCTTAAAATGCATTTAAAGGAACAGTGTCTAGGCTTAAGCGACTTCTATCTGTGAGGTTGCAAAAATGTAGACACAAACTGCTCATTCTGAGGAAAAGAAAACAAAATCATTCTTATGTTGTGTGATTATACACTTAACTTAACATGCTCATGTTATAATATATTTCATTTCTGCCAATAGATCCACCTATTAGCTACACACCCTTCCATAATAAGTACGTCTTTGAAATTCTGGGAGGTATAATATATTGTTGGAAGTACAACTGGCAAACAAACCTTTATTTTTTACGCCAGAAAATACTAAATATTTGATTATTCTTTTTCAGTGAGACAGGCTACTGTCTTATTCTGTAAGTAAAACAGTCAACTTCCGGTTTCAATTGGGCTAAATGGTGCAACTTGCCTAGTGCAGCGGTATTAAAATCGACCAATTGTGTTTCAATTGTTTCATTTCAGTTATAAGATTTTGTCATCAAGGGGCCGATTAATTTTAAATACAACCCACACCTTCATATTCTATGTTATACAGTACATAACTGTTCAGTATTGTACTACATCAAATACTGCAATATGCTGTTCATTACAGCATCCTTAACTGTATAGGCCTACAACTCAGTGTGGCTTCTCTACACTTAAATTCAAATTACGTACAACTCCAAATTACACTGTGTCTGTCAGCAGGGCAGGGGCTGCATGTGTATGTATATTATATGAAGTACTACATGAAGTACTGTATGACGTATCTGTTGGTACAACAGTCAGACAGCACAGAGACTAGAGACGTCTTCCCACTCTTCCAGGGAGCAAACATCAGCTCCACCTGCTCTCTGATGACCGACCCTGGACCACCACCACCTACCCGGTCTGAGCTCTGTCACTCTGGGTCTTCTATTACTGCATCACCCTGCCACCTGCTGGTCCACCAACAACCCATCACACCCCACCTGTTACAAGCAAAGTGGTGCCAATGACTCAGGTGTTAATGGTACAATTCAATTCAATTCAGTTTATTTTGTATAGTCCAGAATCACAAATTACAAATTTGCCTCAGAGGGCTTTACAATCTGTACACATGCGACATCCTCTGTCCTTCCCTCACATCGGCACAGGAAAAACTCCCCTAAAAAAACCCTTTAACAGGGAGAAAAAAGGAAGAAACCTATGGGAGAACGACAGAGGAGGGATCCTTCTCCCAGGATGGACAGAATGCAATAGATGTCATGTGTACAGAATGAGCAGCATAACAGAGATACAACACATTCAATGTATATGACATAAATGATTCATATAATAAGACTACTTATAATAACATCAGCAAATATTATAGTAGAATTATAGCCATGAAAATAGGGATAGTAATGTGATTAATAATAATAATCGAAGTAGCAGTGGGTGTCAGTCGGCTCACAGCAGGAGGCACGACTACGGTCCAGGTACCACAACGATTCATGGAAACCTGCAGAACGAGAAAGCAAAAAGGGCTTCAGGGTGGAAGTAAAGCTAAAATGCTTAATGGTACAGGTAATAGTAATGACCGACCCTGATTATATACAATCTGATTATATAGGAATATAGTTATTAACAGTGCACATTAAAGGAATTCATAATCCATGTTTAAGTGTAATGTTGATGTAAAATGTAGAATTCAAGGTCACTTTACATTATATATGTATAAAATATTTCAAGGCATTCATAATATTAATTTCCAGTTGTTTTATAATTTTATACAGAGAAAAACAATTCAACCACAGTTTTTCTATCTGGGTTGAATGGGATTATGGGTCAGAGATTGTTACCACGATGGCGTCGCAACCACGTAAGATGTAGTCATGAAACTTTACAGTTGTATAGTTGAGATCAAAATTAATTTCCACATAGAAGATGGAAGATAGTGATCAAGGTGGCGAAGGGGCCATTGGACCCTCAACTTTACGCCCCTGGCCCGATTTGGCATCACAAAACTGTAAAGGTGTGTAGTGTGACATCAAAATTAAGGCCAAGTACCCCTGGCCCAATTTGATTTCACATTTACGAGTTGTGTGATCCCATCGCTTGATGGTCTATAGTTGTGTTTGAATTCACTTACATAAAAAAAATTCACAGAATGCACCCCAATATCCAAGTTCATTATGGCCTGCTTCCCGGTTTAAGAAAGGAGATGCACTTATGACTTCTGGTGACTAGTAGTTCTCTTGAATACCTATGTTGAATACACTTCCTGTAAGTCGCTTTGGATAAAAGCGTCTGCTAAATGACTGTAATGTAATGTAATGTATTGAGCATGGGTTAAATGCCTTTGAAACGTTCGGTAACATTGCGTGTCTTGAATGTACTTGCGTAAAATTGATTGTGATTGGTCCATTAGGAGCCTCTTATTTCCTGGATCTTATTTAAAGCCGGCTCCGTTAACCTAGCTGGTGTCAATCCTAATGCCGGCTTGACAGGGTTTGGCTTCAAAATAAAAGGGCAAAATAATGAAGTAATAAAATGTCCATGTGAAAATAGTAGACATAGACATAGACAGATATATTTTTGAGAGACATTTGGTTCCTGGTAATAATTTAATTTATTTAGATTAATCAAAAACACCCTTTGACTTGCGATGCCTGTAGCAAAACACTGTTTCAGGGAGTGATAAAGGACACATGAGTTTAATTTGAAAACATAAGCCGGAAGTCCATTTGTTTATCCAGGCTAGCTGAAAATGCTTCATTGTTGAGCTCTTTCTGTGGCATAAGAAACCATGTTTTTAAAAATATGTCTCTGTGCGACGTGAGTTTGTTACAAGAGACTGTTTGTAGCAAGCAGTCCCGTTTGTGTCGTCGTTGAAAAGCGTTGCGTGTTTATCGTTTCCTCAAAAAAAAAAAAGGAAACTGCTTCTTCTGGTGCTAAATCGCTGTCACAAGAGATGCTGTTGACGTCACCACAGCGTACTCAGATGTCTTCTTCTCCACGATAATCCCAAATGTGAGCACTTGTCAGTTCATAACAATATAAGCTTTTTTTAGGGTTTGAATCAGAAAGTGACATAACTTTCTTTTTCTTTTTTTTAGCTAACAGTATAGGGAACATATCACAAGCACAGAAAGACAGGGACAGTAGGTCATGTACTCATTTAGGATTCAAAGCTTTTCTGGTTGTGACTTCCAAGATCGATTTACTTAACTTGAGGGATGGGGCACGATAAGTTAGGGCAGTGGTTCTCAAATTGGGGTACGTGAAGGCACTCCAGGGGGTACGTGAGATTTTTAAAAAATATATTTAAAATTAGCATCCATTCAAAAATCCTTTAAAAAGAGTTATTTAATAAATATTCAAAAAATTGTAAGTGTAAGTTCATGAACTGAATTCAATGCAACAATGCAATCGTCAGTGTTGACAGTTTAATAAATCAGACACTGATGGCAGAGCGCTGTGTATTACATCTTTTTTTCAACCAAAAATGCTTTGCGCTGGTTAGGGGGTACTTTCACAGGGGGTACATCACTGAAAAAAGGTTGAGAACCACTGAGTGTCCTTACACACTAGTACTACACTCGTGTGTGTTTGTGTGTGTGTGTGTGTGTGTGTGTGTGTCCCCTTTAGATGATGCCTGTCTGAGGGAACATAATGGAAAATGGCAAACCGAGTCGTGTGTGTCGGCCCCAGTGCATCAGTGAATCGTCCAAGGTCAGTGTGTGTGTGTGTGTGTGTGTGTGTGTGTGTGTGTGTGTGTGTGTGTGTGTGTGTGTGTGTGTGTGTGTGTGTGTGTGTGTGTGTGTCAGACTATGACACACACATATATGAATAAAAACAAAAAGCTGAAGCCCATCTCATCAAATGGTCAGATAACATTTTTTTTGAGAACATTTAATTTCCTCATTAATTTAAATACATTATTTTAATCTTATGCAATTTGTCGTGAGCAGCACCGATAATTAAAGGTACCCCAGGGGAGTTTTCTTGTTAATAAACACAGTACATTCAGTGTTTCTCACTAAAACTCATTATGCGTGTCCCCGAGGACAAATAATTGTATGCATTGTACAATCAGCAATACAGGGATCCACCTTAAAGAAAAAAGGTTGCTACTCTCAAAACTTAAAAAGTTACCATCAATGATATGACTGGTCATATCCATAGACTTTATTAACGAAGCGGACTTAGTCACTGTGCTAACACCAATTGTGTTTGTGTGCTGCTTTTTTTTCTAAGCCTTGTGTGTCACCAACTTGTTTTTTTGGGAACCAGAATTGACATGATAGGGTGTAGCTTTGCACAACCGAACGTTGATAAATACATTTTTAGGCGACCAAATACAGTGGGTACGGAAAGTATTCAGACCCCTTTAAATTTTTCACCCTTTGTTTCATTGCAGCCATTTGCTCAAATCGAAAAAGTTCATTTTTTTTCGCATTAATGTACACTCAGCAACCCATCTTGACAGAAAAAACCAGAAATGTAGAAATCTTTGCAAATTTATTAAAAAAGAAAAACTGAAATATCACATGGTCATAAGTATTCAGACCCTTTGCTCAGTATTGAGTAGAAGCACCCTTTTGAGCTAGTACAGCCATGAGTCTTCTTGGGAATGATGCAACAAGTTTCTCACACCTGGATTTGGGGATCCTCTGCCATTCTTCCTTGCAGATCCTCTCCAGTTCTGTCAGGTTGGATGGTGAACGTTGGTGGACAGCCATTTTCAGGTCTCTCCAGAGATGCTCAATTGGGTTTAGGTCAGGGCTCTGGCTGGGCCAGTCAAGAATGGTCACAGACTTGTTCCGAAGCCACTCCTTTGTTATTTTAGCTGTGTGCTTCGGGTCATTGTCTTGTTGGAAGGTGAACCTTCGGCCCAGTCTGAGGTCCTGAGCACTCTGGAGGAGGTTTTCTTCCAGGATATCTCTGTACTTGGCCGCATTCATCTTTCCTTCAATTGCAACCAGTCGTCCTGTCCCTGCAGCTGAAAAACACCCCCATAGCATGATGCTGCCACCACCATGTTTCACTGTTGGGATTGTATTGGGCAGGTGATGAGCAGTGCCTGGTTTTCTCCACACATACCGCTTAGAATTAACGCCAAAAGTTCAATCTTGGTCTCATCAGACCAGAGAATCTTATTTCTCATAGTTTGGGAGTCCTCCATGTGTTTTTTGGCAAACTCTATGCGGGCTTTCATATGTCTTGCACTGAGGAGAGGCTTCCGTCGGGCCACTCTGCCATAAAGCCCCGATTGGTGGAGGGCTGCAGTGATAGTTGACTTTGTGGAACTTTCTCCCATCTCCCTACTGCATCTCTCAGCCACAGTGATCTTTGGGTTCTTCTTTACCTCTCTCACCAAGGCTCTTCTCCCACGATTGCTCAGTTTGGCTGGACGGCCAGGTCTAGGAAGAGTTCTGGTCATCCCATACTTCTTCCATTTAAGGATTATGGAGGCCACTGTGCTCTTAGGAACCTTGAGTGCTGCAGAAATTCTTTTGTAACCTTGGCCAGATCTGTGCCTTGCCACAATTCTGTCTCTGAGCTCCTTGGGCAGTTCCTTCGACCTCATGATTCTCATTTGTTCTGACATGCACTGTGAGCTGTAAGGTCTTATATAGACAGGTGTGTGCCTTTCCTAATCAAGTCCAATCAGTTTAATTAAACACAGCTGGACTCCAATGAAGGAGTAGAACCATCTCAAGGAGGATCAGAAGAAATGGACAGCATGTGAGTTAAATATGAGTGTCACAGCAAAGGGTCTGAATACTTATGACCATGTGATATTTCAGTTTTTCTTTTTTAATAAATTTGCAAAAATTTCTACATTTCTGTTTTTTTCTGTCAAGATGGGTTGCTGAGTGTACATTAATGCGAAAAAAAAAAGAACTTTTACGATTTTAGCAAATGGCTGCAATGAAACAAAGAGTGAAAAATTTAAAGGGGTCTGAATACTTTCCGTACCCACTGTAGGTTACAATTAACTTTCATGAACTAATAACACAGCTCTAAGACAAAAACACGGACAACTACCAGACCAGACAACGCTGTTGTAGAAACCTGTCAATCACAAGGTAGCCACACCCTTAAATCATACTCTGCTTTATGGTCTGTTTGACTCTAAATGGACCATCATTTACTAAATGAACATCATGGTGTGTTGAATAAGACTTGAAACTAGAGATTGAGACCATAAACTCATGTTTACAATGTTTACTGAGGGAATAAATCAAGTGAGAAACAACCAGAGGTGTCGCCCCTGATGGACATTAGAAAGAATGCTAGTTTAAGGCATTTTCGCATTGGCTTCACTTTTTAGACATGGAGGTTGCCGCCTGGATAAAACCCTCCCTTCCAGCATAATATAATAAATGCAAGAGAGGAGGCAAAAACTTAAAAAGGCCGGTCTATGCAGCTAAAATAAACAATCTAATCTGAGCAGAAAAAAGCAAAAGATTTTCCACACAGTATGTTTTGTGTGTATTGTCTGAAAAATCATGCCAACGGCGTTGTGTTGGCAGGTTTTCAACTGGGTGGACCAAGCTGCTGAGGTGCTGCGTGGCCTCGACGAGCAGCGGCAGCATGGCCAGTTCTGCGACGTGGTGCTGGTGGCGGAAAACCAGCGGGTCCCCGCTCACCGAGCCCTGCTGGCCGTCTCCAGCCCGTACTTCCACGCCATGTTCACCTTGGGCATGAGGGAGGAACGCCAGGAAGAGGTATACATATGGTAGGGTGATGTACCGAGGCCGTGGGCAGACGTTCTCAAATGTCCGACGTCTGATCCACCTCCGCCGTCCTCTCCCTGTCTGCAGGTGGAGCTGGTTGGGATGTCCTACATCGGTCTGAACGCTGTAGTGGACTTCCTGTACAGCGGAGAGCTGCCATTGGATGGGGGAAACATTGAGTATGTGCTGGAAGCGGCCCACCTTCTGCAGGTGAGACTGTTCAATGCATGTAGGTTAATGTATAGAAGAATTAGGATGTGTCATCATATTACACTGTATGTGAAAGACAGAAGGACAAAACTCAAGTGTCAACTAAATTGAACTAGTTACCATAGTTAATCCAAAAAGAGACAAAATCTTAAGGGGGTATAATGTGGGCAAGTGTCTGTCATTCATTCTTGTTTTTTCCAATTGCATTATTAGGCATTGATTCATGCACATGTACAGATCCTTTGAAGGTTAGGGTTAGTGGTTAAACTAGTTTTTAATGAATAACAATTATAATGTATGTTTTTTACGGTCTATTGCAAAGCACCAGCATTACCAAACATTGGGAATGCAACTGGGTCACGGGAGATAAGGGTCGCCAAATAAATTAGCAGCATTTCTAACATAGTATTTGATTTAATATGCCCAGTACACCTTCAAGCCACACAAGAGATCCTTAATGTTCTGATAACTGCATTCTACTTATAACATTCAGTCTATTACTTAAGGCTTGCGTACATTTGGTTTGTTTAACAGAAAAGAGGAAAATTAAAAGGAGCTAAATCTGCCTAAATATATTTATTGGGTCTCATTTATAAGGTATTTAACATGCGTATATTTCTATAACGCATGCATTAAACACATGTTCTCTACTAAATGTCTGGTTGACCTATTCAAGATAATATGAGGTGACGTGGGAATGGTAGTAAAGATGGTCATGGACGTTCATTTACACACATATTGGCTCTTCTATTTTGAATTGAGCTGCAATGCTTTGTCATTTTTTTTTTAAGTTTCCAGAAAAGAAAGGGTTTATATAGGTTATAAAGCATTTAGCAACTGTTTGAACACACTTACAGGAGGTTTCAAACAGGTTTGCAGCGACTAAAACATTTATTAGATTTAATTACGACTACTGTATGTTATAATGCATTAATTAACTGTTTATACGCCACCTGGGCGTGCTTCATAGATGAGGATATAAAAAAATGTCCTGTTTATAGCCAGTGTGTTATAAAGCATTGATTCATTGTTTATATAGTGCTTATAAATGCTTAATAGGAGAGGAAAAAATCAAAATAATAAAAAACAACAAGCATTCCTTCTTTATGATGGAATCAAACCATTTGTTCTTAAGAAGACATGAAATGTGAAAACCCTGCTGCCCTTCAGGTGTGGCGAGCGGTGGATTTCTGCTGTCAGTACCTGGAGAGGGAGGTAAGCGAGGACAACTACCTGTACCTGCAGGAGCTGGCCCTGCTCTACAGCCTGGAGCGACTCGACGCCTTCATCGACTGCTTCGTCCTCGCGCGCTTCTCCACTCTCTCCCTCACCCCCGACTTCCTCCACAACACCCCGCCACTCAAACTGGCGTCATACCTCTCCAGTGGAAAGGTAAACAACCCCGCTTTGTTCAGATGTTGACTCTGTATTTTTGACCTTGGAAATCATGTTTCGGGGGCAAAGATTCACAAGAAGCCGCTCCTCTCTTCCTCAGGTCCAACACGACAGCGAGCAGGAGCTTTTCCAGGCTGTCCTGCGGTGGCTCGGCGAGGCTCCTGAGCGGATGGTCAACGCTGAGCAGCTCCTCTCCCACGTCCACTTCCCCCTGATGCCGACGGAGGAGCTGGCAAACTGGGTGCTGCCGGCGCTGAGGGCCCTGCCGACGGAGGAGGCCGGCTGCGAGGCCCTGGTGGAGGAAGCCCTGGGGTACCACGCCAAGCCCAGCGCCCAGCCGCTGCTGCAAACAGAACACACCACGCTGAGAGGGGGGGCGGAGCGGCTGCTGCTGATCGGAGGAGAGGTACAGACCATGCTGCAATCTCCGGTTCTGCCAAGTGAAACCAACGCAAAAGTGTCTTAAATCCTGCATTCTCTCTAATGTCCATCACGGGGCGTCTCCTCTGGTTGTATAGAAGTCTACGAGAAAATGACCCTACCTCTCACTTGATTTATTACCTCAATAAACTTTCATTCCCTTAATACTTGACTTGATTTGAGAAATATCTGGAAATATCTGGATGAACTAAAAATATTGTCTAAAGTTGAGACCTTGTAATATATTGTAACTACAGACAGTGACTGGTACAGTTCTTTACTTTTTAATAACTCTGCCTGATCTCGTGTCCTCTTTTCTCTTTTTTACTCCTCGAGGTGTCTGAACGTGGTGAGGAGCTGAGCGCCAATGTTTGCCAGCTCGACGGTGAAACGGGGATCTGGGAGTTGGAAACCGAGCTGCCTGCCAAGCTGAGCCACCACTGCCTGGCAGTGCTGGGGGCTTCATCTTCACTGCCGGGGGCAGCTCGTCCAGGGACAACGGCGGGGACGCCGCCTGCAACCTGCTGTACAGATACGACCCCCGCCACAACCAGTGGACCCGGGTACTGCAGAGAATAAAATATTACTCCCAATGGTTCTCTTATGTTTGTTGGCCGACAGACAGTGACGGTGTGATGGTTTATTTCCAGGGCGCTCCGATGAACGAGCGGCGAGTGGATTTTTACCTGGGGGCGGTGGGAAACTGCCTGATTGCCGTGGGTGGGAGGAACGACTCCGGAGCGTTGTCCTCTGTGGAGGTTTACTGTCCCGCTGAGGACTGCTGGACCTACGTGGCAGGACTGCCCAGGTAGGGACAGGTGTCGCCACTGGGTTTGCTGTTTCTTGGGGACATTTCTGTCACGGGTGGGTTTGCCATGAAGTTTGGCATTCAGGGTCCCCCAAGGATGTATTATTAAGAACATATAAAAAAAATGTTTTAAGTCTGTCTTTATGAATTCTGTGTTTCCTAGGTTAACCTACGGCCACGCTGGGACAGTCCACTTCGGCGTAGTCTACATCTCAGGTGGTCACGACTACCAGATCGGCCCGTACCGCCGCGACGTCCTGAGCTACGATCCGTTGCGGGACAGCGAGGTGTGGGTGGAGCGCCGGGCCATGTCCATGCCGAGGGGCTGGCACTGCATGGCCTCCCCGAACCACCTCATCTACGCCATCGGAGGCAGCGACGACCACGAGGACACTACGGAGCGCTTCGACATCCTGCAGGTGGAGTCCTACGACCCGCGCAGCGGCCAGTGGACTCGGGTGGCGCCGCTGCTGCTGCCCAACAGCGAGGCGGGCCTTGCGGTCTGGGCGGGGAGGATCTACGTGCTCGGGGGCTACAGCTGGGAGAGCATGGCATTCTCCAGGGCCACTCAGGTGTACAACCCCGACGAGGGCTCGTGGTCCAGGGGACCCGACCTGCCGAAATGCATCGCAGGGGCCTCAGCATGCGTGTGCATAGTGAAGCCTTCACCATCACCACCCTCTCAGAAGACAAAGAAGATGGGACAAGGGATGAAAGGAAGATTACACCCCACGTAGCAGCAGTGATGAAGGACTTTATCTCTGTCCAAAAATAATTGTGATAAACCTTTAATAGAAGAAACATTTTGTTATATCCCCTCCACGGGTATCAGAATCATTTTCTGGGGCCGTGCAGCTTTAAAAAGGCAGAGAGGTGGCAAAAACAGTAACCACTGAAATAACCAGAGGTTATTTGCAGCTGTTATTCTTTAGTTAAGAACATCTGAAACTGATCAGAAAGGAGGATGGAACAGACGAAAATAATTCAAGACCTACAGTTGAGTGACATACTGCGTGTCTGAGTATTAACACTGTAAAGACAGATATATGGGTCAGGTGACCGCCGTGGTAGGCAAGACTACCAAAACTAGAATTACCGCCTCGTGCTTATATGCCTCCCACCAACTAGTCAAGTTGCAGTTTACATCCATGTCTGTCAAAAATGTCATCACTTCATCATTTGGTCCTATTAGAAATTCATGTCATATTTAGCTTATTCATTCTTGAGTTATGGCCAAAAATGTGTTGCTTGAGGTCAAGGGACCTTTGACCACCAAATTCTAATCAGTTTAATCTTCCTTTGCACCAATTTGAAAGAATTCCCTCCAGGTGTCCCTGAAGATATCTCGAGAATGGGACAGCTGGAAGGCCACCCTAGTACCTAATGCCTTTAGCCCAGACTGCCGCCAATGCAGTGGCATAAAAATCTGAGAAATCCCTTATAATCCTAATTCCGGTTTCAGGGTCAGTTTGCTTTGAAGTACTAAAAGTGGTGAATTTGACATTGTTGAAAAGACATTCAGCTACAGAACTACCTTCATGTGAATGATTGTTTGTGTATTATTTTTTCAACCTGATCTCACAGAAATATGTGAAATGAAATGACAGCGCATTTCGTGGTTGAGGCACAACAAAATTACGTGGCAGGACTTGGAAAACATTATAACGTAAGGTTTAGGCAACAAAACCAAGTAGTTATGATTAGTAAAAACATCCTGGTTGGGCTTCAAATAAGTATGTGTCAACATCACGATTTAAGCACCACGTACCGAGTTAATCGTAACTCGGTACGTGGCACCACCATGTGATGTGCTGTTAACAGGTCGTGGTCATTTCTCGTATTTCTGAACAGATTTAAAGTGTTAAGTGCACAAATATATTAAATTAAAGTTCATCCAGCAATAACTACCTTAACACACACAATACAGAGAGTGTTTGTAATAGCATGATAATGTGAGGCTCAGTATTGTATATTGTTATAAAAAACACATATGTATTTATATAATTATTTGCTGGACTGTGCATTTTGTAAGTCGTGACCTGTCATAATGTCTTTAAAAAAAAAATGCAGATGTTAAAACAAACATACAGTATTTTATTCATAAAACGAAAACTAGTCAACTCACTTTTCAGAGCTGATTTGTTGAGTCACATTCATTAAGGTCACATTTGAAAGATTTGTCTTCACATTCTATCTTGAGTATTCTGCAAACAAGGCATTGATGAATTAAAGCGTGTAATACTGATACTGTAGGTAGACCGCATGTTGCTAGTCTTGAGTCTTGTTGGTTGTCATGGTAATAGTAGATCCAGTGTGCCGTCTCTTCTTTCCACTCTCCCGACTTACCTCATACGAAGGGGTAGTACGGATGAGACTTCACCCTGAGAAACAGAACAAGTTGGTTCGGTGAGAATAGCGGTACAATAGCGGTACGATGCAGAAGACCATTGCCGTGTGTCCACTTACTCTTCGAGCGTGCAGGCCCTCCACCCTCGGTCCAGTCCTCTCAGCGCTCTCATGTCTTCTTCGGTCAGACTGAAGTCAAAGATCTGCACAAACATTGAAACAGATTTCGACAAATGGGTTTTTACAGAAGATTACACTAATGCTTATCTTTTTCTTTTGTCCTAGACCATAGTGTTTTATTATTATTATATTAAAATGCTGGCACACTTGGCTCAAGGCCACAAGATGTGTTCAAAAAGACAATCTGACCCAAGTCCAATCTTCAGTGGCGGGGGAGTGAGGCAGAGGGACACGGGGTGCGCTAGCTAGCTACACTTATTTTTGTCTCATTTTGTGGTCTGATTACAGATTGTAATTGTTACAGTACGGACAGTAAATCCATGTACCATATGTACATCATAAAGCCCAAAAGCCAAGATGAGATTTATTCATATTTTATGAAACTGGTCAATAGTTATGCTGTGTATGCTATGTGAGGACATTAATACGCCTCAATGGATGTTTAATTGCCCTGCTAGAAGCTAGCTAGCTTGCTAGCTTAGTTAAAGTGGCCCTATTATGCTTTTCCACTTTTCCCCTCTTCTTTAGTGTGTTATATATATTTTTGTACATGTAAAAGGTCCATAGAGTGTAAAACCTGAAGTCCACGCCTAAAAGGAGTTACCCTCCCCCTCAGAAGCTCCTGAGCTGCCTGAAACGGCTCCATTGAATTATCTCTCTCACTTCCATAACTTTATGAGGTCACAATGTTACAGAAGTGACGTAAACTCCTTCCGGCTAGTTTGGCCCTCAAACAACAAAAGAGAGAGACGGAGCTGAAGCTCCGGAGGAAGAGTTTTTTGAAATGTGAAACGTTGATCAATCACAACAGAGCGGGCTAGCTGACCAATCAGAGCAGACTTTGCTTTCTGGAGGGAGGAGCAAGCGCTACAACGGATCATTTCAGAAAGAGGGTGAGAAAAGATGCTGCAGGACAGCCAGGATGAGAAAAACAAGACGGATTATGATTATGTAAACATGTTGTAACTGTAACTTGAGATAAAAACATGCACCCGGAAAATAGCATAATAGGGCCTGTTTAAGATTGAGTTGGTACAAAATACTTATATTTATGTAACACAAAAAAATGTCTTTAGTTAGCTTAGTTCCCCCCACTTGTTTCATCGAAGTCAAAAATGATGGTGAAATGATTTTACGAATTCGACAGAAAAGTAAGTTAAATTGTAGGCTATTTAGAATTAACCGACTGGATGTGATTTGACATGAACAATGTGCAAAAAAATAAAAGGCAAGCAATTACTGGGTGTTCCTGTCCAACGTAAACCAATGATCTACGTAGACAGTTACCCACCACTGCAATCCGAACTGTCTCAATTATTGCAGTTTGATATTATTTGTTATACATTTTATTATATAAGTCTTGCTTATTTTGAACTCAGAGCTCTGTTGGACCGAGCTGCAGCCTCCAGTTATGCTGAGTGAAGCTGATGTGGAAGTGTCTTAAAACTTGCATTCTCTCTACTGACCAGCAGGGGGCGACTCCACAATTTGCAAAAACAAGTCAGATTGTATAGAAGTCTATGAGAAAATGACTACTTCTCACTTGATTTATTCCCTCAGTTTATGGTCTCAATCTCTAGTTTCAAGTCTTCTTCAATACAGCATGATGTTCATTTAGTAAATTATGGTCCATTTAGATTAAAATAGACCATAAAGCAGGCTATGCTTTAGGGTGGGGCTACATTGTGATTGACAGGTTGCTGCCACTACCAGACACGTATATGGCATCTCTACGTCATTCCACACTCCAAATATAATAATTTCCGTTGTAAAAAACCCCGCCATATCCTTATTTCAAGATGGCAACTGCAAAATCGCAGAATTTGAGGCTTTCTAATGGCAAACAATAAACCAATGGGTGAAATCACGATGACCACGCCATCTTCTTATATACCGTCTATGGTTGGAACACAGCTGCATGTAAGAGAATGTGGCAAACCTCCACAATTTGAGAGAGTTTTAGGTGAAAGACTGGGAGATGTCTAATTAAGATGTCTAATGAAGAAGAAAGCGGGCAATTCTTAGGGGTGAGCCTAAGAGACAGAAACAGTAACGGGAGGAGAGTGTTTACCTTTGTGTTCTCAAGGATGCGATGAGGCTTATCACTCTTAGGGATGACTGCGATACCCTGCTGCACATGGTACCTCAGCAATACCTGGGAGAATACCGCTGTTACTATAAAGGAATACATACACACACACTTTTACAGTGGACTACACTGACCCGTGCAGGGCTGCGTCTGTGCTTCTTGGCTATATCTGCTACAACTGGGTCCTCCAGCAGCTTATGTGGATCAAGGTCTCCTCTGAACCTAAGATAGGCGAGATAAAAAAAAAAAAGACCAGAGCACAGGGCAATTTTATTTAGAGAGCACCATGCAGACAAAAGGCCATTCCAAGCACTTTTGTCGAAAAGGGCAAAAAAATATATCAAACATAAGACTTTTTGCATTAAAAAGACATTGCATTCTGACGTGTGGGTTCGGGATACTTTGTAACGTACACATTACATACAAAGCAATGCTGTGACAACCTTCCATGAGTATGTGCAGGAGGTGTTTTTTTTAAATAGACATGCATTGTCAATGCCAAAATGCAAAACTTTTGTGATTGACTTCCAGCAGTTATAAAGGAGGAATTCTACTGCAGGAACCTCTACAATATAAATGTCACACATTGGGAAACAATTAATTAATTTAGTATTAATTATTAATTTAATCAGTAAATGTATGAATAAAAAGTAAATGTGTGTTCCCTTTACTTTATAATTCACTTTATTTTTATTTGGCTGTTTTCAATCCAGATTGTGTGTCCATTGTGTGTCCAAGATTGATCCTATTTATAAATAAATAAAAAACAGCTCTATTGTCTGAAATCTCTGGTGTGAAGATGATAAAGGGTTGGTTATAAGATGACAGATACCATTGTGTACTATAAAAAACTCCTGAGTAAACTGACTTGTTTACAAGCTCTAAGTTTGTTGTAACTGTGCAATATGAACCAGCACAAAGTGGATCTAAATAAATGTGTAACTAATTTAATTGAATTTAGATCTTAAAATGACTTATGATAGTGATATCAGCAGAGTAACGCAGATCACCAGTCTGAGTCCGTGGAGTGTGTGAGGGATACTTACATCTCTGGGGGTCTCTGAGGCGAGCCAAAAGGACTGTAGGCAGTCAGGGCGATGTTCTTGGATTTACAGAACTCTATCATCTCTGTCTGCACCAGGTAGGGATGTAGCTCAATCTATGGATGATATAACATCAAACAAAAGCTGAAGACATATGGATGCTGATACAGATGGGTGCCTGGTAAATTTCTGAATATGGATTTATAGTCAGCTGCTGGGTAGGACCAAATATGTATTCCCAGGAAGTTCACCCTACAGAACAATTTTATATTAATGTTGAAAAGCACGACCTGTGATACATCGCATTATGTGGAAATATGAAAGTTGCACCACAGCAAGATGTAATGTGATTACATTATATCATTACATTGCACGAACACATCCTCACATCATGACAGTGCACGAACACATCCTCACTTATATACATTACATGAACACATCTCCACATAACACTGCATAAACTCATGTTTATGATGTCATCTAATATGAATATATACATTTTACATTATTTATCATGAAATGCAATATGATGACATGAAATGACACCAGTCGTCAAGTTTAATTACGTTTAATGATGCAAAAATGTTTTACTTTTTCATTGCTTATCTTGATATCTTGATACATGATGTCAAAATATGAAACTGTATCATCATTGTCTGATACTATGTTGCTCATATCGTCCTGAAACAAGAATGTAATATAAATTTGGCTTTTATTCTTGATCATGGAATTACATTACATACAGCCCTGCATATGAACGGATTCTAAATTCAACTTCCAACCAGATTGCCTCTTCTGTGCCTTGTCTTTTTCCACTTTCCATTGGCAAATAAAGACATGAGAGATCTTTAAGGTTGAAGGCATTTTGATTAAGACAACCCAAATGAGGTCGAACCACTCACTTTTTACTTGTATCAAATATAAAGTAAGGGACACGGGTCCATACTTGTATATGGTTGAATATTCAGTACCTGGTTGACAGCAGGGGGCACCCTGCACAGAGCGAGAAGTCTCTCCAGCTGCAGGATGCTGAAGTTGGACACACCGATGCTCTTCACCTTCCCCGAGCCTTGCAGGGCTTCCATCCCCTGCAAACACAGCGGCAGACAGAGACAGTGAGCTCAGTTTTACCATCCACTCTGAAAGACCTTTGTGGCTTAAACTGAATTTTTTTTTTTTCAAAATGTCCTTCCAATGGCAGGTGGATTTCATTTAAACCCTCTTATTGTTTTGACTTGTGTTTGAATTAATCATCAAGGACTGAAAAAAATAAATGATCATCCAGTGAAATGTGTGATTTAAGTTTTTTATCATTCATAACCATAATATGTATTTTTACTTTTAAATTTTATGTACCTTAGACCAAATCTAAGTTATAATGTACAACTCATACTTTTAGTTTAAAATAGGCACAATCTTACTATTTTATTGCAATATTACTTAATTTCCTATGAGAATAGGTGAAAAGAAAAGGCACAATTCAAGTCAATACGCTCTCTTGGCTCAAGACATTATATAAACATTATTACAAAATATTATTATAGGATTGTATTAATATTATTTGTGTTTTGTTGTGATTTTTGTTATAAGTTTAGACAACACTCACTGCTGTATGCATTTCTATTCATAAACAACCCATAATTACTACCAAATCAAATTTGAACTCACCGGAGTATCTTTTAATTTTGTTGGCATTGCTTTGATCCGAAAAAAGGTAGGTTTCACACTACTTAAATTAAAAAGGGGTCACATTTAACCAGAACACAATAGGAGGGTAGAACAAGAGAAAGTCAAACGAACCCTGAGGGAGAAAACTACAAAGTTTAGGAAATAATTTATATTCTGTAGCATCTCTGTCCTTGTGTGTGGGTGAGCTTGATTACAGCAGTAGGATCAGGTGTGCAGGTGGCAAGCTGCCAATCATCTTTAATCAACCTCTCACCTCTCTGTCGGGACACTCCCCTAACTAAGACACTCCCTGCCTTCCTTTCACATGGAAGTATTGTTAATAATTTATTCACATGCATGGTCTCTCAGTCTCAGTGATCTGTTTTTTTTGCATTTTGGGTTAAATCACATTACTTCCCCCGTAACAGTTCTTACCCTCCAGACATCCACATAGTCTATGTCAGAGGTCAGCATCATTCCGTCCTTCTTTGGGAAAAGGTTGTCACCTATTTTCTAGGAAGAAATGTAAATGTAACAGTCAAACAAACATATGGCATTTAATTTTTGTGACATAACTATTATTACTCCCTCTTTCAAGGAAAATAAGCAAATTTAGTGAAACATAAAGAACCAGAAGTGACTCATAACCTGCAAATAAGGGATTCTTTTTAATATTGGCAATATCTGAAATTATATCTAATTTGAACAGGTTGTTCAAATTGACAAACACACCCAGAATTTACACTGAATGCATGAATTTTGGAAACAGCCAAATTATTTTGACCTTTGGACTTTGGACTGGGACAATTAAGCTTTATTTATACTGTTTGTGTGCAAGGCACCATGGAGCGGGCATCCACAGATGGCGCGCAAGTTACAAGCTGTGTTCTATGAAACGCCAGAGGGTGTACAAACAAAATATAGTCTGAAGATGCAAAAAGACAACGAGTGTAACCGGCAAAACGCCATAAACCAACCTCCTCAATGCCGAGCAGGAATTGTAATTAATTGTAAACCCATAACTCGAATAAACGACTACTTTATCCCCTTTATACAATCCCTGTAAAGAAAGGAGTCAAGAAACTAGTTTTCCTGAAGTATTTAAAAACAAATTGTACGACTTTGTTAAACCCTCAACCATGTTAAGGGTGCTTTTATCACTATTTTTGATAGTGATGTCCTTAAAGCCCCTAGTCCAAGCCCCTAATATAAAAAAAAAAAAAAAAATCTAGCCTGAATTAAGGGCAGGAAAGGATCTGTAAAATGTGCTTTGGATGTTACGCTTAACCTTTAGGCCAACGGGGAAATGCACAAGGTAAAGATCCAGGTAGTCCAGCTGGAGATCTTCCAGGGACTTGTTCAGGCATTCATGGATGTCCTCTGGGGCATGATGGGTACACCAAAGCTAAATAAAAAAGGTACAGGACAGGAGGGTTAACAGAAAACAAAATTATCTCATACAAAAAAATGTCAGCTAGTTCTGTTGAAGGTTCTCTATACGATAATCAGAGCATGGCAGCAAACAACTATGTAAAGTTCCTCTGTGTGTTTTAATCCAAGTTTCTATGTTCTTTATTATTACATGTGAGCCAGCCCCACTGGCTCGCTCACGGCCGCTATCCACCGGCCGCTAGGCACTGACTATTCAGCGGTTACACTGGTAGCGTCGTCCCGACCAAAGGCGTTGTCGAGGAAGGTTAGTGCCCACCCTCCAGTTCCCCCTCAGGTAAACACTGTTAGCTCTGTTAGCTCTGTTGCCATTGTTTGAACTGTTAAAGCTGTCAGCATCCTTACCTGCAAGTCGATGGCTCATCAGTTGCCATGTTGAGAGCTGGGTGGAAGCAGTAGATATGCTCTGAATTTCATTTTCATTTTCACCTTTATTTTTTCTGAGATCAAACTCAGAATTCTGACTTTGATAAATGTCACTCCTGTGGCCATGCTCCCAGTTTGTTTCTCAGTATCTCTTGAGTTTCCTTTTCCCTTGGGTTCCCTTCTCCTCTCGTCTTTCATGTCCCCAGCCCATCAGTTCTCTCTTTCAACTTGTGAAAGACCTGTCAATCACAGTAAGCCCGCCCTAAAGCATACTCTGCTTTATGGTAAATTTCATCACATCATGCTGTATTGAAGAAGACTTGAAACTAGAGATTGAGACCATAAACTCATGTTTACAGTGTTTACTGACATAATAAATCAAGTGAGAAGTTAATTTTCTCATAGACTTGCTGGTCAGTAGAGAGAATGCAAGTTTTAAGACACTTCCGCATCAACTTCACTTGGCAGAACTGGAGGTTTCTGCCTGTGTGTGAATCTTTTCCTGTCCAGCCGTCAACCTGGAACCATCCTACCTTCACACCTGCCATCAATCAGCTCGTATCCTATGCTGCTTTTTATTCTTCACACACATATCAACTCCACAGCTTTCCTCCCAGTTCCGCCAGTTAAATTATCTCAGCCTCTATTGTAGTTCCTACTTCAATAGGTATTGCTCTAACACCTGTTGCAGCACCCACCTTACTGACGATGAACATGTCCTGGCGCCTGATGACGCCCTGCTGTATCTTGGATCGCAGAGCCTTGCCAATCTCAACCTCATTTTTGTAGCTGTGGGCGGTGTCTATGTGGCGGTAACCTGCCGCGATGGCAGCCTCCACTGCACCCTGGACCGAGGTGCGGGGAAGATGGGAGGACTGCAAGAAGCAAAACAATTTATAAAATAGGCCAATCTCTGCCACTATCTGCCATATCAAAGTTAAGAAACAGTTATATACTCTTGCTTGAATGAGAATATCGATACCGCTCTTACATATGAGAGTGGCATTAAGCTTACCTAAGTCTTTGCAAGAAAGCAAAATAAGCACGTAAGTGTGCAAGACAGAAGTACAGCAAAGTGCAATAGCTTGTCGAGCTATGTAAGAACATTAACCACCAAAGATGGAGAATGCAACCTAGACAAAGTGACTTGCCAGATCCGTGTGCTTTTATTGAGTTGGTAGAATACATTAGCTAGTGGTCCACTATTTAATGTCCAGATACAAACATGTTTTTGGTGGAGAAACCTAGCGTGTAACGTTACACCAGAGAGACATTATGAGCTACAAGTCACTAGATAATCTGACTCTGTTGTCTGTGTTCATGAACAGAAGGTCAAACACAATGACTGAGACTAAGAGGTTTGTCTTAATTCATTTTTTTTATTCCGTAGCTCGCGGCCATAGATGCCGATGGTGTTTCGGTTCAACAAGCGTATTTGTTAACTGGTGACTCTCAGCCGAATGGTTGCTCGTAGAGACAGCACCTGTTGAAAACACCAACAGTTCACGTAGGTGTCCTCTTAAAAGCCTTCAATCAATTTAAAATATCTGTGTTTATATATACGCCGACCATATAAAAATTTATGACAAGCAACCATGGACACATTGGACTTAAAATCACCATTTTACACGGTCACTTGTTAAACTGAAACACCTGTTCCTCTGAAACTGTAGATTCTGTAGAACTTGACTCTGCTGGTGGAATATCGAATCTGACAACTGAACAGGCAACAACCAGACATTTTGATGCTACGAACAGTTGTAATTAAATGTTTAAAGTGTGTTGACTCGTCTGGATGGCTGGGGCAAAACGCCACTCCTATAGTCAAAATACGCACACATACTTTTAATATATATATATATATGGTCTAATCATTTGACAAAGAAGGTTAGGATCCGAGGCCCCCAGGAAGAGCGAGGGGCTTTGGAGCAAATTTAACACAGTGGCCAAACTGTGGAATTACAATTTACATGTTCGTCAATAGAGGCCATTGGGCCCAAAAGACTTTTCCCCAGACTTTCGTATAAAAGTTAAAGTAAATAATTTCTATACTCGGAAGTCAAACTTTTTAAACCTTATGTGCCACTGCATGTGCCACTTCTGAACGGGGCGCCACCTCCCAACACTGTATCCAGTTCTCTTTATACATCAATGGTAGAGATCCGTAAGCAGCCAATGAGGGAGCTTGCCATTTGACCTGGAGGGGGCGAATAATCTGCCTATCAGAAGCCGGTATTCATAATTGCCTCCCTTGGCAGGCTTTCTTTAGTAAATACTCCTATACCTAAAATGAATGCATTTGCAACACATATTTAAGATGAGTCAAATAGTATGCAAAAAAAATAGATAACAGTAAAATATATAGGAAAGAGGGTTTAGAGTACCTTCCATGTCCCAAGACCCAAAACTGGCATCCGCATGCCATTGTTCAGCTCTACGGACCTGGCCACCTGTGTGTCCTCCATGGAGCACGGCTGGCTAAATAACCAACAAAACAAGAAACTCGGCTTACACTCGGTGCACACACACTTTTACACTGTCAGGGCTTTCCTCTTCCTCTTTTTCCCCTCAAACTGCAACTGCTGAGTCAACGTCCTTCCTCTTTCTTTGCTGATTGTTCTTATTTATCTGACCTGTGTCTTTCCTTCTCTGTCTCTTTCTCTCTCCTATTTCTGCCTTATCAGTGCAGTGGTTAATTATTGGACAACACACAAAGTACTTCACCACCGTGCCAGTAAGTGAGGAGGGAGGAGCATGTTGCAAAGGTCACTCTTCTCATAGGGGTAGCAGTGCACACACACACACAAACATACACAAAGCCCGGGTCGCACTGTAAGAAAATAAATCATCTGTAATGTTTTCAGTTCAACATTAGATGGTGAACTTGTATCACTGCACTGTGCTCCTAACGTACAAATGCTTTCGATTGGAAGGAGAAATTTGTGACTTTTGTGATATTTATCCTAACATATCAATGATAAAACTCTCACAATCTTCAAATATAATAAGACATGCTAAATACTGAAAAAACAAGCCAAGAGTATGATGGCCTTAAAGGACATCTATGTCTTTAAAGGGAAGTTGCTCACTAGCATTGAGATTCCTTTGTGTTAATTTTACAGCACAAGTATAAATTAAAATGTTTATTCTCAAAAACTTCTCCCTTTTGATGCTTTTATTTGAATGACGGGAAAAGATATTTCAATATCTATATGTATTTTTTTTTTTTAATAAGGGCAGTTTTGCTTTCCAAGATTGTTCCAAGAACATGTTACCATAAATTCGAGAGTAGAGGATCACCAGAGTTGTTACATTTGATCCTGAGGGGGATCAAGACTTTTTACTCCCAAGACCTAGAATGCCGACCTCATGGTGGCATTAGAGGAAAGATCAGGGCAGCACCAAAAGTCCTCCATGAATGTCAAGATTTCACTGCAATACATAGTTGCAATGAAATCTCAGTCCAGACAAAAAGTAGTGTAAGATTGACACTGACTTTCATTAAGTCAACATGTTTTTATTAGGTAGTTTTTTTTGATATATATATACACACGTGTGTGATTCAATGTGACACACAATTAACATACAAACAATATACAGGGAATATTCTGATAAAGAGCGTGCCAATGTATTCGAAAGTCGTTTTCTAGCAGAGTATGCAGAAGACTATCAATGCGTATCGTTTAAAAAAATGGATATTAAAATATATATTCAGTTCCAATAATTGTGATAGCAAAGAAGTCAGCTGGCTATAATCCTGCAGTTTGATATCATAGACGTTACATCACATTGACATACAAAGCATTACACAAATTATATAAATACACAAGAACAAGTCATATATACGCTGCCTGTATAAAATATAAATATTGGGTCTGCTCATTGTATACGGTTTACATCAAAAATCACTCCATCGGTGGACAATCAGATGTGTCGCTTCCAAGCTTTTTTGTTGCCACATTGATGACAATACCAACAACAGTTTTGTCTTCCGACTTCTACATCTCTAACTTCCTAACAAGGTGGAATAAAATTTCAAAGCTGATTCCAGCTCAGAATATGTAACTAGTGGACAATTATTTTATCCTCTAGGCTTTGGTCTCCACATGGCGCAATGTCATCGAACTGGTCCAGCTCTGACTTATCATTTGTCCAGATCGTTGCTGTCCCGGCTGCGGGGCCGATAGTGGCACTGGCAGAACTCCTTGATCCGACTGCAGGCCTCCACCATCATCTCCTCCGGCACCGTCACCACGATGCGAAAGAAGTTAGGGTACTCAAACGCCTGGGAGAGGGCAGAAAATGGACAGCCTCAATTATTAAAAGGGTCACACATCATTATTCAAAATTCGAGTAAGTTGGTGTAAAGTGAAAAATGGATAAATGAGGAAGAAGGTGCCTTACTGAGGCAGGCAGACAGAAGACAGACTGCTCGGTCACCAGCTGTTGGGTAAAGTCCACATCGTCCTTAAATTCTGGAAAGTGATCCATGTTGATCCCCACCTGGACAAACATGCACAGACATTATCCTCTAATTCATATTCAAACCGCTTTAAATGTAATAAAATACCGTTGAATGATATTTCACATGCATGTTCAGTATAGATAAGATTAATGTGGAAGATTTATAATTTAACATGTAACACTGCCCATTAAAGGTCCCATATTGTAAAAAGTGAGATTTTCAAGAATTTTTATTAAAGCTACTCTAGGTGCTATATAAATAGTGTGACAGTGTGAAAACGTTCAATCTATGGAGAAATACATAAATCTGGTATTCAGAAACTGTGCCTTTAAATGAGCCGCCAGGATTTCCATATGGTTGTGACGTCTCAACTATACAATATGTAGACTATTTTAACAGTTTTAAATGTTAGTTTATTTCTGCTTTCAGGAAGTAAACATGGACCCAAGCTAGCAATGTAATACCATTGTAACGTGCTAAAACGGAGCATCTCAGACAGAAGTTGAATACATGTATATTTAGACAGACAGTATGACACAAATTAAGACTTTTTTTGAACATTATAACATGTTCCTACTAGAACATGTAAACATGTTCTTGTAGAAACCCAAAATACAAGTATGAACCTGGAAATGAGCATGATATTTGACCTTTAAGTTTGGTAAATCTGGTCTATTTAAAGATTATTTTTTTCCTGTTAGAAAATCATTATTTTTACAACACCTGCAACAGCTACATAAAAATGTCCAGCACCTTCCTCAAAATGGCATACTAATTTAATTTTATTGATTCTTTCCCACTTTTATAAATACTTTTTTATTTATAAATCAATTTTGAGATGCTGTACTGTAACGGCTTGTAATTCACAGGGGCTTATTTTGATTTTTATTGTAATTAATAGAATAAATGAGATATTTAAATTTCAGGTTGCAACTTTTTTTTATAAAAAATATAAATACACCCATATGTACATAAATGAGATAGACCACACACACTTCTAGTACTCACCATGAGGTACATGGCTCCTGAGGGCATGACAGGGTTCAGGCCAGGGACGGTGCACAGCTCATTGAAACAAATCTCAGAGTTGGTCTGAGGAAGAAAAGTAAGTTGGAATAAAATAAAGTAAAGCAAAACATTTTTTTATTAACATTATAATCAGAGAACTGAAGAGAAGAAATAATTTGGTCACATAAATTTACAGGATAAAATAAAGGATTATGAGTAAAAACTATATTTCCCCAGAACAGGGCCTTTCCATATTTATATTGTACTCCTTATCTTATATATGCTGCACAATATACACAAGATGTATAAAATATAAAAAGCCAGGATGGCTGGCTAGTTATCTAGCTAGCTTGTCCATCACCAGAGCTGGCTAGTTGGCTAGCTAGTCTGTGGAGCTCATGTCTGCTCTCATCTAAGCTAAGTTGTCTTCTAGCAGCAAGAAGTGAGGCAGAGGTAACATAAACCCAGCGCGGCCGCTGGACACAAGCCCGCTGTTAGGCTCGTTTTCTGTGTCAAGTGTAACTTTAGCATGGTGGTGTTAGCAAGTAGCTGACTAATTTGCCAGCAGCTAAATGAGTGAAATGAATTAACTTTGTGCTTCATCCACATGCCCTTTTGTGACAGGGTAGGAAAGCACATGGCTATCTCCGGATAAATTACAATTTTGGTCAGATCACTTTCCGTGACCAGTGTTGGGTGGAAGCTGGATTAGCAAAGCGGGCTAAGTAGCCAGCGGTTTGCTGGTTGGCTTGCCGGTTCCCCCTTGCTTTGGTGCTGGTTGCAGAAGATGAGCCCAACAGCAGGCCATATCTCCATCTCTCTAATAGTCGAGCTGTCCATTACGGCAGAGTGCAGCAGCAATGCCGGCAGGGGAAGTTAGTCGCAGGCTAGGCTAAACTTTTAGCAACATTTTCTCTCCGTGTCTGAAACCCTTAAACAATATTGTATCTTGCTAGAGCTCAGAATCACAGCATTTACAATGATACTTAGTTTATCATCTTAAATGAATGGAATATCGATACTAGCACCCAACAACACACAAGAAGACATTTTCAATGTGTAACTTTAACCTACTGTTACGAGGTGATTTGTGTTTGACTCCAGTCTTTCATTGGTTTTGCCTCTAGCTAACACGCTAAGGTAATCATGACGTTGGCTATGAAATGGACTACAACACTATCCAGGAAGGTGTCAACCGACAGACTTGGGCTCCGGAGTATCAGTAAGACTGTACTTTTGTCGCAGTAACATAAAGAGATGGTAAAAAGATGTATTGTATAAAAAAAGATATTACTCATCGTCCCCATGTTTACCTTCAGAAAGCTGATGGTGTTGTTGTAGAAGCTTTGAGGTGTGTTGTTGAGGATGCTCTCCAGGGCACCCTGGACGATACTGCAGGCTCCCAGAATACGTTGGGTCAGTTTCACCAGACCCTGTCGAATCTGCAGTGGAGACATATAGTAGGTGAATATAACTGTTATCTATGAGTCTTCTCATTCTTTCTCTGTTAAAAGAATAATGCACAAATAAAGCCTACGTACTTTGGATCCAAATATATCATTCCTGTCATGGATGAGGATCCATCCCATCCTCCAACCGGGAACCAGCCAGCGCTTAGCCAAGCCGCTGCAGGAAAGGATGGGAACGTCACTGCTGAGAGACGCCATGGAGGGACAACTGACACCAGGGAAAGCCTGAGGACAGGAGCAAATGACAAGATAAAATACATTCAGATTGCAAAAATCATCCATTACTTGTTGTTTACATTCATTATGGTCATTTGGGGGGAATGGCTTTTCAGGGAGGCCTGAAGGAACGGTCTGTCACTGTTGTCAAACTCGGCAACTACCTCAATAGATTTGGATCCTTTTGGAGCCAGTGCTGCTAGCTACTTTTATTGGTAAATAATTAAGATAATTAAAAAAATCTATCGTATTCTTGCTAGTTTCTCAACATTACCAACTCTGGCTTTAACAAACAATGGCTTATTTACCACTTCGTGGATATAAAACCAGTATTCTCCGTGTTATTCCCATTTTTGGTTTCCACAATCTCCTGAGAAAATGTCTGGCTCTTTAGCAGCTAAATGCTCCACTTTGCTCCCAAGCTGGTGGCTTCATGTGATTGACTGCTGCTTTTGCCCGCTGCAGACGGAAATTAGGTTGTTCAGAGCGTCAAGTGTAGTAAACAAAAGCAATAAAGTTATGAACCAAAACCAATGCACGGAACTGAAAGACACAAAAAAAAAACACTGCATAAAACCGAGGCTTTGTTTGTCCCACCTATTGAACCTTTTCACATTACACATCGTAATTTGTCTCATTGTTAAATCAAGTATTTAAAGCTACAGGGAACAATTGTTTATTTTTCCCCATTTATAAGACAAATAGCATGTCTTAAACATTTTCAGAAGCTAATCTTCCTAATCATACAAGACGAGGATAGTATCTCTGTTATATATAAACCATATGAACCATTTTAAAGCAAGAGAGAGTAGGAGAGAGCGAGGCTTTAAGGGAAAGGGTGATGTAAAGTAACCACATGGAAAGCTGGTTTTCATTAAAGCCAAACAGCTTTGGCTCAGAGCAGGGGAACTGCCCCGCATCCTATTGGCTAGATGCTGTGAATGACATAACAGCAACATCAGACATGTGCCTGGATAGCTCTCCAATTTTAAGCAGTTCTTGGCATCTGGTTTTTGACCCCCCTTCCTTCTAGTATTTAGGGGAGTTTTTCCTGTGCCGATGTGAGGGAAGGACAGAGGATGTCGCATGTGCACAGATTGTAAAGCCCTCTGAGGCAAATTTGTAATTTGTGATTCTGGGCTATACAAAATAAACTGAATTGAATTGAATTGAATAGTAGGAATACATAAAACATTATGTTCAGTATGGAGAGGTTCAGCCAGATAACCATGGAGCAGTCACCAACTTTATCATCTATAGCCATTGGTTAGGTACTAATAAATTAGGGATGACGATACTGATCGACTTTACATGCACAGAGAGTACCTAGATTGTGTAGATATATGTTGTGAGCACATAATTTACTTATTCAAGAAACAAATGGACTGACTGAGCCTTGCTTGGCTGGTGCAGTCCTTAGATCCCTTGTCTTTGACCCGCAAAACACTCCCCCTTCTAGCTCTCCATCCACCACACGGCCCCATTCCTCACATGCTCCTTCAGCGCCAAAACCTGTCATCTGCATTGATTGCAAACACATGCAGCCACAAAAGTGCAAAGTCATTCTGGTCTGCTTGGGTTCAGTGTTAAATGGTCAGACTGTGGGGGTTTGTGAAAGAACCCAACAACCCTGAATACAAACTTTTCCACTCGCACCAATCCCTACGGACTAGCCCTCCAAAAATTCTGAATATAACATGAAAGCATATCCCATCAGAAGAAACAGCAGAGGAGCAAACATTATGTAATGGCCTGGCTGAGTATGATAATAACGCACAGGACTTAGACTTACACTTCTTGTGAAATACAAAAGGCCACGCACCATGCAGTTCATGATAAACTGCTGGTTCTGAAGGTTCTTTCAGATAGTAAGCGGTTCCAGCCACTACCACCGCCATAGTTTTCTACCAAATTGGATTTCATAGATTAGAAACCTACTTGAAATGTTCCTGACATGTTTTACAGGAACGCCCAAGTAATGTATTGGTTTAGGACAACTTTTTTTTGCTATAGCACAATTTTTTAAAGGAAGGAGCTGCTTTGGAAATGGAGACAAATCTCTGGTATGGTTGTAGTTTTTATTGTGGCAAAGTTGCTATGCAGAAATTTACACCATATGTGTTTTGAACAGCCACCATGTGGCTGCCATTTTTTGTGTTTTTTAAGAGAGAATCGAAGAAAAAGTGGGTGTTCCTGTAACGACGTGAGCCAACTAAAGCAGTCCCTGCACTTAGATGAATGAGACACAAGCTCTCTAACAAACCTCTATTGGTCAATTTAATTTCACAATACTAATACATCTTCAACAGAAGCACTAGCAGTAACTGACCGTAGTTGAATAAATAAAACAACTTAAGCAGGTGAGGTGGAATTCAGTGAATCAAAGGCTGAAAGATGCTTTTAGACACCCCCCTTGATTTGTATTTATCACCATATCAGAATGTTACCTCTGTGGAAAACTACTGGTACACAATTCAACTCTTACCTTATCTCCACTTTTTTATTGAGCAACAATATTCAGACTGTGTGTGTGTGTCTGTGTGTTCAGGAGTCCAAGTACATGTGGATACCTGTGTACATGTTTGCATGACCTCCGACAAAGGTTTGACCAGTACAGGTGTCTCAAGGCCGACATTGATGCCTACGCTTTGGACTGAATGTACTGGCAATGTTGTTTTCTTAGAAACATTTGAGGTAATGTATGCCGTTTCAGGAATTTACTCTGAAATGTGATAACTCAAAATTTAACAAAATTACATCCCAATAAAACTAAACTGCACTATTAATTACGTTAAAAAAGAAACATATATTCCCTACAGTATTAAACAGTTTGAAACACGTGGTTAACGTTGTAAATTGAAACAAAACAAAACATAAAACGCTACAAAACTTCTTGGTTGGGTTTAGTAAAAAAAACATCATGATTCGACTTAAAATTACTATGAAGCTGACGCGAAAGAAAAACACAACCAATTATTTTGGTTCACACTGGACACAAACAGCAGTCTTCTGAATGAAAGCACTTCTTTACTTTCAATTGGCTCTCTCAATCATGTTTCAAGGGAAACTTAATTCCTCCCAGATTGCAATTGGCATTTTGTGACAGTTTGAAACATGTGGTTAAAATTGTAAATTGAAAGAAAAAACTAAACTTAAGAAAAAAACAATACAATACTACATGGTTTAGTTAAAATATCTTGCTTAGGCTTAAATGATAACGAAGTTGAAACAAAAATCTAAAAACAGTTAAGGCACCTGGTTTGGATTTAGGCAACTAAAGTTCTCGGTTTACACAGGACACAAACAGCAGTCTCCTGGGCGAAGATCCTCATCCCTACACAGATGTCCATGGACTCTTTTGAAACTCAATCGAGACACTTCAAAGCATAAAGTACATGATTCACAGTGCAGTTTCGTTGTATTAAGATCTAAAGAGATATTGCCTTTATATCAGAACACCATGGCACTTTGGAACATGCTCATGCACATAGCCTGAGGCTAAAATGCTATACCCCTTGCCCACCCCCCACTGCTTGCCCTCGCTGACCCCCATGCCCCCTGCTCATCCAGCGTACCCATCTCACTGGGTAGCTGCTTCCAGGCCTCATTCACAGCACATGGCCCCTAATCCCCCCTGTGCTGATGTGGGGTTGTCCAACCTCCACCCAGAGCCAGGGCAAATACCACCAAATGAAACACAACCTCTGCTGTAACTGTGGCAAAAAATGTGCCGCGCTGGTGTTAAAGCTGGGCCAAGCCCTGTTTGTGTGGTTAAACTCACCATATCGCTGTAGATTTCATCGGCCAGAATGGGGACGCAGTGTTTGGAGGCCACTGAAAAAAAACAAATCAATCACTATATTGTTCCACTAAGATGATGACGTCTTAGTCCAAATTTCCGCCCCCTGACTTCAACTGTGCTTGCCAATTCAAACCTTTTCAGGAATTTGAACTTCCCTATTCCTACCAAAGCAGAGCTGGGCAGAACTGCAGCTAACCTTTGAGGATTTTCTTCAGGTGTTCCTCGCTGAAGACGGAGCCGCACGGGTTGGACGGATTGGTAACAATCAGACAGGATGTCCTCTCGTCAATCAGGCTCTCCATATGTTGCAGGTCGACCTCCCAAGACTTCTCTGGCTGCAAATCAAAGAGGGATGTCAGGGTGAGGGCGGAAACTTTATCGTGCGTGACAATACACCCGTGTCTTGATAATGTTCAGGGGTAGTCACTGTTACTGAATATGAGAAAGCAACCTGCTACAACAAGGTGAAAGCCAGCCAGGATAAGGTTGTTAACAGTTACACAGTGTATCAGTCCTTGAACGGCTGCTCAATCATTCATTGTAATTAACTTTTTTTTAAGATTTAAGCCTATCAGAAATATGTTTCAAATGTGACGTCCACAAACGTGGAAAATGTTTCGATCCCTCAAACCTCCTTCACATTCATTTCACGTCTTACAACGCCTGTTTGGAATGGTTTGCAACACTGCTGAGTTGTTTCTTTGGCCTGTGGTCATACGAATGTCTCTTCATTTGGAAAATAAATTGAATTAAAGTGACAGCACCACCACTGATTTAGGTTTCTATATACTATATTGGGCTCCGAGGTTAGAGTTGCAGTGGCTAACTGCAGTATTGCTGCAAAAAGAAATCTGATATTTTAAAGCCTTGAAGATGTTACCGTTGCAAAAGCTTCCCAGGGCAAGAACAGCCATTGTTATTATCTGGGTGACAGATGTAAAGTCTAGGAAAAAAGACACTGTGTGATGGAGAACGCATAATGTCCACAAAATTTTGTGAAATGCCATCAATGTATGCGAGAGTTAAATGTTTAATAGTTTAACGGACCCCCGTCCTACTTACCAGCAGGTTATAGAGTTTGACCTCGATGCCCATGGAGACAGCCAGAGTCTTATATAAGGAGAAGCCTGGGCATGGGACCAGGATGTTGTCCCCTGGGTTACACAGGACACTGATAGCCAGGTCAATGGCCTGACTGCAGCCGCTGGTCAAAATCACATCCTGGAAGAGAGCGTGGTGCACTTGACTTTTTGAGAGCATAGACTCCAATAACACATATCAATGCAAACAACAACAGCCAATAAAGTCACTGTAGCAAGTAGATTAACTTCCAAGACATGCACTCTCATGTATTACAATCTGATTCTATTTATTGTGAGCATTATATTGCGAGTGCCGAGTTTAGAATAAATGTGTTAGCAAAGGTTAGAGGTGTTGGGGGAGTAAGCACCTCTGCCTCCAGTGGTGCCTCGGGGCAGCTGTAGAAGTTGGCCACTGCCTGTCGGCTCTTCAGATAACCTGCCAGTGGACACACAAAAAAAACATGCAGCACATGCAAACAGAGATGCATTAATGCAACAGCTTAGTCCTTTAATCGCCACTACATTGTCTCACTCCAGTGACTGCTGGGAGTTGGTAAACATGAGCATGTGATTCACTGACATCTGACAATTTCTGTTTACGAAATTTTACAACAGAAGTTAAAGGGTGTATCATTAGACATAAGGGGCTCCTGGGCACTAAAATGAAAAACGTTCTCATACACATCTCTTAACTTAGGAGCAAGACTTTGTAATTGTTAAGTGGCTCTTTGTAGTTGTCTTGTATCTCTTCGTAGTCATGTTTTGTCTCTTTGTGGTTGTTTTGTGTCTCTTTTAAGTTATTTTGTGTCTCTTGTAGTCATTTTGTGTCTCTTTTCTGTCATTTCAGTCTCTCCCTGGTTGGTTAATGTCTATTTGTGTGACAATTTGTAGGTGAAGGGGGGCCCCTGACACTTTGGGCCCCTAGGCCTGTGCTCGGTAGGCTCGTTCAGTAATCTATCCATGCACCTAATGTAGCTGAAAAACCACCAAAACATCTCACCTTTACCTTCTGTTTTACGGCTTTTGAGGCCTAAGTAAAATCACATTTCTTAACTTCCGTGCATTTAAGAAGTTTGCCTTGGATTTTTTCTTTTGCTGGTTTGTGCAACTCACCAACAGAAGGAGCGTATCCATTGAATTTTTGGGAGTCTATGGCATCTTTCATGGCCTGCAGCACGGCTTTATCTGTAGGCAAGTTTCCAAAGACAGTGGGATCCCCTGGGGAACAGATGTGATGGGAGGCATTCAGTCAACAGTGACAGGGCGCAAATATCAAGCATCAAACAACGACGACAACAACAAAGTATGCTTCTAAAAAAATATATATATATGTGGAATATAGTGGTTACATGTGTAAGAAACCATATATCTGTACTAGATAAAAAAGCTAAAATAAATTTTGTGGACGCCAGTCAATGGACAATATGCCATTGCATATGTACGTATCAGTAGTATCATATCATATAGGTAACTTATTGGCCTGGTTGGTTTCCAATACTAGAAAGTAATTGAAACTCTAATGGGGTAGTCATTATTTATTGATTATAGTTATACATTATTAGAATAACAATATTTGCATTGCATGTAAGTGACAAAGCTGCATCCCTGGAATTGTTTAAACCACATATTTAGTCATGCAGAAACTCACCTATGGAAAGCGAGATCATGGGTTTATCCGGGTTCGGAGTGAGCTGCATCCCATCCACAATGGCTCTGATGGGATTGAGCGTGTTGTTGGCCATCTCAGAGGGCTTCACTTCCCATCTCTGCCTGCGGCTCTTGGCCTTGGTCGGATACAGGCTGCCATTCACACTCACGTGGAGGACGCCATTCCCGTGCACTCCCTTCCCATTGACTCCGGCCCCATTCAGGCTTTTGCTGTTGACGGTGCTTTTGCCGTGGACCCCAATCCCATTCATTTGAACCAAGTAAGACTTGTTATCCATCCTGGAACTGATGAGGATAATGGGCGATGAGGGTGAGAGCAGCAAAACACACAAAATTGTACTTTAATTTACTCTTGAAGTGCTTAATTCAGGTATTATATGTATATTTACAGTTCAGGGGTAAATATAGTACTTTTTTTACATTTATCAGATAGCTATAGTTACTAGTTACTTTAGAAATTAAGATTTGACTTACATTCATTTTATAATTTTATAAAAAAGATGATTATAGCTTAAACTGCCCAAAACTATAATAAATACTCAATATTTGCTACCCTGCAATCTGCTGCAACTTTAACATGCTCTTTAGACCAGTACCAGTACCAGTGTATTTTATGCTACTGTCACTTGAGCAGAGGACAGAAACACTTCTTACAACAGTGTAGATTTCTCTTTGGCAATACTGACAAAAACAAACAAATTTAAATAACCCAGAATAAAGATGATATGCTGTTGATCACACCTAATTCTGCATATTCAAATATTATAATCTCTCTTTTAATTCTGCTGGGTTCTCAAAATTGCATGTTACTTTTCAATCATCCAAAAGTCCGTTCTATCTGTTCGTGATACCTTCTCGCTAGAACCGTCAGAGATGGGATAAATACATATATAACAAATCAATGACTGTTGCAAAAATAAACTTCGAAAGATCAGCTACCGACTGTATTCCTCCCAAACATAATCAAAACATGCATTTATGCAAATCAATTCATAGCTCATTTGTTTATTATCAGACCATTCATTGAAATGTTAAAATAAAATAAGAAATCATATCGTACTTACCTCATTAAATATTCAACAGAAAGTTGTTTTTTTTCCAATAAGAAGCAGCTTGTGCAGGATGATGAACAATAGCCTTTAGGGATGTTTTACGCCGATTATATATCAAGATCCCCAAACATGGGTGTTGAGCTCTGCCCATATTTCCATTGGTGGAGACCGAGGGCTGTGCCATTACACCCCTCTTGCATGACTAACAAGAACCATCCGCGCTATCAATTATAGGCAGGGAGGAGGGAGGGGGGGACCAGCGGGGACGGGTGCCACGCTAAAGTCTATGGTTTTACGCAGGCGAAACGACACCTCCACTGGAGTGCGTCATACGCATTGGCATCAAAGAAGAGAGGGCGCAAAGTGCAATATGTCTGCATTCCTATATATTCAAATAGTGAATGTATCTTTTTCTCTGCACTGTTAATACGTGGTAATATATTTATTATAGAGTAAATACAACCTGCAGAGTGATAATCCTCTTTGGGTTCATTACTACAGCTGACCGCATTCATATAGTACTTATTTGATCCATTATTAATATTTTAAAAAAATACAGATTAAAGCTGCTTTCAGCAGAACTATAATGAGAAAGTGACATATTTATAAAATTAGACTCTAACTTGAGCAAATGGATGTCAAAATATTCTATACTCAATAATCCAAACAAGTCAAACTACCCCACAAGTAGGCTCAAGTAAAGGTAACTGTAAGTCAATGACAAAACAAAAAGTTACTTATTCATGATGAGTATGATATACTAAGGCTAATACCTGGGTCAAGAAAAACATGTGTGGATGTGAACCCGTGGACTGTCTGGGCATGTTAGGTTGTAATCAATATGTCAGATGGACAAACAGTCACAGACAGTTTTTTTGACAAAACACATTGCTGTTGCCTGGGTTGTTATGCCACTGAGAGCATCTTTCTAATATATCCCACTTCCTTCGGTAAGTACAGGGAAAAACCTACCTGGCTGGCACTGGAGGCAAAAAGAAAAGCCAGTCACACTATAACAACATCTGTGGAAAACTACTCCTCACATAATAGTCTGGCAAGCTGTTATTTAGCTGATGTTGTTCTTGAGGGGTTTCAGGGCTCAGCATCAGCTCATTTTACAGTCCCTTTTAGAGAAATAGTGCCAGTGAAGGTATAGTAGGTCCTTTGAGAGTAATAACATATGAAAAGTGGTTAAAAAAAAGAGCAATAAAAAGATAATGTTGTACTTTTGCATGAATAATGACAAAAAACATTTTCTTCCCACAATACAGCTCTACGGCAGAAGAGCATAACCTATATTTGGCCTACACTACTGACAGAATTTAATTTAAAAGGCTAAAATAGTCACTGGTTTTTCTCTTAATGGTATTTAATAAAAGTAATAAAAATATGCATTACCACCATCCTTTGATATAGATCGATTATTAAACCGGGATTTCACCTTTTTGTGGACCCTTTTATTGTCTTTCCACTTTTTCCCTCTTCTTTAGTGTGTTATATATATTTTTGTAGATGTAAAAGGTCCGTAGAGTGTAAAACCTGAAGTCCACGCCTAAAAGGAGTTACCCTCCCCCTCAGAAGCTCCTAAGCTGCCTGAAACAGCTCGATTGAATTCTCTCCTTCACTTCTGTAACTTTATGAGGTCATAATGTTACAGAACTGACGTTAAAAAAGTAATTTTTTGAAATGTGAAACGTTGACCAATCACAACAAAGTGGGCTAGCTGACCAATAAGAGCAGACTTTGCTTTCTGGAGGAAGGAGCAAGCGCTACAACGGAGCATTTCAGAAAGAGGGTGAGAAGAGGTGCTGCAGGACAGCCAGGATGAGAAAAACAAGGTGGATTATGAGCATTAACGCATGTAAACATGTTGTTACGTAACTTGAGATAAAAATATGCACCTGGAAAATAGCATAATAGGGCCTGTTTAAGGCATAGCACAAGGCTATTAGTGCATTGTGATGAATGTGATTCTGGAGGTTTAAGAAGTGGTGTTGTGACCAGAAAGTCTCCAGTATGAATCTCCAGGTAGGGTAGATGTGGTTTGAGGAAGTCGTATGAATTACTTTGTTGTTCAGGCTGTGTTAAAAGGGATGAACAAGTCCGCCACAAAGGGGAAAACTTTAAAAAAGAAAAACATATTTCGACGTAAAGAAGCAAAATGGCACACGTAGATCCTGCCGTTTTACTTTTCCTTCATTTGACATGATAAACGAAATGTTAGGGCATTGAGAATGGCGTCGAGGTGGGATTCATTGGTCCCCGTGATTTGGATGCAGCATTGGGTCATTTTTCATTAATCAGAATATGAACGACTGCATGTAAAAGAGAATTTTTGTAGAATATTCATTTTCATCATCCATGTAAACAACTTAATAGAAATCCTGTCTTTTTCTGAATAAGGGCTTAAAACGGACAACATTAATGTGTTAGATTTTTACAGTAGAATGGGTTACTTTGGATATTGTATTAGGAATTGCTCGCTTCACAGTTGCACTAGTGTAGCTGTAGCATCTTAAATTCAAATTCTATGCTTCATCTACACACTCCTGTCACAGCAAAGGAAAGCAAGGGCAAACGCACCTTAAAATGCCATTATTCAAAACAACGGATGAGGTTGCTCAACAGCTGAGGTTGCTCAACAGCTGGCACCTATCGTTGCTGTGCAGGCAGATGATACCATGGATGTGTCATGCAAGTCACAAATGGTATAGTACTGTGCTATATGGTAAGTCAGGTTTTGGCAATTTATTCAGGGGGGCAAGACGGCCACTAGCCTGTCAAATGCTATAAGAGCATCTCTTGAGCCTGTGAATCTAACAAATAAGGCAAAAGTGAAGAACCTCCTGGAGGACTCCACCTGAAACGAATAAAGACATTCACAAGGAATACAATGGGACAGCAGAGGTTGAATGCCCTAGCTTGCCTTCTATTTGAAATGAAATCATCCATGGACTGTTGGATTATAATAGCAAGGTCATAGATAAGTTTGCACACATGAAGGACATCTGCATTTATGCTTTTCTAGTTGCCTATCTCTGATAATATTACACTGTAAACAACCAATCCATGTTTAAATTGACAGGAGTCAATGTGGCGGCCCCATGTCAAGGTGGAGTCATGGATGGTTGCCTTGGTGTGTTGGTGAGCATTGTTTTGTGTTGGTTTTATTGTAAATTCAGTTTTCTGCTGTGATATCCTGAGCAATTTCAACAGAGATGAGCTTATTAACACCTCGGAAACAACTCCAGAGGATTTACTTCCCACTTTTCTTTTAACAATTGTGGAATTACTGGATATTTTAGTCTTTACACATGCAAGGAAACGGCGCAGGAGAAGGAAACCAACTGGTGCGCTTGTGCTTCTCCATCAACGCCGATTTCGCACACCGCTAGCAGGGATATTTCTTTACAACGTGCGTTCACTGTGAAACAAACTGGACGATTTTCAGCTACTTGTGGTGAAAACAGTGACATTTGTTCATCCTCTGTTTTGTGCTTCATCGAGACTTGGCTATGTGGAATGATACCGGACTCCAGCCAGCAGGCCTCCAGCCATCCAGAGCAGATCGAAAGGTGAAGGAATCTGTTTTTATATTTACTTATTTAACAGTGACAGGTGGCAGCGATTCTGCATTACTGTTATCTTGATCTGGAATATTTTTATCATAAACTGCAAACCCTTTTACTCTCCCTGTGAGTTCGCTTCATTCATACTTGTCGGTGTTACTTTGTGTGGAGTGGACCAACCCGGACTCTATAGTTATGGTCCCAGGCGACTTTAACAAAGGTAACCCCAGCCATTACTTCCCCAAATACAGACAATTTGTTAAATTTTCAACCAGAGAGGAAAACACTTTAGATCACTTTTGACACAATCTTATACAGTGTCACTGCCTTTTGATCTGTATGGTCTTCCACGTGTCCTTTGATCTGCAGGTGCGCTAAGCTTTCCCTTATCACAACCACCTTTCCTTAAATAACATCTTTTTGTCTTTTTTAATGCCTACAGTCCTTGCATAGTATCTCTTTGCCTTTTCTGAAAAGGGAATGGCAACCTCTTTTTGTGTTTCTCTTCCTGGCGTAACATCTCTCTATCTTTTCTTTTTGGGGGAAGGGGACTTTTTCATGTCTCTCCTCCCATAAATGGTAAATGGACTGTACTTGTATATCTCTTTTCTAGTCTTCCAACCACCTAGAAATGGCTTTAACACTACATGTCATCATTCACCCATTCATACACTGAAGACAGGGGCTACCATGCATCCATCAGGATCTATCTAAGCATTCACACCAATTTACACACTGCCAGCACAGCCTTCGAGAGCAACATGGGGTTAAGTGTCTTGCCCAAGGAGACATCGACATGGACTACAGGAGCCAGGGGATTGACTTCTGATTGAGGGACGACCCACTCTACCTTCTGAACCACAGTCACCACACATAACATCTCTCTATCTTTTCTTAAAGGAGTTGGAAAGTCCCTGACTCAGCTGCTTCACACCTGTGCTCCTGCATGCCCTTCCTTCTCATGCCTGCATTTGCTTTGGTGCACAGCTGCTTGTTTTTTAAAAACCTTTGGTCATTTACTAAATCTTAAACCATTCAAACTCTCTATATTCACACTAATTCCAGTATGTCATATATGTAATCTTCAAACATGTAGGTAGACTCAAACATTAAGATATAATCTATAGTGGTAGTCGATTATGATTAAATCAAACTCGAGCAGGACAAGGACAGGTTTAAAGAGTCAAAATACATGTTAAGTAAGGCTGTGAACACCAGCTCTGAGCAAGAGACTCTTCTTAACAAAATACAAGCCTAAAGCCCCCCACTCTATTTATGACTTACACATGGCAAACGACCTGATCAAGTTTTACTGTCGCTTTGAAAGACAATGGGACAGTCCGACCCCCACTAAGCAGCCGGCCCAGACTCAGTCTCTCCCTCCACCCTGAAGCCCTGTGCAGATCAGCTGTCTCCGGTGTTCAAAGACATTTTCAACACCTTACTGGACACATGCCACGTCCCAGCTTGCTTTAAGGCCTCCACCATCGTCCCTGTCCCCCAAAAACAAGGATCACAGCACTTAATCACTACAGGCCGGTCGCCCTGACCTCTGTGGTTATGAAGTCTTTTGAGTGCCTTGTCCTGTCCAACCTCAAAACCCTCACCGACCCACCCTTGCAATTCCCCTACAAGGCCAACAGGTCTGTAGACGACACAGTCAACATCTGGACTCCTCAGGAACCTACGCCAGGATCCTGTTTGTAGACTTCAGCTCTGCCTTCAACACCATCATCCCCTCACTGCTGCAAGACAAGCTCTCCCAGCTGAACATGCCCAACTCCACCTGCAGGTGGATCCCAGACTTCCTGTCTGACACGAAGCAGCATGTGAATCTGGGGAAACACGTCTCGGACTCTCGCACTCTGGACTCATTTTAACCCAGGACCTCAATTAGGAGATGAATATCAGGGAAAGAACGATTGTAGCCGACCCCTCTCACCCTCACCTAAACTGTTTGAGTCCCTTCCCTCTGGCAGGAGGCTGCAGTCCATCAGGACCAAGACCTCACGCCAAAAGAATAGTTTCTTCCCATATACAGTTGGGCTAATCGACAAAGCCCAGGACCCCCACTGACTCTGACAATTTAATCTACAGGACAATCACAGACATTTACATATCCCTGCACAACTCTTCACTTTAAATATACACTTGATACTTTAATAACATACTTATTTAACATACTCTTAATTTGTTTGTTGTTTATTCTAATATTGCAATATGTTTTGTTACTACTTTGTTATGCACCAATCACCAAGCCAAATTCCTTGTATGGACAAACAACTTGGCAATAAACTGAATCTGATTCTAGAGCTAGTAAGGATGGCAGCACCGCTAACGGCTTGCAAACAAAGGTTTTGTTCAGTTACATCATGATGCGTTCAGGCTCTGTTCAGTGAATGTGAGCATTGGTCAAGTAATTTATAACAATGTTCACATGTAATCTCGTAATATGTATTTTTGGTGAGAAATTGAATACACATCAGCACAAATAGATATTAGAGAGTGATTTCTGACCTGTTAACACTAGCTCTAAGCAGCTTTTAATACATAATTTAAACTACAAATAACAAGATTTGTTTTAATCAATACAAATATTATACTTCATTTTCTTATCATTGAATTGTGTGTTTTTATGAAGAAAAACAATACTATAAATTATTATACCAAAGTAAAAGTATAACAATATACAGTCAGGACAATAAATATTTGGACATTGACACAATTTTCATCATTTTGGCTCTGTACACAACCACAATGGATTTTAAATGACACAATCTTTGAGTGCAGACTTTCAGCTTTAATTTGAGGGTATGTACATCCAAATCAGGTGAACACTGTATTAATTACAACAAATTATATACATGGCCCCCCCTTTTGAAGGGACCAAAAGTAATTGGACAAAGTAACATAATCATAAATCAAATTGTCACTTTTAATATTTGGTTGCAAATCCTTTGCAGTCAATGACAGCCTGAAGTCTGGAACCCATAGACATCACCTTACGCTGGGTTTCATCCCTGGTGATGCTCTGCCAGGCCTCTACTGCAACTGTCTTCAGTTCCTGCTTGTTCCTTGGGCAAGTGAAATGCATGCTCAATTGGATTTATGTCAGGTGATTGACATGGCCATTGCGGAACATTCCACTTCTTTGCCTTGATAAACTCTTTGGTTGCGTTTGCAGTATGCTTCGGGTCATTGTCCATCTGCACTGTGATGCACCGTCCAATGAGTTTTGAAGCATTTGGCTTAATATGAGCAGATAATATTGCCCGAAACACTTCAGAATTCATCCGGCTGCTTTTGTCAGCAGTCACATCATCAATAAATACGAGGGAACCAGTTCCATTGGCAGCCATACATGCCCATGCCATAACACTACCACCACCATGCTTCACTGATGAGGTGGTATGCTTTGGATCATGAGCAGTTCCTTCCCTTCTCCATACTCTTCTCTTTCCATCATTCTGGTACAAGTTGATCTTTGTCTCATCTGTCCATAGGATGTTGTTCCAGAACTGTACAGGCTTTTTAAGATGTTTTTTGGCAAACTCTAATCTGGTCTTCCTGTTTTTGAGGCTCACCAATGGTTTACATCTTGTGGTGAACCCTCTGTATTTACTCTGGTGAAGGCTTCTCTTGATTGTTGACTTTGACACAGATACGCCTACCTCCTGGAGAGTGTTCTTCATCTGGTCAACTGTTGTGAAGGGGTTTTTCTTCACCTGGTAAAGAATTCTTCGGTCATCAACCAGTTGTTTTTCTTGGTCTTCTGGGTCTTTTGGTGTTGCTGAGCTCACCAGTGCTTTCTTTTTAAGAATGTACCAAACAGTGGATTTGGCCACACCTAATGTTTTTGCTATCTCTCTGATGGGTTTGTTTTGATTCTTCAGCCTAATGATGGCTTGCTTCACTGACAGCTACAGCTCTTTGGACTTCATATTGAGAATTGACAGCAACAGATTCCAAATGCAAATCCCACACTTTAAACTCTAGACCTTTTATCTGCTCCTTGTTAATGAAATAATGAGGGAATAACACACACCTGGCCATGGAACAGCTGATCAGCCAATTATCCAATTACTTTTGGTCCCTTCAAAAGGGAGGGACCACGTATAAAATGTCTTGTAATTCCTACACCGTTCACCTGATTTGGATGTAAATACCCTCAAATTGAAGCTGAAAGTCTGCACTCAAAGCACATCTTGATTATTTCATTTCAAATCCATTGTGGTTGTGTACAGAGCCAAAATGATGAAAATTGTGTCAATGTCCAAATATTTATGGACCTGACTGTACATCATCATTGATCGCCAATTAGCATCAACGGCAAAAAACGTGATCGAGCACTATTAAAGTTATATTTTCTCCCTTTTTTTCTTTTGTGCTGATTCGATTTGCGATACAATCCGAACCCTGTCTGTTGCACCACTATAATGAAGAGTAATTTATATAGGCCTGGATAACAGTAGACTGATTGCACATGACTCCGACGCCTGGTCTTGACCACTGGTAAATTGTGTTCGTACATAGAATAAAATTGAATTTTTCCAAATTCAATTTTAATCAGTTTGCACAAGTGGTTCTCTCACAAGGCCCATTGTCTCATCCACAAATGTCCTTTAAAATAATCACTTAAAAAGTCTTTAAAACCATTTGCTACAAAACAGCTTTAAAAAAACAAAGAAAAAACAATGCAGTGTTATATCATCGGTCATTGCTCTTTAGCCTCATGGTGGGGAAATGCAACATCACATTGGTCTGACACAATACTGAGAAACCCAGTAAACATTCACAGCTAGTACACACACCTGATAAATAAAGAAACAAACTGATACAAGCCTTCAACTGAACCTTTTGAGTTGTTTTTCCTTTTAATAGGGACTTATATAATAAATCAATACCCACACAGTATACTCCTGGGTAATTTGCACCTTTCCCTTTAACTGGCACGGTATCCCTTTGCCAAGTGTGCTTGCATGTATGTCATGAGTTGTAGTTTGGATTTTGTTATATTAAAAAGTAATTCAAAGATTAAGTTAGCACTGGGTAGTGTTAACACCAAGCAGCCTGTTTTGTGTTGGCAAAGTTCAGTAATGGGTGAAATTTAGCAAAATATAGCTTCAGGTCTCGGGTCAGGTTAAGGTCTCAAATTTGGCAGTACCAGTTGGGTTTTAAAGATGCAATGTGTAAGATAGGGCCAGAATTTTAGTTTAAAACATTCATAAATGATGAACAGAATGTCAAGAGGTTACAGAATTGACGTTATGCCAAAGACGTCTATGTATTATTTTGCAGAAATATCTACTGAAACGAGCATGCTAACCAGCTAGCCCCAGCCCGTCCTGTCTTGCAATACCACTAGGGGGCAATCCCTGGGTCTGTAAAGTGAAGCCAATGTGCAAGTGTCTAAAATTTGCATCCTCTTTGATGGCCATTAGGGGGCGACTCCTCTGGTTGCAAAAAGAAGTCTGATTGTATAGAAGTCTGTGATAAAATAACCCTACTTTTCACCTAATTTATTACCTCAGTAAACATTGTAAACATGAGTTTATGGTCTCAATCTCTAGTTTCAAGTCTTCTTCAATACAGCATGATGTTGATTTAGTAAATTATAGTCCCATTTAGAGTAAAATAGACCATAGGGCAGGCTATGCTTTAGGGCGGGGCTACCACGGTGTTGTTCGGTCTGGGAGTTTCACTTCTGGCTGCAATAGGCCAAGATGGTGACTGACAAAAACCAAGATGTCAAAGGACAATATGCCGAACACAAGGCTTCAAAACTGTAGTCCACAAACCAATGATTCACGTCATGGTGACTAAATCCACTTCTTATATACGTTTTGCAAATTCTTGCACCGCTGTTAGTTAAAAGTAGACTTTTTGTGTTATCTTAATCCCACCGCAGACCTCTTTTTTCCCAATAACGATTCCATTATAAAGTGTGAATGAACAATTCTTCAATTGCTGAGTGGCAACATAAAATGTTTCAGATTCAGGTGTAGTTCATGATAACTTATAAATAGTCAAAGCAACACATTCCTATGCTTATCCTGTGTTTAGCTCTCTGTCCAGGATTTATCATTCAAATCAATGCTCAGATCAGAACCAGTGACCTGTGTCCTGATTTTACCTTCACAACAGAGGCTGGACTTATCTACTATTCCCTCCAACAGCAATGTGTAAATACACATATGCAAACATGGGGCATGGCTTGTTGGTCTTCGTGCAGAGCATTAGTGATGTGCCGTTCGATAGTGCCCTGCTGCTGGACACACTGCCATACAGAGCTCTCTTCAACTAAGCTGATTGGCTGTCTAGTATTTTTTGGCAAGAAAACTAACTTTTTACAACCTTACTCTTAATGACACCATGAAATGGATCTCTGAGCTTGTAGCACAGCTGGACTGATTTTAGGGCTTTAAAAAAGGTACAGAGTGCAAGATTTAGATGGAGCCATTCAGGTTTTCACAAAGGCCACTGTAGTTCTCCTACAGGCTTAGCACACAGGTCAAGATTCAGTTGGTTGCAATCTTCAACCTCACCGCTAGATGTCACCAAATCTTACTACATCACTATAGAGACAGGGGAAAACAGTTCATCACTCTCCATTGACTTTCTATTGCGTGAAGGTGCCTCCTTGTCCCTTCCGTCTGCTAGCAAACAAAACCATTGCTAATGGAAATGCTAACATGCAGATGTTTAGTGTTAACTATGTTAGCTTAGCGTGTTTACTTGTTGCTGCTTAGAACTGAACACGTACAGCCGAGGCTGATGGGAATGTCAGTAGTCTTCGTCCTAATCCAAAGTATATGGACAAATAAGCTTAAGTCTGTCCGGGGGCGCAGCTGAATATATGTCCGTATCATATTACATCTGATAGTTATAGTGACATTGTTCTCAAAACCTCAACCTTGTCGTGCCAGAGGAAAAAAACATCACAAACACATCACAAGACTCACAAGACTGTTGGGAACCCCACTGGGTTATTTCTTTGGATTGACTCAACAGATCTTCACTGAGAAACTATTTTCTGTGGTTGCGATAAACAACCACAACCAAACATTCAAGAGACGCCTGCCAGAGGAAATGTTACGATACAAATTGGGAACAGATGCAAGATGGTTGGATTTCTAGCTCAAGCTTTACATCACACAGTAATGCGTATCAGAAATCTGTCTAAATGTGTGCTTTCCAGTAGCAACACTTGAAATTCACACCCTGAAATTCACATGGTCATATAACAGCTTTATTAAGTCACGAAGCAACATAGAGTTTTTTACTTTAACCATTTTAATTTCCTCAAGAGGGAGTAATGTATTATCATTCTTCATTTGACCCATTGTTTATATATCAAAATATTTATCAGTGCAGCCTTAAATTTGATTTACCCGCCAATGTCACACGAGTCCAAGCATCCAAATTGCTGTCAAACCATTAGACAAACCCCTAGGCATGGTTCCCATGCTACTCTGAGAGAAGCCTTTTCTTTTTAATGCGAGGTTTGTACTCATGGTCGCAATGAAGGGAGTCCTCGCTGTCACTACTTGAAGAATCACTGGAGTAAAGAGTGTTCACATCAAAAGAAGAATCTGCAGCTTCTTCTTCCTCCTCCTCCCTCCTCTCCTCATCATTGCTGCCTTGTACCACAGCCTTCACACAACTGGTGCATGATCTCAGCTTTGTCACTCTGCAGCACTCCTGAGCACTCAGTCTATTAAGACTTACGTATGGCTGTAGCAGTTTGGACTGCAGCAGCACAGCCTGACTCGGCAGTGACAACTTCAGCTGGGCTCTTCCGACTCTGCCGGTCTCAGACCTGACAGCCAGGCGGTCGGGGTTGTTGGCAGAGGAGACGGCAGTGGAGCATGGTCGGGTCGTTGCTTGAAGAGGAGTGATGTGTGTACGAGGACGAGTTTTGACGGAGTTCTGAGGGACAACATGACAAGAGGATTGAGTAGCTAAAGAGAGGTGGTTAGCAAAACAGACTGAGGACGGAATCTCTAACTGAGGAGTAGAGGTAGAAGCATCCTCTCTAGGAGGCCCGGAGACATTGAAGTCGGGTAAGGGAGAACAACTTGTCCCAAAGGTAGTAGGAGCCTTTACGAACTGCTCAGCTAAAGGGTTTTGACTGATCCCGTCCAGTGCCTGCGAATGTCTGGTGGTCGTACAAGCCCGTCTGAACTGAGCTGGTGGTTGACAGCCGGTAGAGCTATCCTGAGATAAAGGAGCTGTTTGCACTTTGCACGCTGTGTTCGGTGGAGTTGTTGTTGCTAAACTGACTGGTTGGTCAGACGAAGCATCTTTCATTGTTCCGAGAGGCATGGCGTTGTTCCCTGGGGTATGGCGGTGTGGACAGGTTCGCACCTGAGGACTATAAGCAGAATCTGCCTGTTTGTTACTAGACACGGTGAAGCTATTTAGACGTGCTTCATCTGGTTTAAAGAGAGGGTAGATCCTTCCAACAGAGGCAATGTCTATTAGTCGGACCACCGGCGACAGGATGGGTGGCTGAGTGTCTCTGGAAGAAGAGGGCAGTGGCAGAAGTTCTGTTTGAGTGCCATTACTTGCTGATCCAGGTGACCTGGACCTCTGATCATTTTCGGGGTTCGCTTGTTCAGATGCCTGGACTGCTGTCTGAAGGTGGGTGGATGTCTGCGAAGGTGGAGGTTGTTGGTCAGGGGGGCACGGTACGATGTCAGAGGGCGTGAGGTCCTGCGATGAAGTGGCGGATGAGGACGACTGGAACAGCGGGGGAGACAAAGAAACATTAGCCTGAAGCAGCAGCTCTTCCGAGCACTCATCGGGACACTCCTGCAGGATGCTCCTCACCCATCGCTGGTGTTTGGAGCAGAACTGAGGGGAGGAGGGGGCCTGCTGGACACCTTCACTGCTCCTCGTACTGATTTCCTCCTTTTCCTCTTTGCTGCCGTCTTCCTCCGCCCTCTTGACTACTTCACCATCCCACTCTGTTGTTAGACGTCTGCTAACATCTGAAACATTGTCATTCTCCAACAACAGAAGTCCGTCTTTGGGCACATCTTGGTCAGCCTCCTCTCCTCCCCTAAATACCTCTGGCTGAAGCTGTATGGGAGTCTTGGCTGAAGAGCTGCTACACAGACCAGACTTTGAGAGTTGAGAGCTTTCCATTCCATTCTTTTCATGTGCTGATGGCTGAAAAATGCTGCCCGAACGACAGGAAGCTACCTCTAAAGAAACAGAAATGAAGATTTTTGATTTAAAATCAGGGGAAGAAACACATTATTATTAATATTGTACTTTTTACTCCACTACATCACAGAAGTACGAATTGTACTTTTTACTCCACTACATCTCAGAGGTAAATAATGTACTTTTTGCTCCACTGCATTTCAAAAGGTATATATATTGTACTTTTTACTCCACTACCTCTCAGAGGTAAATATTGTACTGTTTACTGATGGTAGAGGCTGATGAAATACAAAGTTTGTTAATAGCATTATTCAAATACATTTATTCAATGTGTTTCTTTTGTAAATAAACTGGAGTCAGGTTGCACAGATTTATTTAAATTTGATCCATCATTCTATAACATTTGTTTGTTTGATAGTCAAACCTTTTGTGACAAACAGCACGGAGAAACTCTTGATCTTATTTGATTAAAACATAATGTGATCATATTTAATCATACTGTTGTGTTTACAGAAGTTAACAGACAAAATGTTCACTAAAAAAAGACGCCACAGAGAGGATGTAATAGGATCTCGTATTGGATCCACTTCCTTCATACCCTCACACCCAATGGGATGAATGAGAAGATTTTATGTTTGTGTTTTTCTTATGAAGCGAATCCCCCAGGTTGTGATGTGTTTGTTACGCTTGCTGCGGCCACCTCTAGTTTACCCCACCTGGGTGTAATCATTTTGAAATTGTCACAATACACGCTGAATAAGGGCCGTAGTGCCCAAAACGTCAGTGTAGCAGTATTGTAGCAGTATTAAAAAGTCAAATGGTGTGCTTTTCTTTTTTAAATTATCCACCTCTTCAAGGTCTAATTGTGAGTTGAGCCTGTTATTTCTTAATTACTAATCAATGTTAAAATGTCAACTCAGTAACCCCTGAATAAATTTTCTTTCAATGTCATCATCTGGCTGTTTTAGAAAGTCTGACAATGCACCAGCATACAATAACAAGATGTTAACTCTGTAAACTAATTCTATTTCTTCTCGCTCAAATTTTTTATGTCAAGCATTTTGCTGGATATTCATATTTTTCTAGGTAGTATCGAGACAATAACTCTATGAGGTGTCCTGATATTGGAACATAAGGGATGAGATGCCTTATCTATTACTTTCATATGGAATGACTTCCATTTTCTGTATTTTCTATATAATTTTAACAGTAATCAACTACACATATGCAATACACAAGGGAATGACACTGCCATCCATGCTGTTTACGTTAAAAACAATGATAGGAGCAGTAATAATGCTAAATGTACAGTAAAGAGATATCCTCTTGTTCTCCATACATGAAGTGAGCTTGACATGTTTTGACATTTGTATGTTATTGGTGTTTCGTGCAGGGGGGGGGGGGCTTCTTACCACAGTGCAGCAGTTTCTTCAGAGTGGTCGCTATGTTGGCAGAGTCTGAGGTAATTACTTCCAGCAGTAGCTTCTCCTCCTCAGTCACAGGGCTTTCTTTCTTCAGTATCTAGTACACACATAATGCATTCAATGAAAAAAATGGTATCATGATATCAGAGGTAATTCAAGAGTTGTTATTTTTGACTGTCCTTCGTGTTCAACACATGTTCTCAGGTCCCCTGTGGTGACCACCGGTAGGCGCTATTGTGTGATGTTTAGATGAGCGGGGCACAAAAGTGAACACTACCCGCTCTTCTAGTTTCTCCTCGTCTCCTCCTCCTTCCTCGGTCCTCCGCTTGTAATCAAGAAATCAATCTCAGGGCAGAGTCTTAAAGGACGGCTCAGTTCCTAAGACGCATCTCGGGGAGAAAGGAGGCTTGCTGGAGGAGCTATGAAGGAGGATGCACAGGCGTGTCCTTTGCCAAAGTCTTTTTTCGATACCCTTCACGTATGAAAGAGGCGCAACACAATCTTGTCACTTGTAAAGTTGTGTTCCAAGCAAGTAAATTAGTTTACACAAACACTGTTCATGCACTATAACAAAACAATGGACAGATGAGGCGGCCCCCTCTTGCAAGGAGAGGAGATGAGGAAAGGAATTGAGGATGTGTTTTGGTGAGAAACACTAAATGTAAACATAACTCTACAAGAAAACTCTCCAGGGTACCTGGATTATTGAGACAAATGCATCTTGACTTTAGAGTTATGTATTAATGAGAACATTACAATTACAGTACTTGAAGCAATTCTCTGAAAAACCAGCTAAACCTCGACACAGCAAAGTTTCCATTTTGATTAAACTGAGTGCAAAAAATGTTGTGCATCTCATCTACCAAAATTATGCTTTCAAAAAGAGGTCACAAAACACGCTGCCATACAGTGGAACACACACCTTGTCGATGTAGGTATCTCCTGGTAAAGCGGTCTCCAACTCCCGTAGATAGTGCATCAGTCTGTCCTCCACTTTCTGGGCGTAATGTTCACCATACTGCTCCTCCATCTGATTCTGAAAGGCAGCAAGCACCTCACATGTCACCACCAGGAAACAAAGACTGTATATGAGAAGCGAACGTAGTAACCGCAACGTCGCCCGTGAGTTTGTGAACTACAGTTATGGAGCCTTAAGTTCAACCTTTTTGGCCGTCACCATCTTGGTTTTTGGCCATCGCCATCTTGATTTTTTTTGCAACCAGAAGTTAAAGGATAAGGTGGAACTAAGTACAACTGAACGCTGAATAAGAATATTTTCAGATGCCCAAAAATGTTACAATTAACTTGTGAAAGGGTTACATTTCTAAGACGAAAACGCGGACAACTCCCAGACTAACGACTAACGTGACAACATGTCAACTTTTACTTCAAGTGTTGCAGGGTACACGAACAGTGGTCTCTTGGATGAAAGTCCTGTGTTGACTCTCTCGTTATTTATACTTCGCAGTAGCTCAGACCATCTTATTATGACATGGCTTGGTCTACATTGGAGTTAGCTGAAAATGCAGTGCGTCGGTATCAGACTCCAAGGGGCACCGCCGAACCGTCGGTATTGACGAGTTGGAAGCGAGACCGTGTTGTCTAAACAGTCTGAGAAGAACTTTCTAGCATGGTATATATATGTTTCTTATTGTATGAGAATGTATTATTAAATGTAGATCTGGGAATCTATTGTGAATCAGAAATGCGAAATACATGTTATGCATCTTGAATGTTATTGGTTGTGAGATACTGAAGACAGATTTTAACCTTAAGAGGAATTTTCCTTTTGATAAATTACCACTCTACTCATAGAGTCAGTAGAGGACATATAGACATCCACACAGCACACCAAACACCAGTCAGTGTTTAAGTGGAAACAGTGAGTTAACAAACCAGACAATCAGTCCCCATAAGGGATCACAACATAGTGTGTGAAACGTCCCTGCAAAGCCTGTTTTATTCAATATGTGTGAAAGCAAAAAGAGGATAACATAGAAGCAAGAAATACTGTATTTAAATTTAAAAAAAATTAAATCGAATATCTGGTGTCTGTTGTCATTTCTCGAGGTGATAAGAAAAATCTGAAAAAATGGTATTCAATATCATGCAGTATTTACATCAAATTGAACCTGTGGTTCTTATTATTGTCATGTTTTTAATATTATATTAGTCTTTCTGAGTCCCAGTTCGTTGTGTTTGAGTGTGCCCTGCTGGATGGAAAAGTAAGGAACTGAGAGAAAAAACAGTGCTATGTACTGAGAGACTACATGCATGTGATGACTTGAGACAACGCCCACCCGTTGTTCTCCTATAATCCCAGTGCACAACCCATCAAATATTTAGAAGGCAAAAATATTTAGTTGCACATTGAAGAGCTGCTGTTGTTCCTCCGGTCATTGAGGTTGGCAGAGTCAAAAATATTAAAATATGAGTGTGTCACACTTTTTTTTGCACTTTACATACTATGATTTAGAGATGTCAGTTTTCTGTGAAATGTCTTGACAAAACCCTTGAAATTGTCTCCTGATTAGTGAGCAAAAATTTTAATACATTTTCCTACTCTAGCAGTTCATCTACTGTTATAAGTTCTAAGTGTGGTGAAGTTGACCAACCTTAATATAATCTTCCAGTTTGTCCTTGTCCATAGCAAGTGCTTGTGCCAGAGCCTTGAAGTCCAGATGGTTCTTCCTCATTAGGAACATTTCATGTTGGCTCTGCACAAGAAAAAAGAACGCAGACATTTTTTATCACATCAGTAAAGCTTTTCATTAAACATTAGGCATGCTGCTGCCATACAACGCTGTAAATTGCATACTCTTCCAGCCCCCCAAAAAGTAATTTCATGTAAATTAATTAAACATAGACCCCTTTCACATTCCAAGTAGTCATTTACATTTTGCATTGGTATTATAATAAATGTATTTTCTGCAGCTTTAAGTTAAATTGTTGGCCCTGAATTAACACCACACACGACTAAAATCAACTGAGTAAGAACTGTTTCAAAGACTTTGAAATATGCAGAACATATACTTACACATTGACCTTGGTATTGAGGGAGTTTACTTGGGAAGAACTGGCTGGTTTTTAACACTGTATCAACCATTCCTCTGCCCTCCCTGAGCATCCTCATGATCACCTAGAAGCAGAGACATTAAGAGAGAGAGAGAGAGAGAGAGAGAGGGATGGAGATACACATAAAGTATAAAACAGAAATTAAAACTACAAAATGAATGAATGCTACCGCCACTCATCTCCGTACCATGGTCTTGAGGCCAAACATGATCTTCATGTGTTTGATGGGAGCAACCAGTCTGGGTAGGAGTCTGTAAGTGGCGTCCAGAAAGCCCATCACTCTCTCAAAGTGCTCCATGTCCCTGTTCCTCACGATGGAATAGACCCGGGCAGAGGTGACGCGCAGCCTCCACGAATCCTGGAGGTTCAGGGGCTGGGAGTCCACCTCCGGCCAATTGGACGGGTCCACAACTGGGAAGAACAAACAGGAAGTTACATCCTCCTCTGATGTTCTACTTTAGTTACAACTGTTGATTTCAAAAGAGTGATCTACTATGTTTTGTAGTGACTGGCCTACAAGGAAAGTTTGTGTTTAAGGGCAGTTAGGGTCGTGTTTTGTAATATATAGGTACATATTACCTTATTCCCCTGTTGTGGAATACGTTTTTAGATCATGCTATATAATCTAATATATATATAAACACACACACACACACACACACACATATATATATATATATACAGTATATATATACACACAGGCTCATATACATATATACACATGCGCATATACAGACGCACATATACATATATATACACACACGCACATATATATAAACACACAAGTTCATGTAAAATGAATACGAGATGTGAAAAGGTGTGATGGATCTGCAATCATTTGAATGATGCAAAAATGACTGTAACCTCCTTGTTTTAACTATGTAATAATATCAAGCCTTACACAAACCAACCTTAATAATAAATGAAACCAACCTTCCTGTATTTCCATCATCTTGTGAGCCCAGACGTACTCTATGATCCACAGTGGTAACTTTGGGAAGCTCTGTAAACATGTATTGTCCGGCTGCAGCTCTGTTCCGTCCATCAGATGCCCACCGATACCACGACGCTCGGCTCCGTTCGGTTTGTGGGCAACACACCGGTGAGCGTTTTTAAACCTCCATTCATGAATAGGCTGCGATCACCCACAAGGCTGGACATGTACCGGCAAGTTGTGGATGTGAAGTGTTGAACCTCCCTGTTCTGGGACTGTCTGCAGATCGTTTTCGTTTTTTGAAAAAAACGTTGCAAATTACTTCCTTGACCAACTCTCTAGCAGTCAAAATAAAATAGTGTAAAGGAACTGTACCACACGATAACAATGCGCATACAACGTGCAGGCTTTTATTGTGAAGTCTCTTAACCCGGAACTAGTTATTCAGAGCTTTGAACATCTCTTTTACTGGCTTTCACCTTCAATCCTGAATATGTGTCCTTTTTCAGTTAGCGTTTAAGTGTGCACGTTCGTGTGAGGTAACATAACTATATTCTGTTTTTAAATGTGCAACTACTACGCTTAGCTAGAGGAATAGCGTATCCCACACATTACTACACTAACATGCTAACAACTTAGCTTTGAGGCTTGTGGTAGCTGTTGAATAGACGCTCGTGTTTCATAGCACCTGCGTCCCCCGTCGGCGGTGTTAGCCGAGCAGTTTTCTGTTAAATGGAGGAAACGCTAAACCAAACATATTCATATCTTTGTCAACTGGTAAAAATACAGTATATGATAAAAGCACAAAAATGTACTTAAGACGTGATTGTCACATTGACACCCCCAGTAGTAACGTCAGCAGTAGACACTTGAATTGTGTCAGTTTTTTATAAAAGCAAAATAACTTATTTGCTTCTTTATAAAAGCAAATGCGTTATTTATTTTTATAAAAACAATAACTTATTTGTTTTTTGTGAAATCAAATAAGTTATAGGCCAAATGACATAACAGCTCCGAAAACATTGGCTTTAAATTCGTCAATAAATATAGTAATATACAGCAATAGCACCTGAGTCATGTACGGCACTCGAACCTCCACGTAACTACACCTTTGTGGAGGTAAGCTACATGGCCAAAAATCTGTTGATGCCCCTGTTAATATACTTCCACTGTGGGCCTGCTTTTCATGGTTTGAACCAGGCCGTTCAGTTTTGGATAAGGGGAACCGCTCCAAACTATTTGAAAAAGTCCCCCATGTCCAAAAAGAATTGCTTTTCCCAGTTTGTTGTTGGAGAACTTGACTGGTCTTCACAGAGCCCTTAAAGGTGTATTGTTTGTATGTCCACATACTTTTGGACATATCATGTAGACAAGTGTTGGGGCAACTTTGAGAACGCCTGAACTTAAATCTCAAAATGGTGGTGTTGGGTCTTGGAACAAATGGTTGATAACTAATTATTCTTCTTTTGTCTTATTCTCCTACAGCACTGTCCCCCCGTCCTTACATGTGACACATCATCCGAGCTGCAGCTCCACCATGAACACAAAAGCATGTGTGTTTCTGTCCCAGCTCTCCAGGACGGGGCTCAAAACCCCTCGCCGCAGTGCCGGATTCTTGATGGTGACCTCCGCTTGTCCACCTTGCCTCCTGCCTGTCCCCCGCAGTCACTCGTACTCCAGCAGCGTCAAGGTGCGCCCCTATCTTCAGTTCATAAAACGCAAGATCATCTCCCCTCCCAGTCCTCCGTACAGCCATGTGTGCCAGGTGGGGGACCCGGTGCTGCGTTTGAACGCTGCCGCCGTTGACCCCGCAGTTATAACTGGCCCCGAGGTCCAAAAGGTCATCGGTACTTTGGTGAAAGTGATGCGGAGACTTGATTGTGTGGGACTGAGCGCGCCTCAGATTGGGGTGCCGCTCCGCATCCTGGTCCTGGAATATCCTGAGAAGATGTTGAAGGAGAGCTTGCCCGTATCCAGAGAGCGCCTCGGCCTCTCCGTCCAGCCGCTGAGGATCTTCATCAACCCCCAGCTGAGGGTCCTCGATAGACGGACGGCGCTCTTCCAGGAGGCCTGCGAGAGCATCACGGGCTTCTCCGCCGCAGTTCCACGATACGTGTCCGTGGAAGTGTCTGGTATGCATGTTCACAGCTTGATCCTAACACTAATAAGGCCGGATCGCACCAAGGATTCATTTAATCTAAAATGAGTTTAGCAAAACTAGGTTTGAATTAGTTAATCACGGTTTAAACTTAACTAGAGCTCTTTGGCACAATTAAAAACGAATCTCTGTTTAGTAAATCAAAGTTTGAAATAGAGTTAGATCAATATGGAGATGTTAGTGTAACCAAATAAACTCACAATCGAGAGGAAATTCAGAAGAGAAGCTCCAGTTTCTCTTCCGTTGAGAAAAAACTTACAGCCGAATTAAAGGACACTTTTGACAAATAATAGAAGACTAAAAATAACAAGTTTGGTTTATTTAAAACATGTAGCACCGTTCATGATTTAATCAGGTTAAAAAATGAATCCCTGTTCAGGCCTCTTAATGCTATTATACACTAAACACAAATTTTGTCTTTGTGATTCATCAAAACTAGATAAATGGAGTGATACTAAGCCACGTGTTTTGATAAGGAGTTTGTTTCGTTGTTGACACATCAGTGTCTCGTCCCTCTGCAGGTCTGAACGAGAAGGGGGAAGCCGTCGCGTGGCGGGCCAGCGGCTGGCCAGCTCGGATCCTCCAGCACGAGATGGACCACCTGGACGGGGTCCTCTATGTCGACCGCATGGACAGCAAGACCTTCATCAACATCAACTGGCAGGAACACAATGAATAGAGGACCCTCAGGTCGGACCACCAAAACTTTAGTTAAAACTGAAGATGTTTATTTCACACCATCTCCGATCAACCTACGCTGTGTTGATGAAAGTTCTACATTCACGTTATCTTTCATGGGGAAAAATCTTCCAGCTCGCAGAAAGTGATACCTTTTGGTTCATGGTTCTGGTTGAAAGGCTGCGCCAACTGGGTGTTGAGGGCTCTGCACTTGACTGGCTCACATCATACCTCACAAACAGGCAACAGTTCATCTCCCTCTCCGGTCACTCATCCACCCTCTCCCCAGTTACGCAGGGGGTCCCCCAGGGATCAGTCCTCGGCCCCCTCCTCTTCATCTGCTACCTCTTCCCCTTGGTCACATCCTCCGCCAACTCACCCTGACTTCCACTGCTACGCCGATGACACCCAGATATACGTCACCACCAAATCCCCCAAAATCCTCCCCTCATGAATAGAGGACCCTCAGGTCGGACCACCAAAACTTTAGTTAAAACTGAAGATGTTTATTTCACACCATCTCCGATCAACCTACGCTGTGTTGATGAAAGTTCTACATTCACGTTATCTTTCATGGGGAAAAATCTTCCAGCTCGCAGAAAGTGATACCTTTTGGTTCATGGTTCTGGTTGAAATAAGTCGAATTGCTTTAACGGGAAATCAGTCACTGTCCACTGAATAAAGAGGCCGATATGTTCCTGAGTAAGTGTATCATAAATGTCTGCCACCATCCCAATGAGTGAATACACTGTGACACTAGGGGCAAAGGACATGTACCATTTTTCCCAATGACTTCCTGTTGTTCAACTCTTGTAAAACGTGTCAGTCTTCTGGATTTGCATGAGAATGGGGAAAACTGGGAAAATCCAGTTCCATCAAATTTGGACAGAGGACTCGGGACGTGTCTGGGACATGAGCGGGCATGACTCAGGACAAACACAAGTGGCTCTAACAGCTGAAATATTAATATATTTTTGGGGATTTTCAGAGATCTGTTGGAGGCGTGGGACATTTAAATCCTTTGTCATTACAAGTTAAATGAAAAATCTGCATTATATTGTAAACTAAAGAAAATAAATGAAAGATGTCGCGTCAAAATCGCACAATGTTCTGAAACGTTTCAGTAGTCCGATCACTTTCACATTACTGCATTTCAATCTCCATTAATTTTTACATGTCCATATCCAATATTTGTTTTTTTAATTAAATGTTTTCGTGACATGTTTTGTCAGCAGGGTGTTCCCCCAAACACTAAATGTCTCATTCTAAATAAAGCGAGGTGACGGTTGGCCTTTGGGCCAAATAGCAACAGATTAGATTTGGATTTCGTCGCTCCAATAACAAACACTGGCGTCTTTGTGATTACTCGGTGCATTTTTCTTTTTATGCTCATAAAAACTTTTAACCCCTATAAATGACCTCGGTGCTGACCGTCACCAAGCTTAAACAAATTAAAATTAAATTTATCAACCAAACGATTGATCAATTTATCAAGAAAAAATAATCTGCACATGAATTGATAATGACAATCGTCAGTCACAATCCTTGATTCATTTTCACAGAAAGCGAATACAAAAAGGACCATAGAGCCAAATACTAATGGCTTGAAAATCTTTGGATTGTTCTTTAGGGGAGACACCACAGACAAAAACGAATCAATTTTAAGCTATTTTTTGTCTTTTTTTCATAAATTCATTAAAAGTTACCATTAGATAATTACTAATTAGTATATTCAAACATAACATTTCAGTAAACTTGTAAAACAAAAAAGAATTGTGTTAATGTACATTATCCACTGGGGAAGTTTCATGGTGATGTCTATTATTATTAGTATTATTATTATTAACCCTATTCACTTGTAGTGTCTTCAAAATTTGAAGACAATCCATTTTAGTTTTCTCTAGATGAGTTTTCTCTCAGACTGATCCAGAAATCTCCACTTCAGTAGCTCTTACATACACCAAACTTTACAGTTTCAGTCCTATCTATATTCTGAAAGTTTTTACAGGGGATGGTTCAGATATCAATCATAGCCTGATTCATACAACATTTTATTTGTAAAATCATGGCAAAATGGATTTTCGTCATATTTAAACATACAATTTCAAAAAGCTTGTAATACAAAAAAACAATTGTCTAAATGTAAGCACTAAACTGGGGGAGTTTTATGGTGATATCTACATTTTTAACCCTATTTACCTGGGTTGTCTCCCCTTAATGTTAAGAACTTGATTAGTTTTCCTTATGATTCAATAATATATTAGATGTTTTTCACAAAGTTGTACATTCTTATACCGTAACTCCACTGCCACCAAAGTATTATAAAACACATTTAACCACAGACAATTGGCTAATTGACCATTCTTTACTCCAGTTTGTGTGCAGGCAACACATACAGATGAAAACAGACGTTCTTGTGCTTCACACTAAATTACATTTAAAGTGACCAAAGAGCACAAACTGTGACCACGACTTTGAGTCTCAACAATACACAACGTTTTCAAAATGCTGATAATGGTAAATATGGCCACTTGTAGAATAACTAAATGGCAAGAGTGATGAGACTCTCAGAAAAAGGACTGAAATAGGAAAATCGGAGCACAGTCAATACTGCATTTCAGTATTGTGTCAAGGCCACATTAGAGTTTCCGATTCATTGATTTAAAAAAACAAAAACAGGAATTCTGTTTCCAGTATGCAGATTTTAAGGCAATGTGAATTTGCTAGTTGTGCCTCGTTTAGCACGATGCTTTTTACAAAATACAAATCACACAGGAGACGACTGGTCAAACGTTTGGCCACAGGAGCACACCACAGGATTTCTGTACCAACAGTCGTTGCAGTACTCGTTCCCACAGTATCTGCACAGGACCAGGGGCTTTCGGGAGCACTCCTTCCCGCAGGAGCACACTCCCAGCGGCTTGATGTCGTGGTGACTCTGGCAAAAGTCTATCTCGCGGCAGGAACCGGTGTGGAACACGCCGCAGCTGACACACAGGGCCTGAGGGTCCAGCTGGGTGAGGTCGCAGCACTTGTGGTAGGCGATGGGATGAAGGGACGGCATCATTGATTTGGGGTCGTCGCACAGAGCTAGGGGGGATATCGCTGCGCTGCCGCTGGAGAGCGTTGGCGACACACTCGTATCGCTCAACCTGAGGCTCTCGCCCTGCGGCGACAGTGCCCCGAATTCTCTCCCCTCTTCGGTTCGACTGTCGCGGTACGTCATGAGATGGTTCTCTGTGTAGCAGTGCTGAAGCAAGGCACAGGTGAAGTCATGCGTGATGTTGCATGTGAAGCAGCTCTTAAGACATGGGTGAGAAATCTGGCGACAGTCGCAAAGGTTGTTGGCTTCGGCCTCGCTCTTGCAAACCCCCATTGCTTCTACCTGCAGGCTGCGCGACTGAGAGTCCGCCTTGTCGGGCCTGGACTCTCCGCGGGGGTGTCTGCCCTGTCTTGCGCCGCCTGAGGAGCTCATGGTAGTGTCCAACTCCAATGGCGACACTTTGGTCAGCTGGCAGTCGAGTTTAGAGATGCAGACGTGCTCTCTGGTGGACGAGGCGGTGAATGAGGAGGACAGGGGCGTCATTCCATTGCTGTGTGCTTTGGCTGAAGGGGGTGACGCGCTGCTTTGAGGCAACCAGGTCAAAGAGCGGGGACTCTCGTCGTCATGGAGAACCGCCTCTCTCTGCCCTCTGTTGACGTGCTCATCAGTGTACAGATCTATCTCCACTTCTCTGTCACACGCCTCCACCAGTGGCTTCTTGGCATCCAGGGTCTTCTTGGTGTTGTCCAGGGCGACCTGTTGAGAGGAATGGACAAGTATTGAATTAAATATTTACACACATCTATCGATCATTCTATATATCTATATATACACACATACAGTGGGTAAAATAAGTATTGAACACATCACCATTTTTCTCAGTAAATATATTTCTAAAGGTGCTATTGACATGAAATGTTCACCAGATGTCGGTAACAACCCAAGTAATCCATACATACAAAGAAAACAAATAAGTTCCGAAATTAGGTTATGTGTAATAAAATGGAATGACACAGGGAAAAAGTATTGAACACGCTTACTGAAATTTATTTAATACTTTGTACAAAAGCCTTTGTTGGTAATGACAGCTTCAAGACGCCTCCTGTATGGAGAAACTAGCCGCATGCATTGCTCAGGTGTGATTTTGGCCCATTCTTCCACACAAACAGTCTTCAAATCTTGAAGGTTCCGTGGGCCTCTTCTATGAACTCTGAACTTTAGTTCTTTCCATAGATTTTCTATTGGATTCAAGTCAGGTGATTGGCTGGGCCATTCTAGCAGCTTTATTTTCTTTCTCTAAAACCAATTGAGAGTTTCCTTGGCTGTGTGTTTGGGATCATTGTCTTGCTGAAATGTCCACCCTCGTTTCATCTTCACCATCCTGATAGATGGCAGCAGATTTTTATCCTTCCTTCAATTATATGAAGTTTGCCAGTGCCGTATGCTGAAAAACAGCCCCACACCATGATGTTCCCACCTCCAAACTTCACTGTTGGTAATGAAGTTTTGAACAATTTTGGTCTCATCTGACCAGACTATATTCTCCCAGTATTTCACAGGCTTGTCTAAATGTTGTGCAGCAAACAACCAGGAGCACCTGGTCGTGGCCGGTTTATGGTGAAATGATGTTCTTTCCACTTCCGGATTATGGCCCCAACAGTGTTCACTGGAACATTCAGTGGTGTAACAGACTATTGTAGATCCATCATACGTACGGATCCCCCCTCATGGTTCAGCTCCCATGTTAACCACGGATTATCTATCTGATGGCGCCGCGCGAGTGGCTGCCTCTTACAAATTGTGTTTTTTTTGTTACTTTCTGTTACTTTCTTTTACTTATTTAATTTTGTAAACACTTGTGCACTATGGCAGCGAGACACGTAGAGTTTCACGTGGTCTACCTGCAGTTTTTTGCACTTTTCACCTCCGTGCCCGGAGTTTCAGCCCGCAGCCATGGCCCCCATTGTTTACAGCAGGGGTCAGCTGTTAGCGCTCCGGGACACGGCGCTGCTGCTGCCGGAGGAGAGACCCGAGGTTCCCCGTGAGCTGAGGAGGAGGAGACAGGGATGCCGTGCTGGGGCAGAGCGTCAAGCCAGGAGGAGACGTTTTAAACCCGTCCTCCCCTCCATCATCATGGGAAACGTGAGGTCTCTCCCCAACAAGATGGACGAGCTATCAGCACTGACCCGCCATCAGAGGGAATACCGGGAGTGTAGCGTCATGGTGTTCACGGAGACATGGCTCACGGAGCTGACTCCGGACACCAACGCTGCACTGGACGGGTTCCGCATCATCCGGGCAGACAGGACGACGGAGAGCGGTAAGAGGAAGGGAGGAGGTCTGGCAGTGTTTGTGAATGATAGATGGTGTAACTCTGGGCACATCACTGTTAAAGAACAGACCTGCACAGAGGACATTGAGCTGTTGGCCGTCAGCATGAGGCCGGTATATTTACCGAGGGAATTCTCGCACGTTATCACAATAGCTGCGTATATTCCCCCCTCTGCTAACGGAGAAGCGGCCTGTGACGTCATACACTCGGCGATAAGCAGGCTGCTGACACAACACCCCAATGCCCTCCTCCTCCTCTCTGGTGACTTTAACCATGCCCCTCCGTCCTCCACTCTGCCCACCTTCACCCAGTACATCACCTGCCCCACCAGAGACAACAGAACCCTGGGCCTGCTGTATGCCAACACCAAGGAGGCATACACATCATCACCCCTCCCTCCCCTGGGAAGATCTGACCACAACCTGGTGCACCTCCGGCCTGTGTACAAACCTCTTGTACATAGACAGCCAGCTGTGACCCGCACAGTCAAAAGATGGTCCGATGAAGCCGAGGAGGCTCTTAAGGACTGTTTCGACTCGACTGTGTGGGAAGTGTTCAGTGATGCCCATGGGGAGGACATCGATGGTCTCACAGACACCATAACGGAATACATAAACTTTTGTGTGGAGAACACCGTACCCACCAGGACTGTACGGTGTTTTTCCAACAGCAAACCCTGGATCAATCCGGATATAAAGACCCTCCTCAAGGAGAAGAAGAGGGTTTTTAGATCAGGAAACAAGGAGGAGCTGAGGAATATGCAGAGGGAGCTGAGGAGGAAGATAAGGGAGGGGAAAAATGTCTACAGGACAAAGATGGAGGATCAGCTGCAGCAGAACAACATCAGCCGAGTCTGGAAGAGCCTCAAGGCCATGTCTGGCCACAAGGGGCCGAACCAACAACCTGTGGGGGACCAACAGTGGGTGAATGATCTGAACTCATTCTTTAACAGATTTGATCAGCCACCCACCCCTCCCCCCACCCAGACCTCCCTGCCGCTGCAGCCCCCATCGTCTGCACCCCCTGTGGATTACCCCCCTCTTCTTCCTCCTCCTCCACCCCCTTTTCCACAACACTCGGCTCCCCTCCACACTCCTCAAACACTGCACTCCACCAACACCCCACCCCCACCCCCACAACCTACAGCACACAGCCCCCTTCCCCCAACTTGTCCCTCTCAATTAACCAGGTGAGAAAAGAACTGAAGAGAATAAAGGTGAGAAAGGCCACGGGTCCAGACGGCATCAGCTCAAGGCTCCTCAGATCCTGCGCAGACCAGCTGTGCAGGATAGTGGAGCACATCTTTAACTTGAGCTTGAAGCTGGGGAGGGTACCACATCTATGGAAGACGTCCTGCGTGGTACCAGTCCCAAAGACCCCGGGGGCCAAGGACTTCAGCAGCTTCAGGCCGGTGGCATTAACATCCCACCTGATGAAGACCCTGGAGCGGCTGGTCCTTGTGCACCTCCGCCCCCTGGTGATCTCATCTTTGGACCCTCTTCAGTTCGCCTACCAATCTGGCATCGGGGTGGATGACGCTGTCATCTACCTACTACAAAGATGCCTTTCTCACCTGGAAAAGGCTGGAAGCACTGTGAGAGTCATGTTCTTCGACTTCTCCAGTGCCTTCAACACCATCCAGCCTTTGCTTCTGAGGGACAAGCTGGAGCAGACCGGGGTGGACCACCACCTCACTGCGTGGATCCTGGACTACCTCACCAACCGTCCACAGTATGTGAGGATAAGGGAGTGTGAGTCACCCCCGGTGTGTGAAGGAGAGGTATCGCAGGTCCTTCCTTCCTGCTGCTGTCAGGCTGCACAACCAACTCTGCTCCCAGCAGACCACATGACACATGACAATAAAAACATGACAATAAAAACCTGTGCAATACATTACACTGTGCAATAATAGTTAAAATAGTTTTTTCTGTCTGTAAATATAATATTTCAGTTATTGTTGATTTTCTACTGTTTGTTATTGCTTATTTATAATACTTGTTTTTTTTATTTTCATTTTTTATTTCTATCTTGTCTTTCTTCTACTATGTCTCTTGTGTGCACTTTACTCTATGCTGCTGTAAGCCTGCAAATTTCCCCGCTGCGGGACTAATAAAGGATTATCTTATCTTATCTTATCTTAATCACACTGTTTAACGTTAACCACCACAGTGTGAAATAAAGTTTAACTGACCATCGTTATCCGCCAATATTCAGGAAAATATGCAATCAGGACATCATTCATGCTTTTGTAGTCGGGGATTTCTGAAAATGTTACACTTAGCAACCAATCTGTGTTTAAAGTGACAGGAGGAGAGTTAATAACGGTCTCTTATATACAGTACATGGTAACAGTGAGAGCACTGCTAATGGAAAACGTACACAGGTTCCAGTCAGTTACATTATGATGTGTGCAAGATGTGTTTGGTGAGAATAAGTATTAAGTAAAGGTAAACTATAACATTATCATGATGTGTTCACATGTCATCTCTTAAAATGTGGTTTTGGGGAGGAACTTGAATAAATCCAGTTGTTTGAAGGACATGTTTATATAACAAATAGATATTAGAGATGAATTATGAGCTGTTTAACTTCCTAACACTAGCTGGATATGTCATTAAAACTACTAATGACCAGATTTGATTTAATCAATAAAAATGTAATCTTTTATTGCATTATCACTAGGATTGTGTCTTTTTTGCGGAAATAAACACAATAAATGACTGTAACAAAGTAAAAGGATAACCTTTAGGATTTTTCATGATTACTGACTTCAAAGTGGTTGAAATTATTTTTGGGACGGTGGCAACAAGAAAAAAAGTCTGGAGCCTTGTAGACCAGCTGTTATAATCAAAAAACAAAAAGGAATCTGTATCTGCCAATGAGGTTCATCAATGATCTGTAATTAGTATCGGCGGCAAAAAAACATGGTCAGGGATCTCTAAAAGCTCCTTTTTTTCTTTTGGACTGAATGATCCGGGATCTGATCCCTGATACTATCCGAACCGTTTTATGATTGTATACGCATATATGTACATACACACATATATGTACATACACACACACACACACACACACACACACACACACACACACACACACACACACACATGTACATATATCTATATAACTTCATCAAATGTAAATATTTGGCATGCCTCAAGCATTATTTTAAGCATATTTCTTTAAATCTGCCTAAATGATTTGGTATCTGTGGAAACTTTGGGATTTCCATTGGAAAATAAAAATATTTAACAGCACAGCATGAGTTTGTAATGGCTGACCCACCAGTTGGATTGATTAGTGGTCTGCCAAAGAGGAAAGAGTTCCGTCTCCACAAAATAAGTGCACAAGTGACCCCACGATTTACTGATTCATTTGTCAAATACCAGGCAGACATACCTGTACGCTGTTTCCTCTCTGCCTCTCCCTCACCACACTCAGCTCCCACTGGGCCTCGCCGACGTGCTTCCCCAGAGCCGTCAGAAGGAGGCAACACTCGCAGCGGGCCAGGAAGAAGGCACACGACAGGCAGAGGAGCTCATGCGAAGAGGCAGGACCGACTCTGGACGACTGGAGACAGAGCTGCTCGTGCCGAGAAGAACTGGGCTCGTATCCCAGCAGGCCAAACAGCTTCTCAATCTGTGGCATCGACAGCACCGGTTTGATGAAGTGGGTGAACATACCGGAGTACATCTGGGACACAAAAGACAAGTCAAATAAGGGCTATTTTAGGATTTTATCCCAGTCTGTCATGCCATAAAATAAAACCAAAATTGTATTCTTGTAAGGGTTGGAAAGAAAATTGCACTTTTTAATAATATGGGAATAAATAACATTCATGGAGTTGATGCGATATGGTGTGTGATACTTTGACAAAAAAAGTAGTAGAGTAGAAACAGAATTTCAACACGTGACTCTTGTTTCAGCCCCCTTTTTTCAGCCAACCTTGACTACTTTGTACTCGTCTCTCCAGGGGCCGAGGTACAGGTTCAGGGCCGCTTGCTCCAGGACCTCAAAAGCTTTAGCCAGGCCTTGCAGCCCTCCTCTAGCTCTGGCTCGCCCAGCACCGGCTGCTGTCGTCGAGTCTGCTGCTGCTGCGAGGGACTCCTCCATCACCCACAGCGGATCCAGACCCAGGCAGTGGGTCTCCTGTGCATCCCCGTCCTTCAGCAGGCCCTCCACCTGCGTCCACAGCTCCTCGTCTCTACATGCCAGGTTGGAGCCTCGTCCCAGGATTTGCTGCTCCAAACTGTGACCGTAGGCGGTCACCAGGTCACTGGCTCTCTGCATCGAGACGCTCATCCCGTTCATTCAGCTGAGTGGGAGACACATAAGACGCTGAAATGAAAAATAAAACCATGGCAACTGTTGACTCGGATGACTGGTAAATTACTTATCCGGGGGCCCTCCACCACCTCCACGTTTGTTCTACAAGTAGTGCAGGAAAGTTTGGTCCACCATCTTTTTTTTTTTACATTTTCCTTAAAAAAGGATTTATTTATGTGCTCATCCTTTGAGTTAGTTTGTTTTGTCAGCCATATATATATATATATATATATATATATATATATATATATATATATATATATATATATATATATAAAATAACTGATATTCACCATGTTTTCAGTTCTAATGGTTGGTAAGTGTATCAACTTGGAGTAAATATAAAAATACACTTGGCAAAAAATACAAAAAAAGCAGCAATTTTGGCATAGCTTTCGGTTAGTTATAGCAATTTGATGTCGTGGGAAATTTCTCGTTTGGATGCACCAAAAATTGAGGGACACCGGCACTGTAAAGGTTAAATGTTCCCCCCTTTAGCTTCATGAAATACACAAACAACGTTAGCTTAGCTATGATAAGTTTCGGGCGTTAACAACACGGTCGTATTCAGAACCGAAAGTGAAACGTGTTATCCTTGGCCTAAGTGAAAGAAAAAAAAGATGTGATGGTAAAGTGGCTTTTGTAATGAGCCGACTAGCGTGTTTATCGACCCTGTTGTCACATTAAGGTTACCTACCAGTCCACAGCTGGCCGCTCATGCAGGACACCACCCGTCAGATAGAAACCAACAGTCTCCTGTACCTCAGTCTGACGTTAGCATTAGCCGAACCCGTCAGCCCACCGACCAGCCGGTTTAGCTACGCATCGGTTACCTTTCTGCTGCGTTTTGGTCTTTTTTTTAATGGCGAAAAATTGACACCAAATTCCGTGTGAGCCTATTTAAAACGCTAGCTTTTTGATGTCCCTTACGATTTGGTAAGCTAACATACAAACCACCGACCAACGAAAAGTCGACTTAGAATCGGGACAGACAGCTTTCCACCGCAAAGCGACGTGTTTAATATGGGGGGGAATACCCAGGAAATAGCATCAAATGTCATCAGAAAAGTCCACATTTCCTATGAAGCAGACTTTCATGTTGTTTGAGACAATAGGAGGCTTCAGTTGGTTTAGGTGTCGTTGTGGTTTGGGTTGTGGACGTTAGGGTATTTGGTCAATTTGCAAGGCAACATTTAATAACTAGAATTACGAACGACATCTCAATCCGAGAGAAAATGACTAGTGTCGTGGCTGAACTAACGTTATCTCGCAGCCACATCTTCAAGTTTGATGAAAGTACAAGTTTAGATGGAAACACAAACGTCAGATACGCACTATCTCACCTGTGTCCGGCACTTATTCAGATGCGTATCGGGGAATCAGGTAACTAAAGCATCTCCCAACACACCGCCGTCGCCGTGCAGTTGATAGCTGCTTGATTGTCTACTATAAAGTAAACATTGTCACGTGGCACGGATTTTCCCAGTTTCAGACGGGTGCGCATGGTATGAGCATCGGGGCGGGCCGGCGGAGGAGTTTGGCGGTGACAAGAACATTTGACCACAAAACGCTCGATCAAAACTAAATTGAAAACTAGATTATGGTTTAATTGACGGCGACTAGAAATGTTGTTGCGAAATGATTGGATTTAAATCACTAATTTGCCCGTGCAGAGCTTAAATCGTCTTACGTTGTAGTACGGCGTATTCACCACTAGAGGGAAGCATTTCCTCTCCTAAGCGCCCTGCTGGCCTTTACAGGAACCGATTGCCTTTTCGTTATCACCTGCTTTTATAACAGAGTAAAAACACACACACTCACACACTGTCCCGGGGTAAAGACAGCGGTGAGCCTCTTGTGTCGATCTGCAGGCGTGGCCTCCGTGACACTAATAAAAAAGGGCGGGGTCTGTGGCCCCTGAGTGTAGTTAAAGCATCCCGGGTCAGCCAAGGTGCTTTGCACAAGTCAGAACCTTCCCTTTCAGCCGACACACACACCGAGAGCTATCTTCCATCCTCCCTCCTGACGGTCCTGTGCAGCGGCAGCCAGCATGTCTAACTCGGACAGGGTTGTGTTAGTTCTCGGAGGAGCGGGCACGGTGGGCTCCGGGGTAGTTAAAGCGCTGCTGGACAAAGGTAAGCTGCCCAGGGGCCACTTGGAGACACTAATTAAAGCTTTCTCTACTGCCTGGAGACCGGGAATATTCTGAATATACTCTTTGAAGAAGATGATGGCATTACATTTTCTATGCTAACTCTGGCATCCAAATTAATTTGAAGTCAGTCCATAGGTTTTTACGCACGGGTCACTCTCTCGCGGATTTTACGCAGGGGGGAATTCCATCCTGAGAGGCTGAAGATTAGTAATTTATGAGCATTTTAGTACTTTATGAGCACTTTCTGGCTTTGAATTCTTAAATGACTGACTATTAATCCGATGTTGATGGCGCGTCCGCGTGCGTAAAATTGTACATTTTCGGGTTTGTTCTCCATGAGCTGCACTGACAGATACACTAATTTAGAATTTGCTGTGATGTGCATACAGGATGTACATACTGGATTGTCAAACACTAACCTTTAAATAACATTAGTTTTATGCGTTTTAAGTGTGTGTTCTGATTTTATGATATTTGTGATGTTTCCGCCGGTGGTTTGATCAACTCTGGCATTAATCGATCTGATTGATATCTGGTTTCAAACGCACCATCATCATTTTTTTTTTTTTTTTTTTTATAGAAAAAGACGTGTCATGGCTGGAGGCAGTTGATTGTAATTCTGGCTCTTCATCGTCACAAAGCTGCAAACTATTTGGTTTATTCAGTGTGCATGAACCATTGGAGGAGGATGCTGTAAGGAGGGTGCACTGGATTTTGGATTCACATCCCACGTCCATGGCTTTAATGCCCTTAATAAATAGATTTAGACAATGTTGGCCTGTTAGAGAATGTTCATTTTCATGTCAAAGGGATTAGTCCTACTCTATATGCGTTAAAAGGTGCTGGCCTTTCTGTCTGCATAATAGATTAACATAAGAGTTTAATGTGTGTCTCGTTTGTGTGAAGGGTTCAAAGTGGCAGTGATCTCCAGGGACAGCAGCCGGCTGGAGAAGATCCAATCATTTGTCTCCCCCAGCACGAAGGATAACCTCACCACTATAGTGGGGAATGTTGGTAAGTTAGGATACACATCCCTCCATTCACTTTAAGCACTTCTGCATCTATTCAAAGCTCTGTTCTCAAGCTCCTCTGATAGAGACAGACATCATCTAATTATCATAGTATAAAGTGGGAATTTACACCAGTGTCACTGAGAGGCTTAACATTTCAAACCGCCCACGTGATGGGTGTGGCAACATACTGTATCATGGCTGCCAAGTTCATTTCACCAATTTGAATTTGATGGATCCATTTGCACAAATAAATAAAGACGATTTTCTATTTTTCCATACATTAGTACCTCACCAGTATGAAAACAAGCCTAAGAGTCTTACGTCATGCTAGCGGCTCTATGAAGCTGTACTTATCAAACATGCTAACATTCTCACGACAAAATGACAGCTGAGGCTGGTAGGCTGGGCTCACTCCCAGAAAGGGTTTATTTGAACCCAAACCATGATATTTTCCTAAACCTAAGGAGATTTCTGACAAACTTCAGCTATATGCAGACCATCCTTTACTAAAGGAAAAGGCATCCCACAGTTTCAAAGCAACGCACTATCTAAAGGGAGCTAATGGTTTTGTAGTCGTTTAGAGTCTCTTGGTAGGCATTCTGTTTCTCTTTATTTGTTTTGTGACTCTTTGTAGTCATGCTGTGTCTGTTAGTGTCTATTTGTAGTCATTATTTGTCTCTTTGTGGTTATGTTGTGTGTCTTTGTAGTAGTTTTGTTTCTCTGTGGTCATTTTGAGTCTCTTCCTGGTTGGCATGTGTCTCTTTGAGTGACATTATTTAGGTTAAGAGACTAGGGGGCACTTTGGAAATTTCTGGCAAAACTTCAATTAGGGCCCCTGGGACTGGGCTCGGTAGGCCTGTATGGTAATCCATCTGTGACCTGGAAGCCTTTCCCCTCCTGAATTCTTCGTTTACTGTTCCAGGGTCAGAGGAGGGAGCAGAGCTGGCGAAGCAGGCCCTGCTGAAGGTGGTGGGGAAGGTGACGGACATCGTCTCCTCTCTGGGCTTCAGTTGGTGGCAGGGCGGGCCCCCACACACTCAGTCTCTCAAGGACCTAGACTTGGTGAGCACACACACGTAATCCCCATTGGCTGGACCAATACATGAGTCATTTTGATTAAACATAGAGATTTATTTGCATTCTGGTAAGCAATCATTGTTTTGGAGTTAATAGTTAAACTGGTGGCAGTAATGGTAGTGGTAACGTAGTCTTTGTAGTTGTGGTAAGCATGTCCAGGTCCTCCTGTTACAACTTCTGATTCTTGTCTGTCATATTTCATCTCCCATCGACTCCGCAGGTAATTGAGACATTACTTTTCAGCACGTTTGTGTCATGGAAGGCCTTCTTCCCCTTAGTGAGGGACGACTCCAACTGTACCTACTCCTTCATAACAGGTGACTCCTTTAGCCGTTTATCTCTACCAATAGTTTTTTTGTTGAGGAAAGCTCTCGGTGCTGAGATTAGAAAGTGTTTATCATCTGGGGAGCATAAATGTGCTCCGTAAATGGTATTGATGAGTTGATGTGAAAATTTGACAGATAAAAATGAGAAAAAAAGTGTTGGAGTTCATCCTTTGGGGACCATGAATACATTTAAAGAATATTATTATAAAATAGTGATTAGTGCAGGTTTAACTGAATACATTAGCATATTTAGGGACTTCATAACAACATGAATATCACACGTTTTTTCAATCTTCTCAAATAAAAAAACTGAAAGAATATTTGTTCATATATATCCTTTATTTTCTTTAATAATGATAATTTATCATTTGAATAACAAGATAATTTATGATAACATTTGTAATTTAGCATTTATGTTGGGGAAAGCTCTCTTTCCCAAATCGGAGAGAGTTTATTATCTGGGGAGCATAAATGTGCTTTGTAAATGTTATTGATGACGTGATATGAAAATGTGACTGATAAAGGTGAGAAAAAAAGTGTTAGGAGTTCATCCTTTGGTGAACATGAATATTTGAAGATATACATTCAAAGAAGATTAGTATGAAACAATGATTTGTGCAGGTTTAACTGAATTAATTAGAAATAGACTAAAATAAATATCACAGATTTTGACTATATTTCCCAATAAAAACAAATAACAAATTTTCATATATATAAGAGAATTTGAACAGCGTGTTATGGTTTACAGTCACTCTGACCAGCCGTGCTCTACACTGCTAGTGTGTGTTGATCTAATTGTCTGCCCTCTGCTGCTCCGTGTCACAGGGGGAGCAGGTGAGAAGTTGCTGATGCCGGGTACCGGCTTCCTGACCGTAGGAGCCGCCAGCACCCTGGCCTTCTGCCAGGTACTGCGAGAGGAGTATCCCGAGGTGCCTTGCAAACTCAACCAGGTGAGACTTAAATAAGATTACAAAGCAAGAGTTCAGTAAACAAAGCACCGAAGCTCGGTAAATATTTTTACCTGACCTCTGTCTGTTAGCCTCAGACCTGTTCATGTTCAAGTAATCCATTTTAAACATGACATTTGCCGGATAACTGAGGAAGCTATCGGCTGGATGTGCTATGGGGTTCATTAGAACTGACATTCAACTAGAATATTTCACATACTACAAGTTGTAAAGGATTTCTCTAAATAACACTTTAAGTCCAACTGAATTTAAAGGAGGGAACATCATGCTCATTTTCAGGTTCATACTTGTAGTTTGGGTTTCTACTGTAACATGTTTACATGCTTTATTGTTCAAAAAACACATTCCTTTTCTCATACTGTCTGTCTGAATAAACCTGTATTCACCCTCCTTCTTAAACTCTCGGTTGCGCCTGTCTCTTAAGACCCTATCCCAAAAAAGCCCAGTCTGCTCTGATTGCTCAGAGTTTCCAAATATCCCAATATTTTTGACCAGATACATTGATATCGATATTGCAACGATATTATAAGGTTGATTGGTGCTAGAGTTGATAATATAAACGTTTTCATTCTTTCACAGTATTTATAAAGCACTTAGACCTACTTTATATCAAAAAGACATGGAAATCTCAGAAAAATCATTCAGAAACCAAAGGGGAGAAATCTATTTGTTTTATAAGTTTTGGTTTCATGATGGCAGCACCTAATTTTGCATTAACTTGACAGGGTAACAGTATCTGCCTGCTGAGAAGAAATTGAGCATTTCTGATATTTTCTTCCTTTGAATGATAAAGCTATTAATAATATACATTTAAAAAAAACATGTTGGCATTACTTTTTACTACAATAAAGTGATGACTAAATGGGATTTCACTTTAATACATTACTGTGAAGTTGGATTAGCAGTTCTGGTAAACTAATCAGTTCTGGTTATTATATTGATTTGGTTTGACATTTCTCTCTACATCATATGTGCTTAGATTTCAATCCTGAAACAAGAAACCACATAACTTTATTAACCACCATGTTTGCCACTCATGTAGCAAGACTTTGTGAAGGAGGTCCCATTTCCTCTACTGATTTGTCATGGTGAATATCAGTGCTGATATGAACCATTTAACACATTTGTCTAGTACACGCCTGAAATGACATTTAACATTTATCAGTAAGGTATGAAAACCTTAGGGTCTGGAATCTAACCATTGGATTCAGATTATTGGCGCCACAATTCATTGCAGAATTGATTCCTGATTGGTATAAAGAGGAGGGGGCACTATTTTTCAGTGCCAAACCATTCACTCTTGTCACACTGTTCAACTAAATTCAATAGGAAACTAACTGGCAGTTTTAAGGAACACTGTGTAGGACAAGTGGCATAATATTCTTTGCTATGTAAGAATCATTGTATTTTCATTGGTTTTATTAGAAAATATTGTATGTCATATATTATGTCATCGTGTCCTCTGCAATTACTCAGGTGTTATTGTAAGTGATGGTCAAAACAGGTCAATACAAATTAACTGATAAAGAACCCTTTTTTTTTCTTCCCAACCCCATGTTGTCCCTCATCATCTCTCATTCATATCCTCCATACCATTCCTCCCCATGGCTCTCTTGCTTCTATCTAACCCATACTTGTATGCATGTATCCCCCCCATCTCTTCATCCCTGTCTTCCTCTATTGATCGGCCCTGGCAGGTGAAGATCAACACTGGTGTGGCCACTCCGGAGCGCATGGCACCTGGTAACCTGAACCACCTGGACCTGGGCGAGGCTGTTGCCACCCTCGTGGAAAGACGGAACACCTCCCACTCCGTCTTCACCATCAACTGCCCTGCAGACTTAAAAACTGTCCTTCTGGAGAGGAACCTTTAGACTTCGAAACCTTTGCTCCCGCTGGGGTCTACATGTTTTCTGATCCCACTCTCGCTGAAACACATTTACTGTCTTTTGGTTAATTTGTTTTCTTCTCCCACAGCAGTTGAACCCCATTAATGCCTGACTTTATGTGAATTGGCTGTTGTTTCAGCTAATACTGTATATTCAGCTCCCTGTTCTCAGATTGTTAGCAACAGTTTTCTCTGCATGTGCCGTTGTCTGATATTAAAAAAAATAAGCAGCTGATTTGTAATACTCACCTTATTATTGGCGCTCGATACTGTATGCTTGGTATAAAAATTGACCTCTTTAAGGAATACTTCACCAACAAAATGATCAATTGGTTACTCAGTTACTCAATCGGCTTTTGCTTGAATTCTTGAAGGAAACTTTTTCTCTCATGCCTCCACGGTGAATTGAGAATCGGAAAACGTATAAAAAATTCTGGATAAATTGAAGTAAATGCACGTGTACATCTAGCAATAACCAGCGGTGCTGAGAAATGAAGCTGAACGCAGAAGTGCCAAAAACCTGCATTTACCTCAAATGGTCACTTGAGGCTGGCTCCAAAAGCAAGACAATTTTCATAGATCCCCGTGCTAAAATGCCCAACTGTACAGCAGAAATAAACATGTTTAACAGCCTGGTTTTGGACTCTAGAGCTAATTTCTCAGTCCATGACAGCTGGGGGTGAATTTCTAAACAACTCACCAGTTTATTATTTGAGACGATCACCTGTCACTGAAAGTGTCATCTCAGACCGCTAGCTGCTAGCAGGTTGCTAGCTGCACACCCGCGCCTCAGCTTCACTGACAATCCACTTCTTTGCTGGCTGTGTCATCACTGCCAAGATGGCGACGGTTGGAAACATCCTATGGCTCTTCAGAAACCTATGGGTGACGTCGCAGAAACTACGTCCATATTTTATAGTCCAGTGGTCCTCAACCTTTTTTGCGCTATGGACCGGTTTCATGTAAAACAATATTTTCACGGACCGGCTTTCAAGGTGTGGCAGATAAACATGACGAAATAAAATGATACGACCGGCATGAAAACAAATATAAAATGCATAAAAAATACAACTCGCCATAACACTGAATCAGTGGGAGCCCTGAGCTTGTTTCTCTGCAACGAGATGGTCCCATCTGGGGGTAATGGGAGACAATGACACCCGAAGTGTGTTCCTTATGTACAGTCTACTCCGTAACTTTGTTTTGATGCTGTCACTGCAGAAAATCCCACTTCATTTTCACTAGCTTGTGGGCTTAATTTTTGAGGTTACATATCAAGTGACCGAGACAAGCGTCTCGACATGTGTCAAGAGGCACAGGCGGTTGAATTGCAAGAGATTCCGGTCATTTTTCAAAATTTCAGACTCTGATATCAATAAAATGGAAACAATAGAATTGATTTATTCTTTCTCTGCGGCCCGGTGCCAAATGACCCGCGGACCGGTACCAGTCCGTGGCCCGGTGGTTGGGGACCGCTGTTTTATACAGTCTATGACTGTTGCTGATTAACAGTTGGTGGCAGTACCTTCCCTAAAACATAGCAATGCCCAAGCAAAAATCAAGGAAGAAGAAGATTGCAAGCTAGCAAACATACATGTCATTTTTTGTACTGACGTAGGAGATGATATTCAACGCTTTTGTTAGGCCTACAGGAAGCACTGAATGTTAGTGTAACTGTGTTTACGAGAAAACTCAACAGGGTATCTTTAACATCTTGACATAAAGGCTTAAGTGAAACGTGTTTGAAGAACTCTTTCCCGCTGTGACCTGAGATGATTAGGACTTTGAGGTACTTGGTGTTGTAGCTGGTGGAGAACTTGTATGTTGAGGACTTGACTTATTTGAGTCTTTAGATGTTGCAGACTCGAAAAAAACAAGTGTGAATTCTTTTCGGTTTGTAGACAATTTCACCAGCACTTTGTTGAAGCATACTGACTCCTTAAATGCCATACTGACTACTTAAATGCCTGGGTTTGCCCAAAATTAACACATTTGTACACATCTTTCGAAGTAGTTGCATGAAGCATTATCAAAAACAAAGTGTTAAATGCAGTCCCCAAATCCCAATGTCGGATATGTGTGAGGGTTTCGGATTCTGTTTGACAATCCAACCTCACCCTTCGTTTGAAGCATACTAAGAGAGATAATCCTTTATTAGTCCTGCAGCGGGGACATTTACAACCTAATGGATGGAGACCACAGTAGTGAGAATCGTTGGCATGGCATGATGAACGGCAATTTAGCCTCTTTGTAGAGCTTAAGTTCAAAATGTAAGTTAAAATATGCATTAAAATACAAATAAATAAGATATGTGCCACATTATTGCTACTGTGTGTCCATTGCTGTATTTGGATGGAAATGTGTCTTTTTAGCAACGTTAAAGACAAGCTGAATTGTCTCAATGGGGACAATATTACAGAGCTAGTTAGGTTGATAGGGCTGCACGGTGGTGTAGTTGCTAGCACTGTCCCCTCCCAGCAAGAGGGGTCTGGGTTCAATTCCCGGCTAGACGTCCTTCTGTGTAGAGTTTGCATGTTCTCCCTGTGTCAGCGTGGGTTCTCTCCGGGTTCTCCTGCTTCCTCCCACATTCCAAAGACATGCAGCTTAGGTTAATTGATCTCTAAATTGCCCGTAGGTGTGGATGTGAGCGTGAATGGTTGTCTGTCTCTATATGTGTCAGCCCTGTGATAGACTGGTGACCCGTCCAGGGTGAACCCTGCCTTCACCCAATGACAGCTGGGATCGGCTCCAGCCCCTTAACAAGATAAGCGGTTACGGAAAATGAATGAATGAATGAAGTTAGGTTGATCTCGGGTTGGGCAGCTGTGACACATTTACCGTACATCCCCTAGCGTGACTCTCTGTCCTGTTCACAAGCACCAGCACAGACCCCCTATAGGCCCCTTTATCTGCCACCCGTTATGTGGGCCAGCATGTCCCTTAGATAAACCAAACAGAAGTCTGGAGGCCTCAGCGGACGGCAGTATCAGAGGGGGCATTGTTGTCTTGTACACTGCTTGGTTAATGCATACATGCTTCCACAACAGGTATGCAAATTTGTCAAGCCAGTAAAGATGCTTGTACTGAGGGCTTGGCTCCTATAAGGGACGATGACTGGGATCAGACAAGAAGTCCGAGGGGGAAAGCAAGAGTAGTAGTAGTGCATGGGGGGGGGGGGTTGACAGTCACAGTTTTTGTTTTCAACTTGTCGGCTGAAGGCTCAATTAGGCCAAATTATAATTAAACTGTGGGGAGAACCCATCGGGCCCCACTTTCTCTTTCTCTTCCTCTCCCTCTCCCCCTCCCCCTCCTAACTTCACCTCTCCCCTCCCTGAAACGGTCAAACACACCCAAACAAACATCCATGTTTGCCCTTGGACGATGACTCATCTCATACTAATAGGAAAAGAAACTGGCTTTTGTTTAAGAGGGAACAAGGGGCCACGTTCTTTCTAAACGAGAGTCAATAGAGCAAAGGATCAGTCGGAAAGGTAATTGGATGAACAGATAAAATGAAACAAGAGAAAATTGGGTGATACGTCGGCTTTGATGTGGGAATAGGAGAGTGGCTCAGTGGAGAGCAGGGTCGTCCTCCAATCAGAGGATCGGCGGTTCGATTCCTGGCTCCGGCAGTCCATGTCGATGTGTCCTTGGGAAGACACTTAACCCCGAGTTGCTCCCGGAGGCTGTGCCATTGGTGTATGAATGGGTGTGAATGATTAGATAGATCCTGATGGGCAGGTGGCACCTTGCATGGTAGCCCCTGTCATCAGTGTATGAATGGGTATGAATGGGTGAATGATTAGTAATGTAAAAGCGCTTTGAGTGGTCAGAAGACTAGAAAAGCGATATACAAGTGCAGTCCATTTATCATGGTAAAAAAAACCAGTCTTTGTCAAAAGAATATTGTGGAATCAGGATTTTTTCTTTTTAGCCACTCTAGCAGCATGAGGTGGCAATGTTGATCTGTCTGTCTGACCACCACGTTGGTCCAGACTGAAACAGCTTGTGACCATTGGTGATCCTTCCCGTGGAAATGAGGTTGACATTTGTGGATTTTTGTGAAATGTCTCAACAACTGTTTGCTTTAGAACAGATATCAATGGTGCCCGGTGGATAAATCACTATGGCTGTTGTGACTTCTCCTGTTGAACCACCAGTAGGTCAAAACTTTCACCTATCCAGTGATATACCCAGGCGGCAACTTCTGGTTCTGAAGTGTGAAGCCAATGCTGAAGTGTCTTACACTTGTATTCTTTCTAATGTCCATCATGGGGCGACTCCTGTCATTGTATATACAGTGGGTACGGAAAGTATTCAGACCCCTTTAAATTTTTCACTCTTTGTTTCATTGCAGCCATTTGCTAAAATCGATTGAAATTTTTGAAATGAAATTTTTGCAAATTTATTAAAAAAGAAAAACTGAAATATCACATGGTCATAAGTATTCAGACCCTTTGCTGTGACACTCATATTTAACTCACATGCTGTCCATTTCTTCTGATCCTCCTTGAGATGGTTCTACTCCTTCATTGGAGTCCAGCTGTGTTTAATTAAACTGATTGGACTTGATTAGGAAAGGCACACACCTGTCTATATAAGACCTTACAGCTCACAGTGCATGTCAGAACAAATGAGAATCATGAGGTCGAAGGAACTGCCCAAGGAGCTCAGAGACAGAATTGTGGCAAGGCACAGATCTGGCCAAGGTTACAAAAGAATTTCTGCAGCACTCAAGGTTCCTAAGAGCACAGTGGCCTCCATAATCCTTAAATGGAAGAAGTATGGGATGACCAGAACTCTTCCTAGACCTGGCCGTCCAGCCAAACTGAGCAATCGTGGGAGAAGAGCCTTGGTGAGAGAGGTAAAGAAGAACCCAAAGATCACTGTGGCTGAGCCCCAGAGATGCAGTAGGGAGATGGGAGAAAGTTCCACAAAGTCAACTATCACTGCAGCCCTCCACCAATCGGGGCTTTATGGCAGAGTGGCCCGACGGAAGCCTCTCCTCAGTGCAAGACATATGAAAGCCCGCATAGAGTTTGCCAAAAAACACATGGAGGACTCCCAAACTATGAGAAATAAGATTCTCTGGTCTGATGAGACCAAGATTGAACTTTTTGGCGTTAATTCTAAGCGGTATGTGTGGAGAAAACCAGGCACTGCTCATCACCTGCCCAATACAATCCCAACAGTGAAACATGGTGGTGGCAGCATCATGCTATGGGGGTGTTTTTCAGCTGCAGGGACAGGACGACTGGTTGCAATTGAAGGAAAGATGAATGCGGCCAAGTACAGAGATATCCTGGAAGAAAACCTCCTCCAGAGTGCTCAGGACCTCAGACTGGGCCGAAGGTTCACCTTCCAACAAGACAATGACCCGAAGCACACAGCTAAAATAACAAAGGAGTGGCTTCGGAACAAGTCTGTGACCATTCTTGACTGGCCCAGCCAGAGCCCTGACCTAAACCCAATTGAGCATCTCTGGAGAGACCTGAAAATGGCTGTCCACCAACGTTCACCATCCAACCTGACAGAACTGGAGAGGATCTGCAAGGAAGAATGGCAGAGGATCCCCAAATCCAGGTGTGAGAAACTTGTTGCATCATTCCCAAGAAGACTCATGGCTGTACTAGCTCAAAAGGGTGCTTCTACTCAATACTGAGCAAAAGGTCTGAATACTTATGACCATGTGATATTTCAGTTTTTGTTTTTTAATAAATTTGCAAAAATTTCTACATTTCTGTTTTTTTCTGTCAAGATGGGTTGCTGAGTGTACATTAATGCGAAAAAAAATGAACTTTTTCGATTTTAGCAAATGGCTGCAATGAAACAAAGGGTGAAAAATTTAAAGGGGTCTGAATACTTTCCGTACCCACTGTAAGTCTATGAGAAGATGACTCTACTTCTCTCTTGATTTATTCCCTCAGTAAACATTGTAAACATGAGTTTATGGTCTAAATCTCTAGTTTCAAGTCTTCTTCTATACAGCATGATGTTCATTTAGTAAATAATGGTCCATTTAGAGTCAAATAAACCATTAAAAAGCATATGCTTTAGGGCAGCGCTAACTTATGATTGCCATGTTGCTACCAGAGCCGTATACGGCATCTTTACGTCATTCGTCCGCGGTCCGGATATGGTAACTTGCGTTCACTGGCTGCAAAAAGCCAACATGGCGACGGCTATAATCCAAGACGGGGCCGCCCAAAACGCCAAACTCAAGACTTCAAACCAATGGGTTACGCCATGCTGACTACGTCCACTTGTTATACTTGGCTGGATTTCTCATGAGCTTTGTTTCAGATATTCATGTTCCCCTCAGGATGAATTCTAATCCCTTTGGATTTTTTATTGAGCGCAATTATCAGGTCAAAATCTTAAATTCTCCAGTACTTTGGTGAATTACCAAATACCTCCACACCTTAAGCCTCTGCTGTACTTTGTGTTTGGTGCTAATAAGTACATGCTAGCTCTAACATGTTTCAGCCCTGCCCCCTTTTTTTCTGGCAATACAACAAACTATTGTTAGAACACGGAGATTGTGGCAACAAGGGAGGCAAAGCAGTTCAACAGTCGAGTGGTGGGTGTCAAATTGTTCCTCTGCTTTTGATTTAAAGTGGCTAAGACCAAAGGAATTGAGATGTTAAACCAGATGGAAAAACAAGCTGTAATTTTGGCAACGCGGCGCTCTGCCTTTTCGTGAGAGAGCAATGAGACCTCACCAAAGCAGCGGTGAAGCTTTCAGTTTCTGGTAAAACCGACAAACCACATGTCCACTCGCCAGGCCACACTGCAAGACACAGTCAGACAGCTACAGAGGCAGGGAAACTGTGAAGGCGGAAGATTGTGTGTGTGTGTGTGTGTGTGTGTGTAGCCCCTAGTGAGATATCATCTTTCCCTGACCTGGAGGGTCTAATCATCTTTGTTGAAAAAAAGAGGACAGAAAGTTGATCAGCCAAGGATTGCAGTATCTATTTAATAACAGCTGCCTGCACGGTTGTTTCTTTGGAGATGATTGATACAGCCTCACACACTCCAGAGACTTGTGTCGTTACAGCGGCCAGCTTTGAGGTCGGGGGAGCACGGAGTCAGAACTCTCAAGTCACGCTATCTCCACCGGGGGTGTGTCCCCAATCACTGACCGTGCAGTAAAGACACGAACACAGATGTAAGGCAGCATGTCATACAAGAGAAACTCAATCAAGCACTAATTGGTTCAAAATGTGGTCCCTATAAAGGGGTGAGAATGTGTAATGTAAAAATGTGAGAACATTTAACCCCACCTGCAATGTCTGGAGCACTTGTGCATTTCACCACGATTAACTATAACTATCAAGACGGTTAATGAAAGAAAATGAAAAGAGCTTAATTTCTTATTTATATTCACAGTATATGTCAAAAAACACATTATGATGTAATTTTATTAATTTAACTACCTTTCAGTATATCAATTAATAAAAATTAGTTTCACCAAGCCAGCTGTAACATTAAAATGAAGAACACATGCTTTTTAATACTTTTGTAATGTATCTTGAGTAATATCTTGAATGTAGGACTTTGACATGTAACAGAGTATTTCACACAGCAGTATTACTACTTTTACTCACATAGAGATCTGAGTACTTCTTCCATTTCTTTGGGTTATATTGAAATATTAAAGGGTTCTCTTTCACTCACACACACAAGTGTCTGTCTGTCTCTCTCAACTGTGACCTTTAGAAAGTGTTTTTTTCATCTAGACCTTTTAATTGCCATTCTGTTACCAGGGCAACAGCTTTGTTCCTAGTTTACTTCCTGTCATTTACTGCATTAACATACTTGGCAACAGGAAATAGGCCGTCTCAGTTCATTCTCGAGCCAATCCGTAACCTTTAACAATTTCTTGCGATGGGAGGTTTTGAATATAAAAAACATAACTTTTTAAGACTTAAGGTGGATGATCTCTAGTACAGTAGATTTAAAAGTATGAAGTTATCTTTGAGTGCCGTATTGTCTTTAGCTAGAATCTTCCATATTTTTGACAGAAATCCTTTATCGGTTTGCTTTTCCAGTAGATAGCAGAGTTAAGACCTAAAAAATGGATCCGTCTCCACCCAAAGTATTCAAAAGCTCTGTTGCATATCACTTGCTCTGGCTGTCATGCTGAGAACAGACAAACACTGCCTACATTTCCACATTTAGAGACCCAATGCCCAAACAATGCTGGGTATAAACATTTGAACAACATTCATCATGTGATGAACATCTAAAATAATCATACAATAAACTTCCTGTTAGATCGGGCTCGACAACTGGAACAAAGTTGTAGACAACCCTTGAAAACGACGATTGAAAAACAAAGAAATAATTGATCAAAGAGTGTCTAAACAGTGCATTCAAAGTTTCTAAGGAACTGAATATTTTTAATGTTGATAGCATAGATCCCTTTTAATGAAGACAATTTGACATTAATGATGGCTGAGTTCCATTTAGCTTTTTTTAATTGTCACTGCTTTCTCAGACATTCGAATAGAACATAGCCATCATTCATGTTATTAGTAAGCAAGTAAATCAAAATGTCTTCTGTAAAAAAAAGGCTATTGAGAGCCGGTACGTGTTGATGTTCAGTCAGTTTATACTTAATGTTTATTAGCAGGTGGTTGGACAGGATTGTGTTCATGTTGAAATTGACAGACAAATCTAATCTCTCTATTCAAATAACATTTAGTAGCAATAGCAGCTTAGTGTCCAGCAGGCAGAACAGATTGTTTAATAAAGACTTCAGGAATGATTTGTCAATTTGAGAGATTGGATGAGAAGATCAATACCTTTCTCATGCCAGTCCGTCATGAATATGAAGCTAGAGCCCCGAGATTAGAATAGCATAGCATGAAGACTGGAAACAGGGAGGAATAGTTCTGTTCTGAAATCAGTCTTATATTCAGAAGAAACACAATTCTCAGAAATCTCAAACTGTGCCCATTACCTTTAACCAGCAGCTAGCTGTACTACCCGCTAGCAAGCATGCAGCTACTAAGCAGACTATGTTTTGTTTATTTAGCAACACATGGTGTTTAAGTTAGCTGTTACTACTACATACACATCTAATATGATTGAAACTGCACCAAATGCTGTTTTTTTAAACCTTAAAGGGGTAGGACAATCCCTCAAATTTAAGCTTAATATGTAACCATGGTGTTTAAGCTAGCTCTTACTACTAAAGATACAGCTAATATAATTGAAGCTGCACTAAATGCTAGTATTTTAGACCTTGAATAGATAACTAACTCATTAAATCATGACCCGGTTACTCAAGACAATCTAAAGACCTTGTTGTGAGCAGTTCCTACATGAAACTGCTTGAAACGAGGTCTGTGATTTCTGGAAAGAGACTGCTGTTGAGTTTTCTAAATGTTTATTATTTTTTCACTTTGAGCACCACAAGCTCAGTGCCATATAGTCCCCTTTATTTATATAAGGCGGAGATCTCTAAAGCCAATAGCTCTAAAACTGGGCAACTCCCACCAAAATAATCTAGATTGATAAATAGCTTGACAGGTAAATTGAAAAAATAAGCCCTTCTGATTTGGGGTTGAACTGTCCCTTTAAGCAGGAGGCGGTGACCTCGCTGACCTGGAAACGGACCCAAGGAACTCTGAAACTGCAGTTCAGTTGGTACGGGCTGTGACAAGGTAAGTGAAGTGGAAAGAGACAAAAAGGAACACTCAGCGAGACAGAAAAAGAACATTCATGGAGAGAAGGAGCCAGAGACTGGGGCTTCTGGTGGTGTTCTGACTGATTCAGAGTGGCATGTTGTTTTTTCCTTCAAGTTCACAGGCTTCTGCTGCTATTCAGCCATGTGCCCATCACAGCCTCCTGCATCATCCCCACACAGACACCCTCACAACTCAAAGCTAAAAAAAACAAAGAAAAACATGGCACATCATTTCCTATTAGCTTTGGGTGTCAGGAAGTGTTATCTTTACTTCTTTAAAAAAATTAAATATATATATTGTCAGAAAAGAATGGATTTTAATTGTTTGTCTCTGCTATGCATTTGACAGAAAACGAAACACATTCAGTTCTGCATTGATTCTAACAATGCAGGAAAACACACATGCTACTTACTGTGCGTTCCAATACCAATACTACCATATTAAGTATGCCAGAAAGCGGTTTGCCTATGGCTGACGCTTTTTCACGAGCTTCGAGACAAAACATATGAACAACCTCTAAAGTTAACGTTATGGCTCTCAAACAGCGCTAGCAGCAGCTAGCTTAGCAGGCTCTGGATTTGAACGCTGGTCTGAAGTCAGTACATTGGAGAATCATGCTAACAGTGAGTGTCTGTTATGTTATCGCTGGTAGGTTACACAGTAGGCATATGACATCATTCAAAATGATTCCTTCTGCTTTCTGTCGTGATGTAAAGATTCAAACGGTGTACATTTAACACTCATGCTTTGTGTATCCTGATGAAGAAGAAATATGCTTTGATTTCACCTGGACATGACTGATTTCATGTTTCCACCACAGATGATCTTCATCAGGTCAAAGTGAAGAAGTGAATGCTTAAGAGCCAATTAATGATGAAACGTCACAACATCTTTTACTATTTAGCCCGAATGAGTCATCTGATACAAGACATTTTCAGAAACAATGGGACTGATCTGCCCACAGGGACTTTGGACATCTATACTTTAATGATTCAAGTTTAAGGACACTGTTTACACTCTTTACATAATATTTTTTGACATAACAGACACAGTCTATTATGAACATACTGGCTGATTTCATATTGCCAAGTCACAGAATAAGATGCAAGACAACAAGCAAAGAATGTCTTGAAAAAAATCCTTTACTTATTAGGAGACTAAAAAGAGTATAATATCAATGTAATATTTTGTGATCACACTTAAGAGATCTGGTGTTTGTGTAGCAGGTTTTCTAATCAGTTGATGATGACTTGTCACTTCTTCACAAATGAATACAGGTGTATGTTCACTTATTTAACTTTACCTGAGGAAGACCATTTGTGGTCATAGCCACATCAAATAAAAGTCTTAAGCTACTCACTAGTCAAGTACATTTCAGTAAATACTTTTCTAGTCTTACTCAAGTAGTTATTTTGGTGACTACTTTTAGTTCTGCTCCAGTACTTGTTTTTGCAAAGTGACCTTACTTTTACTTGAGTACAGTTTTGGCTACTCTTCTCATTGCTACTCTGCATGTCTGCATGTGTCAGACATGGTTATAATCAGTATGGCTTGGCTGTTTTGTTGATTTGTGTTGCTAACATAGAGACACTGATAGTGTATATGGTTGCTGTGTTATTGTACTGTCTTGAGAATGCTTATTTTGTCGCTGTCTTTATGGCGTCTTATTGTCCATCACATCATTGGTTTCAAAACATACAGACTCCAGTTAAAAAGAAGCTGGCTGGCCAACACTGGTAGGTTTACAGAAATGTTGATTTATAATTTACCATCCTACAAAATGAATAGCTGTTAGCACATGATCACAACTCAGCTTATTTAATATAACATCATCAGGGATTAACAAATCAAAGACAAGGCAGACGCACAATACATATTCAATATAAGGTATCCAACCAATTCGAAATTAATTAATAGACTTCATACTACACTATACAGCATTAATCCAAAGATATGCACAAACAGCTCAGCTTATACCTAAATTAGTTAACATCAAGGCTTGGAAACCTTATTTTCTCCAAACCCGGACACCGTTTCTCTCAAAATGCATACTTCAAATTTGTCAATGTGAAAAGACGTCTCGGATAAATGAATTCAAGAATTTGAATTTGTAATAAATATCTGAACCGAAAGGAGATCCGTAGCTGTGCGTGACATTTTGTGAACAAATGAATGAAAATAAATTGCACAAATGATTTCCAATGTGTGAGTGCATACAGAAAATTCACACAAAGGTGTTCAGACCTACAAGAACAAGTCATTTTGACCCTTATTTCACGCTTCCCTCCGAATAGCCAATGGGGATGCTCAGACTAACATATCATTTGACTATCCAATCACAGAGCCAGGGGCCGAGCTTTCTGTCCTGTGTGAATGCAACTGGCAGCAACCACACTGGAGTATTTTGAACAGGATCGAACTTTCATTAGTCTGCAATACTTTCCATTTTCAAAGCTAACTATAAATTCTGTATATGTTTTTTACTTAAATCGTCAGTTGTGTTGAATGTTGCATGACAGGTGTTTTTTTATTTGAAAGGTGTTAATTAAATTACAGCCTATTTAAGGAGCTCATTTGGCTTCTTTTTTGATTCTCAGCCAAAAGACACAAGGTGTTGGGGAAGGAGCAGCAGACTGGATGGAGAAGAGAACATCAAGGTGAGGAGAAAAAAAAGTCATGGTATGTTATGTAAAAAAAAGTCATAGTAGATAGTAAATCCCAAAAAGTCATAGCATTGTTTGTTAGAAAAAGTCATAGTATTGCATGTCATTAAAAGTGATTGTAGTATGGTAAAAAGAAAAAGTCATGGTATAGTCAAAAACAGTAATAAAAAGTCAAAGTATAGTGTGTCAAAAAAGTCAGTATAGCATAGTAAAAAAGTTATAAAAAGTGAAGAAAAGGAATAGTATTTCCCTACAAAGTCATCATATAGTAAACGTATAGTATGTCGACAAAAGTCAGTAAGAAAATCAAAGTATAGTATGAGGAAGAATTAATAACAATTCCTTTGCATACTATTTTGAAAAAGAAAAGATTATAGTCTGATTATAGTACCCTTTTCCTGTGTGGCCCTCAATCATATGCTGGCTCCCTTATCTGGCACTCAGTCATCAAATCACTTGAGAGCCCATGTTGTAGTATTTGTATTTTATGTTGTAGTAGTAGTAGGCATATGTATGTGAATGTGACAAAATACTTATGTCCTCTTTCCCTTCTTTTCTCCACAGATGAGTGCAGAGTAGGTAGTAGTTCAGGTAGTTAGTGGTTGTGGGTTGGATCCTCATGTGGTGTAGTGAGTTTAAAGGTCTAACATCCCAAATGAGAATGTCAAATCCACAAAGAGAACATTTCCAAATACACATGAAGTGTCCTGCATGGGGTGGAAGGTGTTGTCCATCAGGGATGATAGCTTAGCCCTCTTTTTCCTGTCTTCCACCGTATCCAGTGGACATCCCAGCACACAGCTGGCCTTCCTTACAAGTCTGTTCAGTCTCTTCCTGTCGGCTGTCGAGATGCTGCTGCTCCAGCAGACCACTACATAGAAGTGGAAGAGTGGAAGAAGGTCCTCAGGAGTGCTCCCTGCACTCCAAAGGACCTCAGTCTCCTCAGCAGATAGAGTATGCTCTGACCCTTTTTGTAGAGTGCGTTAGTATTGTCTGTCCAGTCCAGTTTATTGTTTAAGTGAACACCCACGTACTTATAAGATTTCACAATCTCAGCAGATAGAGTATGCTCTGACCCTTTTTGTAGAGTGCGTTAGTATTGTCTGTCCAGTCCAGTTTATTGTTTAAGTGAACACCCACGTACTTATAAGATTTCACAATCTCAATGTCCATTCCTGGATGTTCACCGGTACCGGAGGAGAGTGTTTAACCCGGCGGAAGTCCACAGCCAGCTCTTTGTTTTTCCCTAAGTTGATCTGGAGGCGGTTCCGCTGGCACCGTCCTATAAAGTCCTGGTTCAGTTCCCTGTAATCACCGCCCAAAATGAGGCCGACGATTGCAGAGTCGTCAGAGAACCTTTGCAGGTGTTAGCAGAGTTGTGTTTAAAGTCTGAGGTGTATATGGTGAATAGGAAGGGAGCGAGAACGGTTCCCTGCGGGGGCCCCGTGCTGCAGGACACCAGGTCGGACTCACACTCCCGTATCCTCACATTCAGTGGACGGTTGGTGAGGAAGTCCAGGATCCATTCAGTGAGGTGGTGGTCCACCCCGTCTGCTCCAGCTTGTCCCTCAGAAGCAAAGGCTGGATGGTGTTGAAGGCACTGCGTCTGGAGTGATATCCAGCAAATCTAAATACCGTAGGCTTGTGACTAATAAAAGTTAATGATACAGTGGTTATTGGGTCCACCCACTTACTGTGAATTTAAAAAAACACTTGCGAGGAAGCAGGTGAAAGCTTAGCGAGCAGAAGAGCAGTGATGTTGTGCCCCATGGGAACTCCTCACGCTCAAAGTATGGTTTTCTCCTTGTGACCTACAATGTTGCTTGCTTGTGGATCTCATTTGTGCTCTGGGATATTGACATTGATTTGCCCTCAATAAAACATAAAACTGATGCTGAACCTGTTACACATGCAGAGATTATTTACCCTAACAAACCATATTTAAGGAAGAGAAAATAGATCACCAGAATCAGGTTGCAGTCCGTACAGTAACTTACATAATCACACAGCGTGGGAAACAAGCGACAAGCATAAGCTACTTAACTGCAGGCTGTTCCATTATTTAAAAGAGCCTGTGCGCTTGTCGCTTTCGCTAAGTTCTTTTCAACAGGTGGCGTTGATTTCCTCCGATTATAACAATTGGAAAAGTATAACCAAAGCAATAAATTAAAGGCCATGTTCCTTCTCACAATTACTAATAACTTTCATTTCCGCCTCGCATTCAGGAGAACTTTACATCTGGGTTGGTATGTTTATTCACCCCAAAGAGTCAAAGACGTTAGCATAAGCTAGTTATAGCTGCAGCGACAATGAGTTTGTGTTTGTTTGTGTGGCTGTTCAGCGTCTGACTGACCTCACGATTCACAAGACACTCCGGTCGTTTCTGTGGTTTTCCTCCAGCTTCTTTCCTTAAAGTGGCCCTATTATGCTTTTCCACTTTCCCCCTCTCCTTTAGTGTGTTATAATATATATATATATATATATATATATATAACACACTAAAGTCCACGCCTAAAAGGAGTTACCCTCCCCCTCAGAAGCTCCTGAGCTGCCTGAAACGGCTCGATTGAATTCTCTCCTTCACTTCCGTAACTTTATGAGGTCACAATGTTACAGAAGTGACGTAAAACTCCTTCCGGCTAGTTTGGCCCTCGAACAACAAAAGAGAGAGACGGAGCTGAAGCTCCGGAGGTAGAGTTTTTTGAAATGTGAAACGTTGACCAATCACAACAGAGCGGGCTAGCTGACCAATCAGAGCAGACTTTGCTTTCTGGAGGGAGGAGCAAGCGCTACAACAGAGCATTTCAGAGAGAGGGTGAGAAGAGGTGTAGCAGGACAGCCAGGATGAGAAAAACAAGGCAGATTATGAGCATTAACGCAAGTAAACATGTTGTAACTGTAACTTGAGATAAAAAAAATAGCATAATAGGGCCTGTTTAAAATCTCCTCGTCCATACGTCTTTATGAAGGAGCTTCATGGGGCAGCTGTTCCTGCTGATTCAGACACAATACATTACCCTCCCCCATTTCAACATGAATACAATATCTTCTTACGGATTCAATTTATACAAGATATTGTCACACATTCAGTTATGGTGATAATACACAGCTACAATAGTTTTGACCCCATTAAGTCAGAAGTAGAATCACACTACAACACGCATATTTAGTGACTTAAATATTTCTGTTCTCTTTATTTATCTCTCAAACACACATTTGTTTTCATTCTTACATTCCCAAGCTTTCACAGTACAACAGTTAAATAATAACATAATGACATTCGTATTTAGTTTTCAAAAGCAATGCATAAATGTACAATAAATCCTTTAGATGAATGTAGTGGCTTAATCCACTTTGCAAAATATAATTTTAAATATAATTACATTGAGATTTCTTACATAGACATAAATCTGTTTTTGGTGTTAATGTCACAAAAATTAAGTAGTAAATCCATAACAGTTTTTAAGACATATTTTCACATATTTTGGACCCATGCTAAATAAAAATAAAATATTAAATTCAAACCAGCAAACAAACTAATCTTAATAAAATGACAATGTATAAAACTGTAGTTTTTCAGTATTTGACACTGGATGAAAGTGTGCTTCAGGTCTTTTAAACACAAACCAAACCATATTTTTGCATATTTTAGCCACCCATTTATTACACATCAAGTAGAATTTAAATCACTGACTGTCATCTACTGGAGGATACCATAATTAATGAATAATTGGTCACTCAAGTAAACATGATCTGCAGGTAACGGGCTAAAAAATAATGCAATACCAGATCCTCTCAAGTAAATATCCACTTTGGTGTCTACATGCATTTAAAACAAAACAGCTTAAATGACTCCAAAGAAAAGCATTTCAAAAATGTCAAATATCAGTAAAATATGGATATTTTCTAGGCGGCCCAAGATCTACAAGTGGATTATCCATTTCCAAATATATAGGTTACCATTGTTCCCATTCTATGTTTGTTCATTTTGGTAAACTGTGGATGTCAATGGAAGCATTGGGATACGAGTGAAAAGTATAAAATAAGCTGAGAAAATTAGGTTACCTTTTCTTTAACTATGTTTTAATTTCGAATCCTGGCACTAAAAGATTGTTACCCTGTGGCCTGGCTCGCAAATTGTCTTACAAGCAACTCACTCACACACACTCTCACACACAAAGTGGATTAACTAACAAAGTGCAACTGTGTTACAACCTATATTAAGTACTACCTAACCATATTCCTGTATACATCATTTCAATGTGAACCAACATGCTGTTACATGCAAACAGTGACAGTCAACATACACTACAACATGGACTTTTCACCCCCCTGCCGTTACTCCTGTGCTCCTCCAGTGTCTCACATTTTGTTAGATGGCATCTCTGTAAATCGCTCTCTCTCTCCTGGAGGCGAGTCTGTCTGCAAATAGATCTACTGTCTAAACTGAAAGTCATCATCCAGTGTAGCCTCACACGTTAACGCTTCAACACCTAAAGTGCATAAATTCATATTCATAGTCTGTGGATGGATTTTGCCACCCGTCTTAAAAACATAAAACACACACACACACACAAAAATGCAACCTATCTAAATTTTGAGTTACATGTTTGTTTGTTAGCAATACAAAAAGAAAAAGGGCCACAGGGTACAGTATAATAAAATGAAATGCTTTAACCATAGTCTGAAGACCACATGCGTGGTTGGCTTGTTCACTCAGAGAAAAAAAAGCGCAAGACCTGTAAAATATATTCCCTCATTATTCAACCATATTGAAGGTATTCCTCTGTTAGCATTCATAGTATCAATGGCTTCACTTCCAAAAGGTTCCCTAAGACAACACCAATCTCGACCCCATACAGTCCCTTTAACAATCCAGTGCTAGTTCATTCAGAAATGCTTTTCATCCTTAGAGGTCCGAGAAGACCTCAGTTCTTGATTTGTTTAGAAACAACTCATAGGCACGGGTTTAGTCCTCAGTTGCAAAGAGAGCAAAAGGAAGTCCTATTGTTAAATGTACAGTATGTCTCCATGTGTACAAGATAACATGCGTCTGCACAACTTGCAGGGAGCTGCAGGTTCAGCTCTGGTCTCTATAGCTCAGTCGGGATGAGCTGTGGGGAGGATCTCATAGGGCTGCAGAAGCCTACAACACAAAAAGAAATATATTATTCTCTGCACTGGCAATTTATTTAAATAATTATGTAATCAGGGTTAGGTTGAGCTGATTTTGTCCTCATTAAAAGGATAAGGCCAGAAACAATCGAGTGCAGATTCTGTCCTGCGCTGCAGCTGCTGGTTGTCGTCTCTACAATCCAGTGGTGTACTGGACATCTGGTAAAGGCCCTTCCGGAACAAATCCTGGTGGTTTGCGCCATCGGTGGGCCGTTATACCCTCACAAATGTAATCAGCTAATGTTACAAAGCAACCAACGCAAGAACCATGCCTCACAGCCCAGTTACAGCTAGCCAGCTAACCTTAGCTTAGCTTACAGTTACTTAGTTTGCGCTGGTTAAATTGGAGTTGCTATAGCCACTAACTGAAGGTCCACCTCCTTGCTGCTCGACTCTCCTACCAGAGAAGTTGTCTGTTAGCAGCGGGGAGTACAAAATGTGGTTTACTCTTTGCTGCCACTTATTACAACAAACTAACAAAACGTACACAGACCCTGGATGAACTAGCTGACGTTATCCACTCAGGACTGTAATAGTTACGTTGGCTACATGCGTTTGGCGCTGTTGCACAAAGGAGGAAAGGCACTCGGAGTGTGTATAAAGGGCCAGCCTTTGGACATTCCCCTCAAAAAGTCCCAAGTCCTTTACATAGAAATCAGTCCACAGTCTGTTATGGGCGACCGTGAGAGTCTGGGAAGGCTTATTTATTCAAGTTACGTTACAATCCATTCACACACTGCTAACACAAAGCACTTAATACTTGATATATAAAGTACCTTTCATTTCTAAAAAACAGAACTCATCTGCTAGAGCTCCGGTTAAAGGTTTTTCCTTTAAATACAGTGGGTACGGAAAGTATTCAGACCCCTTTACATGTTTCACCCTTTGTTTCACTGCAGCCATTTGCTAAAATCGAAAAAGTTCATTTTTTTTCGCATTAATGTACACTCAGCAACCCATCTTGACAGAAAAAAACAGAAATGTAGAAATTTTTGCAAATTTATTATGACGTAAAGATGCCGTATACGGCTCTGGTAGCAACATGGCAATCATAAGTTAGCGCTGCCCTAAAGCATATGCTTTTTAATGGTTTATTTGACTCTAAATGGACCATTATTTACTAAATGAACATCATGCTGTATAGAAGAAGACTTGAAACTAGAGATTTAGACCATAAACTCATGTTTACAATGTTTACTGAGGGAATAAATCAAGAGAGAAGTAGAGTCTTCTCATAGACTTACAGTGGGTACGGAAAGTATTCAGACCCCTTTAAATTTTTCACCCTTTGTTTCATTGCAGCCATTTGCTAAAATCGAAAAAGTTCATTTTTTTTCGCATTAATGTACACTCAGCAACCCATCTTGACAGAAAAAAACAGAAATGTACAGAAAAAAACAGAAATGTAGAAATTTTTGCAAATTTATTAAAAAAGAAAAACTGAAATATCACATGGTCATAAGTATTCAGACCCTTTGCTCAGTATTGAGTAGAAGCACCCTTTTGAGCTAGTACAGCCATGAGTCTTCTTGGGAATGATGCAACAAGTTTCTCACACCTGGGTTTGGGGATCCTCTGCCATTCTTCCTTGCAGATTCTCTCCAGTTCTGTCAGGTTGGATGGTGAACGTTGGTGGACAGCCATTTTCAGGTCTCTCCAGAGATGCTCAATTGGGTTTAGGTCAGGGCTCTGGCTGGGCCAGTCAAGAATGGTCACAGACTTGTTCCAGTTGGAAGCCACTCCTTTGTTATTTTAGCTGTGTGCTTCGGGTCATTGTCTTGTTGGAAGGTGAACCTTCGGCCCAGTCTGAGGTCCTGAGCACTCTGGAGGAGGTTTTCTTCCAGGATATCTCTGTACTTGGCCGCATTCATCTTTCCTTCAATTGCAACCAGTCGTCCTGTCCCTGCAGCTGAAAAACACCCCCATAGCATGATGCTGCCACCACCATGTTTCACTGTTGGGATTGTATTGGGCAGGTGATGAGCAGTGCCTGGTTTTCTCCACACATACTGCTTAGAATTAACGCCAAAAGTTCAATCTTGGTCTCATCAGACCAGAGAATCTTATTTCTCATAGTTTGGGAGTCCTCCATGTGTTTTTTGGCAAACTCTATGCGGGCTTTCATATGTCTTGCACTGAGGAGAGGCTTCCGTCGGGCCACTCTGCCATAAAGCCCCGACTGGTGGAGGGCTGCAGTGATAGTTGACTTTGTGGAACTTTCTCCCATCTCCCTACTGCATCTCTGGAGCTCAGCCACAGTGATCTTTGGGTTCTTCTTTACCTCTCTCACCAAGGCTCTTCTCCCACGATTGCTCAGTTTGGCTGGACGGCCAGGTCTAGGAAGAGTTCTGGTCATCCCATACTTCTTCCATTTAAGGATTATGGAGGCCACTGTGCTCTTAGGAACCTTGAGTGCTGCAGAAATTCTTTTGTAACCTTGGCCAGATCTGTGCCTTGCCACAATTCTGTCTCTGAGCTCCTTGGGCAGTTCCTTCGACCTCATGATTCTCATTTGTTCTGACATGCACTGTGAGCTGTAAGGTCTTATATAGACAGGTGTGTGCCTTTCCTAATCAAGTCCAATCAGTTTAATTAAACACAGCTGGACTCCAATGAAGGAGTAGAACCATCTCAAGGAGGATCAGAAGAAATGGACAGCATGTGAGTTAAATATGAGTGTCACAGCAAAGGGTCTGAATACTTATGACCATGTGATATTTCAGTTTTTCTTTTTTAATAAATTTGCAAAAAATTCTACATTTCTGGTTTTTTCTGTCAAGATGGGTTGCTGAGTGTACATTAATGCGAAAAAAAATGAACTTTTTCGATTTTAGCAAATGGCTGCAATGAAACAAAGAGTGAAAAATTTAAAGGGGTCTGAATACTTTCCGTACCCACTGTATATGCTGTTCAAATATGAATACTCTAAATGAAGGTGTGTTTATAACCTTGGATGACTTACAGAATGTCTGAACATTTGGCTCGAAGCAACTATGTATGACTTTATTGGATATGATTGAGTCAAGAAGTATTTTGCGTTAAAGAGAAGAAATGTCAAGTCATACATGTAACATTTGTCAAAATATGCTATAAACTAGACATTTTAAAACTAAATCTGCTCCTCCAGTATGAAACACTTAGAATGCTTCCACTTCTCAATACAGCCACCGGGCAGATGAGTTACAGCTCTGTGGAGCACAGCTATCTGCAAAGTTAAATATTTGGCTGTAGTGGAATCACTGTGTCACTGGGAGTTTTGTGGAACGCCAGTTGAGGATGTCACATTTTATAACGCGCAGTGTCATCACGCCCCGTCCCGCCGAGAAGCAGTGTGGAAACATCACCTTGGGCGACCAGACGAGCCTCTCAGCGACACACTCATCCCTCAGTGTAAGGCATCAGTCTCACGCCACTTAACTCCATCCTTCCACCATTTTAAGTTGACTGGCATGCTTTCATTATGTCATCTAATTGCCCCATTATCTTCTGCATTCAAAACAAACGGTTGCCAAATAACACATCCAGCTGACATAAGCTCAATTTGGATGTTGCGTTTCTTGCTACCTGACAAATGCAAGTGTGCACCTATGAGCTGGTTTGAGTTAAGCGGTACCACAATCAGTAGGACAACTGACTACAAATCCAAAATGTTGCTATATTGGCGCCATTTTTAGTTTTCTTTAAGACTGGAAATAAGACAGTGGTGTGAAGTGTCGCATGACGGCACATACGTGAGCACTTGTCCATGTTTAGCCGGCGCCAGTGTAGAGGATGCATAGAAAATAATGAGGCGGCTGTTTTAAAGTGAGCCGTTCAGCGGCGGGGTATTTCAGCCTCAACCCTGCCATGTTTTGTTTCACTGAAAGTCACATGAACTTTCTAAGAAACACAACAAGCGGCATGCACCTCTTTTAAAAAAAAAATCACAAATATTTTCATATCTTTTCATCGCTGACAAACATTACATTTTACTTTTTTATCCATCCTAATACCATAACTTGTTTTAATGAGCAGCCCAGTACATCCGCTTTGATTTAACTTGACACAAAAGGTAGACAAAAATTTGATCAGAGCATCAAATCTTTCTTTTACCTTTTTCAAAAGGGGTTGTCTGCAGGATGATGAGCTCCTCCTGTGTGCAGTGACTCGATATAGGCCAAGGCACTCTGCAGGGAGGTCAGACAGTAGCCTTCCTCTCCTATCAAATAGCTGAAAAAGAGAAGCGAATTTTAGCTGATAACAAGACATCTGTAAGTTAAAGTTATAAACATGGTGGTGAGTTTTCCATTTATTTACAGAGACTGTAAGATGTGAGTAAGGGACACAAACAGAAACTATTTCATGTTAACAGAACCAAACAAAACAAGGCGTGACTGCACACAAACATTCCAAAACATCCAAGCACAGGAAAACAGACGGTTTTATCTGAACAACATTTTCCCATAGTGAGTAAAGGACCAAACATCTCTGCTCAACGTGGAACACATTAAATGAGCTCTGCCTTGTTCCTCCACTTTTAGAGTCGGTAAATTAAAAGGTTGTGCGGAGTAAGGAAAGAGGGGAGTGATGGATGGAGGGTGTTGATATGTGTGGAGAACCAGTGATTAGGGAGGTTCGTTCAGAGAAGGTGGAGAAGAGAAAGAAGGGGGCTGAAGAACAAGTCAACCCTGGCTGACCTTTGACTAACGAGAGCAAGACACGAGACCGACTGTAGCCGGGACAACGCACTGCACGGACGGATACGAAGAGTGAGAGGACGGAGAGAGTGAGAGATTGAGGAAGGAAAGGAGATAAGGAGATGCTTATCCCTTGACTGCAATCTGGAAATTTTGAATTAAAACGTAACGTATGTGGTGTTGGAACATAATGCAAAAGTTTGTGCCAAAGTGTATTTTATAAAAATGTGACAACAAACCTAAACATGCAACCACCAAGCATTGTAGCTGACCCTATCTTACTTTCTTCCCCCAACAAAGAAAACATGACATACTCAAAAACGTATCTTCAAAAATTCAAAGGATGACCAAATGTATCATATATATATATATATATCAGCATGTAAGAGCTCCATTATGAAGAGCAGCCCTAAAGACTTTGATCGGTTCTTTGATTGTAATATAATAACTATAATTATTGCTTTCTTTAACTAGTTGTAACAAAAAAAAAAATCAGGGAGATTGTCTTCAGTCTCTAGTTGAGTGAAGCGTTTACTGGCAGACTTGTGAGTCTACAGACTGTTAAACAATATAAACTTATTTTTGTTATTCAGTCATGACCATTTAAAGTTAAAGGAGGATTTGAGACCAAGTCCTAATAATAATAATTATTATTATTATTACTATTATTAACTTCATTTGACATAGTAAATGATAAGGATAAGAAAGAATACCAATGTAAAATGAAATGCATACCCAATGAGACCTCACCAGGCTCAGTTTCTTTTTAGTTTCATGTCAAATAAGGTAACCTTTTGTCATTGCTTACTTAATGTACTTCTTAAAGGCTTAATACTCTGGTCAATGTGCAAACTGTAGTCATGACATTATTGTTATGCTTGGAGATAATAAACACACTGACAGCTGACTCAACCAATCCATACAAACACTCTCAGCTATCTCATTCACAACCTTTGGAGAGCAAGAGTACATCCACCCTCTCATTGCCTTGTGGCCGGTTTGGATTCCTCCACCTCCCTTCACGTGAACTACATAAACATCAAGTGAGACTTCATTTGTATTTTTTATAGAGGAGAAAAACCAAATCCCAAATATGCTGACATTCCTTGGCCACTGCCAATCCAACCAGATGGCTTTTACGACACACTGTTTTTATGGCCGTGAGCAGACCTCTTTGGGTGTGCTCTGAACTCACACGCAACGACACTCAGCATGACGTAGTCATCGGCCCTCCCCAACGGTCCAACCTGACAGCTTATCTTGGTTTTGCTAGCCACCTTCTTAGTGTGGCAGTTAGGACGTGTACCTCAGAAAAGAGTTAAACAGTTATTGCACTGTCTATAGCAATCCAGAAACATGGGCATAACTATGTATAGGAACGTCAATTTTCTCCGAATAAAAATCCTTCCTAATTTTTTTTTTTTTTTTACTGTGTTTCTTAGGAGTAACCAACATCAAAGAAGAAAAATACATTCATTCTAGCTAGTTGAGGAGAAGATAAGAAAGAAGGAAAGAGAGAGAGAGAGAGAGAGACTTAACCGAAGACCACCGGCCCTCCCCAACGGTCCAACCTGACAGCTTATCTTGGTATTTGCTAGCCTGTATTCAGTCTTAGTGTGGCAGTTAGGACGTGTACCTCAGAAAAAGAGTTAAACAGTTATTGCACTGTCTATAGCAATCCACCTGTGATGTCTGACTACATGGGCATAACTATGTATATGAATACTGGAGTCCGACAGATACTGTGTTTCTTAGGAGGATATCTATATTGGGGAGAAAATAATAATAATAAATTAGATAAAAGAATCACATGATTCTTTATACATTTAACACATTTTTTTAATATTATATCTTTAGATATTCTTAAATTGAAAAATTAGCTTTTCAGGTACTCTCTTGTGGGCAAACTGTAATGTAATGTAAATTTACTGGTGGAGTATAGAAGGCCTTTTTAATTCTAATACATTATTTTGATCAAATTCCACTGATGATTTTATCATCATTCAGTTTGTTTCCCATGGTACAAGTACTGCATTAAAGGATTTCCCTGCTTGCAAGGATTAATATTGTAAATACTGTTATTGTTCGTGTCCTAATTTAAAGCTGTAAACACAATATTGACATATTATCAAGTGATGAAATAGTTGTGGCAACAAGCTTAAACGTTAGCCTATTTTCATAAATGCATTATAAAAAGCTAGCCTATTTAAATATCCAGCAGACTGTTTTGGTCTGCACCAACTCCTGAGACAAATATCTTGCCCTTTAGTTGATCTAACGTTGTCTGTCCTCCGTTTGGTGCTGGGCAGGTAGTGTACATTAAGTTTATCTGAATGTTTTCACAAAAAACAGCTTTCTGCTGCTGCTGGGAACGGGTTGATGACAGCGCAGTATGAGGGCCGGAAAACCCAAACAATGCTTTTGCTCATTGATCAATATTCTCATTCTTGCATTTTTGTCCACACAAGACAGGACACCCAATTAAACAATTTGTCTTCTCTTTGTTGTGCGCATGTGCGGCGCTTTCCAGAGTACAGTAATGGAGCGGAGGAGATCGATAGACAGACTGCTTGTTTTTCATTGTTGTTAATAGAACTGTCAGATCCACAGACAGAAAGGGAACAACAGGGTCGGTCGGTGAGTGAGTGAGTGAGTGAGTGAGTGAGTGTTGAGTGAGTGAGTGAGTGTTTGAGTGAGATGCTGTCAACATTCAAGGAATCGAATTATTAAGCAAATTAGTGTTACCGGATTTTAACTTGAAGCCCAGTACCCATAAAAATGAATTACATTTTCCACATACAAATTTCTAGGACTGTACCAAATTTTTTTTTTTTTACTTTCCAGAATGGAATGATCCGGTTTCATAACAATTTTTTTGCCACTACAACTGTGATATTGGCGTCCAATCAGGTTCATTAGGCCAAATCGACGAATATTCGGGCTCACCCCTAGTGATGAGTATTGTGCAAGCTGACTGAGATTTCTCTCAGGTCACCTTTAGGCATGTGCACTTAGGGCAAGGCCATCTGTTAACTTCTTCTCTGACTTGGGCCAAAGGTATTGCGTGGGCAGACGTTCCTTCAAAATGATGACAAATATAATCTGAAAAAGTTTGCAGCAAACAAAAGGAAAAGGAGCTTGTCATTGCACCATCTTTTTCCCATCATGATGACTCACCCTTCGTGGATGAACTCCTCCAGAGCGGCGCATTCAGACACCAGCTGAGGACACTGGCACCGCAGAACCACGAACGACAGAATGGGCAACAGGTCATCTGCGCCGCTGTTGGACGAAAAGGAGGAAGCGGGCGGTGAGTTAGAGTCGAACAGGAAAAACAGAAGTAAATAGGAGAGCGTGTCATTTACAGATTATGATGGCGTGTGCTCCCCAGGGGCCTGCATGGAAACTAAATACAATGTAGCTCCTAATGGGATGCATGTTCGGGGGATATAATAGATAAAGCTCTCCCTCTCTTTTTTCCCTCTCCCTGAGATCTGTTGGGAGGACAAATTGCTCCCTTGGAGATGATGACAGCCCGATAGCATTCTCTCAGTGTGCAGACAGTGACCGTTTGTTTATCAGGACTCACACGCAGGGGCCAACTGCTTGCTTGCTAGTTTGCGTGAGAAGGCGGGATTGCTGGCCCTCGACTGACCCCGGGTCGAGTGCAACTGGATACTCTTCTCCTGCGAGGTTGTGAAAGGTGTGGACAGGCTTGTGTAACCGCAGAGAGCTGGACCTCACACACACACACACATATATACACACAATCACAACCCTGAGTCATAATCTTGTGAGTTCCCCACTTTAAACACAAGACATTGATCCTCTTGCACTTAAAACTGCTTTCACCGCAGTCCAAGTGTACTGTGCACGCTTCCCACATACATAACGATCTCAGTGAGAAAGATTGGGCTCCATTATGCGTTTGCAACACATTCCAATTTTGTGGAGGATGTAAAAAAAAAACTAAAAAAAAACAACTGCAGAAATGTGCAGAGGGGAAAAAAATGATACTTAATGAACAGAATACAGGGGGGAAAGTGGTGAACAATTTAGCAGCACAATGGCAGAGAGAAAAGAAAGGGATATGGACAAAAGCACACAAGAGAACAAATGAGCTCCCAGTTGGTCGGGGACAAAGACATGAAGAAAATGGAAACGATGGTGATTGAATAAAAGAGGGCTGTGAGTACAATTAAGGGCATCTGTGTGTGTGAGACTGTAAATGAGAAACTACAGTGAAAAGGGAGAGCGAAATATGCATTGTTAATACAAAATACACTAATCCCTGCTGGAATCCCTGACGGGCCCAGGAACACTGCAGCACTTTCAAATTTGATCGGAGTGGGGCCTTGAACTAAATACACATTCTGTGAGTGACGCTCAAAGGAAACCTGTATTTAGATGGACTAAAAGAAGCAGTCACTTATTGGCCCATACTGAGCCGCAATCAGAAAAAATAAAAAAGTTAACTGGCACATCGGAGGCAGGAAAATACAAGGTCTAAATTTACTCCCTTAAAATAAGTTTACTTCCGAGTGAAATTTTTATTGAATCAGAGCTGCAAGTGGTCACTGGCTAGATTATGACATTGAAAAAATGATGAGCAAGTAGTGCCAGAGTTTGTCATCGAAAAACAGCTGTTCCTTTGGTGAAAATCATCTCAGCCTGATCAGGATTAAAACTATATGAATCAAAAGCAGCACATCAGAGATTATTAAAGATACAAAATATGTCAGACATCATTGCATTCTTGGACTCAACAATGAAACAAAGAACAAATAAATCATCTATTCACAGCCATTGCGTGGTTGGGCCATGTTTGACTCATTGGTTTCCAGGTAACAAAACAAACAGCATCATTCAGTTTTCATTTCATGGCACTACATGTTGCTGCTGAGTTGTATATTTTACAGTGTCCAGAGTGCACGCACAAAAATCCTCAGTCACAACTTTGAAACTTTAATTTGCTTTTTGGAGCTTTGAGACGTGCTGTGCCCGGTCAACTCGCCTGCTCTGCCGTCTCCGAGCCCTTTGTGCGTATACCAATACAAGGAGACAGATATGGAGCAGGAGACATGGCCTCAGACGTTCCCGAAAAAAGGCATTAGTGGATCCAACAAAAGAGTAAAAAAGGGACGAGGACAAGAGTGTATGAAAAAAGACAAGATATCAGATAACACTCTGGAGGAAGAACATGATTTGTTCCATGACACTGGGTGTTTGTATAGTGTGTAGTGAAACCCACAGAGGACTTTTACAGGCATTACTGATGTGCACATATACACACAGAAAACCCCTTTGGTTATGTTGGTGACATAATCCATTAGTTTTATTGTCAACTGTTTTCAGCCCTATTAAAACAGTGTCTAGCCAGGGCTCAACACTAACTTTTAAAATTGGTTGTCAGGCCGACAACCAGGCATTAGCTTCTGGTTGCTAAAAAGTGAAAACATGTCATGTGTGCGCGCCCCTTGGAGGTCGTCATTGTTTACATGTCTAGGGTCAATTCGTTTTTTAGATGTTTTAGAAACTGGAGGTCTTAAAAATCTTAATTTGAGTAAATATTTTCCTTCCAAAACAAATTGTTTACAGGATATTCAATCTTCTTTTCTTTATAAATGCATTTAATACTCGACTTCTGACTTTACATGGCTTGTATAACCACTATAAAGTAGCCTATGAATATGAGATATGAGTTATCAGTTAATCTCAATCCCTTACCCGGCATTTTTGGAGGTTGGTTTATGGCTTTTTGCCTGTTACACCAACAGTCTATGGGCATATCTCAGAGTTCTACACGTATTCTTCACAGTTCATTTTGTTTGTGGGCCCTCTGGCTTTTTGGAGAATACTGGAGCAAACAGTGTTTTAAGTATCAACTTGCAAGACAGCGCCCAGCACAAGCATAATTAAAAGCTTTCCTGTCGAGCCCTGCTAACCTTAACTTAAGACTGGCTCTCCACACAGCCCAGTAGAAGTTTATATTCTAGAAATAAAATCCACATCCACCTTGAAACAAACATTGGCTCTCATTGTGTTAATTGTAAGGGCAGCACTGCTTTCTCTCCTGGATCTGGTTCACGGGATAATTTCAAGCCACAACAAGAAGTTCCACACGGAAACGCACATAAATTGATGCATAGGAAACTGTTTTTAGTCAAACTTTGTCTACACACAACACACTGCATGTTCACAACAACGGTTGCTACAACCCACTGAGCCTTTGTGTGACTCCGACTCTGCATCATCATGAATTTCACAAAAACTTATCTTCCCAAAGCCACTCGTTGGGCCCTGGGTCTGTTCCAAACCCAGACAGGACGACCCACTTTTAGGCCTGGCCTGGAAGAGCCACTCTATGGGGGGGGTAAGAGACCTAGGACAACCCCCGCTGTGTCGGGCTTAACTGGGCACTGATGAGACCTGACAGGGCAGCTAACAAGGCAGAGAGTTCTTAAGTGATGTTTGGGTACTTCCATTGGACGGTCTTTAACTCCCTGTAAGCACGGAATCAACAGAGAACAAGCTCTGATTTTGAAGTTTAATGAGGTGCACTTGGAGGAATTCAACTAGAAGGATAACACAACCCCTGACAGTCCTACACGGCTCTGTACAAAGTTCTCAAACTGTTGTATTGCACTGTTTCACTTTAAATGGCAAGAGTCTTATTTCACGTTTTTTTCTGTTTCCCACTAAAAAACCCTGTGAGTGATCTTATATTTGCTGCAGAGACGCCAAACACCGAAACCCCAACGAGCTGGCACTTGTTGCAGCTTACTCACATAGCAGCCGTTTTCGGGGTGGAGTCCACCTCATGAAGACACCTGTAATCCTCAGCGCAGGCACAGATCAGCCGCAATGTCCGTACTGTAACAAAACATAAGCAGAAGGCAAGAAATATAAAACCTCAAGCAAAATCTACAATATGCAGAAATGATTCCATATGCTTCTCAGATTCCCAGAGAATAAAACAGACTGGCTAGGATAAGAGTCAGCACCAAGAAAAGGGTGGGTTGCCTCCTTTGGGTTGAATTGATACTCTCTAGGAGCAGCCATCTGTCCTGAGAGTCGACCTTGGGGTGAGGAAGTATATACAACAACACAGCCTTTACTCACCAATACAATCCAGCTTCCTCTGCGGACAGCAGTCTTTGATGAGAAGCTTCAGCTCCTGAACAGCAGACTCGTAGGGGTAGGAACCCTGCAGTGCGCCAGGTTCTCCAGGGAACAGTTTCAATGGGACGCCGACGTCCGCTGGCGAAGCGTCTTGGTACAACTTCATACTCGCCTCGAAGGCCTGCTCCCTTTCCCTGTGGACCCTCCTGAGGAGGACGGACACAAGGTTATCAGACAGGGAAGACATTTCAGCACCGGAGTGTTGTGAGTGAGGAACACAACCAGGCATTCTGGAAGAAGAATGGCATTTGTGATGCAAAGTTGCAGTTACTGTTGTTACTATTTAATTGAACTAATTTCAAACATTCCACATTTAATTTTTTGGCAAGATGAAAAAGCCTCTAATTTGATCACAAGACATTTAAATGGTAAATGGACTGCACTTGTATCGCCACTCAAAGCGCTTTAACATTACATGTCGTCATTCACCCATTCAGACCCATTCATACACTGATGTAGGGGCTACCATGCACATCAGGACCAACTAATCATTCAAACCCAATCACACTCCGATGGCACAGCCTTCAGGAGCAACTTGGGGTCAATTGTCTTGCCCAAGGACACATCGACATGGACTGCTGGAGCCGGGGATCGAACTGACAATCCTCTGATTGGAGGACGACCCTGCTCTACCACTGAGCCACATTTGCCCCAGTGTTTAATTTCAAAATAAATTAATAAAATAAAATAAAAATTGGTGGTGGTGCAGGGGTCCAATTTCAATTGACTTGGGTATTCCAAGATGACAACGGTCTGTGTTTATCTGGGTCCGCACAAAAAATGACTGTTTTGGGAGGCTTCCTGCAGCAACTTCTAGATCCACAGATGGTGGTGTGACTGACGTTAAAAACTATTGTACGAGGTAAAATGTCATTGGTCATTTTTCTAATTAGATGAAGACAATATCATCTCAGTTTTTTCATTATTCTCGCGTACCTTTAACATCTCATACAAGCGTACTTTAATGTCAAAATGCGTGCCTCCAACGCAAAATGCATACAGGTTGGCCGGTCTTCTAATATCATTATTAATTGCTTGATTGCATTACGATAAATGCTAGAAAGAAGCAAATGCAAATCTTATCAGATGCACCTGTGATTTCCCTGCAGTGACAAATCATGTCCTTTTTTGGGTGAAGAAATAGCATGACACATTTACAGAATGTATTGAGATATGTCCCGTGAAATTGTGAGAAGAGTTACATGAACGTTTAGTAGAAGTCAGTAATGGTCGTACTCGTAAGTTTGCAACACAACTGATCTTTTTAAAACACTTTTTGAGTGGAATAGAAATCAAAAAGAAGCTGGGAGGAGGCTGACATAGTTGGCGTAGCACTGCCACATGCTGGTCATGACCCACACTGTACTTCTAGGCCACAATTCATGCCAAACCTTAATATTTTCTTGAGATGCAGTATAATAGTAAACCTTAAAAATACTTCATATACTCTGTCCTTCTACCAAGTCCACCACAAACATGTTAATGCTGAAATATTTTAGAATAAATAAAATCTATCACTGTTATTTATTTGAACACAACCCACTTAGCCTGAGGGCCTGATTCAATGTTGCTGTTTGAAATACAACTAAACCAAATTATAACTGGAAAAAGTCAAACAATGTATCAACACTCAATGACCAGTGCTTTTCATTTCCTGTATGCCGCTGTCTTTGCATGTGCAAGCCATTTAAATACAGTGTATGTACTTTTTACATTACAAACTACTAAGCATACCATATATTTTAAGATTAACTACCAGCAGACACTGATGTCAGCTTATTTTTGATTGACTGTTGCCCTGCTGCCATGTTATTGGCTATTTGACGTGTAATGTTATCTTCATTTGTGTGTAGCTGGCAAAAGTTAGTATTTATTTTAAAGGACACACTAACAATGTGGATATCTGTTCCAGCAAAAGATTTAAAGTCTGCCTTTTGAATAAAAACTTGCCCACCAAACACCAGATATTTTTACTGCATAACCCAAACCTCTGGTAAATATAATTGCAGATTTAACATTGAGTGGTTCTCCAGGAAAAAAACAACAAAAAAACTTGATTAAATTGGGCTAAACAAAGATACCCAAACCGACAGAACGTACAAACAGGGAACTGAGTAGTATGACAGCCAACTGAGGAGAACAGGTATGTGACCATTGCAGGATGGTAGTATTAGACTGTACGAGTTTTAACCAGGGGTACTTCATAAACCTGTTACCAAGTGTAAACACCTCAGGCACATCTATAGTTTGATGTTACATTTTTTTAAATGTCACCTAACTATAGTGGCTTGCCAACACATTGCTAACATTAGCTTGCTAACAGCTAACTTGTCCCATCATCATTTTAGTTATCAACTGCACCCATGATAGTCATATGAGGCTATAATAATCCTTTGAGATGCTGAACTCTGATGTTTTTGGTAACTACAGGCATTTTGTTGGCGTTTCAGCCAAGTTTTCCCCTCTGGTGGGCGTGGTTTTCAGAGTATGGCGTGTTGCGTTTGGTCTCTACACTCCAATCGAGGTCTTCATCTAACTGAAGATGATGATGATGATGATGATTTTTGATTCGCAAAAGCTATAAGAAAGTCCATGTTTAGGAAAACACTTAAGACATGTTTTAGTTGGCTGTAGTACCTAAAAAGAGCCACCAGGGCGCCCCACAGCGGCGTGAAGAAGGCTTCCTCTATGCTGGCGAGGCACAGGTCTTTAGAGCTGGCTGTGTTTAGACTCTCAAAGGAGAGCAAACACAGTGACAGAAGCTGATCTGAAACAAGAAGGAAAAACATTAACCAACAGCTTTTATATTGACGTAGATGTTAAATTCAGCTTTAAACATTTTCAACAACAGAAAATTGTTGCTAAAATTCAACATCATAAGACACTTTCTTTTCATGCAAACACAAACCATCCATCCTCCATCATCGTGCTCACCAATTGCAATGTGAATGTCTTTCACAACGGCCTTCAGGTGTTCCGTCAGCGCCCTCATCTCAAGCTCCTGCACCTTGCCCTCGTCCTGCATGGAGGGGTCGAAGGTCAGCTCGGAATCAGAGCTGGGGTCGTCAGTGCAGCCGTGCTGCGGGGCCCAGTCCAACTGGGTCAAGAACTGCTCCAGATCCTCGAACGAATTCTCCCGATCAACCGTCGCCTGCTCGTGTGGCTCCTCCCCTTCCTCGTCGTGGTCATAGTCGGCGTGGAGGTCATGAGAGCGTGAGGGGGAGGGCGAGAAGCTCGTGCTGAAGCTCTGGCATCCGACGCTGCTGCCCCTGGTCGGCCTCGTCTGGGTCTCTGTGTGGTCAATTACATTTTCACATAAGCAAATGTATAGGACTGGTTTTGCCTGGGTATCTGTGAAACTGTTAATTAATTTCTGACAGCCCGAGAACATCCTCTTTCAGTCAAATTACATCGGGCAATTTAGAGACATCAATTAACCTTAGCTGCATGTCTTTGGAATGTGGGAGGAAGACGGAGAACCCGGAGAGAACCCACGCTGACACGGGGAAAACATGCAAACTCACGGCTTCTCTTGCTGTAAGGCGGCAGCGCTGGCCACAACACCACGTGGCGCCCTAAAAGACGTGCAGTCTATGGCTATAACTCATCTATAAAATCAGCTCTTACATGCTAAATATTAACGTGTTAACTTCAGCAACTGAACAGAACATGCTAACCAATTTACCATCAGTCGACTGTTTAAAACAAATTGGGAAGAAAGCAGCTTTATGTAATGTGACGGGACTTTTCACAGCGTTTTCCCAACCAAACCACAATACTCTGGTCCATAAACCATTGAACCATTTGAACTATTCTAAGCTAAAAGTAAATAGGAGAAATAATTTTCCAGAACATTTGACCCCTTCTCTCGATTTCCATTTGTTTTCAATGACTGGGAAACTGTTTGGTAAAAAAAAAAAGAAAACAACCTCAGGACGCATAGAAACCCTGACGAAACCGCGGGTATTGTACAGTCTACTCGCAGGCTTTTACTGACACCATTTTAATTCGCTAATGTGAAATTGTGGACCAAACTAGCTGTCACAAAACAAACCAGACGGGAGCTGTAAAAATCCACGAGATTAAAGTGAACCGGGTCTTTCCCGGATCAACCCACATCCCTAACACTGATGGCTCTGGCTCCTACCTGGGTGAAGCAGGTTGTGGGTGCTGCGAGAATGCCTCAGCGGGAGGGCAGGACTGTGGAGGAGGCCTTTGCTGACGATGGGGTAGAGCCTGTTGTAGACCCGGTACTGGTGTCTCCTCAGCAGCTTCACCACTGGGTGGTCTGACCGGCTGAGGACACAGGACAATGTTAGTCCATCCTCGATTTTGGCACATATGGCCTGAGGATAGCCAGAACAAACAACACACGTTGTATAATCATTTCCGTCAATGTGTATTATAACAATCTTGCGTCACACTGCAGAAAATACTGACGATAACAAAAAGGGAAACACAAACACTTCTGAACCAACGGGTATCAACAAACGAGCAAGGCCAAGTCGACCTTTTGAACACGTCAAACAATAATAGATGTATGTCAGTTTCTAAAGATACACTCAGATAAATATGTCGGTGTGACGACTGGATGAGCATCTGTTCCTGACTGATAGTAAGATGTGGAGTAACTTGCTGAAATGCAGGTTCCAGCCGGTTGAACACCAGTTGAAACCTGAAAACTGGTCTGGGACCAGGGATTAAAGTCTAGTTAACTTGTTCCATTAAGGATTAGTTTTCAGGCCTAAAGTTGCCATGTTGTCAAAGAAATTCTGCAATGTTTGTATGAACAAGAATGCTTGGTGACAAAAACACGTGAGCCTCCATTGACAGGAAAAGTTCAAAAATACAACCACACACATCCTGTAATCGATAGCATCTTAATCCTCTGAACACCAAAACCCACGGCAGGTTTGAAACGCACGTTTCCTTTAAAAACAATAGCAAAAATCGCCAAGATTACCACATTTATTACAGCCAAAAGCTGTAAACATAGATAACATTTTTGGATTTTCAACTTTCCAATGGACCTAGAACATATCATGTGTGACAAACTCTTCCGTCAGGAAAAGCAACCAAATCGAACCTTGTGATATTGCATGAAAATCTCTTATTTTATATGTTTCAATTTATATTTGGCCCCAAATGAACCATTTGCATTAAGTAGATTTTGCGGGAAAAAAACAACCAAAAAGCCATGATTGGATTGGCTGAGACCAACAGTCACATGAAAGTCCGTCTGAAACTTTGACTGAAATCACGAGAGGAGCAGACCAGAGAGGTGGCAAAATATAAATAGTACAATATGTATAGCACGTGGAGCCTCCATTGTTTTTTTCCCCCCAATATTAATAACACTAGTGTGGACTTGGAAAAATGTTGGATATAAAGATTTCTGTAAGAAGATTTTTGTAAAGTAAACAAATAATCAAAATTGTTTATTTTTTAACAAAAACACGTTTAAGTTCTCTCTACTTCTGGTCATGGTTATGCTCCTTCCATAGAGGTGCAATACTTTTATATTGTAGTTAAAAACAAGGCCAAAGTGACAGGAGCAAACAAAAAACCTCCCTGAAACGGTTTGTGGTTCAGAAGGTTAAACTAGATTCTAAACGTTTCAGTTAGTTACCTGAGCAGGTAGGAGACTAGACCTGAGACCAATGTGTCATCATCAGGATTCTTCCTCATGTTGGCTTTCCACAGTTTGGGCCATTCCTAAAGAGAAAAAAAACAAAACTATAAATGACTTGTTGGAACTGTTTAATTTCATAAATGCTGATTAGTTGATTATTTTAATTGAACTGATCAACATACAATTGGTCCATGCCAATTGTCTTTGTTTGTACAAGAAGACCATTTACTAGACACACATAAGCATTTCATTTAATCGCATATTGAATACTACAGTTTTCTGGTCTAACAACTCAAAGGGCATCACTTTGCGCTCAGGTAACTTGTAATGACATTTTCCATAAATATTTATACAAGTACAGTGATAAACTCACATGGTCTTGCTCATATTCCAGAACATTGGTGTAGAGAATACGCTGCTCTTGCTCTTCTGTGGTCATCGCCCCAGATGCTGCAAATCTCCTGTAGAAACAAAGACAGAAAGGTTTTACATACAGTCCACTGTACACACTGTCATGAGTGTTTGAATATCAATGAATCAATAAAGGTTATATTTGTTGTCAGCGAGGAGCCACAGTATGAAACCTGCATTGATTAAGTGTAGAAAGACAATTTATTTAAAATGTTACTAAAATACCATCAAGACACAATTATTATGTTGTTTATAAATTGGTCTACAAGTTATACAGTACATATTGTATGATTAGTGCCTAGCCCATAAAATAAACACATTAATAACAGAAGATCTCCTGCTGATTTATTTCACACAACTGTGTTGATGCAAAAGTGTAATACCATATAAAGTACCATCATATCTCACTTCCAATCCAACTTCATTGAGGCGTTGTTAAAATGCCCCTCAGTTAGAAGGAACTAACTGGAGGAGAACCTGATTATACTGTAATGAACTGAATATACAGTTTCAATATTTGTAGAATTATACATGTCAATTAAGCACACATGAAAGTCAGCTCCTTCTGTAAATACATGTATTTTTAGGAGCTTAAAGAATTAAGGCAGAAGCTAAAAACAGGAGAACCTATTAAGTGTTTTCATCTGAGAATCATGGTGTACCTGTTGGCCTCCTCCTGTAGCCTCAGTCTTCTCTCCTCCATCTTCCGCTGGAGCTAATGTCACGATATACGTTAAGGAAACCTGCAATCATCGTAGTCCTCACATGGATTAGCTATAAGTGGTCATGTCTTTCACTTTAAACCAGACACATCCTATTATAAGTTTGTTAAAATAAGATTCCATTCCGTCAATATCAATGCTCCACTGCCAAAGACAATAATTTACTATTTTTATCTCAAGCTGTTTGCTATGCGAACACCAGTTTAATGTTTGCTATATGCCCATTCCTCCACCAAGCTATCCCCCAAATGTGATCAATTAGGAAAAAACAAGTCAAATATGATATGTGTATAAAGCGTCTCACATTGCCTTCGAGAAAAACGTATAATTAAGTAAAGCCAGCCTTCAGCTGCAAAGAAACATAAGAGACTCAGTGAAAACAGAAGGATACAGCATCCTGCCTGGCTTTGGCTATGATGAGGTTCTCCATCATCTGCCGCTGGAGAGAAAGCGTCTGCATTGGATAAGAGGAGAGGAAATTACTTAACAAACATATACCCATGCAATTTAATATGCCCAAGGAAATATAGTATTTTAAGTTGTTTGAAATAATATGTAAATTGTATAGCTTGGACATTAGCTTATGGCCCATTTCTAAATATAACCAGGGGAAACAAGAAGAAGTCAGGCAGTGAACACCAACATACTGAGGTAAAAGTGAAATGAGAAGTCACTATTTTATGGCCAAATTCCAATCTACAATCAATATCAACATAGTTAGTAAATTATGCTTTAACTTTAAGTCACTTAAAAACAACAACCATGTTACAACCTGCACTGTAACATAGAGAGGGACAACACAAACATCGGAAGCCCAGTTTTCTCCACTGTGATGACAAAACTAAATAAATCCTGTAAGTCATCATAATGAAAAACAAATAAAAACGGAGTCAACTTCTCAAATTAATGAAAAACTAATTCAATATTTTGACTTAGTCTCTCAAAATGATGACTTAATATCTCAACATAAGGAGAGTTTGTAATTATTTTGACTTAGTTAGTACTTTTGCTCTGGTTTATGCTTTTAGATGCTTGTTTAAGAAAGGAGATGCACTTATGACTTCTGGTGACTAGTAGTTCTCTTGAATACCTATGTTGAATACACTTCCTGTAAGTCGCTTTGGATAAAAGCGTCTGCTAAATGACTGTAATGTAATGTAATGTAGTTACTCAAAATAATGACTTAGTAAATCAAAATAATCATATACCTAGTGAAAATATTGAGAAAGTTTCTTATTATCTGAGATGCCAACTTATGTTTCGAAATACTAAGCCATTGTTTTGAAATGCTAAATCTTAGAGAAAGATGCAAAAACACGAGTCAAATTCCTTGTACATGCACCTATACTTGGCCAATAAGGCTGATTCTGATTATTTTGAGATGCTAACCCGTTATTTTTTAAGATATCCTAATATATTATAATGACGACCTTTTGTGGAAATGGGTTCCCTAGAACTGTTTCCCAACTTCCGACCACCATATAAATAAATAAATAAATAGTTCTGCTGCCATACAGTTGTTCTGAACTAGAACAAACAATTAGGTACTCTTTACTGGTGATTCTGGAGCCACAAATAACCAACTTCAATGGGTGTCACGCAACATCTCCACTCATGTCTGTCAATTCCATTTTTGAAAACATGCAATAAATCTCGCGACAACTCGTGACGTTTATATATCCTGTTGGCACGCGCTACGACAATATTTTCAAATAACTTTTTAAGAGTTTGGTGTGACGTTTCTAGCCAACTTAGCTGATTTGACTTTACCTTTACAAACGCTTTCAGTTTTCTCCAGTAAGCACGGAGCTCCACTTGACGCCAAAACATTTTCCTTATCTGAATGACAAGTTAACATTCATTTAAAAACCTCCAAGAAAACTCAGACTTGATATTTGAACTAAATAGGCCTAGCGTGTTAAGCTAACATGTCTACCGTTACAAATGTCTCCCGCTTACCATCTTTTTATTTTTTCTGGCTGGAGCTGGTTTTCCCCGAAAATATGAATACGAGAGGTGGACAAAGTTCTGCCTTGAAGCGGAGACGCTATCTGGCCTTAAATAACCCCATGCGGTGCAGAGGTCTCCACACAGCCCACACAGCCCACTCCCCCTTCACTCCCCCTTCACGCAGGTATTCTTTCATCATCAAAGAAGATGCCTCAAGCTTACGCAGATACCAGACCGGAAGTACCGCCGAGAGAACCAAAAGAAAAGTACACACGATGTCGCTTAAAAAATGAATAAAACAAAAACAAAAAAACTGCATCAAATATATGTTCAGGCTGCGTAGAGTACTTCATGTTCAGAAAACTATTAAGAGAGCAACTGCAAGCGGAATGCTTTTTTTCTAATTGATCCATCACACACTCCTATACAAAGGCAAGGTTTTACTTTTCACAACAGCTGTTCAGAGACCCAACACTCATACATACATACATACATACATACATACATACATACATACATACATACATACATACATACATACATACATACATACATACATACATACATACATACATACATACGTACAATTGAAAAGGATTGAAAGGTTTATTTGTCCGCAAAGAACTAATGAAGAAACAAACAGCTGAACGACAATGGAGGACTAATACAAAAGTGAGTGAGTTTAAGACATGTTGTACCATGACTGATTTTGCTGTTTCCAACCACTGATGCTGAACCAATTTCAGACTTTCTGTTTCACCAGTGAGAACATTTTTGTTCTTTTGAAATCGGTTCACATCTGCAGAAGGACAGAGTTTCAGATAGTTCACATAGATCCCCCTTATTAGGATTTAAGGCTTTATGAAATAAGAAAGAGAGGGGAAAGATGCAAGAACCCTCAGCCTTTACCTCCCGCCCTCTTGTTTAACATCACAGGGACCAAAGCTAATGGTGTATTCTTGTGTTCTCTCATCCATAAACAAGACTAAGAGCCGCCATGCTAACAGCTCTTTGAGATTGTACTGAGGTACAGCAGTGCTTTGAGCTAAATGTTCACCATGACTATGCTAACATGCTGTTAAGTAGGCTTCGTGTTTACCACGTTCAAATGTCTTAGCTTAGCGTGTTAGCATGGTAACATTTCTGGTTAGCACTAAACACAGATTACAGCTGAGGCTCATGGTTATTTCATTAGTTTTTCAGGTATTTGGTCATAAACCACAGTATTAGACAAATGTACATGGCCTGATGATGGTGCTATAAAAAAAACAAGTTTGATTGTAATACATCCAATAGCCGTTAAGGCATTTCACTTAAAACTACAAATGTAAACCTCATGGTGGCGCTAAAGGAAAACTGAGGGTATCACCAACGTTATTAGGATAAATCCTTTGGGGACCATGAATGTCAATGTGAAATGTTATGCTAATCCATAGGGACAATGTTGGGATATTGTACTAAATAAGTGAAAACTTTGACCAGCTGGTGGCAGTAGAGGAAAAGTCACAGGTATCACCAAAGTCAATAGGTTTAATCCTCTAGCGACCACAAATGTCTACGAAACTCCATGTAATCTATCCAATAGTTGTTGAGGTATTTCCCTCAAACTACAAATGTCAACCTCATGGTGGCGCTAAAGAAAAAACGGAGGGGATCACTAAAGTCATTAGGATGCATCCTTTGGGGACCATGAATATCAGTGTGAAATGCTCTGCCAATCCATCTGGACAATGTAGAGATATTTAAATGGATAAGTGAAAACTTTGACCTGCTGGTGGCAGTAGAGGAAAAGTCAGGGGCATCGCCAAAGTCGATAGGTTTCATCCTCTGGCGACCATGAACATTTATCAAAAATGTAAAAGTAATCCATCCTATCATTTTTGAGTTCTATCAATAGAGAAAAACTAACAGTTGCTTTACGGCAGATGACAAAGTGGTTAATATCGATGATCCCTAAGTTTAAAGTTTAAGATGCAGTGTTATAACATCCATTTATCTGTAACAACCTGTGATTTTACAACCTATCGAGGCTGCTATTCATTCCTTTTAAGTGACACATCTACTGCAACAGTGACTGATGACACCCTGAAGCCCACTACCTGGTACACACATCATAGTCACATGATGTTTCCTGCCTTTACAGGTTGAGGAGGATTGCCTGAACACTTCATTGGATCACTGACTGGCCTGTGAAGGATTGTGGGATACTGAGAGCCACACGGGATATGTCTGGTTATGATATCCAAATTCAGGTAAAAGAAGGCTGCACTCAAGGGAACCTCTGAAATGGGATGGACATCATCGGCCCTTTATGATGAACTGTACTTTCTCACACACACACTACACACACACACACACATACATACATACATACATACATACATAAAGACGTCTTCTGGTTGGCCTGACCAGGTGCGAGCCTCGCCAGACGAGCTTCATAATTGGCTTTCAACTTCTGGTTCAAACGTGATGCTTCTTCAATGGGCGTCAGCTCCCTGCAGCCCACACACACAAAATGCAAACAAGCAATGTGTTAGTTAAGGGGTGTGTCACAGGCAAAGAAAACAATCTCATAATGGAGTTATTATTTTTTTGGGCTGCTTTCACTGCGGATTTCACTGATATCTCAAATCAACATGCTGACATTGTCATGATAAAGCTCATAAAACCACCAACAACATGGCGATGACAAGCTTAATGTGATATTTCTGAGGATATTTTTGTCACTATACAATTAACTTGTCTCAAAAAATTATTCTTTGTCAGAAAAAGAATTGAGTGCCAGGACGACAGTGAGAGGGGGGCAACATTTTTAAAACCATGTAAACCACCACAGGTCTTAAATGTATAGAATTAAATATAAGAGTCATCAGTGTAAGAAACTGTTTTCTGTACTGACCTGGTTGGTCAATTCAAAACATTGGGCTCTAAGTGGAATCGTAAAGCTAACTGGTTCTTGGAAGTCTCTCTTATTCCTGCTGTGTTGTTCACTTTCAGGATTTCTGTCAATGATTGGTGCAATATTTGCCCTCCTTGATAAAAAAACCCGCCCTTACTTTTTTCCCGTGTCCTGTGACTCCACTGTTTGCAGTCTCTGGAAGACTTCAGGAGGCAGAAAGGGGGAGAGCTCCCCGCCGCCATCTGACAACACCCTGCGGTGACCTGTCCTCGCCGGGCTGCCTGTCGCTTTACGCCCTGCGTCAACAGGAGTATCAGATGGAGGGGCTGTGACAGCAGAGGTGACAACAGAGAGACAGAGAAGAAAAAAATGGTGATTGGCTTAGAGAAGCATATCATGTAGCTATGCATTGGCTCATTTTGATTTGTGACCCCTGGGGCAGGTTCCAAGTTAGCAGTGATTGAACAGTATGTAAATAAAAGATATGCTTCTGATTAAATATTCACCGGCGTTTGCTGCAATGGCAGTTGGGAGGAGAGCGATCTGTTGAGGCTCAGATTGGCCAGGTGAAGGAGAACAGGAAACGGAGACGGGGGCGGAGCGGTTGGGGGCTCGGCTCTTTTCCCCATGAATGACTTGGCTCGCTCCAGACACTGCTCAGCCAGCCTCAGCATCCGCTCCACCTCCACCACCACCACGTCCCCGTCCTCTGAGGCTGGGACAGAGAACACAGAGAGAGTCACTCCTGAATGATTGATCTAACGCAGGTCCACTGCATAAAAAGGTCATCACGTGGCATCTGAGACCTGATTCACTTTCAGCGCTGACAATCTACTGTAGTCATGCTGATTAGTTGACCTCTGGTTAGAAGATTAACTATGTAGGCAGGGATCCGCTTGTTCCTGTCTGAACTGGTTCCACCCACCCGTCTATTGACTGCCACTGTTTAAACCTCACAGGCATTTATCTTGGTCTATACATCTCTTTTACAGCATATGAAACTGGTTATACACATAAATCAGATGTTCATTTTGCATGTGTGATTTCATATATATATATATATATATATATATATATATATATATATATATACAGCGGGTAAAATAAGTATTGAACACGTCACCATTTTTCTCAGTAAATATATTTCTAAAGGTGCTATTGACATGAAATTTACACCAGATGTCGGTAACAACCCAAGTAATCCATACATACAAAGAAAACCAAACAAATAAGTTCAGAAATTAAGTTTTGTGTAATAAAATGGAATGACACAGGGAAAAAGTATTGAACACATGAAGAAAGGGAGGTGCAAAGAGGCATGGAAAGCCCAGACACCAGCTGAAATCTATCAGTAATTAGAAAGCAATCCTGCCCCTTGTCAGTGCAAATTAATATCAGCTGGTTCAGTCCCAACTGATGGCCTATAAAAAGGTGTCTCATTACCAAGGTGTCACACAAGAAACATCTCATGATGGGTAAAAGCAAAGAGCTCTCTCAAGACCTTCACAACCTTATTGTTGCAAAACATACTGATGGCATTGGTTACAGAAGGATTTCTAAACTTCTGAATGTTCCAGTGAACACTGTTGGGGCCATAATCTGGAAGTGGAAAGAACATAATTTCACCATAAACCGGCCACGACCAGGTGCTCCTCGCAAGATTTCTGACAGAGGAGTGAAAAGAATTATCAGAAGAGCCAAGGACCACTTGTGGAGAGCTTCAGAAAGACCTGGAATTAGCAGGTACAATTGTTTCAAAGAAAACAATAAGTAATGCACTCAACCGCCGTGGCCTGTACGCACACTCACCACGCAAGACTCCATTGCTGAAAAAAAAGAATGTTGAAGCTCGTTTAAAGTTTGCTGCACAACATTTAGACAAGCCTGTGAAATACTGGGAGAATATAGTCTGGTCAGATGAGACCAAAGTTGAACTCTTTGGATGCCATAATACACACCATGTTTGGAGGTCAAATGGCACTGCACATCACCCCAAAAACACCATACCAACAGTGAAGTTTGGAGGTGGGAACATCATGGTGTGGGGCTGTTTTTCAGTGTACAGCACTCGCAAACTTCATATAATTGAAGGAAGGATGAATGGAAAAATGTACCGAGACATTCTTGATAAAAATCTGCTTCCATCTAGCTGGATGATGAAGATGAAACGAGGGTGGACATTTCAACAAGACAATGATCCCAAACACACAGCCAAGGAAACTCAATTGGTTTCAGAGAAAGAAAATAAAGCTGCTAGAATGGCCCAGCCAATCACCTGACTTGAATCCAATAGAAAATCTATGGAAAGAACTAAAGATCAGAGTTCATAGAAGAGGCCCACGGAACCTTCAAGATTTGAAGACTGTTTGTGTGGAAGAATGGGCCAAAATCACACCTGAGCAATGCATGCGACTAGTTTCTCCATACAGGAGGCGTCTTGAAGCTGTCATTACCAACAAAGGCTTTTGTACCAAGTATTAAATAAATTTCAGTAAGCGTGTTCAATACTTTTTCCCTGTGTCATTCCATTTTATTACACATAACTTAATTTCTGAACGTATTTGTATGTATGGATTACTTGGGTTGTTACCGACACCTGGGGAAAATTTCATGTCAATAGCACCTTTAGAAATATATTTACTGAGAAAAATGGTGATGTGTTCAATACTTATTTTACCCGCTGTATATATATACACAAATCTAAGAGCTACTTGGGTAAAATCATATTTAGTTGTTAACCACCACTCCTCCCCCTTTTTTACTACATGTACTTACCTTTAATATGTATGTATGTATGTATGTATGTATGTATGTATGTATGTATGTATGTATGTATATATATGACCTTTAATATGTATGTATGTATGTATGTATGTATGTATGTATGTATGTATGTATGTATGTATGTATATGACTTTATGATCCATTTTGGAGAATAAAGTTTGTTGTGCAGTTGAATTGTATTGTGCTTTACTGACAGGTGTTCCTATTACTTCATGCACACCATTTATATCATGAGGATAGGCTAAATGACAGAAACGCCTTTGTGTGTGACCCAAGACGGTTTAACTGCACCAAATATGACATTGTCAAAAATCCAAATCCAAACCAATTTAAACAACTCTCTGACTGTTTCATGAAAATATTGTGAGTACATGTTTATCTATGAATATGCATTATGTGCATATACTACACACACACACACACACACACACACACACACACACACACACACACACACACACACACACACACACACACACACACACACACACACACACACACACACAGTGCTGTAGGACTGAGTCCTAAAAGCCAGAAATGAGTCAGCATTTTTGCACTTCCTGCTCCCACCTCTTAAAGGCAATGTTTGTTAGTTTTTATGTGTTTTTGGTTAGATGTCTGAAATAAGGTCTGCGGTTAACACAAGCCTAAAATAATAACGTTTTGTTCTACGACATAAAATACTTTAGTATATACTCCTCTGGTGAATTTTGAAGCTTTTATGCATCTTAAAAATGAGACTACAACATGTCAACACTAGAACACTGGTCCTCATTTAGCTTAGTGTTGGAGACGTGAAGTCATGTGACCGCAGTGTAGTTCCTCTATAGCCTTACGTTAGCTTTTTACTTCTACGGACTGCATTCATGCTTTAAAAATCATAAAAGTTGTGTTCATTTGTGAAGATTATCTTGCTAAACAAACATTTGAATATCATAAATGTTTGTTTGACAAAGAGATTTTTTTCTGCAATGATTCAATGGAAAAATCCCATTGGCTTTTTGTCAATGATAACTTTCTGGTTGGCCTTTAAAAACCCATCATCCCTGCAGCAATCCATGTATTATAGTTCCTATTATAGTTATTGCAGTTCCTATTGGTTCCCACTAGAGGCTAGTAGAGGGTTTAGAATTATTGATGCAGGTCTAGTCCTACTAATTGGGTTAGCCTCAACTGCAACATATTTCGAATATGTGCAATACATGCAAGTTAAATCACACAAGAAAAAAATACATATCATTCGGCTATACAGTAGATCTCTACTGATGTAACAGTCGTTGAAGTTTAAGCTCATAATGAGGCAGATTCAACTGTTACACATGTGGATTAAGACCCTCAAAAGTGAACGGTTTTTTTTGCAATCTGAAATGTTGCCTTTGTTTAAGGCCCAGTGGACAATTCTATTCAATTCAATACAACTTTGTTAATCCATGAAGGCAATTTGATTCTGGGCAAGTAAAAACAGACAGGAAACAGACATGAACACAGACGGACAGACACGTGCAAGCAAAGGAGGTGTTAAGGATTATGTTGGGCAGAGTGTGCAATTGTTTAAAAAAAAGTTGTAAGAAAATAATGATAAAAATGATTTCAAAAAGTCTGTACAGTATGCAAAATGAGTAAACACAATAAATATGTTTATTCATTTTTCAGTGTTTTAACCCGACAGGATTTGTGTTTTATCATCAGTCGTATATGTCGCTACTCAGATCTTACCTTGCGACCCAGCATCCTCCAAAAGTGCATGTGATATGTAGTTGATCGTCCGGAGGTATTCGCAGTAAGCTTCCTGCAGAAAGACCATAACTTATTATTATTGTGGTGTACTAGCACAATAGTGACAGCTACTGCCAATAATGAGACTAGAACAAGTAACACGTCAGGATTAAATATAGCATAAGCCATTGTCAAGCTAATAAAGCAAAAGGTTTCTAAACAAATCTGTAAATTCAAATCAACGATAATAAATTAAACATTACCAACAGAGATGTTCATGCACTGCATTAATAAATTCAGGTGTAGTTAGTTAGTTGTAAGAGACAATGGAAGAGTGTAAATAAGGGTCAATGTTTAGAAGTGGTTGACCTGTTCTTTCCAAACGTATTCTTTCACCTTAGAGTAGTGGGTTGAAATACTCAACATCTAAATTACAAAATGTGTTTCTGTTGTGTTATCCGTTGCTTGTTGCGTTGCCTCAAAGCCAGATTTTTTAAAACACACGTGACGATTGTGTCTGGCCATTTCAACATTTACTTCCTACATTTTACGCGTCAATTTAACAGCAGAACTAATTCTACTTACTGACTCATCACTCTTTTTTTCAGGAACCAGTCATGACTTTACTGTTCTGTATTTACAGGTCACTACTGAATAAGTGCTCCTGAACATTTTAAGCTAAGCCACGGTTTGAAGCTTGATGATAGTGTACACTGCCTCTTGCCAATCTCATTATGGAATAGGCTCCAGCCCGCCCAGTGGGTGTATGATGGATGGATACTCATTGATTTCCTGTGCTCGTCCCCTTTATATACTTTTATTCTCAAGTTAAACAGTTTTAAAAATACTATTCACCTACACTCTATATACCATTCTAGTTCTTGTATTGTCGCAGTTTGGTTTTGACCCCATTGGTTTTGACATGGAAATAGCAACAAGTCACAATTAAACATACAATTAGCCATTGTTGCTAAACTTGGCCTGTCAAGCAGAAAATGCAAACAAACAAATAAAGTTGTTTTGAAAAGTGTTTTGAGCTCCAAGCAAAAAATAAAAAGGTATTACATACCAAACTTGTAGAGCTCAAAATCGTTAAAAAAAAGCATTTAGATTCAGATATGTAGTGTAAAATGTCCTAATTGACTGGATATTTGAATAACTTATGTAGGTTAGATAATTTAATTTTTATTATTAGAAAGACAGTACTTGCAATGGTAATATTAAGCAGTATAATGATACAATTGTAGTGTGATGTTTGAGACAGCTTTTTGCTTCAAAATATATCTGACGAAATGTAACCTATTAGGGAAGTTTATTACGTTATTTATCTCTAAGTTTCATTAGCATTCTAAATAATTAAAAGTAACAACGAGCTCGTGCTTTTGTAATAACACTTCTTTCTTCTAAAATGATGGGAAGTTACATTAACTCAGTCAGTAACAAAAAAAAAGTAGAAGTTAGAAGAGGATATATTTAATGACGGGAGAAATGGTTACAATACAGATATACAGTGTAAAGCCGCTGGACGGCTCTCGTTGGTCTGCAGCTCCTGACTCCATTAACCATAAAAACAGCACACAGCTTTAAGTGATAGGTTAGCGAGCGAACCTATTAACGGTCCCCGCCCCCTCCGTCTGTTTACATCACTACGGACTAGTTTCTGCCGGGATAAACCTCCGCGTTGTCGGAGCCCTCCGGCCGTGTAGCAGCGCGGGTAGCTCTCTACCTTGTGTTTGTTCTCTCCGTCCAGCTGTATTGCTACTTTAGCCATTTTCATAGCGTTTTGAAGGGCTTGGCCCCGCCGTCAGCTGTAGCCATGATTACACTGCGCCCTCTTCTTCTTCTGCTCTTCCTCTCTTCCTCCTCCTTCTTCTTCTTCTTTGCGTTTCGTCATGGCAGGTTGTAAACACATCTTAAAAGTGTATACTGCCTCCTACTGTACGGCAGTGGAAATACACTAATTCGTCACATATTAATGAATGAATGAAAAACAAATGAAAAAGTATGAATAAATAAATATGGTGGTAAAAGGTTTTCAAAATGAAATCTGACTCGTATTGGCTGTATTTGAACCAACCTATGACTTAAATTTCCACCAAATGTGATCATGCAATTTAATGATAGTTATGATAATTGTAGTTGTGTTGCCGATTCCAAGCAAGGTGTTAAAATGCTTTCCACTGTAAGTGCAATGACAACATATAGAATAATATTACAAACTGCATAAAATTTGAAATTATTTTGTTTTTGAGATATTCACTCAGACAAATGGGACTGAAATCATAACCTCCTTGGCATGGGATGTGACACAGATTTCCTGGTGATTATTTGCAATTACACAATGAAGTAAGAGCAATAGAATTTGAACACCGCCATTCACAAGACTGCATGGTATCTCAATCACTCACAATGTAAGGTAAAATAAAAATGGCAACCGTAATTTAGTTTTGTAAGTAAGCATTTATATTTTGTTTTCATTTCATGAACGCCTGCATCGATACATTTTACAAAATGGAAATATGAAGAATGAAACATAACAAAGGTTAATCAGTTAAATTGATGATTGCTGCATGAAAGTACACAGACATAGCGATAATAAGGCTGGAGGTTGAGTGATCATGAGGGCTAGCATTAGCCCTTGTTTACTTTTTGTTCCTCAAAAGCCTTCTGAGCCCAGTCCAGATTATGGCTCACGCAGATCTCCTTCCCTTTGGCAGTGGCGACCCTGCAGAAAAAAAAAAAAAAAAAAAACTTTTCAACACTCAATCTTTGAATAATAAATCCAGCTTGATTGAAGAGCATATCAGGGAAAAACTTCATCCAGAGCAACAGAGTCAGGGCCTGAAAAGACATTCTTCCTTGAAATGTGATATTTATTAACTTATTTTCTTCTTATTTCTGTTTTTGTGTTCAGACAAAAAGTGGCTAAGCATCATTGCTGTGTTGAGGGTCGCTCTATTGAAGGAAAAACTAATTCAAAACATACACAAATCCCTTTTCATGACAGCTGTGGTGGGTCTCAGTGACAGAGATGATTTGCTTGCGCGGCACCCTCCCTGTGAAGAATTGAAAGCAGCACGTTCCAGGTTGGTTCACTGCTTGAGCTGGAAAGACAAAAGAAAACCAGGCTCACTAACAACACACTGTCATTCACTGACTCAACACACAACAAGTACTGAACTCAGAGAAATCATTGAAAGCGACATATTTCATTAGGATCTTAAAGTTTGTTACATAAATTATTTTAATATCACACTGTATAGACTTTTAGGGAAGTTTATTAGTACTGTAGAAATACTATTTAAATATCCCCCTGAAAAATAAGTTTGTAAGGTTTTGATGTAATCACACTTAAAGTGAACCCAATAAAGGATGAGCATTGACTTCACCTTTATATAGGAATTTCAGTAAACCAAATTTAACTCAAAGTACTCGTACTGGAACAGTTATGGAAAAATACAGATTTTTTTCTTTTCAATATACCAATTACATTTTTTTCAAAATACAAATTTTTATGTTGATTTCTTTCTTCAAATTACTGAAATGTTTTCTTTTAAAATACAGATATTTTTGACAGTAGATACCAGAGTACAGCAGAGAGAAAGAAAACAAAAAGAAAACAAAAAGAAACATAGGATTAAATGCCCAGATTCATAATGGTCCTATGAGTTGTAAAAAAAAACATCTGCGTAATTTATCAGCTACATATTTCAGCCTTTTGTCATATTGTATAAAAGGCTGTAGCTAAGTAACAAGGAGGACACGGTCATGTGTCTGTACTTTCAGTGAATTTGGGGGTTTTACCAACTATTTGAGTTATTATTATTATTCTACATATTACATATTACTATACAAATAAAAAGACACAGGATACTTAAATAGTATTTATTTATTTTATTTAAATGTGATACATATAAAATGATATCGGCCTGACTTCCATTTATGTAAACCTAATAAACCTCAATAACTTTTTTATTATAAAATGCAAATTGTGATTGGAATGTTTTTTCAGAATGTTATTCAACACTTAACTGGATAGAATAAAATGAACAATGAGATAATTATGTACACTTAAAACTATTAAATTTATCAATAAAATAAAACCCCCCAAATATCATTTTTCTCCAATCTGATCCAGAAGTTAGACTGACAGACTTACGCATGGCAGCGCAGTAGTAAACAGTGAGCAGCAGCAGGAGTCCTACTGTGAAGGTTAGAGTCCTCATGATGTCCTCAGTGATGATGCTCCTCTGTCCTTGCTGTCCTTCAAGTCATCTGCTCTGATCTTACTTATAGCTGCTCATACATCCTCATGTTCACATACCTGGTGACTCTCAGGAAACCGCCGGAGTGGGCGTCTTCACAAATCTGAGTGACAGGAAGTCACCTCAGCACTTTATTACACACCCAGCAACACTTCAGCAGCTGCTAATAGATCTGTTGATAAGAGACAATGCTGAAGTGTCTCAAACCAGCATTCTTTCTAGTGTCCATCAGGGGGCGACTCCTCTGGTTGTATAGAAGTCTATGAGAAAATGACTCTACTTCTCTCTTGATTTATTCCCTCAGTAAACATTGTAAACATGAGTTTATGGTCTCATGCTAGTTTCAAGTCTTCGTCAATGCAGCATGATGTTCATTTAGTAAATGATGGTCCATTTAGAGTCAAATAGACCATAAAGCAGGGCATGCATTAGGGGCGTGGCTATCTTGTGATTGATACATGGCTGCCAGAGCAGTATACAGCGTCTCTGAATCACTCATGTATACTCAAATATGGTAACTTCTGTTCACTGGTTGCAAAAATCCAAGATGGCGTTGGCCGAAATGCCGAACTCGATGCTCAAAAAACCAATGGGGGCCTTCATGACTTCATACATCCACTTCCTATTCACAGTCTAAGCTTTAAAAATGAATTACTGTTTCCGGCATCAAAATGTCTGCTGGTTGCATGTTCGGTTTTTCAGAATCGATATTCCAACAGCGGACTTCAGTTCTACAGAATCCTACTGAACCTTTAAGAACAGGTGTTTCAGTTCAACGAGTGACCGTGTAAACTGGTGTCTCTCAGACCAATGTTTCAGCGTATGCTCATAGTACTTCAATTAAATAGTGGCGGATAATGAGGACAGATATTTAAAATTGATCAAACGCTTTTGCGAGCACACCTACATGTTGTGCTGCTGGTTTCTACAGCTATCCGTCCTACGAACTCTCAACATGGGGACGCATTAGCCCGCAGTTAACACGGTCACTCGTAAAACCGAAACACCATCTTCGATCAAGCAATGGCACTTCGCCGTACTTCTGTTGCCAAACTGCATGCACACATTATGTCATCGTTGTTAAATAACTATAAAAAAGGTATAAATGTTGTATGCAAGGCTAAGTGTTTTATATAAGGGCAATCTTTACGAAATCAGCATTATTCTGTGTCCCTGAACCAAGTTAATGTGATTTCATATAATCAGACTTGTCAAATTACAAGATACAACATCGTAAAATAAAACTTCAAGGTAAGATTAGTAGCAGGTTTATCGCGGGTGTTGTTGCCTCGCTGCCTGCAGTAAATAAAGAGACGTGCAGATCGTGCATTGCATTGCACCGCAGATCAGCAGCCAGAGGTTAAGCTGATGTTGACGTGTAATAAAGTTAAGTGTGGTTTACTCAGAAAGATGAACAGATTGTGAGAGAACGACAGCATTTTCACACGTGAACCGAGGCGACCTGTGATAAGTTTAAAAGTCGTACTTAAAAAAACCTCACTGATCTTATCGCAGCGAGAAAAACAGCCTGTGGTGTAACTTTGTGCAGGGGGAGAGCTGACAGGACGGCTGCAGATCTTTTCAATATTAGTAATGTACAGCGATCACAAGCAACTGGTCTCCCGCTTGACAAGGGATGCTGCAGTTCATTAGTTACATCTCAACTAGTCCATCAAGACGCACTCAGACAAATTTACATTGAACACAAATTGTCTTAAATAATAACATGGACAGACGCTTGTGTTTAATGTGAAATAATTCTTTGTTATTTGATCTGACGGCTGAACCGGCGCCTAGGAGCTAACAGTGCACACACACACACACACACACACACAGGCGTCAGCGCTGGCAGAGCTAATAGTGTTCATGCTGAGGGGGAGAGAATGGGCGCCACGCAGCTCATTGTTTGGTTTGATGGTCCAAACATTCGCTGTATGGTTCCGTCTCACTGCTCTTAACAACCCTCCTGCAACAGTTTTTTTCACCAGCCAAAAAGTTCTGATTAAACCACAACTGTTCAGCTTTCATCCAGCATATAGACCAAGTCGACCAGTAGTCAATACAAAAAGGCCTTGAGCAGCTAAAAATTCACGTTGTTTTTTTCTCACAAGGTGGTGAATACCAAAGCAAGTCTAAAAAGGGAAGTCGTTTTACATTCACCAGGTCATATCTATTGGATCAAGATCAACAGCATTTAAATGTGTGTTCAGTGAAATAGGGGATGTGTAAGGACAGGACGACCTGCCACATTTATTCAAGTAGGGGAACAAAATTAAACAAATAAATTACGATATGTGGAAATGGAGATAATTCTTCAAAGTTATCCAGATTGTATCTATTTTAGTCATTCACTGACTGTTATGTGCTAATTCATTAAAAGGCCTTTACTGGACATGGTAGATTTATTGTTTCGAATCAATACACACTCTATTCAGAAAATACACATAACCAGCTAAATAGCTGGATATTAACTATGATTTTTACTAAAACACAAAGTCGTCACACCCTTAAGTCTGTGAAACCAGCCACTGATGGATCAAAGTATTATACAACTATACATCTTATATTATTTTTTTCTTCAGGTAAATTTGGTTCTTTGAATCAATTTGCACATTTATTTGTGACGTTGACGGGTTTGTTGAACTTTTCTCCTCACAGTCAAACAACTTCATATGCTTCGCACCGTCTCGAAAACAGAAGACTTTGCACAAACAAGTAAACGCACTAACACTTACAGTGTTATCTGGTTCTGGTTCTGACTGTAACAGCAATGTTTAAATATCACTAATGCAACAAAATATAAGAAATATAATCACCATTTTGAAACCCTGGCAACCAATTTTTGGGCATGCCAAAAATTGGTTGCCAGGGTTGAAAAATGGTTGCCAATGGCAACTCGAACAAAATTTACTCACAATCCAAATAACACAAAACAACCAAATTGGTCAAAACCATTTCTCAAAGCAATAGTTCAAAATGTTTGGGAAATATGCTTTTTTATTTTCTGGCCAAGAGTTAAATTATTTAGATCTAAACAGGAAGCAACTAAGCAGTTTTCTAATTAATATCTTATTACTCCATCAATGTATTGCTATGAACAATATTTGATTCTCTTTATGTTTGCGATGAAATATATTTTTAAAGAATGTTCAAAATTGAGGGTTTTGTTAGTAAAAAAAGTAAAATTCAAGAATACAAACACTAAAAATCAACCACACGAGTCAGTTTCCCCCTTTCATGCAAATCTTTGCGGTGCAGACAAGGCGATGGAGACAGCATTATGCTCACAAGATCTTATCACAACTGTTTTCAGCAATGCATCTGTGACCCATTTAGATCATCTATGTGCATGCATTTGCAGCCAAAATCAATTCCTGATCATTATCTGTAACTATTTTCATATCTCTGTCAATGGGCTGCCATATTAAGTACACGGAGCTATATTTAATGTAATTACTTCTAATTCAAAGATTCAGAGTCAAGTAAATAAGTCAGAAAAGTTGCAACACATGTTATAATTGTACTTTTTACTCAGCTAAATGTATTTGATAACTTAGGTTACTTTGCATGTTTTAGATTATTAACAGAAACAATAAACCAACTGATAAATGATGATGTATTATCATTATTATATGTTAAGCTACCCGGCTGCATATAATGTAATAAAAATGATTCCCAACTTTACCACCTACAAAATTTAAGGGATGTATATCCCCCTGCATGTGCCATTCAATAATTCTAATTCAATAATATGAAATGCATGAATCTGATATAAGACATCCTGTATGATGAGTACTTTTGAGTACTTTTACTTCCGGTATTTACAGTAAAGTATATTATGACACTTATTACTTTTACTTGAGTACAATTTTGAAAGTAGTAATAGAGTATTTTAACAATGGGAATGTTTTGACTTAAGTAAAAGATCTGAATACTTCTTACTTATGAGTTGTTATCAGTTCCACCTGACCACTGGACTGAACTACAAAGACTGTACACAGAGCAGTTCAAACTACTGTAGTTAATATTACATCCTCCATACTGTATGTCTGCATGAAGTCACAAGAAATTCATGATAAGCCTTTACTGCAGCTAATAATGACATAAAGATGAAATAGCCTACTATCTACATGCATTCATTTAGAATTACATTTTATTTCGTTACTTTTGATTAGGTTAGTTTAATCAAACATATTCTATGGTTAATATTATTCCCCATAAACGGCGGGTGGCGCTGTATCGTATCTTCTCCTGCGTTTTGTTCCGGTAAATTAGCACTTCCGGGTTCTAGTGTTTACAACTGGGAGCCGAGCAGCGTTGAGACCACAGAGCGGTTTTCCTGGCTCATGAGAACCATTTTAATGTTAAAAACAACATGTACATGAGGCGCTAGGATTCATACACTCTGTTGGTAGGCTGTGCCATGGGGCTGAATTAATCATGACGACGACATGACATTTTGACACTAGCTAGCAAACGTTAGCAGGCTCATTCAGGATGCTCAAGCTAAAGAGCTAGCGTTAGCTTGTGGAGATTAACACTAGTGACTATAGAGACATTTGTCTTAAAATCAAAATGAGAAATTCCAGACTTTTTTGTTTGTTTGTTGGTTTTACCAAAAATAAATGGAAACACAACAACGTCGATGTTAAAAGGACATTGTTCGCTTATTTACTAGGCAACTCCAACTAGTGTTATTTATGTTTCCCTTTTTTATTGTTCCGTCAAAAGATATTTACGAAACTGTACCCGATGTGCATTTTTAAAAGGTTTTATCACTGTGAAAATGTGGTCAAAAGTATATAGTGGTATGGCAAATAATATGGTACAGACCTATTTATTATATGAATAAATGATGCTGGTAAAGGAATCAAAACTTCATGTTAACTTAAAAGAATGCATTAATGTTTAAAATAGGAGAAGAACATATGTTGTTGCACATAGGGTTTGAGAAATAGTAGCTTGCTCTAAGACATAAGAAAATAGTTTTAGACATTATAACTTATAAACATGGCAAGTCATTTTTAGATAATGCATTATTTAAATCACTTTTTATTATACAAGAATTGATATGAACTCATTGGAATTGGCTTACTCTGAATCTCTACAATGTAGCAGGCAGCAGGGCTCCATCATCGGGATCAGCTGCTGAAGAGTCCGGGTTCAAAACAAACTATGAAGAAGAGAAGCAGACGTCCAAGGTCGTCCGAGGCTTCCAGGCTGACCAGCAGGACGCAGACAGTGGGGAGCTCCAGTGAGGAGAAGAGGCCGCCTGGAAACAGGGGGAGACCTCGGAAGACCGTCCCTGCAACCACGGACAGTTTCAACCACGAAGATGCCGCAGAGGACAAGACTGCCGACTGCAGTGGGAAGGCGACCGACGACACACAACAACAACAACAACAACAACAACCAGAGAGCAAGTCTAGAGCTTCAGGTGAGTGTCAGCCCTAATGTGTAGTCTCTTGTCTTCTTAAGATAGAAAGTCATACCAACCCTATTCAAGAAGAAGGCAATTAAGTATAATGGCTTTTTCTTACCCGTCTGTTCCCTTGCAATGTTTTCCTATCACCATATTCATGTTGGTGGTAATGAAAGGTTGAAAGTGGAGTAGTTTCAAGAGTGAACGCTTATTTGAAGAGTCTTAACTTTAATTAAATGTCTTCAGCCATGTTTTGTACACACATTTAACATTAAAAAAATCAAAGTTTAATTTGCAGATTTATGAATGGAGTTTGCTGATATCCTTTTCATTAAGGATCCGCTACTTGACTTGGCTTCCTTTGGAGACCTATCAAAAATAGCTTCTAATGGCCAATTTTAGGGCTCATGACAAAAACACTGAGCTGTTACTTCTCCCAGCAGGCAGACTGTCAACGGCCGTCTGTCGGCTCTGCCATGGGAAGTTCTCCCCACGCAGCCTCCGGCACGCCTTTAACAAGTGGCCCCAGAATTCTGTTGTGGTAGCCGACGACGAGTCAGACGCGGTGGCCCAGTCGCCCCTTCTGTTCCACACGGACTTCCAGCGGCTGGTCGGGGTCCAGTTGGACCGCGACCCCTGCTTGTCAGAGTTCATCTGCAAGAAATGCCACTCAAAGTTCTACAAGTGCCACAGCATCCTGCTCAGATTTCTGCAGAGAGTCAACCTCCCACCTCTTTCTCTTGGGAAAGAGAACCTCAAAAGATGGTGAGTCCAAGAAAAGAAATAAAAAAATTCTCAGATTCTGAATTGTTCAGGTAGAAAGATATAAAGAATCGTTTGTTTCTGTTTCAGGAAGAAGTGTCCAGAGGCCTCAGTAAACCACGCCTCGACAAGTAAACAAAAGCTTTTCCCCTCTTTGCTTTTGCTTCAAGAAATCACATAAAACACATGTTAATCTGTTGGGGACATTCTGCCGTTCTCCTTTCAGCACCACAGTCCTTCACCTCAGACCCTGAGTGCCTCCACAGCCTGGTGTCCTGGGCCCACCACCATGGGGAGGCCTGCCGCTCCTGCCCCAACCTGAGGGAGGTGCTGGAGGACCAGTGCTGGGGCTCCGTCAAGGCTGTTTGGGGCTGCGTCGACGGCCACAGTTACGTCATGGACGCTCAGTGCGCCAACGCCGCCACCCCCGGATACGCCATGGACTTATACGGTGGAGTGTTGGGGACCGGCAACGGTGACGGAGCGATGTCGGAGGAAGATGAAGAACAGCAGCAGCCCAGAGGGAATGGGAGGATAAGCATGCTGGCTCAGCACAGTCCACCCGCACCCCCAGTACAGACTCAGAGCTCGGCACTGGCTCACTGGAGCGTCGAAACAGAAGGTGACTGTTTATTGCTCTCGTTGTCCCAAGAAGGTTTGAAGCAGTATCAGCTGTAGATAAATGTCTGAATGGCTGCCTCTCTTTTTTTCCTTCTGAGGATATGTGATGGATGTTTTTAGAATATTTGTTCCATCATTGTGTTATCAAAGGTTTGTAGAACCAGCAAAGCACAGATATGTTAAAAAACTGTTCTTCCACTGCGGTTGCTAACCCAGATGTTCCACCAGCTCGCGTTGCGTCTGTATGATTCCTTTTTCTGACATGGTTGTGGTTTCACCCCCATTAGACTTCACAGGTCACGAGGGGTCACTGTCTCCCGCTCCAGTCCAGCTGGAGGACAGGGCCGCTGACAGCGATCTGTCCGACAGGTCAGTCACACAGTTTATCTTCCTCATCTGATTCTGTCTTTCCTCTCGTCTCCTGTCTGATTTCACACCCATAGTTGGGTGAATGATACACCGTCGTTTTTGAGTTTGGCCCAGTTCCTATTCACACTGACTTTTTACACGACCCCAACCGAACGAACCAAGAGTATTAAACGTGAAGTTATACAGACGGACATGTAACATGTAACACTCGTTGTGATTGTCACGCTGCATCATCAGGACCCACGAGGAAAAATCAAATTCTGTACGACATTTCTACATAACTTACGCTTACTGGATGCAAAACAAGCAAGATGGTGACGGCAAAAATGCCAAACTTCACTAATGGGTGACGTCACCATGACTACGTCCACTTCTTATATACAGACTATAGTCCGCACCAGGGTTAGATAGACATCTTTCACACCAGCCCAAACAAACCGTATTAACCAGGCAAACAGACTTGAGTTTGCTTTTAACCAAACCAAACAGGTTAGACGAGAAGGCACCATTACAACCACCAATTTGTAGGAGAAAACCTCCATATCTGTAGTTTTTGGGTTATTTGCAGCCTTTAATATGATCATATTGAGATTGATAAAAAGAACAGAACATCTACAAGAACTCTACCTGTGTGTGTGTCTAGGTTCATCTCTGAGGATGACTTGGAGGAGAGCAGAAAAGGAGGGTTATCAGACGACGAGATGTTCGAGCCGTACTCAGACAAGAGGTGGGTGCAGATGTCCTTCAGGAAAAAGTTGAACTTCTAAACAGCAGAGATGGACCGAAAGTTAACAAAGACCCAGGTACTGTGATGAATGAACCTTTCTGTGCCCCTCTCCCAGAGCTCGCAGGGTGACCGTCCCCAACAAGAGGAGAAGAAGCCCAAAGGCCCTGGTGGAGCCCAAAATAAAGAAAAAACCAGGACCCAAACCGGGCTGGAAGAACAAGTTCAAACCTAAAGGGTACACAGGCTCATATGACACAGCTTGAGTCATTCGTTTCATTTAATACACAACCTCCATTCAGCAAGAGTTAAATGTAATATTTAAATATTTAGTTGGACGCATCTTATATAATACAACAACATAAAAAACCTAAACAAAAAAAGGAGAATACATGTGCATTTACAAACTACTGTTTGTTTCCAGAGAGGAGCTGCCCAACATCTACAAGTGTCCGTATCAGGGCTGCACCGCCGTCTACAGAGCTCCTGATGGTCTGAAGGTCAGAATTCACGAACTGACATCATTTCACTGTTATTTAAGTGATATTTGCAATTAATTGAATCAGCGTATATATTACTATAAGGAATGGCTCAGCACAGTAAAAGAATGATATGCCATATAATGTATAGAAAAATAAGTATATATGGATGTATCACTTTTTAAAAATCATTATTTAGATACATGTCAATGTGGCATTACTTAAGAGAAGTCATTTTTTATCTCTATAAACTGATTCCGCAGTCATATGCAGAACAGGATATTGGCATCGGAAGTGCTCAGGTTTCCGTTTGTAGTCTGTGTACTATTGACCAATCACGTTAGAGCTGGCTCTGGTCGAATGCAGGTGAATGGTCCGCGAAAAAAAGGAGACGGGAACGCATTGTCCGAAATGTATTCTGGGAACTCACCAGCTATCGTCTTGACAATGATTTTTAGATTCGTATTGGTTTAAAATTAGCTTGTAAACTGGCTAATTTTGGGAAACAATCCGGTTGAACCCGCCGTCTCTCAACTCAAACTCCAGTTGAAGTTGCTGACTGGACTTTAAACAAAGAGCAGCGTGTAGAAGAGGAAGTCTTGTCTTGGATATCCTCTGGTTATACCAGAACCCCAGAACCAGTACTGCTCATAAACTGTACAAGGTTCCAGTATGCTCTGCCTTTGTCTGTATAAATAACTGTGTGTTCATATCGGGGTGGGTTGTTTTAGAAGCACATCAAGGAGCATCACGAGGAGGTGAAGGAGCGACCCTGCCCCCATCCTGGCTGCAACAAGGTCTTCATGATCGACCGCTACCTGCAGCGACACGTCAAGCTCATCCACACAGGTGAGGTCAACAGTAAAGCATGACACATGTGCTGTTCTTCCAACACATTCAGCTTCGTCCGGCTCTCTTTGGGTTAACTCGGCTTCACTGAGCATAACATTGGAGATTCTCATTCGGCTCAGTAAACTCAGGGGAAGTTAGCAACAACTTTGGCCTGGGTTCGTATGGCGGGGCCGACTTTTAAGGTGGACCAGCTATTTTCTTTTTAGTGACACGCCATTTTAAAATGGGTGAGGCAAACAGTCCGGTAGTAGTCAACATGTTTAATAGTGTCCAGACACCAACACTGCCGGTGTTTCGGTTTTATGGGTGACCATGTAAACTGGTGACTCTCAGGCGAATTTGTCGTGGTTGCTCGGAGTGACGGCAGCCGTTGATGACACCAACGGTACACGTAGGTGTCCTCGTATCAATTTTAAATATCACACATTCAGCTGAGAGTCACCAGTTAACACGGCCACTCGTTAACCTGGAACACCTGTTGCTCCGTTGAGGTTCTGTTGAACTTGAGTCCGCTGTTGGAATATCGACTCAACCAGACATTTTGATGCTGCCCACAGTTTTAATTCAATGTTTGAAGTTTGCTAACTCGTCTTGACAGCTGGAGCAAAACGCCACAACTGTTGCCAATGTGCGTGTGCATATTTTCGAAAAAAACTTTGATTTTGTATTTGGGCTGAAACTTGTCATCTGATGTTTCCAGAGGAGAGGAACTACATTTGTGACCAGTGTGGCCAAACCTTCAAACAGAGGAAACACCTCTCAGTTCACCAAATGAGACATTCAGGGGCCAAGCCGCTACAGTAAGTACAGATGACGTGATCTTGCCACTTTTAAACATCTGAAGCTCACGCACAGTTATTTTAAGGTAGCCCTGCATTTTGATTTTAGTGGATCATTTAGAATGAACAACTTTGAACTGGTCTTTAAATGCTACCACTTTACTTCTTTCCCTTCAGATGCGAGGTGTGCGGCTTCCAGTGTCGCCAGCGAGCGTCGCTGAAATACCACATGACCAAACACAAGGCGGAGGCCGACCTGGAGTTTGCGTGCCTGATGTGCGGGAAGCGCTTTGAGAAGGCCCACAACCTGAACGTCCACATGTCCATGGTCCACCCGCTCATCCAGGCCAAGGTTCAGAGAGGCAGCAGCCAGGAGCAGCAGCAGCAGCCGCCACCGTCGTACTCAGACCTGCACACCATCGCTCTGACCGGGGAGGTGGTTCAGCAAGACCAGGACAGATGACAGAGGGAGAAGGTCCAGATCTGCTGAACGGGGGCACATGGAACTGTTTTCCCAGCTCTTACAACCAGTACTGTGGTTCACATTCAGGTCAAGGACCGGGTAATACAGATGTTTAACTCGCTTCTCTACCAACAAAGCAGCTTTTATGTAGTTACAACAAGCTGTTGTCTTCAACATTTAAGTTTCATTTTTGGAGATCTTGACCGAGCTGCTGATAATTACTTTATTATGGGCGCTTTGGGGTTTTCATTCTAAACTTCATCCTCTGACAACAGTAGGTCTTTTTGGGGAAGCAGCAGGCTTTCCTCCACATGTAAAATTGACGTTGGCTGCAGTGCAAGCTGATGCTCCGGAGGCATTAAGGATCCAAGTCTTTGGGTCAACAGGTGGGGAGTTTTCAGTATGAACTGAACAGGGACTTATTAATAAAAGAATGGCAGGTATACGAGCAGCTGGTTTAAAACTAACCTGTGACGTCTAAAAATGTATCTGCTCAAAAAAGTCTGTCTTTTTTTGTTGACGGCGTTTGATTAACAACCGCAGCTGGAGCTAACAAACTGTGTTTCCTGTATCTGCTTCACAATAAAAGCCACCCTGTTTTTTTTTTGTTTTGCAAGTTGAATGCTTTTAATGTGCAGCAGCAGCAGCAGCAGCAGCAGCAGCAGCAGCAGCAGCAGCAGCAGCAGCAGCAGCAGCAGCAGCAGGGGGTTTAGTGATGTTGGGTTTGCATTAGCAGTAACTCAATACAGATCAAGATACAACATCAATGGGATCAAATCACAAACAGCGGCGCGGCATCGTTTCCTGCCGCTCCCCACATTCGTAGATGGGCTTTTTGAGTGTGGGACCGGCGGCCACTGATAATAAACATAACTAGATAATTATAGAGCGAGGAAAATGACGATCATAAATAGCATAAAAAAACTGCTCCGATTTTATGAAAATCTGAAGGATGAGAACGCCTGTGGACTTGTTTTATTATTATCATAGCTGAAGTACACAGTAGCAGCCACATGCAAGTCCCACAATGCAATATTCTTGTTACCAGAATCTATGTGAAGCACTTTGCTGAGTGACCTCCTCACAGAGAATAATTTCCAATCAGTTTTATTCTGTAACTGTTTTTTGTTATTACAATACTAAACACTCTTTAAGAGTTTATCTCTGTATTGTAAACTGTGAAAAGGGCTTTGGATCTTCATGTATATAATAAAGTCCTGTGTGCATTATGTATAAAAAGACATAAATAATGTAGGAGTTTTTTTCTTTACAAAGCTGAGTACTTAGCTTTAAATCTGAACAGTAAAGCCCTGGTTAAAACAAGAGGAACATGTTTCTGTTAGATGTTAAAGTACCTGCTGTTTAGTCAGAAACCATTACTGTGAGGGAGACGGCTCCAAAGATTTTGTGTCCCTATTCACTTTGGTCTCTCTCTCTGCCTGGATGTCTGTGGTGGAAAAAACACTGCAGCTTTTTTTAGAGGAAGTCCATCTCAGGGCTGAGGCTCTGAGGGGCAAGATGCACGGAGAGAGCTGCTGCCACCTCCGGGTCCAGGTCTGCACATTGGGACTCCAGCTGGACCGGGGGGGAAAGCCCAATCAACAGAGAGACCAGACAGAGAGAGTCAAGAGAATGCTGTCAGTAGAAGATCCTTCAAAAGAGGCGTGCGGGTGTAAGTTACCTGTCTGAGTCGACCAGAGGACAGAGCGGTCAGAGACGTCTGCGGGATTGCTCTCAGGAGAAACTGCTTGGAGCGGCTGAGAATCTGGAAAGGGTCCATCTGAAGAATAAAATTCACAGGTTTGAATGACGTAACGCTTAAACAAACCACATCATCTGCAGCTCGGTCACCTGAATGGGTTCGGTGGCTGGTTTGAGCGCGTGTCCTTCCAGGAAAAGCTGCAGCAGGCCGACGTAGCAGAGGACGGCGGTGTGGAGGAACCCCGGACAGCGTGCTGCTCTCTGCAGCAGCTCGCCGCTCTGCTGGAGCAGCACGCTAAACGCACACATTAAGAGACGCTGTAAGAATAAGACCTTGGGAGAAGCTACAGGTCGTATTTACAGTCACTCTGAAAGTGGAAAAAATAACTAACCTGAAGAAGGCCCACGGCATCAGTCGGGTCAACTCGTCTGACATCACCATGGCGATCGACTGGTAAACGCCTTGTTTTACAGTTTGAGAAAGATAACAAACAGCCCTTTAGATTTAATGTTGAGCGTGCAGAGTGGACCTATAAGTGGTTTTTAAGAAGATTAAACAGTGTACCGTTTGGTTGGAAGACAAGCAGCCAGTCAGCAGAGTCCACCAACGGCAGCAGGAGGTCTCTGCAGAGATCTGCTGCTTTCTGGTGACTCCTCTCCTGCAGAAGTAATCACAGACAGAACATTACAAACACAGAGAAGCAACAGAGGCAGCTAGTGTGCTTAGAGGCTTTACCGCCATATGGGAGATGTTTTTGGCAAAATAATTTGGAAATTGTTACTCGTGTACTTAGCAAGTACATGAGTAACACAAGACTTAAACCTGAACACAACCTGCCTGCTGGTGGATGTTGTCTTGGTTAGTTATTAGTTATAATGAATTACCTGTGGATACAGGAGGGATGACAGATGGTCCTTAACGCACAGAAAGAGCAGAAAAACAAGCACCTGGACAAAGAAATGAGAAACAGAAGGTAAAAAATCAGAGATAATGTAATAAAGAACAAACCCATGATTATTATAGTTAACCCATCATTAACCTTCATGACATTTAAGCTAATGTGCATATGTATATAGAGTATATATCATTACTACATTTGTTTCTGTTGGTTTTATTTGTGCCTGCTGTTTATTTTGAACATGTTTGGTGTTTTTAGTATTTAATACCTTCTTTATTTATTTAAATTAGTTTTTATTTTATTTCATCTAAGTGATACATTATTATTTTAATGATGTATATATATATATATATAATATAATATATATATATATAATATAGTCCTATATATATGTATACACACACAAATAAATAAATATATGTATACACACATAAAAACATTGTTTATCTCTGTAGTAACATAACAGCTGTAACACAGGTTGGTCAAAATTCCGTGATTATGAGAGCGTTCTCTCCTCTCACCTGTTGGTACTGCGTGCTCCTCTCTGGTTGCAGCACACTCAGGGCGGCACTGAAGCCCTGGTTGTCACACCCATGTCCTCGCCAGGCTCGGTGCAGGCTGGCAGCCAGCAGGAGGGCTTCAGCCGCGGGCATAGGAGACGACATCAGCCCCTTATCCAAACTGAACGCCAGACAGATTAAAACAAACACCTTGACATGAACAAAACTGACACTAAAATATAAGCTGACGAAATCAAGTAGGAGACCGCATTATGTGAGTTCTTTTCGTCCCTCACACTAACAGTCACATGTTTTAACGCTGGCATGTGGAAGTATACGAGATCAGAGATGGTGCTTTATGACAATGAAGCTTCACCTGCAGGCCCAGCTCTGACAGTCAGCGAGGAGCTGCAGCTGCTCTGGTAGAGTCTCTCCGTCACACAGACGACTCCACAGTGAGGACAGCACGGGAGACAGACGCTCCCACCAATGCTACACACACACACACACACACACACACACACACACACACACACACACACACACACACACACACACACACACACACACACACACACACACACACACACACACACACACACACACACACACACACACACACACACACACACACACAATCATCATGAAAATGATGCCTAGGATGACAAAACTAGTACTGATTTAATAAATGTTCTATTTGTGCATGTATTTTGCATATTACATCTCACTTTTCTGCATTAAACGTCTCCCCTCCTTCGTTCTTTGTAAGGAGATAATGTTTTGTTAATACCACGTCGTATTAGGGCCATTGTAGGTAAAAGAAAGTCATAAATAATAATTAGAGAAATATAGTGATAAAAATTATCACTATATTTGCAAGACTATGAAGTACAAAATATCCTCAAGGGTTGACTTTAGTGTTAAGTAAAATAAAAGATGCATGCCTTCGTGTAGTACTTTCCTGTAGCTTCTAAAATATTACTATTTATTTATGTACAGAAAGAACGTGAAAGAAAACATGTATATATCTTTCAGGACCTTCATCTCGCTCAGATGACATCCTTACCATAATAACACTACCTCAGGGGCAATGAAATTGAGACGGCTGGTGTTACCACGTTTATTTTGCTCCACTATTTTTTCAATGTTTTTTTTCCAATTTGTGAGTTTCTCTCTTATAAATGTATGACCTAAATCTTTTTTTTGGAATATAACCTCTCCCCTCAGCTAGGTAATCATACTTTTTTTTACCTACAATGAGCCAGCATGAACACCATCAGGACCATAAAACTGAAGCATCTTTCCTTGTATCATTTACACTTTAGCTTTTTCCTACAGGTCAAAATGCCTTCCATGTAAAAAGATCCTCTCCAAAAGCATCAGCGTGTGTAGGACAGAAGTCAGCATAAAAAAACCCAAAAAACTTCTGTGTTGAGAACAAACAGTACCGCTGTGGAGACTAGGAGCAGCGGACAGCGTAGACTGATCTGGGACCAGGCTTTGTTGATTTCTTCTCTCGGACATCTGCAGCGTGCGCCAGCAGACAACACACCCTGGACAGAGGAAACACAGAGAGCGGACTCAACTCAACTGGAGCAGGAAGTTATATATCTTAGACTTGATTCATCTTTCGATTTCAGTGAAGCGACTCTCACCCTCAGGAGGTGTGACGTCAGGTGGAAGGACAGCAAGCCGATCGGAGAGCACGCCTTCCTCTGCAGGTGGCAAGATTAAGAGGAAGTAAGACAGAGAAAGAAGCGACTAAAAAAACATGTTTTAAGTCGGATTTATTCTGCAGCTCACCTGATGCTGGTTGACGTGTTCTATCAGCGTGTCACACTCCAGAGTCTCCCTTCCTCCTTCAGACTTCATTTTAACAAGCAACACTGCTGGTAGAGCCAGCAGGACTCTGTGACACACACACAGTGTTCAGGGGCTACACATTAAATGACAGAGATGATCTGCTTGACATGTGCGTGTGTGTGTGTGTGTGCATGTTATACCTGTTCCATGTGTTCAGCGTGTGCAGTAGGCTGAGTTCGGCGTTGATCCCCGGTGGAGCTGAGGAGGAGCATCTCTGAGACAGCGTTTCCAACAGGAGGTCCCGCACGTCGGGTCGGCTGCTTCCACGGCTGCCGGAGAGGTTGGTCGTTTCCATGTCATAGACAAGCTCCTGCGCACACACACACACACACGCACACACACACACACACACACACACACACACACACACATTTAGATTCTGATTTAACGTCACCTTCTTCAGTAGTTTTTTTTGCTTTTTAACAATGAATGTATTTAGGAGCACAACATTATGCTAATAAACAGTTTACGCTTGTGTCAGCTGAACAGCATATACAGTATATACTATACAGTATACAGTAAACACACCTGTAACCGGGACAGGATGTCTGGCAGACAGGTCCCTGTTTCTGATTTCTCCAGGCTCTGGTTGCTGTTGAAATAAAATACATAGAAGAAATAAAAAAATATATATTTTCTTTTTTTCGAGATCATGTTAATACTTGTGCATCCGTCAAACTGCCGTATAATTACATGATTATATTATCTTTCATAAAACAACTAAAAGAATACTCACAACTTTGCCAAAATGTAAAAATATATCATATGCATTAAGTTTATGTGCATTTCCAACAATAACTCGATCTGACACACAGGACATGTTGTGATCACGTACACCAACCTTAACTGCTGGTCCATGATGGCACTGAGCAGATGAGAGTAGAGGATCCTCGTGTCTCCTCCACAGCCTCCCTGCTCCTCCGGACGAGGCAGGTAGAGCTCCCAGCAGGCCCACTGCTGGTACTCCTGACTACACACACACACACACACACACACACACACACACACACACACACACACACACACACACACACACACACACACACACACACACAAACACACAAAAACAAAGGGTCTAATGTGTAATGGCACCAGTGTGTGTGTGTGTGTGTGTGTGTGTGTGTGTGTGTGTGTGTGTGTGTGTGTGTGTGTGTGTGTGTGTGTGTGTGTGTGTGTGTGTGTGTGTATGTGCTCCATGTCTTACCGTTCTGGGTCTGACAGGGCGTCTTCACTTCTCTGCACTCTGAGCTCGATAGCCAGCCATTCTGAGAACGATACCTTGACAAACATAATGGTTGATGGTTTTCATCATTTAACAAACAATACAAAAGTTAAAGTAAAGAAGCCACTGGTTGCTCTTTGATGCTCACTGAGCCTAACTTACCTGATATTTCGGCATGTGTTCTAACTGACGGAACGCCGGGTGCTTCCACAGATGCCAAGCGGTCTTCCTCCATGTCCCGTTGGCATCTGTAGCACTGCTCCACAGGCCCGGCGGGTTCTCTTCCTGGTGGTCGCTGATTGGACCCCCAACAGTGATGGGAGCTCCTCTGGCTTCAGGCAACAGTCTTGGGATGAGGTACAGAAGCTAAACCAACACACAATTACGCATAAAGTTTAACAAATATAATAGTATTGATAAATAAAATTTGTGTTCCTCAGTGACTCTGAGAGCTGTGTTGTCGGGGGCAATAGATCCTGGTAGGGTCTCCCAAGGCAAAGTGTTCTCAGGGGAGGGGCCAGACTTAGAGGGATTCAATGACCCTTATGAATCAGCTGGAAAACAGTTGTTGCACCTCACCCAGAAAAGGGAAACCGAGGCCCCCTTCTGGAGCAAAGATTAAATTCCATTATCCGGTTTTCAACCTTTAGAGGGCAGTCCCTATACATATTTCTAACAATATGTAGATTTCAAATGTTGTTCTAAAATGTCAAGATTTGGAACATATACATTAGTTTTAGGCTGAAAAAAGTGGTTTAGTTACTCTTCAAGCGTAACTTTGAATCAGCATTATTGTACTATGGCTTTATTAAGGTTTAAAGATTAAATGGTATGAGCAGTTCCCCCATCGCCTGTTCATGATATGAGCCTTAGGACACTTTTAAGTAAAACATGCAGACCTGATGGCATTATTGCGAGTAAGAGGAAAAGACACCTTCTTATAGAGGCTGTTGATGATGCAGTCCTGCTTTTGTTGCTGAGGCAGCGAGTCCCCTCTGCAGATCCCGTAACACACAGCTGCTACACAAAACCTGGATGGCGAAAAAAAGACTGTGAGTGAAGGTGGCAGCTGGGCCAGAAGCCAGTGTCACGATACGGAAACATACGAAACGTTCAGTGAATCCGCCAGTAACCTCACCTGACACAGAAGAGCATGTTGGCGTGCCTGCTGCAGACCAGCGCAGAGCTAAGAGCCTCCATGATGGGTACCGGCTCCAGCAGTGTGTGCGGGACCAGCTGGACCAGAGGACCGAGGGACATGGAGGCGTGGAGATGGACCACAAACGCCGCCAGACCAAGTAGGTGTGCGGAGCTCAGCGACGACCCCTTTTTTTGGAAGGAGGAATAAAGAAGTGAAGTGATTTAAGTCTTTAAAATGTGGGAAGGTGTGAAACGGACACAAAGTGAAAGACAGAGGCAGAGACAAGTACATTGGAATGTGGATCTGTGTACCTGGTTATGAAATAGGTCCCAGAGTCGGTGTATGAGGCCAGAGACGAGCTGTGTGTTGCCAAGCAGCGCACCGACAAACCTGGAGGCCCACAGGCTTTGTCTGTAAAGTTGGAGAAGTAAGTGAGTCGCACACCACAAAGGAAGAGGGAATGTCAAAGCACACCGCCTTCTATGTTTACATGCACACTTAAATTCCATTTTTATTCTGAATATGACAATATTTTCGAATTGATATGCTCATGTGAACGTCATATTCTGTTTGGATACTCCGAATTAGGTCTTATTCCAAATGGTGCATTTTCCCATTAAGAAGTGTAGGAGATGCCGATGTTATTCTGGTTTTAGGAGCATTCTGTGCACATGTATACAGCCATAGACTGTATATAACAAGACATGACATCACCCATTGATTTGATTTGTGGACTGATGTTATGAAGCCCAGAGTTAAGAGATTTCGCCTTCGCCATCTTTCGACTGTCGCCATATTGTTTTTTGCAACCAATTAACGGAAGTTACCACATTTGGTATGCGGAGGAGTGACGTAGAGACGCAGTTCAGGGCTTTGGCAGTAGCCCCGCCCTAAAGCATACCCTGCTTTATGGTCTATTTGGCTCTAAATGGACCATAATTTACTAACTGAACATCATGCTGTATTGAAGGAGACTTGAAACTAGAGATTGAGACCATAAACTCATGTTTACAATGTTTACTGAGGGAATAAATCAAGAGAGAAGTAGAGTCATTTTCTCATAGACTTCTATACAACCAGAGGAGTCGCCTCCTGATGGACAGTAGAGAGAAAGCAAGTTTTATGACACTTCTGCATCAGCTCCACTCGGCAGAACCGGAGTTCGCTGCCTGTTTAAAGCACATTTGGAATATGCATCCTGATGGTTCACAGCAGATTTGCTCTACATGGCCTTTTGGCTGTTTACGGCCAGCTCTGTGCGTTGTACACAAACCAACTGGCTAACACTTTGCAGAGATACATGCCCAAAAGAGCGAGTACGAGCCGCTGCATGTAAATGTGAATATTGTCTTTTTCACATGTGCAGCACATGTGCATATGCAGATAAATGAATGTGAATGGCCAATAAATGCTACCCAATACTTTTGAAGGATTTTTTCCAAATTATTTTGCAATGCCTGACAATAATTTTTTTTTTTTTGTTTATCGTAACACATACTTGTTAGGAGGGTTTGCTCTGGAAGCGTCTAACAAGCACTGGCAGAAGTTTCTCAGGATCATGTTGACGACCTGAGAACACAAGAGAAGAGAGTCAGAATAACACATACCGACATACGGATGGAGCAGTATCGACGATTATAAAGCCATGAGGAGCGTGTACTTTGACGTGGAGCTCAGGGGACAGCGGCGTGTTCGTGTGGAGCTCGATGACCGTCTGTCCGATCGGCTCATCGGGGCAGCCGGGAAAGATGACGCTCAGAGTGTGTGAGATCCTTGACAGCTGGGCCGACATCTCTGAGGACACAGGACAGGTGTGGAGATGAGGGATTCAAAGAGACAGCCTCACAGAGGAGTTCCATTGTAGAGCTGGGCGATGTGGCCAAAATCCTTTTATCTTAATATAGGTCATTTCATATCTGGATAACAGGTAAGATTGCTCCAAGGACAAGAAAGTCCATGCGTGTCTACTTATCTTTAAAGTTTTTTCTCAATGTATAACAGCTAATCTTGGAGTCCTGACCACAGAACACCGAGCATCCGTGTGATGTACTGCATGACCGTTCTCGATATCTGCCTACCTCCGTCATTCTCCTCTACAAGCAGCTGTGTGAACTCCTGCAGCTGAATCTTCAGCACCTCCAGAGGCTCATCATTAGTGTCCAAACACACGGCACCTCCTAAGAACACAACACAGTGTTAAATAATTCCCCCCCTCTTTTTTTAATCTGTGAAAATGTGTTTGTTGTAATTCATGTTTTCTTCCAGGTGAGTTTTAATTGACATAACTTGCTTACACACAATAAATGTACCTTGTGTTTTCGAGTGCATAGAGAAATGAAAACCCTCCTGGAGGAAAACACGAATGTTATGAATCATATCTAGAACCATGGCTCTATAAAGAGAACTGGATACAGTGTTGGAGGCGATTCTCTGTTCATTCCTATGAAGGTTGCTCTGCGGCACATGAACATTAAGCAGTTTGACTTCCAAATATAAAATTCAGCTGAAATTCAGCTAATATTTTGTGGATCTTCTCAATCCATGGGCCCATAAAGCAAGCGTATTAACCCCACATCCCAGCTCTCGCTCCACCCTCGGTCTCATTCACATGAAAGGAGGAAAGATATAATAACTCTGGATAACTCTGGATTCGGCTATAAGTGCATTTTACTACTTTGAGGACCTAATGAGTTAAATAAGGGGCGGATCAACAGTTCGTAATGGGAAGTTGATTTAGTTCTTCCTGGGTACCTATTTAAAACATAAGGCAGTGGTATACTACAGCCTCTTGTGGGCGAAATGAGCATTACAACATCAAACACATTTTTTTTTTAAAGGAACTGAGAAAGATTAACTTCCCAAGAACCTTTTTTTCCACCTGCTCTTAAGTCAGAAACACACAAGAGAAAACATTTTAGAGGCTTCAGGGCTTCCGTACATCCATCTTTGTCATGATAAGAAAAGAGAAACCACTGGCTGATAGAAGTGAGAGTGGAGATTTCTGCAGCCTCACATACTGTCAGTAAGCTCTGGCTATTTCAGATGAAACATTCACATATTTTCAAATATTGTCATTTCTGTATGACATAACCTTCTAAACTACTATGAGGCAAATATAAAGCTAAACACATTAAATAAAATCTTTGGTATGCAGGTTTTTTTATAATTGCATTATTATAGTAACATCTGATTTATGTACTTGAAAAACAAAACCACATACTTAATAAATAAATGAAGATTATCTTTGTGAGTATCCAGTACAATAAATGAGCATATGACCCACCATCCTGCTGCCTCTGTTTCTGGCAGGACTCCACGTAAGATGAATACTGTGCCGCAGGGATCTTATCCGCCCTGAATGCAGACAAACAAAGTGTCATAACAGGGAAAATACACTAAAATTATCGGTAAAGAACATTAACACTGTGATGGTTTTTCAGATTAGCAGATTAGATTAATAGATTAAATATGTTAAAACAGCACATTTTGGGAGACAATAAATAGATGAAAGGATAAAATGATATAAACAATATAAAAATTATAAATTCTAAAAAAGTTGTTGAGAAACAAGAAGAGCTATTTCACAAGCTTCTGATAAGGACTCACTTTTTCAGAGCTTCTATAAAACTCATCCAAGCGTCGGCTTGGACAGGAAGCTGGAATTGAAGACATCGTCAGATAAAGATGGAGACTGTTGCATGAATGTTAGTTAGAGTCTGATGGTGGCACCTTGCATGGTAGCCCTGTCATCAGTGGGTGAATGGGTGAATGATATGTAATGATATGTAATATACTACTGACTGTAAATCGCTTTGGATAAAAGCGTCTGCTAAATGACTGTAATGTAATGTAATAAAGACACTTCACATCTGAGAAAAAGTGTAGTTCCAACAAAGACCAACAGTGAGGTGGAGGTGCTCACCATCCTCGGCGTCAGCAGAACCGGGAGGAACCGCGCGAGGAAATACGGCCTCCGGAAAATACTGGGAGAGGAGAATGAGTCTTAATAATCCGTCTGTGTCTCCGTATAATACACTTTTCAAATCTACATGAAACCCAGATGTTCTTAAGGACCCGTTATGTTCTTTATAAATGTGCTGCAGGTGAGGAGATGATGTGGCTGAATACCTGGCCTCCATGACGGTAGCAGAGATTCTTCCTGTGCTCTCAAACAGAGACACTGCCTTCTCCACATCCTGGGCGGCCTGGCACTGGGGCTGCACACGCACAAACATCACCCTGTTACATACTATTAAGATCAGCTTAAATATATATTTTGATGCAAATAAAAACGCTGCACGTTTTGCGTGCTGGAACTAGAGCTAGATATGAATCGGCAATTCTTTTTTGGTACCAACCCAACAGGTCCCATCTTGTTACGAAAACTGTAGTGCTCAGTAGACCCTTTGTCAGTTTTTTAGACAATGATGACGCACATCATTTGGCAGCTTGTAAAGTTATGTAAGAACATTAACCACTTAAGATGGAGAATCTAACATAAACAAAGTGATCCTTGTGCTGTTAGTGTGTAGGTAGAATACATAAGCAAATAGCCCAGTATTTACTGTCCAGATACAAACATGTATTTGGTGGAGAAACCTGCGTGTAACGTTACACCAGAGAGACATTATGAGCTACAAGTCACTAGATGATCTGAATCTGTTATCTGTGTTCATGAACAGAACGTCAAACACCATGACTTAGACTCAGAGGTTTGACTTTATTCACTTTTAAAATGGACGCTGGAAACAGTCCAGTGGTGGTCAATATGGTTAATAACTCGCAGCCATAGATGCCGCCGGCGTTTCGGTTCATTGCGTGACCATGTTAACTGGTGACTCTCAGCCAAATTCCTTTCTTTTTTTTTTTGGGATTAATCGCCTTGGTATTTCAACCAAAACACAGGAAATCGAAACATTTTTAACTGTTTGCATCATTGATGCCTTAACAGGGGGGTTTAAGTTTTCTGGTTTCTCAAATCTTAGTTGAAGTGCGATGCATGAAATGTGTGCTTCCATTCTCTTTGCCACTTCTCTCAGCTCACAACATTAAAATAGCCGCGTCAAAATAGGGGCGTTCTCACTGAAGTTCCTCATCATCACACAAAGAAACATCACTGGGTGTCACTGTTACCTGCAATGAGGCTCCACCTGCACCAGAAACATCCTCATATAGACCCATGTCCTCCACCGACTCCTACATGTGTACACACACACACAAACACATCATCATGGATACATCACAAAGCTTTTGGGAGGAGCGTGTCTAGTTTCAATATTAAAATGTCTAAATAGTGCAGTAACGACGCGCTGAGGATAAGTCCCTTGGTTTTTACCTTGAGGTCGGCCAGCCTGGTCTTGGCCAGAGAGACGTACTCCATCAGGAGGCTGCGGTGTTTCACGGGTACATATGGAGGCTGCAGGATGTGAACCTACCACAGGGAGAGAACTGGATGGTACTAGTTTACGAAAGCATAAGTCATCTTTGCTTTGCAGGAAGGAAAGTTGATTGGATTTTGATATAAAGTTAAAAAGAAATTTTGTTTTGTTTGTCATTTTATATGCATATACTGTTAATGACGGTACACATTATGACAATGGACAATTTTTCTTTTTATCTCGACTTTAAGTAAGTGCCAAGTGCCATTAAAAAATCAACTCCATGACAAGTTAAAGTCCTGCGATCAAAATATAATATAATATAATAAGTAAGAATTCAGAAGTGGTGGCAGCTAAATATACTTTAAGCACCAAAGTAAATGTGATCATTTTCACAGTAAGTCATGTCCCCTGTGACTGATATAATTACATTATTAGATTGTTGACGTAAAAAACGTGCAAGTAGCATTTGACTGTTAAAGTTGGTTGAGGTGGAGTTAGTTTTACTTTATACATTTAGGTAGTTTAGTCCAGAGGTTTCCAGCCTTGGGGTCACAATATAAATCTGGGAGGGTCACGAGATGGTAATGGGTTAGGAAAGAGGAAAAAAACTCTGTTCTGCTACAGACGTCCATGTTGTGCTTTTTGTGGTATAAAGCCGTAGCATGAAAGAATGGTGGACTTAGCACACTTTCTAGCTGACTAGCCAGACACTAAATAAGTACAATATAGCGACTGAATGCTTCATCTACACACTCTTGTCACAGCTTAGGACAGCACATTGGTATCGCCAGATAAACAGTCATTAACATTGATTCAGCAGATTTTGTAATGTGCTGATAGCTTAACTCAAAGTTCACAGAACAGAGAAGAATGGTTCTTTACATGAAACCATCTATGAGGTTAAAGAGGCAATGGTAACAACTCACGCCGGTTACGGATTTCTTTTAGAAAGGGCCATAAACCGAAAAGGCTGAGAACCCTTGGTTAAATATTTAAAAATGTCTTGTGTTTTCAAAGCATTTCATATGTTTTGTTATCTAAAACATCAAAATTTGAAAAGTAATGAGTAACTACAGCTGGAGGATAAATGTGTTAGATGCAAACAAGTACAATATTTCCCTTTGAGATATAGAGAAGTAGAAGTATAGTTGCATAAAATGGATATACTGAGGTACAGTACAAGTACCTCAATATTGAACTTAAGCACAGTACTGGAGTAAATGTACCTACTGTAACTTTCCATCACTGCTGCAGACTGTATAGTGTGTATTAAGTCATATTTCTCCAGTTTTTTCCCCAATAAATGATGGTTTATTAAACTGCACACATGTAGCATATCCCACATACAGTATGAACTATATTTAAGTATTCTTCTAATGAATCATGTTATTATTAAGAAGAGTTAGCAGTTTGCCCACTGGGGATCATCAAAGGTTCATCTAATATATAATAGATACCATGTACTTTATGTCTAGGGACATTAGGTTATCAATACTAATTTAGAGGCAGAGTCATTTGCAGAGTGTCACCTTGAGGTACTGTGGGGGTTCAAAGGGCACCAAGTCAGACAGGAACTTCAGCAGAAACACCAGAGATTTCTTACTGGTCGCATGGTAGCCACTGGCTCCGCCGAAAGACATCTGAAAAGGCAGAAAAGAATAAGACTTATCAAACTCTCTGGAACTCTATCTGTGACAAGAACAAACTGCAACAAAAGACAATCCCATGAGCTTGTAAACTGTTGCATCATGGGTTTGAAGGACAACCCTAATCCGCCTTTGATAACAATTCGGAAAAGTCAAAAACATACTTATTGCACATTTAAATTGATATTTATTTAAGCACAGTGCACATAAAATAAATCTCCCAATTAAAATGTAGCAAAATTCTCTTTAGCATTGATCAACATCAGATGCCAGACATTACCGCTCACCTCTGATGTATATGATGCAGAATGTTAGTTAAGCAAATGCACAATTACTCAACATTACACTGGCTCTCCGCCTTTACAACTGTTTTGCTCTATTATCAGAGTTCCAGTGAAGGCTTATTGTGTCCTGTGGTCTAGACACTAATTCAGATGCATTTTCTATCCTCCTATGTGATAAATGCACGCCAAAATAGCTGCTGGTCCTGAACTGAAAACAAACATTTATATCAGCAGCACAATCATAAACATGTCAATAACCAAACAACTGGTGATGAAAAGCCGATATGAAACCTTGAACCAGTTGCTGTAGGACGGGAAGATGGCGGGTCCCTCCAGCGCACCCTGTCGAGCCAAGAGGAAGGCAGTTATCATGTTCTCTAGGTCGTAGCCTTCAAATGCTGAGCTCAGCAGTCTGGACAGCAGCTCTGGTAGAGGAGGAGAAACAGAACAGTTATGGACAGCATATTAACACTGGGGTCAAAACCACACAAAGCCTTTTTTGCATCTGATTTTTATCAATTTTATTTTATAGTCTGACGTTTAAGTTTATTGATGTTAAGCTTTTATTGCCTCCACCAGGAGGATCATGCGATCAGTCGCATGCGTGAGCTTGTCAGTGAGTGAGTGACAGTGAATCCCGTTGTCTGTCTGCTTCTAATCTCGCATTCTGCTGCAGCAAATTTTTGGTGACCTCTCGTGGTTGCTGTGACTCACACTTTCAACCCCTTTTATTTCCTGTTTTATACCGCCATTGACTGCCATCTGACTCCTCTCTCCGTACTCTTAACAGGCCCCCAGCCAGTAGGGGCTACAAGTGATAACACTGAGTGCATCACCGCCAGAGACACCATGGGGGGGAAATAGTTTGCTCTCTTTTGTTGTTTTTGACGGTGTGTTCGTCTAACAGCTAATGGAACTACCAGTACACACACTGCTGAGTACATCGCTGCCACTTTTCCGCTGCTTCACGGGCAGACAGACGGCTTTGTGAGTTTTATTTCGTTTTTTTGGCAAGATTAAAAGAAATGTCTTATAGGACAACTTTGAGCCGATTGCCTGCATACATCGCCACTTGTTTTTAAGTTTGAATAAAGTGTGTTTTACGATGCCTTACCGCCCATTTTTGTGTAGAGGGCTGGGTTTAGCCAATCATGGGTTTAATTACAGCAGTGGTCGTTGCAGGCACACCTTTCTAGTTAAAAATGGTAAGTGCTAAATACTTCGTCTATGAGAAACTGCTAAACTTTATTCTAATGGGACAATTTGATTACATCCAAGTGAAATGTGAGGTTTTAAGTGACAGCAGTTGACGATAGTATACCAGAGACTGATGAATTTACATATTTAATTCTTTCATAAAAATGGTCAAATGTATTCTCAGTTCATATTATTGGCACTTGGCACTTTAATCCAGTATAGAAGTGGTCTGCTCCCTCGTGTTTACCTCTCAGGCTGAGCTGGGCACAGGGGTTGTAAACCAGCAGGGTGGAGAGGAAGCACAGGACGTGTTTCCAGTTGACCTCGTGAGTTTCCAAAACCTGCTGCAGGTGACACAGCAGCTGCTCCATGCTGAAGATCACCGCCAGCTGTTACAGAGACATGGCAACAATACAGATGAGTTACTGTTAGCTCTGTTACAACAGACCATGCAGACTACAAATAGACCCAGAAAGCACTGCAAGTTAGCTTTTAGCTTAGGGTGACTCATAGACTGGCAAACAAGCTGTCTGTTGCAGCTAAGAACATCATAATGGATCATGAATCAATACTCTCAATGCTGTGTTACTCTGCACTGAAAGCTGTACACTTGAAAACGGAAGTGATCTGACCATAGAAATAGAATGAGAGTAGAACAGACATTAAACTGTTTGCCCTGGTAACTATCTTCATTGTTTTGTTGAGTTCAATAAAATAAAATACAATAAAAAGGTAAACAGAGCCTTTAGCGAGTAACAAGTCTACATTCAATTTAGACAACATGATTAGTTATGTTGTTTTTTTGTGATTAACCCTTTTTCCGAGCCTTTTGCATAATATGGGGAATATCTATTAGGGTGTTGAGTTCATGTAGCAACAATCTTTCTGCGGAATCGCTGACTCCACCTTTAATTATAATCAGTCAGAGTTAGGAGACATCAGAGGATATTTTTATGAGAAAATAGCAAACAGTATATTGCACATTTACAACCTTGGCTGCTTTGAACATTTACCTTACGGAACAGAGAGGTCAACAAGCGGTTGGCTTTTGCGAAGGTCCACTCATTCTGCAGAGTGATGGCATCCGACACTGCGGATATGGAAGTTAGTCCCCAATGTCAAAGCAGCATGCTCATGTTCATCAGGACACTTATTTAAAAAGTTTTCCCAAACCTGAATTTTCTCACCCTAATTGAAGTTCCCACCAGATTAGTGTCAGCTTTGTTTTTACAGCTAAATTTAAGAAGAAGCATTATAAAGCTAAAAAGGTCAACAACTTGTCTTTACCGGTTAGTCGAGGCTTGTAAGTGAGAGTCTGTGTCAGGGAGTGCGTGAAGAAACGCTGAAGGGTCTCCACTGACGCTGAAGCTCCACACAACGAGGCATTGAATATCTGAATCCTGTGCAAAGCACAGTGCAAGAAGGGTAAAAAAAAAAACAGAGTCTTATAACAGAATTTGTGATCTCAGTGCTGAGGCAATAGACAAAATGCATCGTCTAGAATAACAGCTTCAGGGTTGTGTGCCTCTTCCAACCAGTCAAGTTGCAGTTTACATCCGTCTTTCCAAAATGTCATCACTTCATCGTTTTAACCTGTCAGACATTAGTGTCCAGGCGTACATTGGTGCCAAATCTGAATAAATTCTGTCTGTAGGTTTACAGGATGGACAGATTTTTGACAGGGACGAAGAGGAAAAACAAATGATGCTTCCGGGACTTGCTCAGCTGACGGTTATCAAAAGGAAATGTGACGAAGCCTGTCTTGCTCTGGGGTCCAAAGTGAATGTGGTGGGAGACAAGGAGAGACCAGAGTGTTTTATGTCTGAAAGCTCTAGGCAGCTGACACCTAGAAACATAGCACCCCATTCATGTCAATAAGAAAAGTTGTTGATCAATTTAAATAAACTATTTTGTCATTATTATTATTTTCCTCCAAAAGGGGGAAAGTTTGAGAACCACTGCACTAACGTTTTGGTTTTATATATTTTTCTTCAGACGGAGACCTCAAAATCAACAACAAACTATCTGATTTCATAAAAGCTCAATAAGACACATAAAACACAAAGAACCATAGATCAGCTCCTGCTCCAGCACACTGCGGCGTCAGAGTCTTCTCCACAGTGTCTAGTAGCCCTAAAGACAGAGAGCAAAACAATAAAAAGTAAAAAAGCGAGAGTATAAAGATTATACTTAGGCGTCTTAATGGTTAAAGAAGTAGAAAATAGCGTTCAGGTTCTGGAGGTGTGAATCAAAGTGCTTTGCTGAATATTTCATCACCACAGGACAGGGGACGTGTAGACTCACAGAAGAGCATGTCGTCCAGCACCGAGCAGCAGAGCAGGGACGCCCTCCTGTCGGCGGCGGCTGGCTCCTGGCTCAGCTCAAAGCCACTTCCCACCAAGACTCCAACCACAGCTAAAATACAGGAGATGTTTTATCAGCATCATCCTCAGCAGCAGCATGTGATCATTTGGGGAACATTTTATGGAGTATACTTGATACCATGAGGGCATTTGTCTTCCATGAAGAACAACTAAACTTAGCAGAGTGTCCTTACTTGACAGCACTTTCTGTTGAACTTGTTTGGTCTCCTCGTCTCCCTGTGGAGGCGTCCAACCGCACAGAGCCTTCAACTGAGACGCCAACCACAACCTCGCTTCTTCGTCACTGAATGTAGAAACAGCAAAAAGAGGGCAGAACTGAGTGACAGGTCATGTTCATTTCCTGCAGAAAGGTGTAACTTTCACTCTCCTTAAACTCGGGGGGCTTAGATATCATTCTTTGTTGTGTGGAGCTTATATTTTAATTCTTCTGAGAACTGAACTCAGTGAACAATTTAAAGTAGCTCTCACTACATCCACAGAGGGGCGCTTTAACTGTGTTCTGTCCTGGGTTCAGTTGTAGAATTGAATGTTAATACTTTGAACAGCACCTTTAGGTGTTCAGGTAGTTTGACTTTCCGTTTCTGCAATAACAAGATCCACATATTCAGAAAAATAAATCCAGGCTCTGAACATTTTCTGATAGGACAAATTGGTATTCTGGATGTTCAAGTTGGAATTGTTTTATTAAAATAAACACGATGATTCTGCACATGGAGGAAAATCATTTTTAATTCGAAGATATGCCAATTAGTTAACAGATAAAATCTTTTTACAGATTTTTTGTTGAAAAATGAAACCTAATCTTAACATTTGTAGCTGAACCCACATAAATTCAGGCAGTTTGTTTTCAAAGTAAAACGTTTGACTGACTAAATACAGTAGTGTTTAAATACAACAGTTAAGTGTTCAAAAGTAAAGTTACATTCCACAACTGTGTATTCAGATGATAATTAACATTCAAATCCTCAAAAGACATTCTGTTTTTCGAAAGTGTTTTGTAGAAGTAAATATACTTGAGTATAATACTTCTCTGCCTTGTTATCTTATGTGGCCAAACGCATTAATTTGCATATCATTTGCTCTAAATGCAGTAGCTCCACCGACCAACCGACCCACGGCACAAACTAAATTATCCAAAAACTAAATAAAAAACAAACAAACTAATACTTCTTACCTCTCTATGATGTACTTCAGGGTGAGGATGTTGTAAAAGTGGAGATGGTACACCACCTCTAGGTTAGGTAGCCTCTTTAAAAACACCACATTAAATATTTCATTTACTACATCCTTTATAGAAGAAAGCCAGGCTCAGTTTGTTCCTTTTGAGGCAGTCCAGACAGACTGTAAAGTAATAAATGAACTGTGTAGATTCTACACAGTTCATTTATTCTACACTGTAGAACATCCTAAAAAAGGGCATTTCTAAATAACTTAATGGAATTACAAATTGTGCAAAACCTCATCAGAAGTAATAATGTCTTATGTATGAGCTCTAACAAACACACAATCACAATCTCACACACACACACACACACACACACACACACACACACACACACACACACACACACACACACACACACACACACACACACACACACACACACACACACACACACACACACACACACACACACACACACACACACACACACCTGATCCCTCCTGTACTCCTGCCAGAGCAGTTTAGGGCAGAGGGCTCCCTGTGACAGCAGTTCTCTGCTGGACTCCAGCAGGATGCACAGCTGGACCTGGAGAGGACAGGGACGGGACAGATTTTTACATCATGTGTCACATTAAAATGTGTTCTCCTGCAGAACAAGAGTCCTTGCAGTAATGAAGACAAACTGGTGAGACAGCTGTAGCAGTAAAGACGTTAAACCGCCGATGTCATCTACCAACGAGAAGTGACACAACAACCCTTTTTCAGTTTATGCAGAACTGATGTAGCAATAAAGCTGTGGGAAGAAAACACAAAGTCACCGTGCCAAAAGACACGACCACAATGACACAGAGTCAGAAGATAAAAAGACGCACATACATCACACTATAGACGCTGTACTAAAGGTGGAGCTGATCTTTTAAATGAGAATCCATTTGCCACAATGTTTGGAGAAAAAACGCATTGGATCTGATTAACTGGCATGTTTTTTCGGCAAAACTGCATATTATATATGTATAACATCGAATCTAAATAATGCTGCAGTCATTTGACGAGTTTAAAAGATCATGACGATTGTTGTTAGTAGTAATGGTGACAACACAAGTCAGTGGGGGCCATAAGGTGTGTCACACTCACTAGTTTGAGAACTCCATTTTGGCCAACCCTCAATCTGATGACTTGCCAAAACACATACAAAGCAATTTTAATCTAGCAATCTTCAGAATCCTCCCCAGCAGCCATCCTTTAATTTCTATAGGCGAGAGGCTCCTCGGTATTGCTTTGTACATTGCATTGTGGGAAAATAGACTCAGGGCTCAACGCTAACTTTTAAAAGTGGTCGCCAGGCTGGTAACCAGGCATCAGCTTTTGGTTGCCAAATCTAAAAATAAGTTTGCCTTTTTTTTAGTCATCTTTTATTTTGAGTAATTAAGAAATCAAGCTCATTGATGAAATGCAACATAAACATCTTATTCAAGTAACGGAACAATATTCTTTGTAGTTTTCGTTTTATCTCCTACTTTACAGAATTTGAACCTTCCGTGTTATCAGTTCACTTGTCCACCCTCAACTCCTGTTAAGCACTCTAGCAGTAGTGCAGCTGTTGTCATGTTCTTCACACATCCCTCAGGAATAAATCCAGCAGGTCTCTGGTTGATTCTTCCTTTGTTCTCGCCTTTTGAAATGTTGCTTTTCTGGACCTTTGACCTAATTCCCACCACAGAGCCTTTGGCCCTTCAGCATTGTAGTCTTGGATTGTGGGTCCCTCAAGATACACAGACATATCAGCTTATCCATCATCTCTACTTTCAGAGACAACATCCAGTCTGTCCTTATTCTAATAGACATGCCAAAAACAACAACACCCGAGTGTCAGTCAGGTATCGACCGCATTCGGTATGCACACTGTCTGGTTCCAGTAAACATCATTTCATCACTTTTCCAGTGTACACTGTAACACACTTCATATTAAAAACCTGCTCCGAATTAGTTTGAACTTGGAGACACACAGATGGTCTGATGAACCAGCTTTAGTCTGAGACCTTAATTAACAAAACTAATACTGGTTTTCAAAAGCCAATACTGAAATTGTGGACTGAAGATGACCAAAGCCAAATGAGACAAGGTTTTTGAAGTTTTCTTCTGCTGAACGTCAGCAGAAAATAAAAAACTAATAATAAACAGATTTTTATGACTGTAGTGTGCCTTAGGTCAGTGGTTCCCAACCTGGGGTCCGGGCCACGATTTAGGGGGCGCCAATGATCACGGGGGGGTGCCAGGACTTGCCTGCTCTGAGGTTGTATAACTTAAATCATAATAACGCACTAACTGGATCATTTATACAAAAGTCTGTACATAAAACTATTAAAAAATATACAGCGGGTAAAATAAGTATTGAACACGTCACCATTTTTCTCAGTAAATATATTTCTAAAGGTGCTATTGACATGAAATTTTCACCAGATGTTGGTAACAACCCAAGTAATCCATACATACAAAGAAAACCAAACAAATAAGTTCAGAAATTAGGTGATGTGTAATCAAATGGAATGACACAGGGAAAAAGTATTGAACACATGAAGAAAGGGAGGTGCAAAGAGGCATGGAAAGCCAAGACACCAGCTGAAATCTATCAGTAATTAGAAAGCAATCCTGCCCCTTGTCAGTGCAAATTAATATCAGCTGGTTCAGTCCCAACTGATGGCCTATAAAAAGGTGTCTCATTACCAAGGTGTCACACAAGAAACATCTCATGATGGGTAAAAGCAAAGAGCTCTCTCAAGACCTTCGCAACCTTATTGTTGCAAAACATACTGATGGCATTGGTTACAGAAGGATTTCTAAACTTCTGAATGTTCCAGTGAGCACTGAGAATATAGTCTGGTCAGATGAGACCAAAATTGAACTCTTTGGATGCCATAAAACACACCATGTTTGGAGGTCAAATGGCACTGCACATCACCCCAAAAACATCATGGTGTGGGGCTGTTTTTCAGCATACGGCACTGGTAAACTTCATATAATTGAAGGAAGGATGAATGGAAAAATGTACCGAGACATTCTTGATAAAAATCTGCTGCCATCTATCAGGATGATGAAGATGAAATGAGGGTGGACATTTCAGCAAGACAATGATCCCAAACACACAGCCAAGGAAACTCAATTGGTTTCAGAGAAAGAAAATAAAGCTGCTAAAATGGCCCAGCCAATCACCTGACTTGAATCCAATAGAAAATCTATGGAAAGAACTAAAGATCAGAGAGGCCCACGGTTTGTGTGGAAGAATGGGCCAAAATCACACCTGAGCAATGCATGCGACTAGTTTCTCCATACAGGAGGCGTCTTGAAGCTGTCAATACTAACAAAGGCTTTTGTACAAAGTGTTAAATAAATTTCAGTAAGCGTGTTCAATACTTCTTCCCTGTGTCATTCCATTTGATTACACAATAACTTATTTGTTTGGATTTCTTTGTATGTATGGTTTACTTGGGTTGTTACCGACATCTGGTGAAGATTTCATGTCAATAGCACCTTTAGAGATATATATATGATCCATACATACAAAGAAATCCAAACAAATAAGTTCAGAAATTAGGTGATGTGTAATCAAATGGAATGACACAGGGAAGAAGTATTGAACACGCTTACTGAAATTTATTTAACACTTTGTACAAAAGCCTTTGTTAGTATTGACAGCTTCAAGACGCCTCCTGTATGGAGAAACTAGTCGCATGCATTGCTTCCTGTAAGTCGCTTTGGATAAAAGCGTCTGCTAAATGACTGTAATGTAATGTAATGTAATATTTACTGAGAAAAAGGGTGACGTGTTCAATACTTATTTTACCCGCTGTATATGTTTTGTCCTCCCTCAGAAGTTGTAGTCAACATTCTGTTTAAACCTGGTATTTGCGCACAGTGTCAGATAAAGATCAGTTTTAAATTAAAGGGTTGAAGGGTTGAATTACATTACAGTTGTGGCGTACGATTGTTTCCAACTCATGTTATCCAAAGTTTTCACTTTATTTATGATAAAAGGAAGTTGATTTAATACAAACAGACTAACTAATTTAATACGTTGGATGACTTTATTCAAATGCAGGATGTGTTCATGAATGAGTCATTCATTTTAGCTAACTTACTCAACCAACAACATGTTGATGAGGTGCCTGGTAAAAGAGCGCGCATGAGGCAAATGACTGAATGCTCACCTTGGATTCCTAAGCCCCAAAGAAACAGATCATCAACCCTTTACTGTCAGATACTCACACGCTGAGAGGAAGTGAAAAGCCCTCCCATCTGGTCCTCTTCCTCGCTTCCGGTGATCTCCATCAGCCTCTCAAGTATCATCTTCACCGACAGGGCCGCCGCCGGGACGCCCAGCTGCAAGGCCTGCCGCCTCAGCTCACACACTGTGCACGGAGAACACACTCTGTAGTTCAAAGCATTTGACTCTGTGGCACACTGTGCTGTGAGCTGTGACCATTTCTGTAAATCTCCTCTGTGGTGTATAGAAGCAAGCAAACAAAACTAACAGTTGTCCTGTAGATAAAGAATGAACAAAGATGGCCGTCATGAAAAGGGGAATTTGTCTGTGTCGTGCCGTCCAGCAGCTGACTCAGATATGAGATGTTGGAGAACTGATGTACGACACTGAGGCTAATAGTTAAGCCTTGTATCAAACACTCACCTAGCAGGGAACCTGCAGTGGCAGATGTGACGCCTTCAGACACCGCATGTTTCTGCTCACCATTCTGAGTGCCGAAAATGTTGTAAGGATCTGGATTCTACAATAAAAAAATAATAAAACCACAATAATAATACTTTAATTAATTAAATATTAGTGAAAGGTCAACAACTACTGGATTTGAGCATATTACTTCATCATCCTTCAAACTGGTTCCGAGCACAAGTAGCACAGGCCTACTCCAGAGGAATTTTGAGGTTGAAGCAGCTTTCCTAAGTCTTTAAAGGTAACTTTACGGTGAATTAAACATGTATAATTCACCCAGAAGATTTCATTCCAAACAAAATGTCTCTGGCGGTTTGGTGCTATAGAGACACTTTCCTTTTTACCACCATGCAATGCAAAATATTTTCCACCAAAGCTTCACAAGTGGCACACAGAGCAAATACAAGATAATGGTGAGAAGAAGCTGCAACTTTAAAACAGTCTAATACAACAATGCAATTTAATTAATCTACAACAGTGAATCTATTCCATCATCTGACAGTCATGACGTCATCGGCCCAGAGGGTTCTGCCTTCGTCCTGACGTCAACTCACTCACCCCGACCTCCTTTAACAGACTGCAGATGTTCTGCTGCTGCTCCAGCAGCTGGATCGCTGCCTCCTGCAGCCTCTGAGCATCTTCCTGCTTTGGCCTCTTCACCACTCGGCCAGCTGGGAAAACCCACATAAATGCTTCAGACTTCAGACAAATGTTTATATGGACACTGTTTCAGTATTGTATAACACAGTTTGTCAAACTGTGTGGGATTAGGTTACTTTGTTGTACTGAAGTTGGGGCACAAACTAAGTTGAATTGATCAAATAGACGACAAATATGTATTTACATATACTACACTTCTACCTTCAATGGGTTATCTTAGTTGAAAACAAATGTGAATAGGAATGGTTCTCCATTAAGGGTCACGGCAAACTCCACATCAAAAGCTGCCAATTTAACGTTTCCACGCCTATGGCCGAAGGTGGTTAAATCAACGTCAGGAATAATGGAATAGGATAAACGTTAGTCTGAATACATTTTGAATGTGTATTCTAATTTCAAACTGTATTCGCGACACGTAGTTTGGTGCTGCATAAATGATTACGCTAACTTTAGCATGCTGCTGTCAACTCACCGAGGAGGTCCGACAGAGTCCTCTTATGAGAGACCGTTTCACACGATGCAGTCAGTGACATTTTACGGCTGAATATTTATTAACACTTCGAAAGTGGGCGTTCGCGCCACTTTGTCTTTTATTAGCAATATTTTTAAACGGCGCTAAATGAGTGCATTCATTCCCCAGTTATCTTTTTCCCAGGCTGCCGCGGCACTGTTATGGTTCACTTTCTCCTCCATGTTGCCCCTCGCGCTCTTCTCTCCCATTGGATCGTTTGAGAACCAATCAGGATAGACCATTCTATGTGTGGGACAAACAGAAAGTAGTCCGGAGTTTTAAGGTCCTCTTTTTGATGTAGATATTTGTTTTAAGAGTTCAAGTTAATCCAGTCCATTTCTTACTCCAGATAAATGTATTACAATTTTACAAAAAGTGCGTGCATATATATACAAATGTAAAAACTGAACTTAACTCTTAACTTCTAAAAAGTTGTCTTTACTCTCTCTTGTAGTCAATAGTAAATCATTTTATTTTTGCATACCCAAACAGTTTCCTATGTTTAATTAGTTGTTTTTTATGCAAGAAAACGACAAGTAGGCTTGTCCTCTGTAGCTCTGGTGTTTGAAGTGAGTTCCATGTGAACTTACTGAGCAACATTTTGTGTTTTCTAACTCAACCTGAACTTATGTTTTGTGGCCTACCCCTCCTCCTGTCCCCTCTTATAGAACACAGCCAAAGAGAATAGGAGCCTCAGTTTACTGCTCCCTTCTATATCATAGCAACATCTCTGCTTTGTGGATCACGTTTCATCACCCTCTTTTGTTTGTTTGTTCTGTTTGTTCCAGTTTTATTTATTCTTCAGTGTAACTGTCAACAGGGCGTTGCTGTAAAAGAGCATGTGTATGCTCAGCTGATCTGTATTTAAAAAGGTTGAATCAACAAAACTGGAGGGGAATTTTGAAGTCGTTATGATGTTGTTTTCCCATGATTTGAGATTGCATCGCATTATTTTAATGTCACAGACAAAGCATTCTGCTGCAGCCTCTAAAAAGGGTTAAACACACAGCCAATGTAGCTGTCACGTGGGTTTCTAGAAACACAGGATCGACACAGGAAGTAGAAGAAGTGTATGAAACAGGACAGAAAGTTTTTTCTCAATAGATCATAATTGTGTTCCAGTTGCACATTATATACAATACTCAGAGGTGGAAAAAGTATTCAGATGCTTTACTTGAGCAAAGTACCAACACTGCGATGTAAAATCAATGTACATTTACCACATTGCAATTAAAAGTCCCAGTTTCAAAATTCAGCTTAAGTAAAATAAAAGTACTGTACTTTTCACATTTAGTAAAATACTGATTTCCACACAGGGTTGGCCCTGTCAGTGTTACTTTACTATATATTACAATACTGGATTATTATCATTACTGGTGATGAATTATTGCTTAATCAGTATTTTTATATAACTGATCAAGACAGAGATTTTTCTAATTATATTTTTAATTGTTGTGTTGTTTAATGTATAACAGATACAGTTTGTATGTGAAATATTATTCGAACTATATACTTTTCCAAGGGTGTATTTCTTTGTCTTTCTCTGTCTTCATTTTTTCCCCCAGCTGTAACTACTCCATTTCCATTGTTGCATTGTGGGACAACAGCGTCCATGAATCCCACAAAGCAAATCTGAGTGTGCATCAAGGCATTTAAAAAGTATGCTGGTACTTTATTTTTTTCTTGTTTTGCCCTTCAAATGCATCAAAGAGGCAGTCCAATGTTTTTTACAGATGAATATTCATAAAAAAAAAAATCTAATAAGATTTGATGAAATGCTTAAAATATATATATTAAATATATATTTAAAAAATAAATAACTAATTTAAGACTAGAATAAACACATGAACACAAAACAAAATGTAAAAAAAAAGCAGCAGGAAAAATAAAATAAAAAATCTTCTTTTTCTTGTGTAGGTTTGGTTTTAAAGCACAATTACATCAGAATTTTTCTTAGTTTAATCTTCCCTCTAACCATTTTCCCATTAATTTTAGTCACTTGGCCTTCTTCCCACCTCCTCTCTCATGTCCTTTTTTCAATGTGAATGCCCTACGGACTAATGCATAGTATAAGCGCTTTGCACAGCAATCAGGACACGGTGCATGTCAGGACAGGTGTGACTGTGACGCAAGCTTCCTCCTGTTCATAATAGAGATCTAAAGGGACGTCTTACTCTCCTGTGGGAAGCTGCAGTGCTTTCTATAAATCCCAACAAACAGGACTGTGACTCAGTTCATGTGATGCATAGTGAGTGCCACACCACTGGGTGACCATGACTGTGCGGTGGCAGGCTCCATCTTGCCCTCGGTGTGTTGGAGTGGAGATCGTTCCTTACAGAGTGCCTTGTGTGTTTTCTGGACTTCCCAGCTTCATTGCGGCAGGCAGCAGGAAAACAGTCTCGTGGGAGCGGCTGAAAGGAACTCATGAAAACTTAATGCAATGTGTCCTCATGAATTTTTAACAGCCCTCTCTTCCCATTGCTATTGTGCTGCTAATGTGCATGGTGGTAATACAAACAGGAGATGCTGATGTACGGGGCTGAGTGCAAACTTACCAGCAAGGCAGAGAGTCATCACCTGTCAGCCCCGTGAGGAACAACACACAGTGACACCTCAGAACACGCACACACCCACACCCACACACACACAAACAGTCAGTTACAGTGGCAGCTCTTGTCTGGATCAAGTGAGCCACTGACACGTGAGGGCAAACTTTTTGATTGAAGGCGTGACTGAATCTGGACCTCAGCAGGTTTCATGCTTGTTTGATAAAGTTTGAGAAGAAAGCAGAGGGAATGCATGGTGTCAACATGCATTGGCAGATTTGTAGTTGTTATGCGTCTCTTTGTAGTCTTTTTTCCTGTCTCTGTTGTTTTGTGACTCTTTGCAGTTGTTTTGTGTCTCTTCGTAGTTGTTATGCATCTCTCAGTGGTTTTCTGTCTCTTTGTAGTCATGTTGTGTCCCTTTTTAGTTGTTTTGTCTATTTGTGGTTATTTTATGTCAATTATTTTGTCTCTTTGTAGTCATTTTGAGTCTCCATGTATTTGTTAATTTCCCTTTGAAGTTGTTTTTTGTCTCTATGTAGTTGTTTATAGTTGTTTATTGTCTTTTTGTGGTCCTTTTGTGTCTCATTTTATGCCTCTTTGTAGTTGTTAAATGTCTCTTTGTAGTCATTTTTGTGTTTCAATGCATTTATTTTGTGTGTCTTTGTAGTTGTTTTGCCACTTTTCATTGTTGTTGTGAGTCTCTTTGGGTCTCCTTGCAGCAGTTATGCATCCCTTTGTGTTTGTTTTGGTCTGTTTGAGTGACATTTTCTAGGTGAAGGCCAGGGGGGCCTCGACACTTTGGGCACCTGGGCCTTTTCTCGATATGCCCATTCTGTAATCCAAGAGTGTCAATGTGAGATTGCATAAAACTTAACTTGATTACAATAGCAGGTTAGCTCACACAAATACCACATTTCATGCATGTCATCCAAAAAAGAGAGCACGGAACAAACAAATTACATCCCCTGAACTCAGAATTCCCAGTCACTCCTGATGCAATCACTGATTTACACACTATGTATTAATAAGCTTCTGACGTTGCACTGTGGGACTGCCATAAATTACACACCTTTAAATTACAAAACTGGATAAAGCCATTAAAGAATAATTCAGTGTGTTCAGTACTTATATAGAACTTATTTTGTGACTCAAAGTGAGCAATAAAGTAAAAACAAAGAAATGATGTGGAAATAAGTTAAAATTCAGGTTGTACTGCAAACAAGGTATACAATGTTTTTTTAAAAATATGTCTTGATACAGTTCCAACTTGTACTCTATTTAAGCTCTAAAATAATTTGTAAGGAAGCAGATTTTGTCCCTGTTACGTGTGTAAAATCTATTCAGTCCCCACTGATAGCATCAATGTATTTAGTTTCGGTTACACCCATGTAGGTCAGGGCCTCTAGTGGCAAAGAAATCAATAGTTATACTACAAAAAGGGTTCGTGTTTATCGTATGAGGAAGAGCAAAACGATCGTGACTCAGAGAGATCATGTCATCAGGCCCTCGGGACAAACAGAGAACCGGACGGCCCCCCCTCTCTGGGAGCCAGGCGGCCAAAGGAGTTGAAAATGCACCACCATCACCAATTGAGACTGCAGACCGACCACACTCATGCCCGCGCTGAAGGCTTTACAGCTGTGTTACATTCCTGAGAGCTCAGTCAGATCTGCTGGGCCAAACACAGCAGGTCTGAACACTCTTGTATTCTCCACTACAAAAAAAACCCCTTCAGAAAGTTAGTGAAAGCACATAAAAAGAAAAGCCTGCTGCTCTTGACGCGTAAACAGGAAGTGCGGTCTCTACATAAAAACCCCTTCCACTTCGTTCACGGAAGCTGTTTCTTAAGATAGAAAATAGGAAGGTTGGTGTGCTGTTTTTAAAACAATGAGCACATATTCTGAATGTTGAACCTGCTGTCAATAGTTTACCTCAACAAACGTAGACTGATTAAAACTGGACCTTGTTCTCTGGTACAATAGATCGACAATGTGTTCACTGGGTTATGTAAATAAGTTTTACCGTTAAGCTTTTCCACTTTGAGAAGCACAAACTCAATTCCATTCACCATTGAATAAACACTCTGATGAGCAAAAGTCTTGCATTCAAAATAGTAATAATAAGCAGCATTTAAAAAGGTTGTAGTTGATCAAGGTGGAGATGGTTGAAGATATTTTATATACCATTATAATAGTAACACTGCACATCAATGCCATCTACTTTCAGTAAAGCTTTTAGAAATGTTAATCTGCCATAGTGTGTGCAGTAGATTCCTCTTAAATATAGTGGAGTAAAAGTAGCCTATAAAGTAGCATTACATTACATGTCTCAAGTAATGAACAAGCACCTTAGAGACCTACTACAGCACAGTTATTTACAAAATCCAAAACTAAGCAGAAATAAAAAATATAATGTATGTGTACTGGCCCTTTAAAAAGTCGTCCGGTCAGTGTAGCCATGTTTGATTTGTTGATTACACTACCTTTTGTCCGACTCATTCGCAATACGACACCTGTAGCCTGTATGGAAAACAAGTGCAACAACATTTGATTCCACTTAAACGTGAACGTTTATGTTTCATTCCTGTTTCAGTAGATAGTTTCTCGTGGGCGTGATGCTGTTCAAAATCCCCCAAACATCCAAAACTCTGAATTTTAACAGATGCCGCGAGACTGCTCGTTAAATATGCAAAACGACCAAAAGACGTCCCGCCATCTGTGTGCTAAAGTGAAACCAAACCGTCACACGTTGGTATTCACACTCTTTAAACAAAAAATAGCCTGTAAGCTATCTCAAAACTGACATGTTAAACGCGTTTCTTAGCACACACGCACACTCCTAACAAACCAGAGCTTGCTTTAACAATGTTTTTATTAACTTAATTTCTCCTTGCTTATATTCAAGTACATGGATTCGCAGATCCAGGAGACACAATCAGTAGCAAATACTTTCATAACATCATCATGTTCCTGTTTGATTACTCCCAAATGATTCCACTTAACCCCAAATCCCCCCCACCAGGCTAAGACACATGGACCTCTTGTAAACATGATGCAAATTGATCTTTGCTTTTTGATTACAAAAAGTAATCTGGTACAAAAATATCTTTTCTTTTATAGGTATGTCTCTTCTTAGGAATATTTACACTGAGTACCTCACAGTATAATCTGATTTTAAAAAGTACATACTGTAAAATAAACACAAAAAGGGGGGTCTCAAGAGGGGTAAAAGGCCTTTGGTTTTCATGAAAAATACGAAAACAACGACAAAACACCAAAACAAATCCATTTGCGTCTGGTTCACAAGACTGGTGGTGACCAAACTGGTGGTTGTCTTGTGTCTCGAAGCCAAGACTGTTGGGACACCACATATTTCCACAGGTTGGAAAGAGTCTGAACACAAAACAAAACGACAGCGGCTACAATCAGGCGTCGCTCCTTGGGACAGCGGACCCGCAAAACCTCCGCTTGGCGTAGTAGCCCAAGACTATGAGCAGCATCTCCGAGGTGCTGCTGAGGGCCACAATGAAGGGCGCCTGGGACGCGAAGTCAGCCTCCGCCCGGCGGAAGGACAGCTGCATGACGGCAAGAGCGAGCAGGCTGTTCTGGACTCCCACCTCGATGCTCACCGTCTTCCTCAGCGGCGGGGCCAGGCCCGCAAGCTTGGCCAGGATGGCGCCGACCACCAGCCCCAGCAAAGGCACCGTCACCCCGACCGCCACGATCTGGGGCTTGACATTGGCTAGGATGGACGCGCCCATCTGGTAGGCCATGAAGATACCACCGACAATGAGCGCGAAGCTGAAGGGCCTTATGAGCGCCAGCAGTACGCGTGTGAGGGCGGGCAGGCGCAGCTTGACCAGCATGCCCAGCGAGATGGGGATGGCGATGAACAGGAGGGTTCCGAGGATCTTCACAAACGGCACGTGCAGGGCGGCGTGCACGCCAAGGAGCCTGCCGTACAGGGCCGACGACAGGGGCATGGCCGCCGCCGCCACCACCGTGGAGACCAGGGTCATGGAGATGGCTAGGGTGACGTCTCCTCCCAGCAGCAGGCTGTACAGGTAGCCGCCCCCGCCACCCGGGGCCGAGCAGGTGATGACCAGGCCCAGGGAGAGTGCCTTGGGCAGCGAGGCCAGCCGGGAAACGGAGTAGGCATACAAGGGCATCACCAGGAACTGACCCAGAACCCCTAGGAGCAGCGGCACAGGGCTCCTCAGGAGGCCTCGAAGCACCTCCACCTCCACCTTGCACCCGAAGGCACACTTGTTGACGAAGATCAGGGGCAGCAGGGCAAACAGCACGGGGTTCTCAGAGAAGTGGGACAGGCCACCGGACTGGACGAGCCCGGTGGCGGGGTCATCGCTGCCAGGCGCCACCCTGATGGAGTAATCAGTTCTCTCTTCGATCAGAACCGGCACCGAATCCTGGTCCAGGTCCAGCAGCTGGATCTGCAGCTGAGCCCGACCCGGAAACCCGGAGCGAATGCTGATAACGTAGCTCTTGGCGGTCGCCGCGTGGCCGCTGTCCGTCACGTTGAGTATGGAGAGGACCTCCGGGTCCAGGGAGCGGACCGTCACCGTCTGCTTCCAGCTCCGGCGGCCCTTCCTGCTCGCTGCGGCGCTCCGGTACTGGCTGGAGATTACAATCACGCCGTTGGTGTTTTCGGGAAACTCGAATTCCTGCGATGACCCGTCCCCGATAGTGATGTACCTGCTGCCGCCGTCGGCCGTCAGGTTCGTGTCACTGCTGTTGTCGACGGTGAGGTTCCCAGTGGCCCACGCCCGGTCCGCTCCGCCGGTAATAATGAAGAGACAACAGAATGTAAATAGCGTCCTCATCTTATTGACGGACAGGAGGCGGATGGGGCGCCACAGAAGACACGCTTCTACCCCTCGCGAGCGGCCTCCCCAGACGGGTTACACCGCCGCCCTGTTACACCAGGACGTTAAACTTCTCATTCTAGTCTCCGGTACAAAACAACAGCGTCGGCAGCCGGCTCCACATCTCGTCTGGTTCCCATTTTCTTGCTGCCTTTATACCGGAACCTAAACATCACCCCGCCCTGTCCTGTCCAAGCCCTCCAGCTCTACAGCGGCAGCCCGCCCTCCGGCACACAGGAACACACGCTCACGCAGCTCTCTCGCGGCTTCTCCTTTTAGTCTACTCGATGCGAAGACGTCCGTCTCGGTGAACCGAAGCCTCGCCTAGTCCTCCGTGTTTATTGTCTCCCCGGTTGGTGACAACGGAGAGCATCGTAGCTCGGCTGCTGTTTGCTCGCTGCTCAGGTTTAGTTCAAGCCAGCCTGTGTTAGATGCTGACTTCCTGTCTCGGAATTCCAAAATAAATCACTTCATCTTCCAGCTACATTGGCATCACAGATGTCTGGTCATTTAATTAAATGCACATTTAACTGGGAATTTTCACCACCAGGGTCCTGGATTCCTTACTAATTTTGGTTTGTGTGTCTACAATCTACTTTGAGCTTGTTTTTATATTGAGATCACATTCTCTAAAATAAAGAGCTGTGTTTATTCAACAAATATTAACTAAACTTTAGCAGGAGTTGGTAGCCCACTGGTTGCATTTGACTATTTTGGCGAAAAGGCACATACAGGGGTTACAGAGGGTGGTAAGAGAGGAGTCGCCATTTAAGAGGAGGTTTCTTATATCATTCTTATAATTTTAGCACTTTGTATTTATTTTTACTGAGAGCTCAGCTAAATTAAATATTTTTTGTTGTGCATGGACCTCCAGGCTACCCAACAGCTCCAGTCTTGTGTATAAACTGGTTTGTGCTAGTGTATCATTAACTAGCACTATAAGGGCATTCAAATGGATACTGCTTTATCAATTACATTCAACACAACTTGATTTATGACTGGAATTGTTTCCAGACACTCAAGCGTATGTTATTCATACAGGTTTTTTTAATATGTTTTCGACCTCACACACTGGGGTCATAATCAATGTTTTTTCTGCCTAATATTGTTTCTCCAAATTGTTATAGACCCATTTACTTGCTAAAAGACAAATTCGTTTTATTTGTTTGGAGAAAAACCCCACCACTTCCTGTCTCTCTCCGGGTAACCCTGACTACCTTGACGTAAGCGTTCTTTAATCCAATCGGAGAGGCCCGAAAGCGTCAACTCTCCCCGTCCCTCAGCCAATAAACAGGGGCGGTCACATGGGAGAGGGAACACCGTGATTTGTAGGGGGGTGAGGGGTAAACCAGGGATTACCCAACATACACAGACACACGCACTTAATTTTGTTCTGACCAAAGTGCAATGGCAGAATTCTTTGAGATGGAAAACATAATGATAAAGTGAAAGTTAAGCAGATGATAAAGCTTTTTAAGAATGATGAACCACACAAGGGTGTTTAGTATTGATAATTCGATACTCAGCAGCTACTCATTTGGTTTCCATTCCTTTTTAAATAATCTTCATAATAAATTAGATATATATTGTTCGGCTAAATTAGTATCTAAAATATTTTTGAAGAAGATTACCAACCCAGCCTTTTAAGAAATGATCAGTATCGGACACCTGAGGCTTGCCCCTCTCTATTGCCCTCTTAATCCAGACTTTCCCTGTTACTTTCTATCCCCTGACCTTTGATCCCTGTAGCACAATTTGTGACACCAATCTGTTGTGCTCACGGAAGACAATCAACACTGTCACACTCACCGAGTAGTTTCCAGTTTCAAAGTACTCTATTGCTTACTTGTCATACACAAACAGCAGACACAACCGGGGAAACCTGACACTGCCGCCCATCTCATGGACGTGGCATTGAAGGGGGAACTCCATTCAGTCAGCATAACCCTGCAGAGGATCCCTTTTTATAGCAGCTGGCTCCTGCTGGGAGTCACTCACATATTTAAAAGACATCTTAAATTCATAACCTCCGCTTTTTCTTCCCAGGAGGGGGTCAGCAAGGTCACCGGGTGGGTTTTTACCTAGGATATTAACTGTCACCGCGTTAATGTCAGTCCTGGAGACGGCCTGGTTCACCGTCTATTGTGCCATCATGAGTTGTGTGCCCTCCTTCTGTCACTGCAGCTGAGTCGAGGCTTCCAGAAAGAAAGACGAGGCGGGGGAGTCCACAGTGGAAACACTCAGCGCACGCCAAGGAAACCTGCTGGGACGACCGCGCCGGCCCCTTTTCTTTGACATTTCACGGAGCGACAGCCAGTTGTTAGGGGGCCTGCCAGGCATGCACATTATGTGCTGCTCCCCTCCCAGGGCTGTCTAATTATTTAACCACAGAATAAAAATTTACCTCATGACTTATTTTGTGAACAAAGAGAGAGGGACAGAGAAAGTGAAGAGAAATGCCCCCCAAAAAAACTCAGTTACATTCCACCCCCGCACATCTTGACACATTCCCCCGGTAATGGCCTTGCTGAGAAATTACAGGAATATTTGCTGTTCCCTGTTTACCCAGAGAACACAGCGGCCAGTATTTGCCTTTGAGTGCAGATACATATTGCATCTGTGTGAATATTCATGAGCCAAACTCGGGGAAGCGGTTATGATCGGCCTTGTGTCTTGTTGCAAATGATGTTAAGAGCAGCCGTGCTGACTAATCCCAAAAAGCCCTGTCCTGAAATACCAATTTAGCGCCGGTCCACGCAAGGTTATCCAAGCAGGCTAGATGGCCTGGCAATGTCACAAACAGGACCAAAGCCAGGATTTTATAAATACCCAGTACAGGAGGACACAGTCTCCAGGTGAAATCTGCCTGCCTGAAGGGGTGTCATACTAAACAAAACTCATTTTGCTTCACATTCAGTCTAAACACACTTTAAAACATTTTTGATGTTTAATTTCTCTCTCTAATTTATACTGTTCAATAGACTTTGTGTAAGTGTTGCTAATGGATGGATTACTGAACAGGCACAGGCCTAGGGGCCAAAGTGTCAGGGGCCTCCCCTGGCCTTCACTTACAAAATGTCACTCAAAGTATATATATAAAGTAATATAAAACAACTATATAGTAAATATAAAACAACTACAAAGAGCCATAAAACCACAGATGAGACTCAAAATGACCATACAGAGACAAAAAACAACTACAAAGACACACAAAATGACCACTCAGAGACACAAATCAGCTACAAAGAGACACAAAAAAGTACATAGGAGCTTCCGGCGCATGTACATACTATGTATAGCTCCCATGAATTGCGCTACATTTTTGTCTTTATTTGTTGTTTTTTCTTGTTTATCACTAATACCATAGGACAGAATACATTCATCAACATTTGAAAAGGAAGCAAGGGGATTGAGTGCAGTGGACTTTGAGAAGATCACTGCCCACGACCGACCAAACAGCCAGACCTGCTGGACCAAACACCACCAAAATGGATGAAAGCAGCGAGTCGATGACTGTTAAGCCAACATCCTCACAGAGACCTTCATCACGGATCAGGCTGCTCTTGACAGGCGGACAGCAGGACAGAAAGCAGAACTCCGGAGTGATGAGAGGAGGTGGAATATGTGTTTACATCATGATGCTTGGTGCTCAAACAAAGTCAAAGATGATGGACAATGTTGAATTTTGAATGTGAAGATGTCGGTCATATTGTTGCTGCTGTTTACATTCCTTATGACGCTAATTCAAGAAATGCACTACAGGAATGTTCTACTGTTTCTGTTATTTTTGTTTGTCTGCTACGTGCTCCACCAGGTCTGTCTGCTGTTAGCTGCTGAGCTGGAGGTGTATGGTGTATTTATCGGAGCTTCCTCACTCAGAACAGCTGTCTGCTGCTGGACACAAGTGTAGATGAAAACCAGTTTATGAGGCAGAAAGCCCAGCAAATGAGCAAGAAAATCCAGACAAAAAGAAAAAACCCACATTAACATGCATTTATGCTAACCTGCTAACAATGACAATGCTAATATGTTGATGTTAAACAGATGTTTATACCACCATTAGCTACCATTAGCATTTGCTAATTAGCACCCAACACAAAGTACAGCTTAGGCTGACAGGAATGTCTTCAGTTTTGCAGGTATTTGGTCATAAATAATTAAGTTTTGGACTCATTGGAATATTGACCGGAGGTGATCAGTTCATTCCGACAGGGCCTGAATGCCTGTAGCCCTTTCCTTCCAGACCATCCAACTGGAGGAGTAATGTTAAAAACAAAAAGGCATTCCTAGAGGAAGTTGGATTTCATGAGCTTTGTCCTTTGTCTTCATGCTTTCCTCGCCACCTACTGTTTGCTTGAAATCTGACCTGACACACACACGGCTACACACACACACGGCTGACTGCGCTCAACACTCGCACCACAGAAGTCAAATGAAAGACTGCGTCAGAGGGCGAGATTTTTATTTTTCACAAGATAAATATAGAAAAACAAAAAAAAAGTGCTGCAAAGTCTGCTGCACTTTTCAAAGAAACCCTCCCTGTATTATAATTGACACAAAAAAAACATTACTGGAGGGTGACGCTGCTCTGTCGTAGGCTGAGGTCTTGGGCTCCATGCCCCCATCACTGACGTCGACATTCAACCAGTGAAATCATTTAAATAGGAATATCTCAATACAGAGCTATGATCTCAAAGAAACAAGATGGTGGTTAACAAGGCAAAGTAGGAGAAGCAATCGATTTTTGTCAAAAAGAAAAGAAAAAATATATATATATCCAGCATGTACATCCCTGCTTTCAATTAAAAAGTGTTTGGGACTGATATAGGTGGGGATGATTACTTGTTTTAGACAGAGAGGCTTCCAGTCAGTGTTGAAGTGAAGTTGGTCGAGACCAAAGCGTTTCTCTTTCTAAACTACTGTCCTTCAGGCACTGGCGGGGGGGGGGGGCGACAGCACCTATGCAAGCACCTGCATCCCAAATAAGGCGTTCAAAGCAAAAGAAAGGTCTAAAACCACTTATGAGAACAACAAATAAGAATTAAAAAAAAGTAGAACACACAAATCGTTCATTTTGACGCTGAGAAAAATGAGGATTGTTCTTTGTTAGTGTTACCAACACGTCGCTGTCCATTTTTTACTTTTACAACAACAAAGTGCAAAACCTGATATTTCGTTCCCGTTAAATTTACGAGTCTCCCTTCTCCCCAACAGAATTGCCAATTTGAATTGACAGACAGAACCTGAAAAACTAAAAAACAACACGTAGATACATCTTTCCCCCGTATGATCGCTATAACCGCTTAATAAAACATCTTTGTTTTTATCATCGTAAACTATACAGTTTTGTAAAATGTTTTTCTTTGTACAAAGCATAAATGGTGTGATTTGAGAAGTGGTGAGAGTAGCCAAAGGAGGAGGAGGAGAAAGAGGGAGAAAAAAGGGAAGTGAAAGGTAAAATGAGATCCATTGGGAATTGCAGGGTGAGATAGAAACAGGAATAGATCCCTTCTCAGGTGGTATTTCTAGGCCGATGTGTGTGTGTGTGCGAGTGTATTTATAGAGCTGGGGGTGGATGGTAATCGATAGGCTTATTAAGTCCTCCTGGTAGGAACAGTTTGATAGAAATGCACACACTCAGCTCCCGTCGCCGTCTTTGAACTCGTCTGCTTCCACGTGGCTGTGAGCCTCGCTGTCGCCTCGTTCCTGGAGAAGCCCTCAGTTCCGCAGAGCGGCCAACCTGGAAACATGGGAGAGAAAAAACGTGGGAAAGTTCAATTGTTTGGAGCTTTTGTGAAATGAGATACAAGCTTTGGAAAAAAAAAAAAAAAAGATCTCCCCAACTGTCAGTATTATGAACTACGGCCAAATATGTGGGCCGTGAACGCAGCACCTCTGCTACAAGGACGGCTCACACTGTTCATCTCGATTTTGGAGGGATGACAAAAAAACACTCTCTCTAGATGTCATCAGAATTAAAGTCTATCTCAACACTAAATTACATCATATTTACTTAGATCTGAATGGAAGCTCTTGTGGGTTGCCAATCAGGAAGTTAGCATCGTGCTGGTTTGCTAGACACAAAGCTAACGGGCATTATTTTAATGGGTTATGGATTATTGCAGAAAATAAACTCTGTCACAAACAAATGTTTATGGTTCTTTTGTATTTTGAAAGATAATCTTAACAATGAACCCCACTTTAGGATTTTTGAAGCTTCAATAGGATCTTCAGAAGTAAAAAGCTAACGTTGGTCTATAAAGGAACTACACCGCGGTCACATGACTTCACGTCAGCATCACTAAGATGACGTTTAGTTGTCTCGTTTTGGACCCTTTTTTAAAGAAACGTAAAAGCATGACTTATTTTTTTACCAAAGAACAAAATGTTAAAATCTCTTCAGCTTGTTTTAACCACAGAGCTTATTTCAAGGCATTTAACTAAAACACAAAAAAAGAAAAAAGCAGGCAACAACCACTTCAAAACACCCCGAGCTATCCCTTTAGAGCTTTAAGCTGTCCGCCCGCTGCAACATGAAGCCAGAACAGCTGACAGAAGCCTGTCAATAATGAAATAACAACAACACATCCATGTTCTAACGCCGCCTTAATGAGCAGCTGACAGGTTGGCATGTGAAAGCTGGTCGCTGTGTTGAGTCCTAATTATGCTTTCTAGAAATAACTTACAATAATACGGAAAGACGGTAACGACAGCAGACAACAAAAACCTTCACTGACATCAACATCAGTGGAATTATTTTGGAGCAGCTTAAAATTATTTTATCAGTCAATCTGTTGACTATTTTTGATTCATCACTTGGTAAAGAAAGTAACAGGAAATAGTGAGAAAATGTGCATCACAATTTCCCAGGGGCCACAGGGACACCTTCCTGAACCAAAACATGGTGTGGAGGTGGCAATGGGAGAGTCCTGTAACAAAAAGGCGCACAACTTCTAAACGGATTCCCATACCACGACCAAACACATGAACCGCTTAATGGTAGACTCTTCTTAGAGGCTTTATTGCACTCAGCAGAGACTTCCTCTTTCAGGCTTGTTCAAAAACAGTGTTCGGTTAATCTCACCGAACAACCGCTCAAAGTTTTTTTTTAGTTAATACAGGTTAACAAATATGTAACTCTTAGATAACACCATAAACCTTCCCCAGTTTATTACATAGATGAAGGGATTCTTTTTGTTTATTACAAATTTCAATAAGTTTCAATATGCAAATTAAATAATAATTTAAAAATATATGTGCTAATTTTCACACATTTCCAGAACAGAAATCTGAACATTGGAATAAAGCCAGGTTCAAAATTCTCGTTTCATTTTGACGACATATTAGAGTCAAAGGTTTTTAAAGAGTTTTTGGATATCTCTTTTTTATCACTCCATAAATCCGAAAAATACAGTAAACAACCCATACAAAATCTATTTTCTCCGAATTTGTTTTACTAAAATGTTGTATAAATGAGGTTATGAATGATATATGAACAAACTCCTGAGTTCAAAGCTTCAGAATACAGATAAATGAAAATGAAATGTAAAGTTTGGTGTATGTAAGTGATACGGTGGAGATTTATGGATCAGAGTCTGAACTAAACTAACACAACTAAGTTTTTTGAAATGTTATGTTTAAATATGCAAATGAGGCATTATCCTAACCCTACCCACTACGAGGAGGCAGCACAAGAAACCATTGTATCATCAGAATGTCCTTAATAACATACTGTACTACCGTTTTGACTGTGCATACAAACAGCTATCTACTCTCCTAACCACAGTCCATTTGACTAGTTTGATAACCCATATCAGTATCTTCCTTCTGTCTGGGAGATGTAGGTGGTGTTAGCTTGCTGTGTAATCTCATTTCCTGATCTCGTGCTCTGTTCTTACTGCCAGTTCATGTACTTCTCGTTAGACCGGCGCCAGAGAGTGAAAAAGAGTTCACCAGCTGAAGATTCAGTGTCTTGCTTTAAAGGCACACTATGCAGGACTTTGATGCTTACTGTTACAGAAGCACACGCCGCCCTCACAAGAACACGGCCTGGTGCACCATATGCAGCAGCACACACTGCATGGAAAGTGTCTGTGTGGTGTTATATTTACTATTTGCGTTTTTTCCGACGCAGTGTCTGCCCTATTTGCCGCCTTCACTTGGATGCGTGCTTGTGTATGTTCGTTTTTTACACTCAGTGCCCAAAGGTTGACGCCCAGAAACGTCCCGAACTATGGCTGAACCCACAGTCTGTCTGTAAGACGTAAAAGTTAACGTCGTAACGTCACCCATTGGTTTGTGCCCTGATGTTGTGCCCCCTGATGGCCAGTAGAGAGAATGCAGGTTTAAAGCACTTCAGCATAAACTTAGCTGGTCAGATTTGATGTTTTTTCGATCGTTTAATGTGTTGATTCTTTTCCCAAGTAGTTGTTTGGTCAAAAAATTGGGGAGAAATATCCCAAAACTGAAAGATGACGTCTTCAAATGTCCTGTTTTGTCCACAAATCAAAGTTAGTCAGTGTACTATCAGAGGAGTAAATAAACTAGAAAATATTCACATTTATGAAGTCGCAATCAAAGAACTTTGACTTTTTCTTTTCTTTAAAAATGACTCAAACTTATTAATCGATTATCAGAATTGTTGACGATTAATTTAATAGTTGACAACTAAATGATTAATCGTTGCAACTCTATCCCGAAAAGCAAAAGAAGAAAGAAGAAAACGCTGCCACAGACTTGTAGTGGGTCATAAATGATGATTGAGATATATTACCCTTCTAGAAAACATAGGTTTCTAGGAAAATCCTGGATAGTGTACCTTTAAGGACACATGACCCCCCCACGCAGATGTTGCCTCTAACCCGTTACCCTGCTAGTTATGTGACTCAACATGTTGGCCACTGGTCCTTACCGTCGAGACAGCTGGTCCTCCCTGTCCTGGCTCCGGGAGCTCTCCGCTCCCACTGAGGTGGCTCCGGCGGGCAGCTGGCTGAGCTGGTCCATCACCTCCAGGCCGCTCTCCTCTGCTATCTGGTGGATCAAGTCGTCCACCTGTTCCTGGGGCGTGGTCAGCGTCATCGCCGAGCTCATGGAATCCTCCATCACCTGGTGCAGGGAGGGACAGGGATCGATGGAGTGGGGGTAGGAGAAAAGGAAACTTAAGGGAGTTCAGGACTGGGTTTTTCTAAAAGCATTAAATATATCAAAATACATGTAGAAGAACAAATGCACATCTTCTGCAGTTACTCACTGAGGTGTGGACGTCGAGGTTCTGGACTTGGCTTTCAAACTTGTCCATGACAGCAGAGACCTTCTGGAGATCCATGGAGCCCAGAGCTTTGTCCAGAGCTTTGGTCACCTGGCCCATGTTTTTGGTCACCTGAGGGGAAAAAAAAGAAAACCCTTTATGACACATTTGTGTCATTCTAGAAAGACAGAAAACAACGTGGTAATATGAAAATAGCTTTTTAATCCTGTATGGGTTGAGCTGATGGAACGCAGTGACTTACCGCCTTCATGGTGACGGCGGTCTGGACTTTGGAGGCCACCGCGTCGACTCGAGACGACATGCGCAGCCAATTGAGGCCTTCATTTTTCTTCCGGATGGCGTTCTCTGCGTACACTCTGGCGCATTCCACGTTTTTCTGCTGTAAAGCCTGGCGATGAGACAAAGACTCTGTCAACGCTCAAATAGCTGCATTCGTAATTCACCTTTGGTAAAGCTCATTTAGTTAACGTGTGTTCATATGTTAACGTGTTGAGACTGACTCATCTGACGTTATCTTTAGTGTCAACATTGTACAGAAGTTTTTATACATGGAGTCAACAAAGGCTGCAACCAGGCGGCAACCTCCGATTCTGCCGAGTGAACAAAAGGCGCCATGATACAGAACCGTTTTTCATTTGGTTTTAAAATAATATTAAAAAGGTATATCAAAAAAGAAAATATGACATTGACAAAAGCAGGCGACGCTTTGCATTTGTCAAGCTGTTATCAGCATGTGTTTAGTATTTGTACCAGATAAATATATTCAACAGTTTATCAACCAAAACCAATGATTTTAATAACTCACTGATCAGGCTGTCCAAGTTGTAGCTTTTGCTGCATGATAACAGAGCAGTAATCTTTGATACCACTTTCTTTAATAATGGTTTAAAACGAACCAGCAATGCCTAATGACCTTATAGCTAAAATAGTTACCTTTTAAAACAATTAGCCGTTCATGATAACATATCATAATAACAGTGATGCATTTGTTTCACATAGCCCAGGCACTTCTTGTCAATGATAAAGTTGTACTGCCCCCTGCTGAATGATGAGTAGTACTCCCTGCTGTCATTTGACCAGAAGAATAATCAGAAATAAATAGTTAAGTATTCAAAATAGAGTGTAAAAAGAAAAACATATATTGTATTTGTTTGTATTGTGTATATTATTGTATTGAACCCCCAATCTGTTGGTTGAAATTTTTTTAAATATTTTTTTCCTTTTATCTCAAATAAGTTGCTGAGATATTAAACATAATATTAAAATAAAACATTATTCACTTTATGTTGGTGTATGTAGCTCAACAGAAAACAGGAGCTAAACTTGTATCACAATATCTCGATTTTTGATTTGATCACGATATGATTCCATTGAAAGGCAATAAATTATCGTATTAAATTAACCCCAAACCCTAAATAAATCTGGAAAACAAAGACAGTTACCGGCAACAAACCCAGACATTATCTTCACCCTATACAGACCGACTGCAAAGATCACGTTATAAAACTGATAAAGAGGGAAAGGAAAAGAAAAGGTATGACATGAAACAAAGGGCTTCCCTATACGGCATAAAACATTGTAGGACATTGTGATCACAGCATATGTATGGCATATGCATGTCAACCATTCGGCCTCCACATTAAGCTTGGGCAAGTCCGCTCACCTTCTTGACCTTGGCCTGCTCCTTTTCAGACTCCTTCTCTGCCTTCTTGGACAGTCTCTCGAGCTGCTTGGAGGTGAACTGTGAACCACAGAGGACGACGTACAGGAAATGAGTAAATAATGCACAAGTTGTTATCAAGTTTGATACGTATTTAACAGATACATACCTTTAGCTGGAAGAGTGTGTCTGTGGAGACAGTAAGAGACAGAGTTATGTGGTGCATATAGTGTCGACTGTCACAAAGGATTATTACATTACATTACATTACAGTCATTTAGCAGACGCTTTTATCCAAAGCGACTTACAATCAGTAGTATATTACATGTCATTCACCCATTCTGATGACAGGGCTACCATGCAAGGTGCCACCATCAGACTCTAACTAACATTCATGCAACATCCAGTCCACACCGATGGCAAGCCTTCGGGAGCAACTTGGGGTTAAGTGTCTTGCCCAAGGACACATCGACTGCCGAAGCCAGGTATCGAACCACCGACCCTCTGATTATCTGTCACGTACTTATATGTTAACTCTTAATTACTAAATCATTAGCTTTTCATCCTCTGAGATTGATGACAAAGTGAGAGGGAGTTGTCTGGAGGGTAAGCACATTTTCACTAAACAAGTGAAATCAACTAATCATATCTAAAAAAATAAGATGTATAAAGGCACCCTCTACTTCTGACCAACTGCCTACAATGTTACATAGAGCTTCCTTCCTTCCAGAATTGTTTTACTTAAACAACAATAATAAACAATGATATATGTTTTGCATTTCTTGTTCAATGTGTGAATTGAACTTCTGTCCCCTTGGGGCCACTTATGACTCGTGGGAGCCTCGGGTGCTCTTTATCAATAAATAATGTCGTCAAAAACTTTTATATACACAGCGAAGCAGAAGAAATTGTTGTAATTTAAAATCACAAAGGGTGAAATACAGTCAAACACAAACCAAAACTACAATAAAATACAATCCAGAAAAAAAAAGTTAATAAAGTTTTCAGTTTCTGGAAGGGCTGTTACGGTAACTCCAGAAATGGCAAAACGACAAAAAAACCATTTTAAAAACATTTCCCCATATGATTCAATAAGCTACTGGGTATTTAAGTTTTAAGCCTTCATGATTTTGTATGTGCACACCTAAAGAAGTATCTAGGAGTGTCTACGTTGGTCGAAGCTACACTAATCACATTTGAAAAGGAGTGTGACATTCCTAATGTGACAGTCATTTGCTAGGAAATGATTCAGTGACAGTCAGCGTTAAGACATAATGTTAAATCAAACCCAAGGGCAAATGTAAAGTAGGTCTACTAACTACAGTTAGATATTATAAACGAATGAAAACAGGTCTGACAGCTAACCTAGCTAACCAGCCACCCATGCTAACAAGCTAATGCTAGCTATCTGTCCTTAGAGTGGTGGTGTAGCTAAAAACAGATGCAACGCCTATCAAGATGGACCGTCCAGCAGTTCAAACACGACATACCCTCCATGGCGAGACTAATATGATTCAGGTAATCACAGGGGGGGTGGAAAGTCGGCTCCCCAACAGTCTCGTTTTGGTTTGTTTTGATAAAGCAGTGGATCCAACACCGCACTTCCTGGTCGGTAGAGTAATCACGTGATCTGAATTCCTCGTCTTGCTTCTTCTTCATCTCCTCTATGTTTCTTGGCTGTTGCCAAGCAACATTACCGCCATCACGTCGAGTGGAGGGTGGATTCGGAAATAAATAAACAAATGGCTCACTATGCTTTTCTCGAGTTGTTCTATATTCAACTAAAAACATTCTTCAACAGCTCTTCCCAAATCCGTTTACCTGAATTGATTCTCCAATGAATCAGGTGACCTTTAACCCCTAATATAAAATGATCGATCCTCCGTCTACATCAGGTCGTAGTCCTTCTGTTAATAAAAAAAAGTATAGACTCTCCCTATTAACTTTTAACACGAGCCTCTGTACATTCCAAAAATATCATCAGCAATATTGCTATCTTTAAATATATATTCACAAAAGTATATTGTTTTGATTACATTTGAAAGTTCATGATCTACTATATATACTGGCTGTATTAAGATGATATTTTTGAATATATGTTCCAGTTGTTAACTGTCCTCAACAACCTTCTAGCGCGTGTTTTCTTTTGAAGGTTGTTTCCAGGTGAGGGGCAGCTTGGCTACAAACCGCCCTTGTTATTGAGTGCCGGGCCTGGCCGGGACCCTGACAATAAGCTGTGATATTTGTTGTTGTTGTCATAGCCAGCGTCTCAGGCATGTCTCTGTTTGTTAAGCTGTTTGGAGGAGGAGAAAAGGTGAGAAAGATGCCCGGCCAACAAGAGGAGATGGAGAAACTTCCAGAGAGAGAGGAGTTACTGATGAAGAACAAAGAGCTCCTGAAGGTCAAGATTGACCAGGAGCTTCTGCTCGCCAAGAAAAACAGCATAACTAACAGAAGAGGTGGGGTTTTATTAAAGTACTATGTTAAAATGTGTTGACATATGCCATGTATGATTCTTAAATAAACATTTAAGATACTTTAAGATGAGCCAAGGGAGGTAGCGTTAGCTATTGAGCTAGCACATCAGCCAAACCATTTTAGACTAACAAAAGTTTATTATGTATTCTTCACAGCTGTGATACATATTTATAATAACCATTCAGTTTAAGGACAAGACATTTTCACAGGTCATCGGAGGAAAAGCACAGATGTGAGTAGCTAGCTCTTGATAATATAGTAAAGTTACATTTTCTGAGAAAAAAAAATTGTGAACTTTATTTTAATCTTAGCCTGCTTTTATTTTGTTGTTTGGATGTGATAAACTATTATATTATGTATTTTTGTTGTGTTTTTTCCCAATATTTTTTATTTTGTCAGCATTTACTAACTTTCTGGTAATCAGCATTGTTAGGATGGTTTGACTGTCATTTTCATGTTTTTCGAGGATACATAAATCAACTTTTGTACCATTTGAAATGAACAAATGCGTCAGTTCATGGTTGCAGGTATTGTGCACGATGACTCACTAGAATGGCTTACTGTAATTATTAATGCACTGCTGACCAAACGCTGATTTAAGATAAGATAAGATAAGATAATCCTTTATTAGTCCCGAAGCGGGGAAATTTGCAGGCTTACAGCAGCATAGAGTAAAGTGCACACAAGAGACATAGTAAAAGAAAGACAAGATAAAAATAAAAAATGAAATAAAAAAAACAAGTATTATAAATAAGCAATAAGAAACAGTAGAAAAACAACAATAACTGAAATATTATATTTACAGCTAATTAAAACAAGTTATCGTAGCGTCCAGAGCATGCAAACTGTAATATTTCACCTGAAATACTATGCCATTCGCGTACTATTGGTTTCATACTAAGGTTATAGACATACTATAAGATCTTAAATACTGTTTAGCGTACTATATAGCATGGTAGTGTGGAATTTTGGGCACAACCTTGGTTACATATGTGCTTTTCCTCCTGTGAAAAGGGTCTACAACTAAAAGGCTGGCAATAGGGAATACTGTATCTTAATATATTAGTTATATATGTTATAAATTACACTATAGTGACTGCAATGTCTGTCATTACTTTAGAATATGTTCTCAGTTTGTCAAGAAACCTGCAGACCTCCTGTTATTTCACACTTTTTTGAAAGAAAACTAATTATGTGCAGTAAAAACTATAGCTGCAAATAAGATAACATTGCTCAACAATTCTGCTCTCCTCACAGCGGCTCTGCAGGCGCTGAAAAGAAAGAAGTGGTACGAGAAACACCTCAAGTACGTCGACTGCGCTGTAAAGGCCGTGAGGTCGGCCCACGAGCACATGTAAGGGAAACGACGTCGGCATGGGAGGTTTAATGAAGTGTATGAATGTCTGAGAGAAATGGAGCAGAACAAAAAGTCAGCAGTTTTTAAGGATAATTTGAGGATTTTTCTAATGCTAAGTGAGTGTATGTCGATGTTATCTATCTTACATCAAATATTATAGCATTCTAACTGACACGGGAGCTTTCTGCTGGCTGTTTCAGAGATGTCGTCAACAAAGTCAATAACCTCATCAAGGACATTACAGAGGAGCACGGTCTGACCCAGGACATGTCAGACACCCTCCACACGTCTGTCAGCCTTGGAGTGGAATTTGATGAGGTACGATGACGGTAATTCCTTCGGGGGTTTTCTTAATTTAACTGTGACTTTTTTTATTTCAGGCATGGACGTTGTTTATTTAAAAAGAAAATTCCATTTTGTATTTTTTGTATTCGTACGTGATCTTGATCAATATTTGCTATATTATGATATATGTCAGTATCAAAAAAGTTCTTAAAGTCCCAGTGGAAACCTCAGTTAAAGCGTCTTTAGCTTCTGTCCGGTTACATTTTCCCAAGCGAAACAGAATATTTGAGTGTACAGTTACAAGAGGGATTAAAAAATCCTTCGCATGGACCTTGATGGACAGCTAATAAGTGGGCGGGGTTAGCATGTTGGGCAATACGGAGCTACAGACGACTGTGGCGCCACACACACCTCCCGTGACGCTAAAAGTTACTGATTGTCTGATGGATGGATGCATGTCATAATGTTATTGGTTGAAATTGGGTGGTACTAGCTTGAATAGCTTACAGGAAGAAGAAAAATTGGATTTCGTTATAAAAATACGAAGAAATTGACTTTTAGCACTATTGTTTTCATTACGTTTTTCGGGTTTTCAGTCTGTCCGTTCGGTCCATTCTCGTTAACGCCTGGAGGGAATTTCTTCAAATATGGAAAGGATTTTGGTGGTCAAAGGTCAAAGGTCAAGGTCACCCTAGAAAACACTTTTTTGAATATAATTTAAGAATTCATATGCTAATTTGACTGAATGGCAGAGACATATAACCTCGAGGCTAATTCCAGTTTGTTCCTTTTTTGCATACATCATCAAATATTTGTATAATATGTCTGGGGATGTGATCTAAAAGGGTTAAAAAAACTTTTTTTCATTTCATCTCGGATTTGATGTCGCAAGAGTGAGTTCAGCGATTTCAACCGTATCGCCTGTGCAGTCAGCCAAGGAAGATGTGATCTTGGTAAGATCTGTGGTGAAGATGTGTATGTGTGTGTGTTTCCCTCAGGATGAGCTGCTGGCAGAGCTGGAGAGGCTGGAGAAGAGTCTGGACGAAAGTCTCTTTGAGGGGGACAGATCGGAGGACAGAGTCCCCTGTCCCAAAGCGTCGTCTACTCCATCACCTCCCCAACCTGGTAAGACCTGAAGATCCAACAGTGTCTACTAATTCATGAGTATTGAGTCTTTTGTTTTTTCTTTCCACCAAAGCCGAGACGGAGGAGGATGAGCTGGAAGATGATTTCGAGTACCTGAGGCGCTGGGCGAACGAACCCTCACAGACACACCGTCGTCCACAACACACAAGCATCAACAACAAAAGAGGAAAGGATGGAATAAATTAGCAGAAAAAGACATGTTATAGTTCAGGAGTGTTTTGTGAATAATAATGTTTATGTAAATATTTCTCTTCTCCACATCAAAGTGTCAAAGAAAAGATTTCTTTTTTGTTTGTTTTTGTAATAACCTGTTCATTACGCATGACAAAAACGACAGGATTAATATTGCAGTAAAGTATTAAGAGCTCCGCGACGCAGTATTATTAAACTACATAAGCCAAATGAGTTCAGTTGTAGCATATATCTGACAAAATAAAATGTAACTTTTAAGTGCAAGTTAAGTTTTTAAGAAACTGGACACATTTGGATTTTTTTTTACCATACATTAGAATATATAAGGAAATGAAGCACATGGGTAAAATAATAATAACATAACAATAGCAATAAATTTGGACCTGGCCAATACATTTGTAATATATTGAGCTTATATTAATTTCCCCAAACACTACAAATAATGAATTTTCAACAAAGATGATGATATTTTTATGCAATACTGATGTATTTGATCAGTATTGAACATATGTAATCAAATAGGGATTTATTATCACGTATACAATCATACATAGTACAACCCATAGTGACATATTTTGACGTCTTGCTCTAAAACAAATCAAACAAATGGATAAATAGAATAAAAATGAATCTAACAAATAAAATATATTATAGCCACAAAAGTGCACATGACACACCTGTTGCAACTCATCATCAAGATATGTATATTTTAAAGAAATGCATAGGGAGTATATCAAGGCCACATATAGTATAATATATAATAAGTACATAAAGATGATGATGGATTATAAAGGAACATACCAGTCAAAAATATACCCTCCATAATAAAGTACTCAATAAATCCCTCTGGTAAATATACACAGCCCTGAAGCAAATACATATAAGGAAATGCAATAAAGGTGCAATATGCAGGATTCAGAGCACTAATAGGAGCAAAGAGCTATTAGCTCAATAAAACACTGTAAGCTCTGTCAGCTGGTTTGCCATAGTGTCCGCTGTAAGCACTGTAAACTGCGAGCTGCCGGCTCCCCTGCTGAAGGGGCAAATAAAAATGCGCCTGATCTCATATAAAACACCTTTAAAGCAAATGCAGGCTTTATTACAATAAATACACGAATATACAACAAAGGTACATGAAGAAAATCACCTTTACAAAGGGAATAAACTAAATATACAAATCATCTTGCCTCAAAAGTTTGTATTCCATAAAGGACACAGACCTTGTAGTGTCTAATTATTTCTATTGAAACAATGAGACAATATAAAAATATTATAATTAATTTCAAATCCTTTGGCATACATTTTTATATTCTAGTTCAGAGGTAATCAGGTGGCGACCCCTGAGGTGCCATCTGGACAAAGCATGCACAGTTATTTGTTTTTCACAATAAAACAAAGAGTTCACACTATATATATATATATATATATATATATATATATATATATATATATATATATATATATATATATATATATATATATATTTATATGCCCTTAAGCTGCAGTGTCTCTGCACTACTGCTGTGAGCAACCGCACAGGATTAACGCCCGTCACCCAGACAGAGCCGGTGACGGAGAACTGTGAAGGTGTGGCTAAAAAAGCAGTTGCCTCAGACGTAGCACATACAGGCTCTTAAATGCACATTCTAAAATTTGCTGTAGTGTAGACTGGACAAAATGTGAGCGCCGTGCATGAGGACATGTGAGGACTGTTAACACAGCTGACTGAAGCTCTAATGGGGGCTGGAGCAAGCCAGAAGGAATATTCAGGTATGGAATCAAGTGACACAGGAACTCAATTGACCTCAGTAGAATCTGCGAGCCTGTGTTGCTGCTTTAGGAATTAGTTCAGTTTTCATCAAGATTCTTCACAATATTCTGCATGTGTTTATCTTAAAGGGGCAGTTCAACCCCAAAAATACATATTTTTCCTCTCACTTGTAGTGCTTTTTGTTTGGTTGTTGGTGTGAGTTGCTTAAAGTATCTTCTGAGATGCAGATCACCACTTGTCTGTATTATTGTAGAATTAATGTTGATCAGTTTTAGTAACTATGCCAACATACTTCATTATGCCTCCGCTCCCTCATCTACCACCGTACTATTGTGTTCAGCAGTGTGAATTTTTTTTTCCAGAGCAGTTGAATATATTAAGATGCTTAATTATTAATGTTGTTGACAATAATAAATGTTATTGTGGCACAGACGCAGCCCTAACGCTCTTAAGAAATTACCACAATCCAATTTAAAGGGTGCCAATGCTCTTTATACCAAACAAAAACACTTACCACACACTGAGCGCACACACACACACACACACACACACACACACACACACACACACACACACACACTGCTGGAAATCCTCCATCGTCAGCAGGTTTACTTCACCTCACCTGACTTGCAAGCCTTGTCCCAAACCAATGGAACTCTTGTATCACTGTGAGGACTGAATCCACATGTAGGCCTATGAACATATAGATGTAGTTGAATAGCATCTTTCATGAGTTTATAGGGTTGATTCATGTTCCTCCCTAAAAACAATGAAGAAGCTGTTTTATTGGGTAAATTCTGTAGTAATATACTAACACCCTGTTAGCCAGTGTGTGTCCTCCGCCTCTGACACCCCTCCCAGTTGCAGAGAGTCCCCCCTCGTCACAGTCCAACGCCGAGGCCAACTCAGTGGGCCCCTTATCGCGCCCACCAGTCATCATGATCACCGCTCCGTCGCAAGAGGACATCCATGCCTCAGCATCTACCGTGACCATAGCTGAAGCTGCCAAGGAGCGGAAGCCGTCCACCACACCTTTTGTGGTGGGGAAGAACCAGAACAGTAACTAGACATGTCGTGCCACAGAAGGTAAAAATGGGAATCAAAAGTTTTTCAGCAACAACTCTGAAACTAAACAGTGTGGGAGGAAGTTTTCAGATCCTTTAGCAGGAATAGAATTTATTTTTCCTCCTTAAAAGGACATGATTAAAAGTATAGCAAAATTAGCAGTAAATTCTACTCTAACATAAAAAGTAATGCCCTTACTGTGCAAAATATCCTTCTTCAATGTCATATTATTATGCACATTATGTGCAGGAGTGTTTGGGCGAAGCATTAAATTAGCTAGCTAGCTTTCAGATTCCACCATGCTTTCATGCTACAGTTACAGAACATTAAAAAGCACCATGCAAACTGCTGGGTTTTGTCTGTTACTTTAACATTTAGTATATGTAGAATTCAAATACTTTGCACTCAAATGTCAAAATTTGGACCAATTTCAATAATTGATTTTCTCATTACAGAAGGACCCAAGGATTTCACAAATACTTTGTCGCCATACGGAACTCGACTGTGCAAACTCCGGGATAGCTCTTAGTTGTCCTATCGGTGACAAAACACAATGGCGGTGCCCATCCAGTTAACCGAGCTGCAGCTGGACGTTACTCTGGTCTTTTGAGGCTTGAAAACGAGCTTAATTTGAAGAATGGACGCCGTAGGAGACGACGAACCGGACCCCATAAAGCTCAAGTCTATCAAAAACAATAAAACATTCACAGTGCCTCAAAGTGATAGGGTAAGTGAATTAGCTCCGTGTTGTGGGGAGGTGGTGACGCCAGACTCTGTTTATAACTCTGATAGTTAAATTATACCCTGGTCATCAGCAGCGACACGTGACTCATAGATCACAAGTTAACACTTATCAAAACTCCACATGGCCTAGTCTGAAACTCGGCATATGTACCTGATACAGGTAACATTAAACCTTAGAGAAAAACGTCTCTGTGTAGATCTCTTCCCCTCAGTGTATATTGAAACACAATCTGCATACAAAACTGTGTAAATCTAATGCTAATAGCGAACAAGAACATTATCTGCTACTGTAAAAGTAAATATAGCATCTCTAGGCATGCATTAAAGCTATCAGCGATGGGCCTGTCAGTGTTTATTTATAAGCAAGGCAGTTATTAAAATTGCTGATATTTGATTGGAGTTTGGTATTATCTCCATCTAAGGGAGCCCGTCCATCTAAAAAGGCTCGCTTTTAAAGCATTTAATAAACTACCTGAGCTTATGAAAACACATTGTGTAATCACACAATGTGCTTTCATAAGCTCAGGTAGTTTATTAAATGAAAGCACATTGTGTGATCACACAATGTGCTTTCATAACCTCAGGTTAGTGAGGCGCCTTTGCCATATAGAGTCACTCAACTTCCAAGGTAAGTTAAGGTCTGACTGTGCACTTCACTACTTCAGTCATCGTCTCGAGCAGCAGCCAATCTCATTATTGGCTTCCAATAACACATACGCCAGCAAGTTATAGCGCCCGACTCTCTACGTCATCCAGTGATTGCTCTGTGAACCATTTTAGTGTGTCCTCTCTTCCTTCAGGGAACCTTTTTAAGACTGAGTGAACTTCTTCGCCAAAGTAATCACAAGCCGTCCCAGATTTGTTATCTGATTTGCATTGGCCCTTTATTTCCATTTAGGTAATGGCAAATTCCTCTTGGAGCTAATTCTTCTTAGTGGCTCAAGGTGCCTGCCTGGTTTGATTAATCACCCATTAGATCCCTCTGTAGATTTCTTGTTGTTCATCATTTCAACTTCACTAAATGATCACCTAAGTGGTTCTGAAAACGTCACAATTGTCACAAGGAGCTATCCAGAGAAATAGTACATCTTCCAAGATGGATGTAGGTGTTGTTTTCAAACTGCACTGTTAAATCTTCTAAACTACTCCTGGAGACAAGGGTGATGCAATGAAGTATATAACCTCTGTGTCACCTCCCTCTTTTATCTTTCTTTTTCTAGTTTGGGAGCTGCAGAAGTGTTAGAGAGTTCGAGAAATTCAACCGCATAGGAGAGGGAACTTACGGCATAGTGTGTAAGTCTGAAACAACACATTGGTTCGACAAGGAAATAAAAAAATAGATCATCTGAACTGCTTGGTGGATAAACTGTCTCCTCTCCTTGATATAGACCGAGCCAGAGACACCAAGTCAGATGAGATTGTAGCGTTGAAGAAGGTCCGAATGGACAAAGAGAAAGATGGTGAGATCGCCGCTCTAACGCGTGTTTCTTCATCATATTATTGATATGAACCCACAGTTTGTTTACGGCTTTAATTGCAGTCTAATTCCTGTTTTTTCTTATCGTTTCTGTAGTTTGCTTGTTAGAAATGACCCATAAAAGCTGTTGAACCTGTCGATACCCTTCTATCCATCCTCTGTCAGGGATCCCCATCAGTAGCCTCAGAGAGATTACCCTGTTGCTGAGGCTGAGACACCCCAACATAGTGGAGCTGAAAGAAGTGGTCGTCGGCAGTAACCTTGAGAGGTAACACATGCATACGCACACCGCCACGATGGCGTCAAGTTTTAAGCTTATCGGTGGATTCAAGAGCAATAAAAAGAAAATATTCTTCTCTGGGTGCAACGTAACTATTCAGAACCCGTCATGATTACTGCTGCCTGTTTTGCTTAACATCTTTTTTCCTGTAATTGTGTTTCTCGTTCAGTCTGTTTCTGGTGATGAGCTACTGTGAACAGGATCTGGCCAGTCTGCTGGAAAACATGCAGACGCCGTTCTCTGAAGCTCAGGTAGGACAGAGTGACGTTTCTAAATGGAAACGTTTAAATCACACCTTTGAACTCGTTTTGGGAATTCAAAACTTAATTTCAATGGGCCTCGTGCAAGAAGCACTGGTACGACCAGAGCCATTCTGCGTTCAGTGGTTTGTACCAGATGATAATCATTTACCAATTTTCTTGCATTTTTAATTTTCTCCCATGTGCAACCATAGACTGTATATAAGAAGTGTACGTTGTCATCCATTGGTTTGTGGACTGCTGTTATGAAGCCTCAAGTTCTGCAATTTTGCCATATTCGCAATCTTGGTTTATGGCCGTCGCCATTTTTTCGCAGCCAATGAACAGAAGTTACCATATTTGAATTCGGAGGAGTGACTTAGTGGCACCCAATACATCTCTGGTAGCGGTAGTGACCTGTCAATCACAGGAAGCCCGCCCTAAAGCATACCCTGCTTTATGGTCTATTTCACTCTAAATGAGCCATTATTTACTAAATGAACATCATGCTGTATTTAAGAGGTTTTCTTAGCACTAATGATTTGAGCCACGGTCACCACTTAACATCACCACCACTAAGCTAAAGGAGGACTAGTGTTCTAGTGAGGACGTTTAGTCCTCTTATTTAGTCCCTTTTTTAAGACATGTAAAAGCTTCTACCGTATATATACCGTAGAACAAAACGTTTAAATCTCTTCAGCTTGTGTTAACAACAGACCTTATTTCAGGCATTCAACCAAAATTACATTTCTAAAAAAAACAACATTGACTTTGAGCAAGGGAACAGGAAGTGATTTCCATGTTTTAAGACTCATTCTTGCAGAGCTGTATAACATTGACTTGGCCCATTGAAATCCCCTTTGTCCTGCGTCAGGTTGTGTCGTCTGCATTAAGATCTTTTCTCCTTCCTGACATCTTTTTCCAGGTGAAGTGTATCGTCCTTCAGTTGCTCAGAGGCCTGGAGTATCTCCACCACAACTTCATCATACACAGGTCGGTCACAGACATTTGCTGGAAACCCCAAAATATGGAACTCTCCAACTTTTTTTTTGTACTTAATATTCCCAGGAAAAAAAGTTCAAAATGAGATAACACACATATATTTCAACCAGCAACAGCTGCAATACAGGAACATAATACATTAGTGTTCATATCATGTCAGCTTGTTAGTAGGTGGTCAGCTAACCGTTACACACATCACGTAGATGCTAACATTTGTTGCTAGTTGTGTAATGCTAGCATGGGTTGCTTTGCTCCTGTCTGACTAGTCAGATGGTAACCATTTGTTGAGGTTTACTAAATTTACTTGAAAGTACAATATCAGTGTCTAGAGCAGCAAACTTGGGCAAAATGTCCATCACAATGTTTTTGGAAATTCATACATATTTTTGGAAAAATATTTCTTTAGGTGTATGGAAAAAATATAGAAAAAACATTTTTACCAAAATCCCATAAGCAATAATTCCATTTTAAAATAGTGAAATTGTATTTAACGCATGCCAAGTGGAGGATTGTGTTGCGAGCGGAGGAGCGTGGTATCCTCTGGATCATTATCAGTTTTAATCTTGTTATCAGGGACCTGAAGGTGTCTAATCTGCTGATGACAGACAACGGCTGCGTTAAAATTGGTGAGTCATCACTTTTAACCATAACCCCCTCTGCAGCCCTCACTATAATCCCATAATTCCTACACTGATATACATCCCAGACTCTGCCAGCACTGACCTTTGACCTCTCTCTCTGTCTCTTTTTGATTTTTACAGTAATAGGTATCTTTTTCTTTTGTCAGTTTGTGTAATACTTTCTTGTTTCACATATTACATTTTTTTGGTCATTTTCTCTTTATTTTTTAAATCTTTGGGTAATGTATTGGCAAAATAATCCTAACCCAAGGTCTATTTACTATCTGTGGAACTTTTAACTGCATCCCACCGACCATCAACGGAGTTTGAACCTAATTTGTGGTAGTATTTTTATGGATCTCTTTCTTGTTTCTACTGTCCACAGCTGATTTTGGGTTGGCCAGAATGTACGGCATTCCCCAGCAGCCCATGACGCCCAGAGTGGTCACACTGTGGTGAGTGTCTGCCAGGCCTCTCAGCATGTCTACAGTAAATAGGGCTTTAGCCTGATTCAGCTCATGTCAATGTGCGGATGAGTGCGCTGTGCACTGCAGGTAACCCTTGTGCTGCTGACGTTGTGCTTGTGCAGCCTCAGTGGAAAGTCCTCCTTTTAATCTCTCTCAGTAATCCCCATTCATTGGCTCGCAGGTACAGAGCTCCAGAGATCCTCCTAGGGACCAAGACCCAGACTACAGCGCTGGACATGTGGTGAGGCTTGATGTTCATTTAGTAAATTATGGTCCGTGTAGAGTCAAATAGACCATAAAGCAGGGTAAGCTTTGGGGCGGGGCTACCTTGTGATTGACAGGTCTCTAACAGAGACGTATACATCTTCTCTACCACAGCGTAACTCCTGTGCAAACCAAATACGGTCACTTTGGTTCACTGGTTGCAAAAAAACAAGATGATAAAACAAGATGGCGACTGCCAAAATGCCGAACTCCAGGCTGCCAATTTGGTGACATCACGAGTAATAAGTCCACATCTTACATACAGTTTATAGTTTTGTTACAGTCAGAGATAATGCAGACTTTCTCTCCCACCTCATAAGGAGCCTATGGGAAAAGTATACAGGATAAGTTGATAAAACTGAAAATTCCTTGACGTTTTCTTGTTTGTTTCTTCACAGGGCTGTCGGCTGCATCCTGGCTGAGCTGCTGGCTCACAAACCTCTGCTGCCTGGAACCTCTGAGATCCAGCAGGTGGACCTGATAGTTCAGCTGCTGGGAACACCCAATGAAAACATCTGGCCGGTGAGTACTCCGACTCGCTATATGTTTTCGGCATGAATTAAACCCTCTGTGACGCTGATGGTAAAGGAATGGGCCAAACTGAGTTTGTGTGTGGTCCAGGGTTTCTCTCAGCTGCCCCTCATCAGTCAGTACAGTCTGAGGAAGCAGCCATACAACAACCTGAAGAATAAATTCACCTGGCTGTCTGAGGCTGGACACAGACTGCTCAACCTGCTCTTCATGTACAACCCACAGCGCAGGTAGAGACGCACGCACACGCACACGCACACACACACACACACACACACACACACACACACACACACAATGCCTCTTTCCTCATGAAACATCTTTTGGTTTTCATGTTTTTTCACATCACAATGAGGAAAATTGGAAATTCCATTGACACGAGTTCCAGTTATGATTTCGGCCATATTAACACACATTCTACCCAAGGGATACAAGGGGGGGTCATCACCATTCATATCTATGCCAGTGTTTCCAATAAGTTACCTAGACTGTGGCGGCCTGCCAAAGTTAATTTTGTGCCGCCACAGTTTTATAAAGATCCGAAAATATTTTTACACTTCTCTTCAGGGGCATTTGTTCTAGCAATGGGCAGCTAACGGCTCTAGCTTGTGGCTCTGACCTTGAGCTTTACGCTCAACACCAGCGCGTTATTTCCCTGGATTCCATATCATAAGGCTTTAAAAGTATCGGTATATTTATCAATAACTGTTTATCGTCTGTTTTTTGCTGATCCAGAGCTACCGCCAAAGATTGCTTGGATAGTTCCTACTTCAAAGAGAAACCTCTACGTGAGTAAAAAAAAGTATTTTTTGATATGCATCGCACCCCGTCCTTTGAGGCACTGTAAGTCATTATCCTTGACCCTCTGATTCTCTGTGCAGCCTGTGAACCAGACCTGATGCCAACGTTCCCTCACCATCGCAACAAGCGAGCCGCTCATTCGGCAGACAGCCACCCGAAACGGATCAAAGTGTGACAAAGATGGCAACGATGAGGCTCGAGACGACCCCCGTGGTGGTGGCGGCGACGACATTCTCGGGAATGAATGTTGGTTTCTAATCAGGAGGACGTGTTACCCTAGGATGTTGAGCAAATGCGAACTAGTTCAATTAGCATCCATTTCAACACAGCTAAAGCCAACAAACTCAAAGATCATGTAAAAATGGCTGTTAGCGCACATTCTCTAGTGCAGATCCAGTTGTTTGCAGCACTGTTGCAGTGTTTACAGGTTTTCAGACTTCCTAATATTCGTATTGAGGACAAAGTTGCCTTGTCAAATATGCTGAGGCGTTTTGTCCTTTTGTGTCGTATTTTAGATGTTCTATAAGAACCGTCTCTGCTATTCTGTGATCAGTTTGGATTCCTAACATCAAAACGATGATAAATGTAAAAGTAAAAGTAAGTAAGAGTAGAAACTGAACCAACTTACTTGAACTCAGCCCACAGTTCCATTGGGTCTGTGTGATGGCCTCTCTTAAGAGTTTTTTTTAAACCGCATTGGTGAAAATTTTGTCTTTACAACTCAAAGAAAACCAGAGTTTGGCAAATGGAAGCCTTGTTAAGATCGTAGGTTTGGTATTCGCAGCCATAAGCGTGTGTGTACGACCAGCTGTGTGCCCTGTCAAAGTGTCCTTGAGGTGAAATGCTGAACCCCTGAACTTGCTAGCTTATTGTTAGTTAATTTAGGAAAAGTTAGACTTTTTTTTTGAAATATGCTTATTTGCTTTTTTTGGAGTTACATGAGAAGATTCAGGGTTCTCACCCTTTTCTAGAGATCATTTTCCGGGACACTTGTCACTGACTCTTTATCAGTTTATCACAACATACTTTAGCCCCTTTACTAGTCATAATATGAGTCTTTAAGAAGACTATTCACTGCGAGCTACTGCTACAAAATTTAAACATCTCATGCCATTTTATGGTCGTATTCACCTTCACAATGCAGCATTGTATTTATAGAGACAATGCTGGCACAGTAAAAAAAAAGTACCATTAGCCAGTATTTAGCTGGTGTTTTGGGCTCACATTCATTTTTCCCATTCATCATTATCCAACTCTCTCATCACATTTGTAACAATTGCTCCTATTTAAGTTGAATCATAAACCTTAAACCTTTGCTGGCAAAACAAGCAAGCAAGCATATCAACTTTTAGCAAATTAACCTAACAATGCTATCGTGAAGAGACTTGTTTCTACCAAAATACTCTTGAGCCATAAACTACCATTAGAACGTTAACATGATCCTGAACATCATTTTTACTCTTTCAGATAATGTTATCTGTTTTGGGGAGCTCTGTTAGTTAGCTTAAAGCTATTTATCTCCTAAAGGACAGTAGGAGAATGTTGAAATCATTTTCCAGGACAACACAAGATTTTCCAGGACATTTGACTTTTTACTCTTATTTTTCAGGAATTTTCAATGACTGAAAAAAAAAATGTGTTAACTGTTTTCTGGGAAGTGGGGTAACCCTGTTGATACCTCTCAGATATTAGCAAGCTAAACATGTAGCTGAAGCTGGTTTCATTAGCTTTCTACATAATGTACAGACATGAGTTGTTTCAATCTTCTCATCTAACTCTAGGCAAAAAGAAAAGTGAATGTTCTCAAAATGTCAAAGTATTCCTTTAACAGCCTGAGCTTCAATGCCTATAACGTACTGTAGCTGAACATTAGTGTAAACCACGGAGTCGTTACCCGTTACAATGGCAGTGATTTGGACTGATACTAAGTGTGTGTGATAAAATGAAAGTGTAGAGCCTCTAAATATGTAATAAACATGTACAACCAAAAACTGTGCCTTTCTTTTCATTTTAAATGTTTTATTAATGCAGGTTAAATTAGTAGTAATGGTTACATGGCCAGTGACAGGTTAATAAGCCCCTTACAGGGACGTTGATAACTGACCTCCCACTGAACCAGTACGTACCTTCACAAATACAATACACGACGACGCAGAGCTGAGCTATCGTGTCACTTAGTTTAGCAGACAGTGAGAGGTCAGAGTTGTTGCAGAACAAACATCCAATAGCAGATTTTAAAAGATAATTTTAACCTGACTAACTGTGTCGTCCTGCTGCTCCATAGCAAGCGGGGCTAGCTTTCCCATGTCTGTTAGCTGACAACAGGACAAATACTATTTACCCCATGAGAAGGAAAGCCAGCCCCGAACAGACAGTAATGAAACAATATGGTGGCGTCTGCCTCGGAGTAGAACTTGGTGTGTACATTTGAATCCCAAGAAAACAAAAAAATACTTCATCCTGAAACAACAAAATAAATACTTCAAGTGTAAACATACCATATCTCCATTATGGTCAGTCAGTTGTATAAATAGTGTTCAGTAACACTGTTAATGGCGGGGCAAACTAAACAAAATGCTCACACTTAAAGAGATGGGCTTGATCGATTCTCTTAAACGGAAAGAAAAGGTACTTAGGTTCTGAACAGACTGCAACAAACTTCAATAACAAAAAGGGAAGATTTCACAGTATGGCTCACACTCAACTCACAACTGTATTCTGGGAAATGGAGTGCAGAAAGCTGATTTAAATAGAGTAACCGGAGCTGAGATTCAAAGTTCATTCTTGACCTTGGAAATGGCCTTTGAGAAAACAATCCTTGAGCTTTTTAAATCAAATCACATGGTCTCCATCAGCAGATGGAGTTTGCATGTCATGGACAGCTTGTCATCCACGTTATTTTAGGAACTGTGGTGAGGAAGATCATGTGATAAAATCAAAAGCTTCAGAATAGCTACAAAATGTTTCTCAACCTCAAATGTTAAGCCAAAGTAGTTCTTTAGTAAAAAATGGTCATTTTAACATTCACAACACCATGACATATTGGCAAACCTCATCTGCTGAGGAAGATCATGAGATATCCCAAAGCTCAAGGATAGCTACTAATTGAACCTTGTGGTGAGATGTTATCTCAAGAGCAACTAGAGGTTCACAACTGAGTTTTTAAATAAAGTTTATGGATTGAGGAAATGTTTTGTGTCGCTCTTAATCAAGCACATCTCTTGTATTGTAAATATGAAACATGACTTCTGCTAGCACAGAGGTACAGCCTGATGCAGACACACAGAGCTGTGGAGGGACACTGAGGCAGTGATGCTTCAATAATTTAACTCTTCATCAAATAACAAAATAACAGGGCTCTCGACATAGAGACAAATACATTAAGACACAAGTTTCATAAAAACACTGAAGATGCATTCACACACACGCATGCCTGGCAGGAGAACTGTCTTCTTCTTTTGTTCCTTCTTCAAACGTCACTGTCCTTCATTGCGACCCAAAGCAAAGTGCACAAAGGCAAAAAACAACAAAAAGTACAGTCCTTCATTCTGATAGAATCGGCTCAGAGAGGGACAAACTAAATGCATTTAGAATCAAATGCAGCTTTCCTCACGTCAATGCAGGTTAGATAAAAAGTTCTTGTAGTGAATACACTGTAGCGGCTGCTTTGTAATGCAACATTGTCTGAAATGGGGGAAAGACTTGGACTCTATTGTCCATCTACCAAAATCACACCAACATTTTCTATTGTAGGATTTGGTCAACTTCCTCCAAGGATTCAAAGACTTCTGGCTCGTATGATGAGAAGTCAAACAGACCGGTCCTTTATTTTGAAATCAGTGAGAGGCAGTGAACCAAGCACTCAGCTGAGAGATGAAATCCTACAGGACAGTACAGCAGTTAGGGGGGTGGGGGGTTGATGGTGTTGTTGGGAGCAGTTTGACCCTTCTCGTGGACCGGGGAGAGGTGGGGCTCCGTCTCTCAGCCCTCCATCCCAAAGTCGTCTGTGAACTTCTTGACCTTCAGGAGATCTTCAGTGTTGACTGTGGGACGGGTGGTGGACAGAGAGCGCAGCATGTCCGACTGCAGAGGAGAGGACATACAAGACATTATACGCCTTCGTTAGTTATATTCAATTTCTCCTCCATCCAGGGTCCAAGTTTACAAGTGTGGACTCTTCTGTTGCTGTGTGTCATGCTATAATATAAACATGTTGACTGATAGGAGCACTGTGGAACAACAAAGATGAGCAGCATGGTATGACATCATATCATCAATGTGGAGAAGAATTTGTTGGGCAAATATTGTTCCACATTAGGATTAAAATGGGATTATTGTGAAAATACTGTAATTTTTTTTATTTGATTTGAATCATAAAAATAAAAAAATCTAATCCAGGTAGCATGAACAAGTGCAAAATAAAACAGACGAACAGACCTTATCAACCATTAATTTGTTCCTTAAAGCAATTTAATTAAAAAATATATACTGTTAGTTACTCAGTTATACAGTGTTGTGTTTTGCTTGGATTTATTCATAACAATCCATCTCCCTATATAAACTTAAATGTAATCCATTTGTTTTTTTAGACATGTTTAAAGTTCAAAGCGCATATATTTATTTATATATATATATATATATATATATATATATATATATATATATATATATATATATATATATATATAAATTTTACATTTGTATCATGATAATGTTATAATTTCCCAATATCATTTTTTACCGAATAGAGCATGAACGCATCATAATAATAATAATTAAGCCTTTATTAGTCCCACAATGGGGAAATTATTTCTCTGCATTTAACCCATCCCGGAGGAGCAGTGGGCTGCAATGAAGCGCCCGGGGAGCAACTTGGGGTTAGGTGTCTTGCTCAAGGACACCTCGGCATGTTGCCGGTAGAGGGGTTTGAACCACCAACCTTGTGGTTACGGGACAAGCGCTCTACCTCATGTGCCACAGCCGCCCCATCATATTGTAACTCAATGCAACCTTTGTCAACACTAGATGTTAGCTCCGTTATTTAGCTGAGCAGGACTGTGCTGCAGACCAGCTGCTATCAGCTAACGCTAACTGGCTTTCCTCCTGCTGATTTATTGTTCACAATGAAGCATTATCAGGAAAATATAGGGTCCATGTACTAGTCTGCACAGAGGCATTTCTGATACTGGTATTGGATCGGAAACATTTTAGAAACGACAAGCTGCAGCATTTTTTCATTTCTGTGATGCTCATTCAAATGTGTGTATCTCACCATGCAGACTATGGGCTCTAGTAGCTTATCACTAGGCACATCCATCCAGGTCAGCTCTATGGCAGCGGGGTCACCAGGGGAACAAGGAGTCAAGAGGTCATCCACCATCAACTGGTTGTTGCTTCTGGATGGACCGCGAACCTGCAGGAGTGAGAACAAGGAAAAAAGAAAAAAGCTCAATAGTAACTGGAAAATAATGGACAATAACAGAAATATCACTGACGAGGGCTATTGGAGATCTAACATGTCCGTCCCCCGGATTTCTAATGAGCTCACCTTTTTGAAGTGCGTAGCAGACTGGACCTTCCTGACCGGCTGCATGAGAGCGTCCCTGACGATGATGCTGATGTCGGCGCCGGAGTAGCCGTCTGTTTTGTGGGCGAGCTGCCGTATGTCGGCTTCGCTCAGGCTGTGTGGCGTGTTGCCCAGGTGAAGACGAAACATCTGAGACCGAGCCGGCTCCTCCGGCAGAGGGATGTAGATACGCTTCTCAAATCTGACACATGACAGAGGACGAGATCCATTCAATCGCACATTAATCAGTACGTCAATCAAATTATTTCTTTCAACTGATTTTATTCATTTAAAGGTTAAATTAAAATGATTTAAAGGGCCAGTGTGTAACATTTAGGGGGATCAATAAGCAGAAATGGAATATAATATTCTTAAATATGTTTTCATGAGTGTATAATCACCTGCATTATCGTTAGCTTAGAATGAGCCCTTCATATCTACAAAAAGGGGCGGGTCCTCTTCACGGAGTCCGCCATGTTGCCGCGCCATGTTTCTACAGTAGTCCAGAACAGAAAAACCAAACACTGACTTTGAATTTTTACATTACTTAAAGGCCACCGTAGTTCTCCAACACACTTGTGAAAATGTGGTAACGTAAGCTGTATAGTGTAAAACTAAGGCACCTGTTGCTCCTTAAGTAGCGTTATTATGGTATGGATGTCATCTGAGCGAGGCAAACGACATTACCACGTTTTTTCCTCAGTTTGTTGCAATCTGCAAACCTCAATGCTAGACAGGGCTGCAAAGGATCATAAAGCTCACGGTTCGGATCGTGTCACAGATCTGATCAGCACAAAATGAAAAAAGGAAGATACTGCCACCGATACTAATTGCTGATCATTGATGACCCATTTTGTCAGATAGAGATTGATTTTGTTGTTTTGTTTTGTTAGAGCAGCTGGTCTACAAGACTCAAGACACCCCCCACAATCACAAAAATCCTTTCATGAACTCAGTTCAAACATTTCTAAATGGTATCCTTTACTTTGTTATAGTCATCTATTCTGTGTTTTGCATTAACACAACATTCAAATGGATAGGGAATAAAATATTGTATTTTTATTGATAAACATATATGTATTTTCATTAGTAGTTTTAATGTTGGATTATAATCTGTTTAGAGTTAGTGTTAGGAAATTAAAAAACTCATAATTCATATCTGATATCTACTTATGTTGCTGGGAAAACATCTCCTTTAAACTATTGGATTTAATCAAGTTTCTCACCAAAACTACATTTTACAAGATTACATGTGAACTCATCATGATAATGTTAGAATATGCATTCGCCAAATAATAATTTTCATTGAACAGAGCCTGAACGCATCATAATGTAACTGAACAGAGACTTTGTTTGTTAGCCGTTAGCTGTGCTCCTGTCAATCTAAATACAGATTGGTTGTTTAGTTTGTCTGCTCTGGGCTACCGTAGAAACATGGCGGACACCGTGAGGAGGACCCTTCTCCACATGTAGATATCAACAGCTCATTCTAAAATAACGAAAACACGACGACTCTTCTTTTCAGGGGATTATACACTAAAGAAACAAATCTATTAAAATAATATTAAATTTATGGCAATGGTTCCCCCTCAATGCTACACACTGGACCTTTAACTTAAAGACTATGACCATGCTCCAGTTGCCCTGAATTATAATGTATTTACATAGTGTACAGTGAAAAAGCTTCTGACTGACAGAGAAGAATGTGCTTCTCTTAGGGAAACAATGAGGTTATTTAATAACAATTAAACAAAGTCAGGGTAAAACAAACACAAAAAAAACATGAAGTATTGAAGTGACCTCTGACCTTCTGCGAATGGCAGCGTCTAGCACCCAGGGGATGTTGGTGGCTTTTTCGTTTGACAGGTCTATCCGGAAATTTCCCCCACTCTCACAACCAGATGGTGAGCTCCCAGCACCAAGATACCATCGTTGTTGTTTCCCACACCTACAAAAACAGAGAGCATCAGTCAGCTCTATATGAGTCTTTTCTGCTTCCATGTCCATCCAGGGTTAAGTATTTGCATATTTAAGATGACTTTGTAGTTTCTATTGTCACTTATACAGCCTGTACAGAATATATTGATCTCATTTTATTTGGCTCACCCTGCATCTGGACCAGGAACTCCGTCTTGATGCGGCGGGCGGCCTCACTCTCGTTCTCGTTCCTGGAGCCGCACAGCGAGTCCACCTCGTCGATAAAGATGATTGAGGGTTTGTGTTGGCGAGCCAGGTCGAACAAGTTCTTCACCAGCCTGGGAGACACAGGGAGATATGGAGACAATGAGAGTCACATGGAAGAGACAGGTGGACGGCTATGTTAAAGGAGGCGCGCTCCAAATTAGTGACAGCGAGTGAAAAACTGTCTCCCTTCAAATGGAGGAGGCAGTTGAGGTTCTTGTTGTGCCTTGTCTGTCAGGGAGGTGCTGCTGTGTGACCGGCTGAGGTCATGAGCGATGTGCACATCAAGAAACTTTGTGCTCTTGATTTGCTCCACAAAGGATCCAGCGGTGATGGGTGGAGGGAGCTGAAGTCAACTGTCATCCCTTTCGTGTTATCGACGTCGAGAGACAGGTTGTTATTCTGGCTCCACCTCCCCTTTGTTCTGTCTCATCATTGTTGCTGATGAGGCTCACCAGTGTCATGTTGTCTGTAAACTTGATGAGATGATCAAAGTTGTGTGTCATTAGTGCGAACAGCAGTGGGCTGAGTACACATCCATGGGGGGCGCCGGTCCTAAATGAGGTGTCTGTGGAGGTGATGTTCCAGATGGCCACTGTCTTTCTCTCTCTGTGAGAAAGTCCAGGATCCAATTACAAAGGGAGGTGTTCAGACCCAGGGGGCCCAACTTACCATAGCAGCTTCTTGGTGATAACTGTGTTGAATGGCGTTTAATGTATTTTATCATGATTTACTTGTTATAAGTTGTAAACTCCTAATAAAATCAACATCTAAAGCGGATAAAAAAAAATCACAATCTGCTATATTTGTATTACTAAAATACACTTGTCTTTCCCTGTGTAAAGCACAGCTTAAGACAACAGAAGAAAATACGTACTTCTCACTCTCTCCCAGCCACTTGGACATGAGGTCTGAGGAGGAGACGGAGAAGAAGGTGGAGTTATTGGCCTCGGTGGCCACGGCCTTAGCCAGGTAGGACTTCCCCGTCCCTGGAGGGCCGAACAGCAGGATGCCTCTCCACGGAGTCCTCTTGCCTGAGAACGCAAGAGACCAGAAGTGATGTTGGTCACATGATGTCACACTGGGGTACAAATTCCCAAGGGTACTGTCCAACAAAGATAATGCAAAAATGCTATTTAACAGACATTTCAAAATAACTAAAGTGGCTTTTTAAACTAATTAGTAGTGATATTGAACTAGGGCTACAACTAAATCTATCTATTTATCTATCAATTCATTTTTTTTGATTGATATATAAAATCACAGAAAGCTCTGACAAATGCCCTGTCAAATATTCGTAGAGATCAAGCTGACATCCTTTAATCATTGTTTGTTTTGTCTGACCGATAGTCCAGAATCCAAAAAGATTGAATTTACAATTACATAAAACACAGAAATGTATCAAAGTAAAGTAAGAGAAAAGTAGCAAATCCTTACATTTGATAGCCTGGAACTAGAGAATTAATAAATAAATGACTAATTTGTTTCCAAAGAATATTTCAGTTTACTTGTCAGAGTAACATTATTAAGCTGTATTTTTTTTTTGCTGTAAACCAAATCAGAGTGGGTACCGGCCAGCAGTACCTGTAAAGAGGTGAGGGAATTTGATAGGCAGGATGACAGCTTCTTTCAGAGCTTCCTTAGCTCCTTCCAGTCCGGCCACATCGTTCCACCTGACATTGGGCTTCTCCATCACAATGGCACCTTGACGCAGGCAGAGCATGATGAAGATTGACAACGCAGATGGAAGAAACTTATTTAAAGGTGATTGTACACGTGTAGCCCCAGTACAAATACAACCTGCCAACCCCACTGACCCCCAGACTACTAGCAATATATAAATAAAAAATTATGTAAAGTAACATTCAGTCAACACCTTCATTACAATCTTTTCAGTTAAAGATATAAATAAGCAGTGTGGGTTTTTACACAACATTTTACTCACCCATAAGTTGCTCCTGCAGCTTCTTCTTCTCTGGATTTTCGCCCTCGCTGTCGCTATCACTCCTAAAGCGGAACACAAACACAGAGTTTGACACAAATACAGCAGAGCCCACAGACTATGAACATGTTTTCCTAGACGGCGGGCGTAGGTGGCGTACTTGTCATTGCTCTGAGCCTCCTTCACGGGCTTCTTGCCCTGTTTGTCTTTATTCTTCAGATAGTCTTTCAGCTTCTCCGCCCGGTCCAGGTACTGCATGCATTTTGCTCGTATGCTCTCCTTCGCCTTGTCGCTGTGGGCCTCATCTGAAGGGGGCAGACCAAATTCCAAACAACAACATGATTGAATACCCAACAATGTTTGCACCAACAGGAGGGTGGAGCGCTTACTCAACTACCCTGCAGAGGCTGCAGCACTTACATTTGATAGCATGTAGGAAATACTCCACAGCGTGCTGGTACAGTCGCAAGGCCTCCTCATAATTCTTCGCCTTGTCTTCCTCTGTGGCTTTGGTCACAAGATCAATCGCTTTCTGCAGCAGATGCAGAGGACAGATGTGATGTAGATGTGATATGGGTTGAGGGTGGAGACACAGAAATAAAGGGCAGGTCAGTCATCCTCACATGGGTCTGCACATGTCAACACTGGAGCATCAATTAAAAACAAAGCAAAAATTACAAATCTAGCAAAAATAGATTTTTGTGCAAAGGGATCCTAATAGTTTCACTGATTCTACAACAAAATATCACTGTGCTGAGGCTTGAGGCAGTTATAGATACCAGACTGAAACGCTCCATAATGTATATCTTTATTGTTTCCATGTTCCTATCTGCCAGCTGACGGTGAGAGCCTGATACCGTTAGAACCGTTCTCCAGCAGAGGCGAGACGCTAGGTAGCCAAGCACAGATTCATAAGCCACACCATAATTAGAAATAGTATAGTATTTATTCTATATAGTTAACCAGTATAGTAACGTTAACAATAGATCGCTAACGCTACTTTTATTTTCAAGGCACTGTCTGTCAACATTAGCTTGCTTTAGCGTCAGCTAGCAAAGTGAGCTGGGCGACGCCAAGTTGTGGCTAGCTAACGACAGCATACCTGTAATGTTGACGTTGTCATTTCATCTCACTCTTAAACTCTCGCACTCAGATTGATATCCTCTGACTCTTCCCAGAGGCGGATACGTGAACAAATCAACCCGTTAGCAGCCCTGTGTTGCGAGGGGACGGGTTGCTCTTGACATGACAAACAGTGCGTTAGCCAGCTAGCGGCTAAGATGACAGCTCTGCCCCGACCCAACAAAACCACAGCAACAAGGAGGCTGCAGGCTCCTTCTTCTTCTTCTTCTTCTTCTTCTTCTTCTTCTTCTATTAGGTTGGCAGCGCGCAACCGTTACTCATGGGATGAATACCGCCACCTACTGTACCGGAGTGTATATGTTTATATATATATATATATATATATATATATATATATATATATATATATATATATATATATATATATATATATATATATATATATATATATATATATATATATATATATACTGTATATATATATATATATATACTGTATATATATATTCTATATATATATATATATATATATATATATATATATACTGTAAATGTAATATGCCAGGCTAAACACACATTCTCTTTGTTTGAATCTTTTCATTTTTTTACTCTTTTTTTACTTTTTATTCTCTCAGGCAAAGTCTGCAGAAGTAAGGCCCAATTCCAATGTCCCCCCTAAGGCCTTAAACCCTGAACCCTCAGGGACTGAACCGACATCGCCTGTTAAATGGTTGAGTGTGAGAAGCTGTAAGGGCTTAACTAGTGTAAATACAAATGGGACAGCACTTTGCTGCTACATATCACGTTACCTTGACAACTTTGATTTGAACACCTTCCAGGCTCTTTTCTAACAAGATGAGAGGTAAATGTCAAATAATCTATTTACTGTCAAAACAGCTTTAATACCAACATTATCTTTCCTTAAATTCTTCTGCTATCATGTGTTTTTATGGACCATCTTTAATCCTTAATGTTTCTGAGTAACTTTAATATGCAACGCTGAACACCCATGTGCCTTCCTCTTTGTTTACCTCTTTTTTTTTTTTTTTTTTTTTTTTTTTTTACATCTCAGGCTGCCCCTGGTACCCCCAGTGTTTAACGTCACAATGCTATGAATTGTGGGAAATTCCATAAGATAAGATAAGATAAAATAATCCTTTATTAGTCCCGCAGCAGGGAAATTTACAGGATTACAGAAGCATAGAGGATAGTGCAAACAAGAGACATAGTAAAAAAACAAGATCAAAAATAAGTATTATAAATAAGCAAATGAGCAATAAAAAAGCAGTAAAAAACAGTAAAGAATCCACAGTAACTGAAATATTATATATACAAAAGGAAAAGCTCAGAGGTGAGCAGGAGTTGCTGTAAAAGGCTGCCACTCACACGGTGCCGGAAGTAACAATCAGGCAAAGTCTGCAGAAATTAGGACTTACAAAAACTGTTCATAAAGGGCTCAAAATGTCTGGAGAGAGCCCTTGAGCATGCGAAGATTTGACAGAAGGACAGCCCTAAACACTCACGGACTTTGCGAGGAACGCAGCTCAAAGTCTGTGAGTTCTTGAATATGGACATTGAGATTTTGGCTTTACCAAGGCCCACACTACATCTCCCAGAATACCTCACCCCTGTCCACGGGTGCAGGCGCTTGAGCCTCCTAATTGAAGCAGCACTGAGGAGCTGCACAGAGGGACAGATTCAGGAGGACAGAGAGCACAGGGCTGGAAATGGAGCAGGGAAAAAACAGATTGTGGACTGCCCACCATCATTCAGGAACATAGTTGACACTTGATGTTGAGCACTGTTGTGTACATTTTTCCTCCTCTGGGAGCCTTTAGGTTTGTAACCTGAGTTCCATGTAAACACCCTGACTGTAGAATAATGCTGCCACTTCTTTTGAATATTCAATTTTTACCTGTTTGTTTTCTTTCAGTTATATTACACTGACTAATGAGATTTTGTGGGGCCACCAAACAATGTTTTGGTCAGATTCAGATCAACTTTATTATCCCCCATGGAGGAAATTCTTATTTTTCTTTTCTCTTCTGAGAGAGGGGACGACATGCAGCAAAGCCACCGCATTTTTGGAACATTACATACTAGGGCCTTTTTTGACTTAGACATTGCAGTCTTTGGGTGTTTCCCACTTGGTGTCTAGCGTTTACCATCCAGAGTCACAAGGTACACTCGTTTGATGGCATCAGACTCTGAAGTCTATGCTAAGAAAGTACTGTTATGACACCGGGAAAGACTGGAATGAGTGTGTACTTTATGTTATCTATGCTATTTGTGATGTAAAGCAAGAATCCTTTGGGTTCAGTCCATCTGAACTTGTGTTTGGTCATGAAGTACATGGCTCATTAAAGTGTTTAAGAAAAAGTTGCTGTCTAGGTCTTCGCCCTAAACTGACGTTTGGTGGGGGAAGCCCTTTCCTCCTCCCAGGACAACATGGAGAGAAGGTTTGACTGACTGCTGTTGTGTGACAGTTTAAGCCTGATGATAAGGTGCTAGTTCTGTTGCCATTGCCTGGTTCTGCCCTCTCTGCACGATTCTCAGGTCCTTATGAGGTGGAACGAAAAGGGTCCGACACCAACTCTGTCATCTGCACACCTGAGCGCAGAAGGAGAACACGGTTGTGCCACATTAACATGCTCAAACCTTATCTTTCCAGAGAAGTTAACAAGGGGGAGCCAAAAATACTGTGGAGACTGCTGCCTGTTTGCATGTTGCATTTTTCGTACCCTCCCGAAAGTCAGCGAGTCGATGTGAATCATGTATGGTGTATAGATATGGGTGTTTTTGGCCAAACTGTGGTTTGGTTTTCTGGGAGGGGCTGTTTTCTCTCTGCTCTCTGTCTCTTTTTTTTTTCTCCCCAGTGTCCATTCAGGTGCCACCCTTTTCCCTTACTAGCAGCTGCAGAGTGTGAGCCTACTCGGCTGGGCTCAATCAATGATCATGGTGGTTCAGAAGCCAGGAGAAACAGAGAGACAGCAGTGGGCCAAGTGGCGTTTGTGTGTGTCATAGAGTTGGGTGACCTCCTTTGCTCAAGCTGTGTGGGCTTGTGTTGTTACCGTGACTTGATAGTTAGTTTGATATTGTGGTGATCTGAGTTACTTTGGTACTTCTGTTAATTAGTGTCGCTTTTCTTTTTAAGAAAGTCGTTTTCAGTTGTTGCATTTTGAGCATTTAAGTTTGTCGTTAATAAAATAACTATTTTTCTTTATTCATCCGTTGCCTATGATTCTTTTTCCTTGGATTATTTCCATTGTTACTCCCCATATCCCATGGACCTTATTGGGGAACGTAAAAACGACTATACTATGACTTCTTTGACTTTTTTCAAAATACTATTCTATGTGTATGTCGGTAAAAAAGAATTAACATACAATACTATACTTTTTTTTAAATACTATACTTTGTCTTTTATTGTCATTTTATTCAACATTCTTTTTGTCTTTTTATGACTTTCAACAAACAATACAATGACTTCAAATGTACTTTTTACATACTATACTATGTCTCTATTTCTTTTTTACTTTTTAAAAACATTCTATACCCAAGTTCTTTTTTAAAAACTTTTTTCAACATACTATACTATGGCTTTTTATGAATCTTTTTCACATTTTATGCTCTTACTCTGAAATTACTTTTTGATATTCTTTATTATGCCTTTTTTTAGACATACAATACTATGGCTTTTTCTTGAATAATTTCAACACACTACTACATCCTTGACTTTTTTTTAACATTCTGTACTCTCTTATATTACTTCGATATTATGGCTTTCAAAAGATTTTTTTTCGATATACTATAATATGATTTTTAAATGACTTTTGACTTGTATACTATGGCTTTTGTTGAATATTTTCGACATAGTACTATACTATGACTTTTTCATAGTTTTTTTCCCCCATGTTATACTATATTTTTTATTTCCTTTTTCAACACACTAAGCTATGACTTTTAAATTACTTTTTAAATACTAAACTATGACTTTTTAGATAAACTGTACAAAGGCTCTTTTTACATACTGTACTATGCTATTTTTTTTAGAAATACTATACTGGTGCTTTATTTCTTGATGTTTCTGATAAATTATGTTTTGTCTTTTTAATCACTTTTTCAACATACTATACTCTGACTTTCTAAATCCTTTTTTTCATACTTTACAATGGCTTTTTAATGACTTTTTTGCATAATATACCAAATTTTCTTTTTGAAAAATTCTATACTATGGCTTTTTCATTGCTTTGTTTTTCAAAAATGTTCTTTATGAGTTTTTAATTACTTTTTTGCTCTAAAATTCCCACTTTCCAACTATTATTAATGCTTTAGCTGCTTTTTAATGCAATTTCACCTGTTATCTACTGATTAATACTCCATTCTAAAATAAAAATGTTCCACATCTTTCATACATTAGTTCATACTCCTTCAGCTGCTTCTCTATCCAAATTAAAGCCATCATTCAGCCTTTCAACAGCCAGCATTCACATTATTGAATTTGTATTGTATTGTATTGTATTGTATTGAATTTGTATTTGTTTACAATCGTCTTCAAAGACAATAGCATTTTCTAGTGTTTACTGATACTTTTAGTTAAGCCTGACCGATGGCGAAGAGGGAGATAGATCAAGGGACTGCTGCTGCTCCCATCTAGCAGTCCTATTGGTGCTGTAGCAGTAGTACTATGGATGTTTGAGTAGTACTCCCATAATTAAAAAGACACATATGTCTAGAATACATAAAATGAAAAGTACATTTTGTCTATATTAAAAACATCAAGCCTAGATAAAATCTCCACAACAAACCACACACCACTTTAAGTTTTATTGGTAGGTATTTACATAGGAGAATATAACATTGTTATCATACATTGTATATGGTATCTTGGAAGGAAGTCTAAAATACTTTGCATATGAAAGGTTGTTGCAGCAGTGCTTTGTCCCGTTGTGATTCATCAGTTCAATGATTGTTTTTGACGCAAGCTGCCACAGATATTACCTTTGGTTCCAAAAACCCCTTCTTTGAAGCATTGCTTTGCATAGACAGGATAGCCTCAGATCATAAGGAGGTGAAAATGAATCATTGAAAAGGAAGAGGAGGAGAGGTGTACATTCACAGATTAAAATGGGTTTGATTGGTTAGTGCATCAAGCTGAAAGAGGGACGGCCTGCAGCTTGTACAAGGTTGACCGACTTAAGACAATCAGATCTGTGCACTGGGTTAGATCTACAGAAAATGGAAGCGTGGTGAAAAAGTAGGATGATGGAGTGCAACACAGGAACACGACATACCAAATGTAACTTTTAAAATCATGACGTTTTAGGGAAGTAAAGTCTGTCTGTCCTTTTTGAGCTCTATAAACTGTAGCAACTCTAAGAGAACACATTTTAGCTCTCATGAAAAAAAAAGGCAAAACAAGTTGTTCGGACCCTCACAAGGACATCAGAGTCCAAAAACAGAATGAAGGCCATTGTGTTCCTTATCTGAGGACAGAGGGGATATCTTGTTCTCCTGGGTTGCACAGTCAGTGGACACAATGGTACTTTGTGTCCAACAGAGGCTCTACTGAAGGGAACGGTTGCCTTAGCGACGGGTACCATGAACCGATTGAGGGTTATGAAAATGTGTTGATTACAGTCACGTTGAACCTCGTTAACGAGTCGAGTCGCAACACAGGCACTGGACAGATGAAATAATTAGGTAGCTGACTTCAACCCACCTCCATTTATGTGACAGCAAAAACAAATTAATTTATGGGTTACTGTACCTTAAAGCAGAGTGTGAAATAGATAAACGGCTGTTTTGACGCTAAATACTTTTGACAGAATTTCACAAGATCTGTAATGTTTTTTCTTAAGAGCATAAAACTTTCTTCTTGAGCTCAGAGAACTGTAGTTTGACATAAAACCTCAACTCTAGGGTCCATTTGGCTTCTTCCAGAGCTTTCAGCTGCATATCACATGACATCGCCTTTGCTACTTCGTTAAAACAGCGAGGCCTTCACATCCTTCACTCTTACTCCTACACGCAAACTTAGACCACTTATACTAATAAATCTGAGAGAGCTGCAAAGATTTTTCTAAGTTGGTTTGAAGTGGATCATTTAAGGCTACAGGACGTCATTATATGTTAGCAACATGTATGTAGGTATGAATGGTTCTTTTAGCCCGTTTACTTTTCATAACTTTATTTATTTTTCTCAGGGCTGTAAAACAGCTTGGTTTTTATTTTGTAAATGTTCCTTTCCTGCTCAAGTTTGTTTTAATTTAATTTCCATTTCAGCCAATTTCTACCTTTTTAACATATAATAAAAATTATATAAATATTTTAAAGTGTTTTTGAAAGTATTTAAAAGTTAATCGCTACTGGAAATGTTTTACACAAATAAAATTAACTTTTAAAGTTAAATTGTATTTTTTTGCAGAATGACATACTGCTTCATTGTCTGCAGGAGAGAGCTGAAGCACTTGATCTGACAATGGGACGGCCCTAAACTTTGTGGGAACACGCTTCAAAACTCCTTGAATGTCAATGTTGGGATCGGGCCAAACACCAAGGAGGTCACATCTGCTACCAGAGACCACCTCTCCTAATATGCAAACACCTGTTATGCAAGTTACATTTCATACTAAAGTCACATGATGACAGCCGAGTCATCTCCACGACGTCAGAGTCCGTGAGATTCTGCTGAAAGCTCCAAAAGGAAGCAAGTTGATTGAGTAAAGGTTATTTTCTTAAACGTTCACGGCTTTCTAAGACTTCAATGGAAGTAAAAGACCAGAATACTGATCCGTAGCCTCTCTACTGCAGAGGTTCATAGGAGGTGAGACGTATTTGACCATCACAGATCATTCAAACACGATGGTACTTGTGTCATGTTTTGGCCCACATAACAGTCATTAGCCAGAGAAATGTCGCTCTAGGAATGGTAACAAGACACCGGAAACCTCAAGAGAAGTGGAATGAGACGATAGCGACGTGGTAGTGTAGGTAGAGGAGGGGGAAGTAACACATCGTCATATATCATTATCTGATACAGAGTTCACTGTCAGGAAGTCATGCTATCATGAGATACACACTTAAAAAACAAAGTAACACGGTTTACACTATAAGAGTAATACTATTGCTTGCACATGTCGAAAGCTTAAAGTTCTCTTATGGTGTGGAATTAAAAAAACAAAAGAGGAAACAATACAAAGAGCGTCTTGGACTACAGGTCAAAAGGCACAGTTGGCACTCCTGATTACAACAGTAGTTTGGGATAATGTGCTAGAAAGGTGAGTCTGTCAGACGGCAGGCACGCTATCAAGCCTACAGAAGCGCGTAATACACACACACACACACACACACACACACACACACACACGCACACACAGACCTTTCTTCATTCACACAATCTCTGCTCATTAGACTGCATTCTGACGGTGAAACGCCGTCTTTCACTCACGTGTCTAAACAAACGCATTACGAAGAGCCCATAAGTACATTGGAAGGCTGTCGTGGAATGAAGGCATAGAGTTCATAACAGGGAGCATTCACTGATCTGTTTTTGTATTTATTGTCTAAATTGCCTTCCTTTCCCTAATTATATTCCAGTAGCACTTTGCTTGATAGTCATGGAGTCTTTAACATCGTATCAGATAATCATACAGAAATTCAATGGAATGTTCTTTTATTTTGTAGTACTTTTTTTTTGTGTAACCGTCTCCAGACACCTCATGACTTCAAGCAAAGCGCCACTTCCTTTTTCCCGACCTCGCCATACAAATGACCGCAAGAGGCCGAGTAGAAGTTGGAAGAGAAGGCACAATTTAGAGACAATCAACAGTTGGACTCTACCTACAGCTTCAGCGGTGAATGGAGAAATTGGAAAAAAGGGAAATTGAGAATCAACCCCCGGTATCAGCGTTTTGGGGGCGTCTCCCCTCCCCCCTCCTCGCCGTTTCACGGCCCGTCCTCTCTCCTCGCCCATCGGTTGTTTCACGTCAGCAGGCCCATACGGGTGAGCTTGGCTGACAGGAAGGAGTGGAGGACGAACACCACCGGCTTTGGACCCGAGTGGAGGTCAAACACCTGGAGGACGGAGAGAGGAGTTGAGGGAGGAGAAGTTGTCATGATCTATTCCCCTTGCATTTGGGGAAAGGAGATAATTTGCAATATGTTATCCCCCCACCCCACCCCACAATTTAAGCAACTGGTCATGTGATCCCAGTCTGTAGTTGTTTTTGTATGTTATTATCCCCCCCATGCTCTTTTTCTACAAATAAAAACCTATGCCAACAGAATAATTCGCTAGAGTGAGATGCTAGAAACACTTAAAAAGTCATGTAACAGTCTTTCGTTCCATTGTCTCACCATCTCTCCCTCTGGACCCCCAAAGTCAAGGTAGAGGTTGCGTATCCCATCGTCAGCAGACATCTTGAGCTTCTCGTAGGGGTATCTGTACAGCACAGCGCCCCCCGCTGGTTCCGCCGGCTCCCTCATCACCGTGAAGCCCTTCTCATAGTGCAGCGTGAGCCGGATGTCCTGCCTGTTCAACGTGCAACCTAGAAGAAAGAGAGACAAATGAGCTTTAAGTAAAAGCAGAAGTACAGGTCAGTGGGAGGGTGACTAAATCTACGTACTAATTACTTACACAAATGGCCAGTGTGTAGCTTTTTGGGGGGATCTATTAGCATAAATGGAATACAGTATTCATAATTATGTTTTCATTAGTGTATAATCACCTGAAACTAAAAAAAATTGTTAGCTTACGATGAGGACTTGGTCCACTTCACGGACTTAGACGTTTTGCACCCATAGACTGTTTTTAAGAAATGGACGTGGTCATGGTGACATCACCCATTGATTTGCAGACTGATGTTTTGAATCCTCAATTTTACCTTCGCCAGATTATGGCCGTTGCCATTGTTTTTTGCTACCGATGATCGGAAGTGACCATATTTGGAATGTGGAGGAGTGACGTAGAGACGACTTATACAGCTTTTGTGGAGACCTGTCAATTACAGCAGCAAGCTAATCCTAAATAATACCCTGCTTTATGGTCTATTTGACTCTAAATGGACCATCATTTACTAAATGAACATCATGCTGCATTGCAGCATCTCATAGACTTCTATACAACCAGAGGAGTCGCCCCCTGATGGCCAGTCGAGAAAATGCAAGATTTAATACACTTTCACATCTGCTTCACTCGGCAGTACAGGAGTGGTTGCACCGCGATATTTCTACAGTACCCCAGAAGGGACAAATCAAACACTGCTTCCAGAAAGAGTTAGTTAGTTCTAAGTTAGTTAGTTCTCTGATGCGATTGTGAAACCGCGGTAACATGAGCAGCCGAGGCAAACTCTTTTACCATGGTTTCACACTCGGCGGCTAACAATACAATCTGCAACCACGGTGCTAGATGTCACCAAATCCTTCGCACTGTCCCTTTAAATAACCCAGAAGTCACACCATGCGTTGACAACGTCTGATAGGTATGTTGTGAACTCCCTTTAATAACAAAAGTTCCAGCAGGGACTTATTCAAGTCTGTCACCTGAATAATATCTTACTCAGACAAACTTATTCCACAGCATCTAAACAAGAGCCTATCTTCCATGTAAAAATCCTGCTGCTGCAGCTTAAACCGTCACGTCATTTGATCCCAAAGCACATTTCCATGTGTGTTACTGTAACGTGACTGGCTTTGAATGTTTCTGCACAACTAAGGACGAGGGGGGGGGCTTTCCAGTGCTGTTCTGGCAGCCAACCATTGTTCTGCACAGAGTGGAAACATTCCCCTCTGCTGGCTCCTACTTCTGCTTCTCCCTCACAGAGCTGCTGCACACGACTAACAAGCCAGTTGGTGTCAGGAGCTTCCTGTCACAGTCAAAGCACTCTGACATTTAAAGAAAACACATTTTTATCTACACTAGCTTACCTGGAACTTTTTTTTATTTCCAACCATCTCGTCTCCAAATATGGGGTTCAGTTTGTTATTTTCTCGAGAAAATTCATTAGAATTATAGTTACATGAATAGAAAGGTGAACCCACATCCTCTGGTTAAGGGTCTGCTGACTCACTGCTGCTAACCTGTGTGTGCTGACTCGTACCATACACGAGCACACACACATTTGTATGAATGTGTGCTATCACATATGTGGTATTGTCTGAGATTGTAGCCTGTGGTGTTGTATTGTATCGCACCTCATTATGAAATGTTTCCTGTGGACTAAAAACACCAACACTTGGAATGACCTTGAAGCTAAAACACTTGGAATGACCTTGATAAAAACACCTTCAATCACAACATTTTATGTTTATGTTTATATATATATATATATATACATACTATACATATTTAAAGTACAGATAGTTTAAGGGTATATATACCCTTGAAATGGCAAGCCCAACTCTGTAATGGTTTTCATTTAACGGGGATAAAGTAGTCAATACCAATCTATAACAAAATGATACGCTTATTATATACAGACTATAGCTATAAAAAAAAAAATCAATCAAATGATTATTTTCGTATTTTCTTTGGTATTGTCATATACAGTGACATGTCATATGCAGTGATGATTGCTGGGTAATATGTATGTCAATGTTGTCAAGCCTCTATTTAATCATGTAGTAAAAGACTTCACAGGTGATTATTAATTCTTATTTGATTGTTATTGTGTGAGCAGCAGCATTTAAATATTGGAGCTCATCGAGGGTGAGCTAATTTAACTTCTTTATAATACTGCATGGAAGTTAAACCTCGAGCAGTGCATCATATTTTATAAACTGATCCATGTTTTGTATGAAAACTCTTACTGGGAATCCATATCAAAAGTTAGACATAGCATAGCATTGATTTACCGTTTCTGTCTCCACTACTCATATCTCCACTAATAACCGACATTACAGTAGCTTATAGTTTCTAACATTCCTGTATTAAACATTTTGTAATCCAATGCTTCCAAACCCCATCCGCTATGCTCTAAAACAAACCAAAATCGTATTCTTTTTTGGCAGGCTAGGCTCTACTTCGGCTCTAGTTTACTCGAAAGTCCCAAATCTGAGCTGGCAGAAAGCCAATCATAACTCAGGATAAAGAGGTGGCCAATCAGATTTTAGTCACTCATTGAGGTAAAAGTGAAAATACTTAATTAAAGCACAAGTGCGTTAAACTTCTGCAATGAGCCTACTTGGGAAAACCAATGTCCACAGGGGAGTTTGGTACTGACATTAAACTCTTACTATAATCACCTATTGCAAACACACACGCACACGCACACTCACACTCACACACGCACACGCACACTCACACTCACACTCACACTCACCAATGGAGACTTCTTTGATGAGCTCAGCAGCAGCGTGTGCCCCCTGCACGAGGGCTCGTGTCCATGATGACAGATCCCAGTGGGTCTCCACTCTGAAGATGTGGGACTCGATGCCCCGCCCAGTGCCCGTCCGAGTGGCGAACACCAGGTCTGAACCCTGGGCAGGCGAACCCCGGGCGCTGCCGGAATGAACCAGTCTGGAGGGAGAGACGTGAAAATACAAGTCCTTTAACGTTCGTGTTGATAATCTGCATTGGCAGAACTCCTAAATGAAATTGATTAGTTTTAGCTGTTTATTAGTTGGCGAGGGGTCCTGGTCTCTGATGTGACCTACAACCTTGGCTGGTCTAGTTAGTGTCATTTTCTAAACGGGAAGAACTGGGTGATGCCATTAGGGTTCTTTCCCTTAGATGGGGGTTTCCAGTGCAAGTTCCCCCCCCCAAAAAAAGCAAAACATTTTCACTGTAATTTTAATGGGTGCTAATGTAAATTTCCAGGTACTTACCATGAATTACACTTTGTTGAACATATCTTGGTGGTAGATTTCATGTACAGTACAGAAGTAAAAGCATGCTAAAAAGGTTCCTTTTACAGTCAGCGGCTGCCTTGCAAAAATGGCCAATCCAATTGCATTTTATCATAAAAATATTTAACCATGAAGAAATTATAAACCTTTATGACAATATTGGTGACAGTGGACTGTTCTGAGCAAAACGGTTAAATCCTTAAACGAGTAATGTTTGATAAATTTTCTTGTTGTGACTTTGATTTGTCTCACTGTGTCATTGTGAGATGTTTCCTGATAGACAGACAGAGGACCACTCTGGTTAGATATGTATTCTGGCTACAGCTGGGTGACCCCTCTGTCTGTCGTCCTCACCTTGTGGCTAGCAGCGGGTGTGTGAGCAGAGGCATGGACCAGGACTCTCTGCTCCACGGCACCGATTCAAACAGCAGGATGTCCTTCTCCGTCAGAGCCATGACCACTGGTTTGTACTGCTGCCGTCCTCCTTCCAGCTGGACCTAAAAGAAGAAAGCCAGGTGGAGATGTCAATACTCAAGGTACTGATAGAACTAAATAAATCTCCTCATGACATTTTGTACAACATGTTCTGTCCACTAATTCTACCATTAGGTTTATTGCAAAAGTCAGCAATATACACAGTTCCCCAACCACTAGTCAACTTCCTCCTCCATCCCTATGAAAATGTTTTTTTTTTTTTTATTATAGGTAAGCCTGTGTATGTTAGAAAAGTAAGCAGATGTGTTCTCTAGTTCCAAAGTGGATGACGTATTGATCTCATTACTCACTTTATGTGTAAAATATAACAACATTACTGAACAGACAGAGTACAGGTTAAATGATGTAGTTAGACAGGGTACAGGTGGTGATGTAGTTTGATGAGGTACATTATTAAAGAAATTCCTAGTACCACCTTCCCAAATAAATTGAGGTAAAAACAACATCACACGGGTGATTGGTGAATTGATTGATTCAAATTTACCTGGTTATTGAAGCTATGTTAATGACTACGTCTACATGAATTCTTAAGCACATTCAGAAATAAACAAATAAGTAGCTTTGTAAATATTTTTTCTAAAATTCTAACTATTTGGCAGTGCGGACCACTAGAAGGTGTAGTGATATTCTTTAACAGTGTAGCAGTATAGTGATGTTCTTTAACAGTGTAGCAGTATAGTGATGTTCTTTAACAGTGTAGCAGTATAGTGATGTTCTTTAACGGTGTAGCAGTATAGTGATGTTCTTTAACAGTGTAGCAGTATAGTGATGTTCTTTAACAGTTGATGTTCTTTAACAGTGTAGCAGTATAGTGATGTTCTTTAACAGTGTAGCAGTATAGTGATGTTCTTTAACAGTGTAGCAGTATAGTGATGTTCTTTAACAGTGTAGCAGTATAGTGATGTTCTTTAACAGTGTAGCAGTATAGTTATGTTCTTTAACAGTTATAGTGATGTTCTTTAACAGTGTAGCAGTATAGTTATGTTCTTTAACAGTGTAGCAGTATAGTGATGTTCTTTAACGGTGTAGCAGTATAGTGATGTTCTTTAACAGTGTAGCTTTAACAGTGTAGCAGTATAGTGATGTTCTTTAACAGTGTAGCAGTATAGTGATGTTCTTTAACAGTGTAGCAGTAGTGATGTTCTTTAACAGTGTAGCAGTATAGTGATGTTCTTTAACAGTGTAGCAGTATAGTGATGTTCTTTAACAGTGTAGCAGTATAGTGATGTTCTTTAACAGTGTAACAGTGTAGTGATGTTCTTTAACAGTGTAACAGTGTAGTGATGTTCTTTAACAGTGTAGCAGTATAGTGATGTTCTTGAACAGTGTAGTGATGTTCTTTAACAGTGTAGTGATGTAGTTTGACGGGGTACAGCAACAGAGGACTTAAGTAGCTCATCCTGACAGTCTGACCTAAATTTTGATAGCATTGTGATAAAAATAGGGTGGTGTGTTTTTGTCTGAGTCATGGCTGGATAGAGTGCTGGTGGAGTTACAGTGAAAAGCAACGACATCTAAACCAGACGGTGTGTTTGTGAAAGCGGCCATGGTGAGTAGGTGGGCTCTACAGGAAATGGCGCGATGCAACGGAAACTTGCATCCTAGTTTCCTGTGTGAACCCGGTCAAGATAAACACAGCCAGACATCCATGCATTCAACATGACTTTGAATGAGCACTTCATCAAAGTGAAAAGATATTATTCAGAGTGAATTAAGAGTGGTTGACTTTTCAATAGACATGTTCAAATTTAGGAATACAGCTAATTCAAGAAAACACACTCTTCCTGTGTGCTGCTGCAGAGCAGAAATGCCAGCTTATATGTTTGATGTGTCTGTGCAGTGATTTAGGAGCAATGAAACAGGTACTGTGGCAAACTAAACGGAAAAAACACTGATACCATTTCCTGTTGAAAGCAACCTGTGTTTCAACTTTATTATTATTTATGTAACCTGAAAATGTACCGATGCATCAAAGCATGTGCTGATAACCAAAAAAAGTACTTATAGTATCATTATCTTGGCCAAAAGTTTATCTTAATATGTATAAATAACATGTTTTTTAATTATTAATATAAATAATTAAAAAAAATTGTGTCTAAAATAAACAAGTACTTCATACAATCTCAAACCAAAAGATGCCTTATTGACACTTTGTATTTTGTTTATGAAAATATAGAAACAGAAATGTGTTTGTTTTGGTTGTAGGAACATCTTTGTGTTGGAGCTCCGGTATTTTTTGACCGAACTGGAATCGTGGCTGTACCTGGACCGTGGACGTGCATCCTGCTACGGCCCTGCTGACACCGACTGCTACCACCATTATTATTACTAGTCACATTACCATTACTATTACCTGTACCATTTTTTAAGCATTTTAGCTTTACTTCCACCCTGAAGCCCTTTTGCTTTCTCGTTCTGCAGGTTTCCATGAATCGTTGTGGTACCTGGACCGTAGTCGTGCCTCCTGCTGTGAGCCGACTGACACCCACTGCTACTTCGATTATTATTATTAGTCACATTACTATCCCTATTTTCATGGCTATAATTCTACTGTAATAATTGCTGCTGTTATTATAAGTAGTCTTATTATATGAATCATTTATGTCATATACATCGAATGTGTTGTATCTCTGTTATGCTGCTCATTCTGTACACATGACATCTATTGCATTCTGTCCATCCTGGGAGAAGGATCCCTCCTCTGTCGTTCTCCCATAGGTTTCTTCCTTTTTTCTCCCTGTTAAAGGGGTTTTTTAGGGGAGTTTTTCCTGTGCCGATGTGAGGGAAGGACAGAGGATGTCGCATGTGCACAGATTGTAAAGCCCTCTGAGGCAAATTTGTAATTTGTGATTCTGGGCTATACAAAATAAACTGAATTGAATTGAAAATGGCTATGTGCAGCATTCCAAACGGTTGGAACATCATCAAAACACAATAAGATAGATAGTTTCACGCAAGAAAAAAATATTTGATCAGAGATTTGTTAGCCTCGGCGTTTAGCAAATGCAGATCTAAACCTTCAACCAGATCTAAAATGAAACAAGTTGTTGTTCCCCAACTTTAGTCGTGAATGTATCAATAAATAGCTTTCCAAATAAAAATAGTTGATTTCCTGTTGAAGTGTATGTGAATGACATCAGCTGGACAGCTAAACACAGAGCCAAGCCATTAAACCAAGGTACCTGTTCGGCCAACCAGCCGATGTGTTTGAGGTGGGGGTGCGTGGTGGACGAAGACGTGGCCCCCAGGTAAGCGTTGACGTGAGCCAGGGTGTGCGGCAGCAGAGCGGCAATGTTGGTGTGGACGGCGGTGAACCAGGAGTTGGCAGTGGGGCCGTCTTTGCAGCGCAGCACTACCGTGTGCTGGCCGTCCGGGGAGTGGAGCTCCAAAAGTCTAAATGGGACATGCATGAACTGTATCAGCAACCTCCACACAGGAACGACACTAAATAATGTAAAGTTCTCACTGAAAAGAACCAACCACAATCCAACAAGGTCATTATAAAGGTCAGCATTACTCCGCTTTCTGAGGTTTTTTTATGAATTAAATATCTTTTGGGGTATATTTAATTGAAAATACATTTTATTCTTTGAAATGTACTTGAAACAAGCTATATCTAAGCTATAGCTAAATATATAATTGTTCTATGTAATCTCCTTTGACCTTCCTCTGTATCCTAGTACAATGAAAGGAAATGATGGAATATTAAAACTTGACAGGTTTAACAATTCATTTGGGGCCTAAAATGAATAGGGATGCCAGATATTATTTTCAGAAGTCACCCTGGAATGCAATCATTTGGAATGTGAGTGGTACTGAACATATTCTGTGACAGTTTCTGTTAAAAAACAAAAAAGTTACTAAAAAGACATTTTCATAAAAGTTGTCACTGCTTTTGTCATGGAACCGATATATATGTATTATATATTGAGGGCTCCGGACTAACATTTTCCACTGGGAGCAGGAAAACTTTAAGGAAGGAGCAAGCACAAAATGTAAGAGCACTAATTCACTGGCATTCTACATTCATATTTTTTTCCACTGTGGTATTCTAACTGTGTGACAGATAATAATTGGTATTAACTTGCGGTTTTATCTTTAAATGAGGGGACATAAAGTGAAGTAGGGCTTTTGTTAACAAATATGAATAAATTGTGCAGTCGAGTCTTACGGCTACTCCTATAAAGGTTCTATAATTGTAATCGATCGAATTGATTACAGTAAAATAATATTTAATTAATATTTTGGCATCTTGTTCCATCAGTCTCTCCAGAGTCATCCAAACTGATCTATCAATTAATTATTAATAAAATCATGTCTGTAATCTTAGCAGTGGTGACTCTTTTTCTGCATACATTTATTAATTGTACTTTCTCTCTCTCTCTCTCTCACACACGCAAATACACACTCACTTTCTCTCAAATAGTGTGTTTTAAAGCTGCAGACCTGCCAATCAAAAACCTGATTTGACATGTTAAATAAAGGGTTTAGATAATAGTGACAGCAAATGAAAAATATAAACAAAATGCAATGACAAGAGTTAAAACTAACCAACAAGGATATGACTGATATGTCATATGGCTACATATGGCTTGGCATACTGCCACTGGGAAATGTAATATGAGCCACCTGTTGTAGAAATGTTTGCAAAGGGGATTTCATTCAAATTTAATGTCCTTTATCAAAATGTGCTTATGTTATTTAGCCACTTATGCATCACTTTTTGTATTTCTTTGATCTTTTTCATGTATTTAATTTCCACAAACAACAGCAATTCCTGAGGATCATTATCTCTTAAAGAAGTTAAAATACAGGGGAAATAAAACAGCTACAACTCCTACACACTCAGCTGTTTCACACCAACGTCTTCACATGGTACCTGTTCTCCAGGTCGGGCATGGTGAGGTTCCTGCTTATGAAGCACATCTTCAGGCTGATGACTTTTCTGTCCTTGGAGGAGGAGGGACCGCAGTGTTTGGGCGACCCGGAGTCCTCGCTGCCGCTGTAGCTGGGCGACTGCGGTCGGACGCCGTCCCACGGCAGGTCGGCCACCAGGGACGGCTTCTTGAAGAGCGGGGAGACCTCGCGGATGTACTTCACTGTGGGGGAAAAAGAAGAGGATATACTGTATATCAACCGATGTACATCAGAAACTCGGCCAATACAAGGTGGTTATTGACACAAAATAGAATATCAGAAATGGTATTTACTACAGAATATGCCATCGCCCTGTTGTTTTTGTGCAACCAATAAACCATATTTGGAATGCGAGGAAGTGACGTAGAGACACCGTGTATGTCTCACAGTAGCTCCGCCCTAAAGCATACCCTGCTTTATGGTCTATTTGACTCTAAATGGACTATCATTTACTAAATGAACATCATGCTGTTTTGAATAAGACTTGAAATTAAAGATTGAGACCATAAACTCATGTTTACAATGTTTACTGAGGGAATAAATCAAGAGAGTAGAGTCATTTTCTCATAGACTTCTATACAATCAGAGGAGATGGCGTCTGGTGAAAGTTAGAGAGAACTTTTAAGACTGCATTGGCTCCCACCAGCAGAACCGTTGGTTGCCGCCTGGGAACAAAAGAACACATGTAGCTTGCTAACCGATCCAGATATCCGTTACTCCTCATGTGTAACTCTCAACAGGGCCGAGAAGGAAGCGAGGTGGCTCACTCGTTAGCCACTTCCATCGTGTTTGTTTTTCCCACTAACAACGATGTTCATTAAAAAAGATGCTCTATCTGTGATATTTAAAAAAAAAAAAATGTGAAATACAATGATTCCAGTATTTTTTTGTGTCATTTTAAGAGTTTTAAGCATATTATGATGATCATCGGAATAATATTGTTAATCGTAATTACTTTTGGCCAGGATGATCGTGACATTAAATTGTTTATAATGTCCCAAGCCGAAATGGAAGAAGCCTAATTTTGTAAAGCTACAAAAGAATGAGAGTGACAGTGAATCCAATAAGTTTTTCCTAGGTACAACAATCCTCCTCTGAACCGGCCAAATCAAGCAAAAACCCTTTACAAATATGTGAGATCCAAAGATATAAGTCTTATGGTAGTAGAATAAACACGTCAGGTTGGAGTAGTTTGTTAGGACAGCTGTTAAACATCCACGGATCTTGAAGGAAACAGCGTGTTGATAGTTTTGACCGTCAGTGGGATTCCGCCCAATAACACCCAGTCACTCAGGATATATGGTGCGGCCAGCCGTAAAAGCAGGCCATAAGGAAACACTCTGGGAAGTTTTTCTGGAAGAAGGCGGCCCTTAATCTGCTTTTAAATACACTTTGGGGCCCCGGTTGGGGTGAGACTTTTCAAAAACACGGTTGCAGAAAGCTGTGGCTCGATTCTGTCGGCACTGAGCTTGTAAATTCAAGTGGGACAGAAAACAGATCTTGTGTTTTGTCCAAGCTGAAGTTTAAATGGTACCTCATTATTCATTCGACAAGTTATTCGGATGGGAAGAATACTGGTCACGTTACGGCCAAGAACTCGGAATGTAAACAGTTCCTGCTATCTTCCAATAGGTCTTAAAAGGACATAGTGGTCCCCTGTGTGAAATTATCTTGGAAAATACGAGTGGACTTGGCCGTACAGCTGTGAGCTTGGCGGGTCGGCTCCGAAGTGATGGATTCACTTTCCAAATTTGGTCCTGCAAGCCCCCGTTGCACTCTTTTATCCTCCCGCGCAAGTGCCCACTTCATCTTCTCCGTTTTCTCCGATGCACAACGTCACATTCTACTCGTGTGAGAGTGAATACAACAATTGAAATAGATTGTCTGGATATGTGTGTGTGTGTGTTGGACCGTCGGTCCTTATATGAAACCCGACTCTCAAGAGGTGATGTCACTCTCTAATGACTAGGGATGCCCCCCCGATACCCGGTTCTAAACCGGAACCGATAAGAAAGTAGTAAATAGGCGGGGTATCAATAACAACAACAAAACCCTCAAAAGTACCGGAGGAAACACCAGCAATCTGTCAAAACATTTGGCAAACACACATAACATAAATGTGCTGAAATGTTTTCTGTTTTGCTAGCAGTCCATCCTCGTCCACTGCAGATTACGTTAGCGATGTCATACGGAGTATGATCATAAGAGCTGGCTAATAAATGAAAGCTAATCGCTGAGCTGATTATCAAGCTGTGCCTGTATTTTGGAAATGTTTGACACAGGAGAGGCTGAACGAGTGTCACAGTTACACAGTTTATTGTGAAAGGCCTGCACCCATTCTCAACAGTGGAGTCAAAGGGATTTGGGTAACAAGTCAGTCAGTGTATATTGAGTTGTTTGATGCATAGTTATTAATAAGGGGAGCAGCTGTGTTGTTATAAGTTAGTGTTATAAGTTATAACACTAACTCATTACAACACAGACTAGCAGCTTTTAATAAAGCAATGTCATTCTTTTTTAATTAATTGTCATTTTTTTCACACAAAATAATTAAAAAGAGCCGATAAGTAGTATCGATAAGGAACCGAACCGATAAGCAGTATCGATAGTAGTACTAGTATCGATAAAAACCTAACGATACCCATCCCTACTAATGACGACCTGGACATTAGGTTTGCCGTGTGTGAGCGTGTGTCTCTAGAATGAGCTCAGCAAACACAGTTCATGAGTGAACTTAAGAGGGGGAGAGGCGACGCATGACTCCCTGCATGCTTCGTGTGTGTACATTACACTGTGTATGACTCAAGAGTTAAAGGCGGGGCTGGTAGTAACGCAGAGGCAACCGGCCAAGAAATCAAAAGGCCTGTTTCAGCGGCCCTGACAAATGCTACGCCCGCTCAGACAAGGTCTGGGATCATTTCTGCAGACGTAAGTGGTTTTGGGTAAGTGAGTGAGTGTGAGAGCATTCCTGAATGCCCATGTTCATGTCTGAGGATCGTACTGAAGAGGATGTCTCTGCTGCGAAGCTTCACTTTCAGCCTAATAATTTGATTTGCCGCAGAGATGTTCTACCGAGGTATTTCCGTCCACAGCGCAGACCCGGGGCTTCTGTGGTTGTGCATGTTTATATCTTCACATATCAGATGAACTGCTCCAGAGCATCCCTGTACGGTGTTCACGTCCTCTGTTCACAGGTCTGCAGTTGTTTGCAAAAGTAGTAATGATCCTCCTCATAAAACTGTCTCAACGTTAATGACCACACTGTATTAAGAACTGGGATGTAGTTTACAGGGAATGAAGAAATAATCAATCCTAGCAAATGTCAAATTTACTACTGCTGCCCAAAACCTTAAAGTTACTGTGAGGACTGTTTATAACTGGTTATGAAACAGCCTAAATGTAATACTGAATCCTCCTTATGACCTACATAAGTAAACAAGATCATCAGCGAGAAGATTGTCTATTGCTATTAAGCTGTTCTTAACGCCACTGGGTCCGATTCACTGCTAAGATTAACGGCACCCTATGTTTACATTTTCACAGGCAAAGTTTGGCAGTGAGTTAGGTAGATAGATACTGGGGCATTATCAGCAAAGAGAAAAACGAGAATTTTAAAAAGCTTAAGAAAATTAAGGGATTTGAAATCATAACTGATCCTGACCAGGCAATCTTCGTCCTAGCCTCGAATGTAATATGTCGATTTTATCAATGAAATACATTGGCTGTGATTTTTCCAACAGTAGGGGGGAGGGGAAGGTTTTGAGTTTGCTGATCCCAGACCGCCTCATCAGATCCAGCCTGTTATGATGGTGGAGATAAAAAAAATGCAGTAAACAAACAGAAGAACGTGGTAGAACCCAAAATGCTCCGGCTTTCTCCTTCCTGTGGACAATGCTTGGTTTTGATTCAGTTGGTTTCAACATGGTGGCTGGATCGCAAACATTCTCATTTTACGGCTAAACAGTACACTAAATTATGTTTCTGAAAACCTTTTAGGTGAGATATAAACAAAGCACTAACCAGATCTGGATTCTTATTTGATCAGCTCTGCCTAGTTTGACACTTTGATCTTAGTTTCTCGATCCACCGTGTTTTGCGATGTATGGACCTTATTCGCATAAAATTGAGATTGAGTCATGATTATGCAAATTCAGTCACGGCATATGTGATTCTGTGATTGAGCATGATGACCAACATGCAACAGGCAATGACAAAAGTGATGATACTGCATAATCAAGTGTACTGAGAAAAGAAGTAAAGGACCCAGAGTGGCTCCCTGTGGGACCCCATTGTAGTAAAATAACCTCTCCACATATGAAATCAAATGCAGGCTTGTGACGTTCATTTCTAATATCTGTGCCTGGTAAATTAGCTCAATATGTGGTAGATGCAAAATTCATCACATTATTTGTGTATGTAAATATCTAAAGGTCACGAACTTTGTTTGAAAACGATGTCTGGAAAGTTATACCCATGAGACATAACACATACACGGTACACCTACACTCTCCGCAGCCATCTATTTAATGTCAGTCCTAACTGAGCTATGGCTACTTTAACTACGTACAGACTAATTTGAGAAAAATAGAGTAGAACTGAAAGCTGCATGTGCATACATGTTAATGTTTTACAGAACAAGCCTTCTAATCAGCGGCACAGGGAAAGAGGATATGGGAACAAGTCGTTTCCCATTACAGGCAGGGAGTTTCACAATGATGGTTGTTTTCTGTAAAGGGGAACGTGAAAGCAGGCCATCATCATTGTTAAGAGTGAGCACTTACAAACTTCATATGAAGAGTTGGTTAGTTTTTCAGAATTCATAAATATTGCCACTGGATTTTCTGAAATTGTTGGTTGGCAACCTCCAGCTGATGATTTCCTAACTAACGTTTACAGGGGTTCCACTGAGTTACATTATGATGCTTTTAAGCTCCATTCAGAAAAAAAGATTGCATTTTGTTTTTAACACAACGGTATCGTAACGGTACTCGGTATCGGCCGCTATGCAAGTTCACGTATCGGAATTAGCATCAGGAAGGAAAAAATGATATCGGAAAGTCTCTAAATGTGACACCATAAATAAGGTGCTGACAAACTCGTCCACAATTTTCTCCATTTCTCTGGCTCTATGATTTTAAAATAATATTTGCAAAAAGGTTATTATCATATCTTTCAGTTTATGTTGTAAGATAACTCCACAAACAACAAAAATGTTCTGCTGCCGTGGAGCTCGTGAATGCTCTGTTGTGTAATGTGTTGTTGGCAGTGTGGACCACTGTACATCTGCTCCTATTCAAGTTTTGTTTGGCTAAATGAAAGGGCTGTGAGCGGTCGCAGTCTTTGATGTAGCCACAGAAAACAGATCCTTCGTCATGGGATGTAGCCTCTCCTAACAGCTGAGATGCTCCACACACCACAGGGTTATCAATTGTCCCTTTTCTAACGGCTACATTGTCTCCATTTTCCCACTAGATAATAACTCATCTTCTTCACAGTCTCTAAATCTGAGATAAAATGCTTTTTTGGCCCTTTCCATCCTCACAGACAGATTTAGTGCTTCCTGCTGGCATCACATCTCACTATCTCTTCTTACTTTGGTGCTGTAAAATGAAGTCATTAGTTCTGTCGGGCCTTTCACTCAGCTCCACTTCTGCTTCTAATTAGGTCTGTACACAGAGGACTACTGGCTCAACGTGTATGTGTGTGTGCTCACACACTTTTGCCTCTGTGTATGCATCGACAAAAATGTGTGAAAAGGAGATTCCCCAGACATGCCAACCAACATCCCATTAGGCCAGCTGTTCTGCCTCCCTTCTGTTGGGTTACCTCTGTGTCTTTATAATGCAACCAACTGAAAACATTTGAGTACAAAATATTCCACACTGAAATAAATAAATAAATAAATAAATAAGGGTTGACAGTAAAATTATAGACACTGCAATCAAAATAACGTAGTATAGATGTGCTTAAAATTTATTAATGCCAAAGAAATAAAAATATTGATTCTAAAATGATTAAATTAATTTAAAAAATGACCACATCTTTCAGTTTGGTCTCGCAAATCAGATTCAGCTCAACAGCAGATAAAACTTTTGGATAAACGTTAATACATTTTAATCACAACCTCGTTTCACCAACAACAATAAAAAAAAATGTTTGCAAATCCAAAATTTGCCCAAAATACTGAAAAATCAACGATTTAACACAAAATATTGATTAAAATACGTATATTTAGTATAAATATATTTATATTTTTGTAAAAATGTTCTGGTTGATGTATGATAAAGACACCATACCCTTCACACCTCTGGTTGCAGCAACAGAGGGAGAGAGGAAAACAGGCAAGAGGAGGACGGACAGAAGAAAAAAAAAATTTTTACATGTAGAAGAGGAGGAGTGCAAAAGGCAGAAGAGTCTGACTCGACACATATTTGATTGTGGTGTTAGTCGTGGTGAAAAGCTATCCAAGAAACTACCCGCCTTCCACTCTCGTCTCTCACCACACACACACACACACACACACACACACACACACACACACACACACACACACACACACACACACACACACACACACACACACACACACACACACACACACACACACACACACACACACACACACACACACACACAATCATCTCATGGCATGGCCAAAATAACGAAATAATAGCTTGCAGAGCAGGGAGTGAGGCAGTCAGACCCCAGCCTCTGTATTTTCCCCCAAAACTGCCCAGAAATTCCCCTGTGGTTTGGCCTGCTGCTCTCTCCTCACTCGCTTCTCTCTCACTCTCCTCCCTCCTTTCTACTCTATCGACAGGCCTCCGTCTCTTGAGCTGTCCACCTATCTCTCATTTTCTTCATCCCTTTCCTCCATCCTTTCCCTTACCTCTCATAAACTCCTACCTCTGTCTTTTCCTTCTTGATCTTCTGTCCGCTCCCTCTTTCTTTATTTCTCCTTCACTTACCCCCTCCCTCAAAGTCCCTTTGTGCCAGAAACCTAATGAGAACAGTATGTCAGAATGTGTGTGTGTTAGTGTGTGTGTGTGGTGGGATACATGTCCTCATGGGGTCCCTCCTCTGTTATCCACATGTGAAGACACATTCACAATAGCATTATGAACATGTTTAAGGATTTTACTGTTCATTTCTCTGGTTCAAACCATTTAATACTTGTACTTATAGTTAGTTATAGAGTTGAAAAGAGTAGTTGAAAAATGTATTAGTTGATCAACAGAAAATCTGATTTCAGAGCATATATATATATATATATATATATATATATATATATATATATATATACATACCCGCTGTATATATATTGATACTACCAAAGACAAAAAATGTGACTTGTAAAAGCCAATGTAAGAGGGCAGATCAATATCAAAAGCACAGATGTTACTAATAACATTAATGATGGCTGTTTTCTATTCAAGTGTCCCAGTAAGCCATGACAGTGTGACAGCAAGACGACATGAACAATACCTGGGACCCTGAAGGGATCAGTGTCAAGAGTCAGTAGTGCTTGTTGTATGGTCGAAATTGCTAAATCCTGCCCCTTGTTGATACTCCACTAAGCCGACAGAGCTACATTGCCATGGAGCCCACACTGTCACTAACTGCACTCCCTGAATCATTTTTGAAAAAACAAGTGATTTCAGAGAGAAGCAGACAGAAGGGTCTACAATATGTGTTTGAAGGATAAATCCAGGATGTTAAACTGATTCAGCAGTTAAAACATGTTAAAAAGATAAAGATAGAAGCTAAAGCTACAGATCACGGTGAACCACCACATCACCTGGAGAGCAAGACATAAAAAATGAAATTAAGGATAAACATTGTACCTGTAAAGCCCGGTAGGTCATTATTCACCGTTACAAAAATGTAAAAGCACACATTCAGTATACCTTCAGTAGCTAGCGTAGCATAGACGTGCTAACGCTAGTTTATGATGTGCTTATGTCCTCTGCTAATGTTAGCTCAAGTACAAACGTAACATTTTAGAAAGGTATATCTCCTCTCTAGCTCTTTGCCCAAAAACAAGTATCAATATTACAGCTATCAGAAATAAAATTAAAAATGAACGAGGGCCTACTTCAGACTAACTATAAACTTCTGTATCGAGAAATCCTCAATATGAATTGATTCATATAATCAGGACAACTATATTAATCTGGATCTCTTCAAATTTGTCACCGGTGACTATTTTATGGCATGAATGACTAAATGACCCGCAAAACCCTGAGCAAATATAATTCATAAGACTGTATATATAATCGCACACACAATGAGTCCAAAACCGGATATGAATCAGCACTTCCTGTTCTTTCGTCTCAAAGTCAATGTTTTTTTGAATGGATTTGTGGTTCGATGCCTGAAATAAGGTCTATAGTAAAAACTAGCTTAAGAGATTTTAAGGTTTTGTTCTACGATATATATACATCAATACCCCACTCATGAATTTTGAAGCTTTTACGTGTCCTTGAGATGTCGTCACTAGAACACTAGTCCTCCTTTAGGTTATGTGATAGTAGTTGGTTCCTTTATACACTAACGTTAGCTTTTTACCTTTAGCAATTGCGTTCACGCTTCAAAAATCATAAAAGTGGTGTTCAAGTATCATAAATGTTTATTTGCCACAGCTCATTTTCTACAATAATCCAGAATGGATCGAGGGAACCAGTGTGATGCTAACTTCCTGGTTGGCCTACACAAATACATCAACCCTGCATCTCTCTATTAAGGACAAACTATCTCTAACACAGAGATCACAACCGGAATCAAGTATTCCCTTGATCCCTTAAACTCAGAGTCACACCTGCTCCCTCCTCTTTGTTGTCCTCTCACCTGAATCAGAGGAGAAGCCTTTGGGAAATCACACTGTTGAAATGTGAACACTCAAGTGTGTTTATCTGCAACACCATGAAATTACATAAGTCAGTTTTCTAAAGGCCAGTGCGTCCAGTGTATGTGTATTTTAATGTGTGTCAACTTTCTACAAAGGATAAAGGAGATTATGGACAAAAAATAATCACATTCATCATTCTCTACTGTAGTGGCTGTTAAAGATTACAAATGTCCCCACAGGGAGGAAAAGCTGGATGCTTTCTGCTATGGTGGAGCAGGGCTTCAGTAAAAATATGCGATCGAGAGGTCGGCATTAATAATTTCTAGTAGCTGATTCCTCGATAATGCTAGATTGTGAACAAATCAGTTTAAATCGACAAGAAGGGAGCTAACGATAGTTAACGTTGTAAGCAGCTGGTTGGAAGCATGATTCTGCTTGGCTAAATGACGGAGCTAACAGCATAGCAGCATTTTGGCAACTAACTTTACCAGACACGTATTGTAATTCATTCCTATCATGCCGCTCAGATAAATCACAGTGAACGCCTCTTCTGTCGATAGCACACCGTATTAGCACAGTGATGCTCTCAACGGAGCTAACAGCTAATGTACAGAGGTTCCACGATGTTACATTACGGCGCATTCAAGTTCCAAACAGTAAAAATAAGTAATGGGCAGATTACATTTCATATGTAATCGTGTAAAATGTAATTTGGGGCTAGAACCTAAATAAATCCAGTTGTTTGAAGGAGACGTTTTCACACTAATACAAAATATATGTTATTGTCTACCTTCCTAACACAAGCTTTAAGCATCTTATAATACAACATTAAAACTACTAATGCCCACCAAATATTAAAATAAAATACATCATTTTTTATTTATTGCTAATTCGAATAGTGTGTTTTATGCAAATAACCACTATAGTTGTCAATAACAAAATTAAAGGATAACATTTAGAATGTATTATTTTTTATCTGCGATAAATTGTCCAAATCACTCTATATTTTCCATTTTCAGGCAATAAGTTTTGTCTATCTTGCAAGTGAAACATCTCAGTTGCTTTCCTTAAAATCTTTAATGTCAAGCCCCGTAAAGTTTTACAAACTAGGAGACTCGATAAGACTCACCTTCCTACCTGACACAGGATACGGGTCTTAGGTTAACAGTCTTTATACTCAAAGTTAACGGGGCCAATAAAAGTCTGTTAGAGAGTGAGACGCAACACGGTGCAGGTTGAATTAATTAAGCTATTTCTTCTCTAATTTTGTGGCTGTAAATTAGGGTTGCAACTTACAGTTAATTTGATTATTGATTAATATGTGGATTTTATAATTTATTCTTGTCTAAGAAATCAATAATTTTTTGGAAAATACATTCATGACATTCGAATTTTATTCTTACGAAAACATACAATTCACTTTGAATTTTTTTTCAGAAGAGGGTGTTGTCACTAATATCCCTACCGGATACAACTATTACAATGACTCATAATTCATCGCTCATAGAGGCGTTCAATGGTTTCTTGTCTTGTTTGTTGAGTGGCCAAAAACGTTATAATCTACATCATATGACAAATCTCAGTCACAAAAAAAATACATTAACTAATGTTTATATGCAACCCTTAAGGTTTAATTAGATTTGAGCTAAACTACCTTACTTCACAGTGTTTATCATCTCTTCTAGAAACACTTGGTTTCATTACATAACGCTCTGTTTCAAATGTTCAGAGTATTTAGGTTCAAAAGGGTGATGCACCAAGTGAAATCCGCTCTGTGGGAGACCAGATGTTTCTCCCTGGCGGCAAATGAATGCTACTTCTGAGCCAGTTTCCACTTTGCTCAACTACAGGACAGCTGGTTAAAGCAGCTCACAGAGCATCCATCATAACAACGCCACAGTAACAACATAAATACTAAAATCTTACTAAACTATACTCTCTTTAGCTTAAGGGGACAGGCAAATAGGGTAAACAAATTAGTTGTTTCTATTGCATGGCCATGAAATTTCCCTAAAGGATTACTTACCCAACTTTTCTGAAATTCTATGTTTAAATATTCGAATTGACCATTATTTTATTAAATATATGCTAATTTTCATACATTTCCAAAACAAAAAATCTGAACATTGGATAAAGCCAGGTTCAAAATTGTGTTTCATTTTGTTGACATATTAGAATCAAAGTTTTTGGAGATATCTCCTTGTATTACTCCATATATATGAAAATACTGTCAAGAGCCTTTTAAAATCAATTTTCTCCATGTTTCTACTTTTAAAATATTGTATATATAGGGCTATGAATGATATATGAACAAAAAAAAAACTTCAAAATAAGAATGAAAGTGGAAAGTTCAGTGCTTCTGAAGTAAAGATTTCTGGACCTCAGTCTGAGATACGGTAAAGATTGAACTAATAGATATCAGAATGAAACGTCACCATTTTATGACTAACATTAAGACAATTACTTTTTTTTAAGTTGTCTGAAATATTATGTTTAAATATGCAAAAGAGGCATTATCTTAGAAATCTACATCACAAAAAACAGACAAAGTAGTAAAAATAAACAGCTCAATGTGTATTTTGGATGTTTTCTTACTACTAGTCTGAAAGGAGACCTGATATGGAACCAAGGGTCTCAAAATTGATTAAAGAAACCACTGTTTTTGCCTGTAGTGTCTTGCCTTAAAGTTTAAGTAATCTTTTTTTTTTATTTCCTGTCTATGAGGAAGTATAACTCCACAACAAGCTTGTTTGACATATTATCACCTGTTAAAGTTGTGTTAGCAAACAGTACACATAAAGCAGATAGAGAGGAATATTAGCATACATTTGGAGTTGTGTGTCTGCCAACAAATAAAACAAGTCCAATACTCACTTTACTTTTAGCTCTGATCTTCCGCCTTTGCTCAGCTGCTAGCTAAGCTGATAAGCTTAATGGAATTAAAGCAATGAAAACTGACAACAGAAACATTGATCTGGTTTCTCAGGGTAATTCTCTTACTTCACTGTGAACCGTTTTCATTGAGTTCTTTTTAAAGAAGAAATGGTCCCTTTGACTCTAAACATTTTTCCATAGTTTGAGCACCGTGCGTTCTCAGAAATCTGAGACGGAATCATTAAAACACTATATGTATTACTGATCCATGCGAAATCAAAATGGTACGCTACCATACTCTTCATACTAAGTCTGATGTCAAATTGAGTATGTCGTGTAAAATTGGGTGAACTGACCCTTTAAGTAAGACTTGTGTCTTAAGATAACTGTTGTTTGAAACCATTTAAATATTGCAGATTTTAATTTAGTTGAATTTGTGTTGGTATTTTTGATTCCATCCTCAGACAGGATTAAAAGTAATTAGCTGACTCCACGGAGCAATAATTTGTCTTTCATGTATGAATATATTTAGTACTAACAAGTATAAAGTTAGTTGCAAACTAGTGCAAACTAGTCCGTTTCTTTCACATTCTAGGAGTCCATTTTAAATTCCCTGGCTGGACACCAGAGAGATATCTGCGGATGGACATCGGCGCTCATACTGAGACAGAGCTGACGGACTGTCTTGGCCTATTTGAGGCAGTGCAGACTCACAGGCCCCGTGGCAGAGGGACACGGTGAGCAGAGGGTCAGCTGGTGTTGGCCTTCTGAACAAAAGAAAAGAAGCGCTCCCCGTCAGGAGTGTCCCCGTTTTGGTCAATGGCCCCTGTGTCTGGTATGTGCTGTATTTAGTCCTCCAATTACCCACACAAAGGGCTCCTTCCACCAACCAGCAGGATAACCCAATGAGACACCAGCCTCAACTAATCATTTGGACATATGGGATATTATGTCAGTCAGCTGGTGAGGGGGATTAACCAGCAGTGTGTCAGTCTGGGATATGTCATGTGTTAATGCGGCAAAATAACTCATATTCATTCAATCCAATGGCCAACAAACCTTAAGTCTGAATAGGGCAGGGAGATATATCATGATATTTTTTACCAAATACCTTCATGTCGATATTGCAGGGATATTGTCGGGTGGTTAAAATAAGATTTTTGATGAATAATCATCAGTAATGTGGATTTATGGCTAAGTGTGTAAAGTCAAATAATAGAACAGCGAGAACAGTGTGGTGAATTCAGAAAATATCATGACTTAACTGTAATTCAGCCGTTAAAAGCAGGAACATACAACACTTACAAAATTGAAGACAGTATCTAGTCCCATATCACTATATTGATATAATATTGATATATTGCTCAGCCTGAAGATGAAAGCCTACATGCCTGCATGGCAAGAAAACGTTTGTCTATGGCAAACAAATAAATATAATCCATCATCATAACAAGTGATTTGCCTTGATTAAGAATTGCAGTACAACTAGTATGAGTCAGTTTTAATATTTTAATTAACAGAACAAAATTAACCAAACATGATTCAATTTGGCTATAATCTTTTACTCTTTTACCATGATCAGTTTATTCAGTATTGTATTTTATTAATTTAATTATTTTTTTTACTTCATTTGGTGTGCATTAGTGAGTTCATCTTCCCTCTGTTTTCATCATTTTTTGACGTATTGTTAATCATTTGTAGAGCACTGTGAATGGCATTTGGTTGTTTGAAAGGTGCTATATAAATCAAACTTGATTGATTGAACTAGTTCTCTCTTTAAGGACATCTCTGATATTATTGAAGAAGGTTTAATAATCTAGTGTTGCTTGACAGGATTATCTATTTTGGATACAAACAAAGAAGATTGGATCAACCTAAATAAGATAATTTGACTCTCTGGAATCGAGCTTTGTACTGCGAAGCTTTAACGGAGAATAACCAGACATGATTGATACCAGTTAGTTGATTTCCGGTGTAAAAAAAGACAAATGATATTATGCTGGATATTTATAGCCGTGTGTTTATATTTGGGCCAAAATTATATTGACAACCTATTAATGACATGGCCTGCTGCATCCATCACCTTCTCACTATGTGTTTCTCTCTTCCTTCATGCAAGAACCAGCAATAAAAAACCCTGAAAGTGTGTTTCCAAGTGTGGAGCAGCACGATCCACCCAAGCCTCCGCTGCCGCCGGTGTTGACCTTTGCCCTAAATGTGCACATGCAAGCGGAGGTCAGGAATGTGGGGCTCCTAAGCTAATTGTGAGAATATCTGGGGGGTTATGTGTTGTGTACGCGGCAAAATGGCCTGGAAAACTCCAGCCTCGTTCTGTTTCATTCTCAGAGCTGTGGGAGTGGAGACAGAGACAGAGACAGGGGGGGGGAGGGAGCCGGTCCACAAACAGCAGTGCTTGCCCTACTGTCAAACTGACAAACAGTGACAGGCAGCTGACACATTCTTCAGAAGGGGAGGCCCCCGTCCTCCCGTCTGCACCCCAAGAGTATCTGCAAATGATTATGTTCTGTACCGATGATGGTTGCAAAATTCTGAATTCCCCGATAGTTTTTAAATTATACTCTTCCACTGTGTAACATAATGTGTTAGCATCTGCATATGTAGAGATCTCCATCAACCATCTGATAAAAAACTGTTAAAACACAATATGTGGAGTCATTTCTGATCAGGTGAAAACCTGATGTTGATACCATTTGTTGATACAGAGCCTCTCAGCACAGTGGAGGGCTTAAAGATTCTAGGACAATTCACCTCGGTTTATTTTGGGAGGTGCAAAAAAAAAAGGCCCTGTTTTGTCTGGAGCGGAAATGTGCCGCACATTGATCCGTTCGTACAATTCCTGCTCGTCAGTATTCACCCGGCATTCGTTTCCAAACCATTAAACGCTGCATTTAGCTGTTCCTGGCCTGAAGTTTCCAAAAACCCCTCAGGGCTCTTGTGGAACTCTCTCCCTCCGATTCCCTCTTTTACCACTGTTCTAAAGATGGAACTGTTCTATATCAGCGCAGTTTGGGATCCCAACTCATCTCCATGGAGCTCTGTGCAGTCCCATAACGAGGCCAGTACTCTTCTCCTGGTGAACGCATTTCTCTTCCTCCATCTACAGCACCTATATGTCACTATGGATGTATCATGGTCCTTCCATCTGAACTTAAAAGCAAACTTTTAGGTTTTTTGATAATGAAAGTTAATAAGTAATATAGAGCAACATTCATTTGAAGTTGGGTTTGTGGCAATCTGACAAATTGAAGTCCAATATTAACCCTCCTTTTAGCAATGTTTTGGTCTCCACCACATCCTGAGAAAAACATCTGGCTCTTTAGCTGCTGGATGTTGGGACTGATGATTCCTTGCAAATTAAGCAAACAAACTTCCCCTTTACTTCTGTAAAAAACTACTAACTTTCCCCAACGTTTCTGACATTTTCTGGCACTGTCCATCGTTATCCTTTGTCTTTTTGGCTCCAACACTGTCACAAAGTCAACTGAGGTAAATGTTTTCACCGACAACTATTCAATGTAGGTCAAAGAGTTGTTAAAAATGGCAGTGAACACTGGACTTCAATAGAAATGTATTAGAAATTTGCTCAAACCATATCCTAGTTTATCTTAAAATTTGAAATCCATTTGAAAACGGGAAGCGGGTCGCAGTTGGCCCCCTCCGAGCTGTAGTTTGGGCCCCCATGATTTAAGGTCATTAAGCGGTTAATTTAAAAGGCCACAGTGGTTTCATTATGTTCTGTTTTGCAGTCATATTGGACAATAAACTATGAAAATCAAGACTGAGAATCTACAAAGTAGATTTAAAAAAGAAGCTAATTCCAGCCTCAAAATTATACTGGACTTACTTACAGATATTACTTCTTAAATCTGACACTGGCCAACATGAATTACATGTTGATATACTGATACATCATCTAAATTCAGTAAGAACACATTTTATGACCATATGGACCTTAACTTATCTTTTCAAATACAATATTCCATCTATTACGTGGTGGGATTTTTTATACCCTTACATGTTGTTCTTTTGGAAAGTTATACTTTAACACACTTCTGCTTTCTCTCCTGGACAGTATCAGATTTGTCTCACAGAGACAAATCTCATCTGCGTCTTTTTTACAGTGACCTCTTTATCTTCAGCAACCCACAGCCATTCAAATATACAGAGTACGTGTATCTAACCTCGGACTGTGACCACAACTGTGGTTACTCTCCTGTTACACTAATCAAAGGCTTTCTGTTCTGTTGATTTGTATTTAAGCCCTGCTCCTCCTCCTCTGGTCATAGATCAGCCTTGACTGTGAGCCCTCTGCTCTATGGCAGTATGTCTGCTGTTGAATCATGAAGGTGTTGCAGTAATGCTTTTTTGTGTGGTGAAAGTTTAAACCCACAGAAGGCGTGGAGTGTCTATGAAGGTCACAAAGCTTTAGTGATGGCAGTGTCCATCCTACTGCTCTTATTTTAAAGGAACCAATAGTGAGGTGCTGATGAATGCATTATCTTGTTATATTGTTAGTACAGCATCTTCAGAAATGATTGTATTTAATGTTTACACTTACAGTTCTGGGGACTGGGGCAACTACTGTTATATATATAAATACATTTGTTGTTCTTTTTATAAGTTTGAGTCTGACTGATTTCTGAGTCTGAGGATCAGGTTAGGCTCGTGCGGATATGAGTTTATGTATATTTATTAAAAGTAAAAGTAAAAGTAGCAAACCCAACTGCCGCACCCGCCAATAACTTCTATGAAAAGGGAGTCATGCAAGGAGGTGTGTAGCCGGACCACATGAGTCCAATCTCGGCCTTTGCAAGTCCTCGCCCTCGCGTGGGCCAACTTACCCTCCAGCGTCACTTCTTTCCCCGCCTTCTTGAGCGCCTGGACCGCCAGGTCGTGCGTCGCCTCCCGGAGGTCGTTCCCATTCACCGACAGGATTGCGTCGCCCACCCGGAGAGCCCGGCTCTGGTCGGCGGCGAGCCCCGGGAAGATCTTGGAGATGAGGATGGGCATCCGGTTCTCGCGCCCACCTTTGATACTGATCCCCAGCCCGCCTGACTCCTGTTTGACAACTCGGACTTTCCGCACCGCCTCCGAGGAGCAGTCCAGGCTGACGGGACCCTCGCCCTGTCTCGACCCGAAGCTGGACCCGGGACTGCCGTAGCTGGACCCGGGGCTTCCAAATTCAGAGTTTGTGCCGTTATTCGGGTACTTTCCGGAGCTGTTCGGACCGTAGTTGCCGTCGTATTGACCCCGGCTGACACCCCCGCGCCCTGGGCTGCCGCTGCGCCCCTTCCCCCTGGTTCTGGTTCTGGACCTGGTCTTGACCCGGGGACAGACCGCGGCCAGGGTTCCCCGGACTTGTTCCCGGGTCGTTTCCGTTCGACATGCCATTTCGCAGGCCCGCCGAAGAGTTGTTGTAGTCCCAGTGATTCGCCCCGTGCCCGGTTGCCTCCGCCTCGGCCGTTAAAGTCAGTGTTTCTCGGGTGAGTTCTGCGGCCACTCGGATCCAGCGGTCCCGGAGCAGAAGGTCCAGTTGACCGTTTTTGTCCGCTCTGGTCCAGACTGCCATTCCTTAGACGGGTTAGCCTGCTCCGAGGCGGGCCGCTTTCACACTAAAGTCATCATCAACTTTTTTCCTCTTTTTTTCAGAGTGCGCACAAGCAGCGACGAGGCTGCACTGGCCCGCGTCGACACACCCACTCCCACTGTGACTGCAGGCAGAGCGCGAGGGAGAAAAAACAGAAGGACTCCCTAAAAAACACGAGGGAGAGGGGAGAGAAAAGAACAACCGGCTGTGATGGGCCAGCCGGAGACGGCTTGTTGTTGAGTTCAAGCTCTAAAGCTCTCCGACTTCCACTGGAAAGTTAGCGACAACGAAACAACACAATATCTGCGCAGATCTTTCAAAATAAAACATATGACCGCTAAATTAGTTTTTGGGTCAACATTTGGAGGGGATATGTGCTACTTTGCATAAACCCCCAGAACATAAATCTTAAGATTGGACAAAGCTGTGTTCAAATTTCTTGTTTTTGTTGACATCTTAGAGTCACACGTTTTTATGGAGGGAATATGCGTAATAAATAGGAAAATACTGTCAACGGTCATTAAAAAAATCTATTTTTGCCATGTTGTTAGCAATAAAGTGTTGTATAAATGCGACCATGGATGATATATGAACAGACCTCTCCGCAAAAACCTTCAGAATATAATTAGGAATGTAAGTGGAAAGTTCGATGTGCTGCTGAAGTGGAGATTTCTCAGAGAGTCTGAGAAAAAACATTCAGTATATGTATTATAAAAGTTCATACATTTGCAAGGTGTAAGGTAAAATAAGGTATAGGGTAAAAAATTAAAACCTTATACATATGACCACAAATCTTTGCCAGTTCATTACTTACAGTAAGGCAATTTTGTATTACAAATTTTGGTGAATTTAGGGGAAATCTACTGACGAAAATAGACAAAAGTAGTAAAATATACAATTTAATGTATATTAAAGTTTATGAAGGAACAGTTTAAATTTCTCACATTTCATGCTTTTAATTTGAAAGCATAATCGCCTAACTTCCCGTTTCGCTCTATTTCACTCATTCTATCTTCACGCAGCTCGTCTTTCTGAAGTGAACTCAGAGCCGGATGACAGATGGAGAGAGCCAATAGACGTGTCGACCTGTAGATTATTTATTCATGATGGAAGAGGCGGGGCGTCCATCGACGCATTATGGATCCACTGACCGGGGACAAAGCCTACTTAAGTTCACCCACAGTGTTGCATCTATTAATGGATACAGCTGCCTACTATTACCGTTGTTTTCATATTCTGTAAGTTATAATGCCATTACCCAAAGTAGAAAGTCAACAGAACTGCTTTGGTCCTGAGTTTAACTCTCATGAGGGCCAACTGTCAAGTTGGAACTGCTGGAATGTCAGTCTCTCTGTGTCCACATTAGAAAACTTGTCTTCTTCTCATTCTGTCATAACCAATCTATTCCAGAACAACCATTTAATAGTCATGAGGAATAGTAAGGCTGTGATATTGAGATGACAAAACATTCCCACAAGAAAGTTAGTGACAAGTGTGTCCTGTCTGGCCTTCCTAAATCAGACTGAAATGTGTCTGTTTTCACTTTTCCTTTGATCACAAAATAACATGTGACAAAGAAAAGGTCTGCTGAGTCCACAAAATATTAATGACGTGATCTCAAGATTGTTTTCTTGCTCATGAATTATTTTGCTCGTGATCACAATAGAATAAATAATTCACCCTCATCTCTCCTGTGGTGTGATGAAGTGATTTCTTGAAATTAAAGGTGGCCAGACAACATCACATGGTTGTTAATGATTATTATATTTTAAACAATGTCTCCTGGATGTAGCCTTGTGTAAATGATCATATGGTCACCAGGTGTTACTTAGCTTAGATTCTGGACAAGCTGAGTAAAATAAGATAGGCTACCTTCCATTTATTATCTCTGCCAGGAGATAATGATATCAGTCTTGTGTGTGTGTGCATTTCTGTGTCTGTCCCCGGCTAATCTCGCATTCTGCTGCACTGAACTGCATGATATTTTGTTTGGCCAGTTATGGCTGAATTCTCAAGGAGCTCTCGTGGTTGGGGTGTCTCACACTTTTTCAAAACACCTTTTATTACCTGTTTTATTCTCGCATTGATTGCCCTCTGACTCTTCACTTACTACTCTTAACCGGCCCCCAGCAAGGAGGGCCAGATAGTGATGAAACAGCTGAGTGCATCGCTGCTAGAGGACGGGACGATAATGGATTTTTCAATGGATCCCAATAAAAACATTAACATTAATTCCATTATTGGGATAACTGTGAATTTACTCACTCTTGTAAAGAACTGTCTAGCTCTCTTTCATTGTAATGAGGTGAAAAAGTTTAAAAACCACATGACCTGACACAATATGGCTTTATTTTATTATTCATTTCTCCTTTATTTATTCAGGGGGACCTTATGATTTACAACGTTATTTGAGATTGATTGACACTAAAAAAATATGTATATTCTATCTGTGATGCAATACAAACATTTATATCTTAACAAAATTAAGGATGAAGTGATTACAGTATGTTTTAGTTTTATTCTAAGAAATTTAAGAATATTGTTTATTATTATCCCAATAATATTGTGAATCGCAATGATTTCTTGCCAGTATAATCTTGATTTGAATCCCATGCCTAATCCCTATTTTGGCTACCAGCTAATGGAACATACTTGATGATTTGAGTAATTGAAAACCTAACTTGTGTGTTTACTGGACATGTAAATGAGCCTGGCTGTAAATAAAATAAACATAGGGGTTATACTGTGAATCCTAATCCCATTAGCCTGGTTACAGGCCTCTGAACTGCCGACCACATCTGATTGACTGACTCAAATGGGTCTAGTGTTGCGCTAATTAATGGCTGTTTGCTCCAGTTAGAACCATTGGCGCTCTGTTAAGAAAGCAGACATCGTCTTCCTTTACAGGTTGGTAGCCACAGAACTACAGTCAGGCCTGGTTGGTAAAAAGCATGAATCAGATTGACACAGTTGTACAGGTCGTCAATCAGTATGCAGAAATTACTCCTCTTAAACGGTAAAATTTATTTGATTTGAGTTGTTGACTTAAGCCGCTCAACAACTCAAATCGATGAAATTTTACCAAAGCATTAAGTTAACCAAGCAGTATTACAAATTACGTGTCAAAGATGACGTTAGCAGGACGGACCTTTAATGTGAATGATTCAGGGGGCCTGAAGCTGCCACATGAATTCTTATTAGATATGGCCAAAAATGTGATTTGTGAGGTCACGGTTACCTTTGACCGCCAAATTCTAATCAGTTCATCCTTGAGTCAAAATTTGTGCCAAATTCAAAGAAAATCGCTCAACGTGTTCTTGAGAGATCATGTTCACGAAAATGGGACAGACGGCCGGACGATCCAAAAACGTGCCTCATGACACGTCTGTCGTGGAGCCATAAAAAAGGAATATACAAAATTATGATTCCATATATTGATAAAGTGCAGCTCTGCAACCACCGAGGCTGTTGTTTGGCGACGCAGACCAGCTGAACACAGCAGGCAGTAGTGAACAGTAAGCAGACGCAGCACCGGTCGTGTTTGTCATTAGATTTTTATTGCAGTTGAGGTTTACTTAGTGTTTACAAAACCAGAGCAGATTGCAAGCGTCCACAGGGAGTGTGAGCGGCGGGAGTTTCATCTGCTCGCTTCACATCAGCATCACTGTTGCTGCGTTGGTTGAAAAAAAAAAAGGTGCGGTATGCAGTCATGCCCCGATACATTCACAGTGTTGCTGCCGTCGCACCTCATCCAGCTGCACCCGGGGCTTTACAAGCACGTCTAAAAAACCCCAAAAGAGGCCTCCTTATGCAGCAGCCACTCGTTAAAAATCCCTTTTTTAGGGTGATTAAAAATTAAACGTTTTTACGCAGTGTACAAGCTTATCAGTTTACAATTCCTTCTCTGAGTTCTAAGTTACATTCATGACAAAAAAAAAACAAGGCAACCACAGAGAGCTAAAATGCTAGGGTTACATGTTGACTCTACGACCACCACCCCAACACCACCTCTGCATGCTCTCCCACGGTGCATCCTTCCCCGACCACCAGGACTCTCCTCATCGGCCCTCTCCTCTAATACGCCTGCCTCACAGCAGCTGACAGAACGGTTTCTTATTGAAACCTTATAAAGTGACTGGGGGGGGGGCTCTTTGAGTGAGTTAGCACATCTGCTGGGTGAGATGTTGAGATTTGGAAGAAAATTGAGTTGGGCACTGGATGATGGATGAGGTGATGGTTTAGAGTCGCTACAGTCTGATTAAAAAGGGTTCTACTAAGCCCCAGAAAAGGTTTATATATCGTAGCATAACTGTTAAATAACGTATTTAATGCAATATTTAAAGAAGGACCCCCACTGGATTATGTATTGATATCTATTTGATGGTTATTTCCTTTCTGGTGTGCATGAAACCACTAGAACACTTAAAGACCCCTACTTTTTCTGTGCATGTGTGTGTATGTTTGTGTGTGCACACAGTGTAGCGCAAGAGCATAACTCATTAAGGAGAGTGTGTGTGTGTGTGTGTGTGTGTGTGTGTGTGTGTGTGTGTGTGTGTGTGTGTGTGTGTGTGTGGCAGAATGGGATAAAAATTAAGTCACCAGAACAGGTTTATGTATCATAGCATAACTGTTAAATAACGCACTTAATGCACCACCCGGCAATATTTAAGGAACTTTGATTGTGCAACTTTGTGTGTGCACACAGTGTAGCGCAAGAGCAAAACTCTTTATGGAGTGTGTGTGTGTGTGTGTGTGTGTGTTTGGGCAGAAAGGCTTAAAAAGTAATTCATCTATTCATTGGTTGAGGTTGGTGAGCGTCTTGGGGTGGAGATGCGGCGAAGGGGACGGCGATGACGCGTAAAGACCCTGCTGTTGATGATGATGGGACTTGGGAGGCAGCTGTGGGTGACACAGTGGGTGAGGTGTAGGGTGGCACTGAGGGTAACATTGAGGGTGAGGCTGAGGGTAGGTCTCGAGGTGTGATTGACGTTGCAGCTGTGGTCTCTGAAGGGGGGCGGCGGCAGCAGCACCTTGGGCCTCCCTCTTGGGAGTGTTGTTGAGGATGTCCAGACTCCGGCGGCTGGAGGAAATGACGTCGGCGACGAATTTGGTGCATTCGGCGCAGATGTCGCGCAGCGTGCAGCCGTGGGCGTACAGGTGGGGGAACTCTTCCTCTACGGAGCGGCGGGACAAGCTGCGCAGGGACCTGCAGAGGGTTGGAAAGGGTTGGTTTTTATTATGACTACAGATGGTGTAACACTGTTGTGACTATCAATGTATGGAACAAATTCATCAAAGAGATCCCACTCTGCATCTTTGGTTTATTCTGACAAAACAAGTTTAAATGGTCAGAGCATAAAACATTTAAAAAAAGAAAAGGTTGGGAGCAGAATTTATTCATTTCAATGGAATCTCAAGTCACTAGGAAAAAGGGCTAAAAATAATTTAGTCAGGTTCAACTTTCGTGAAATTTGACATGTGAAGATGCATTGTTTACCAAGTTGACGACTATCAAAACTGTCTTGCCAGTCCTGACCTTTACGGGAATTAATAAGCAGAGTCTCAAACAGAACAAACTCATTATTGGGCCTCATGCAGGAAGCTTTTATTTTTTATTTTTTTCTTATGTTGTTAGTACACATTGATTTCTGGGATTCACAAATATTTTCTTATTTTTGCTCTTTTCTAAAAGGTAAGAGACATTTGACAAGTGGTCGAGAGCACTGTTTACAAGATTAGAAAAAAAAAGGTTAATTATAATGATTGGATGATTAAAGAAACACCATTGGTCTATTGATCACATTAAGACTCTAAACAAACCTTGGATGATATTGCGTGCATTCAGCTTACATACTGCTCTTCAGTTGTAAACTTACTGATCAGATAGCAACCATGCTACGGTAGCTAGCTTCTTAACAGACAGTTATCAAGTAAGTTAGCTTATAGAGCGGATTTGACCATGGTTGTTCCCCTGTTTGTGAGCTTGTTAGCAACAACGTATGGACTAACTCTGCTGCTCTTTCTGGATTCTTCTTATGAAAAATGCTATCCAGTTAGTTAGCATTTTTGAAATCAGGATATCTTGGTCTCTGCTTCTTTGGTTTTGGCCATTTTGTTATTTTAAAATATGTCTAGTGAGTCCCCTGATTTTATGGAAGCACCAAAACTAAAATACAAATATTATATTGTTGGGAGTAGTTTAAGTTTTATTAAAGTTCAAATACGTTTTATAAAACATAAATGCCATTTGCTCATATCCCTCGTTGTTTGCATTCAACATCTTCTCATAGCGATCGACTGCTCCATAAATATCACACATTAAGTTTCTTATGAAAACAAAATCCCACAAGACTGCCACTATAGTTCACCTATTTGGGATTGGATTGAGTAGTCAATTGGTTGAGGTGAGCTCAGAGGCCGTTTCTGCCTTAGGTTTGACAAGGTTAGCAGTCAATGGCAGACTTAGATAGATTTAACCTGTGTTCCTAACCTAGAGCTGGGCATGTGTCCTTTGATTGACCATGGATAGTGATTGGATGGAGGGACTGTGGGGAAACCGGGACGGAGTGTTAAGCCAGCTTTACCTTGAGAGAACTTTGGAAATGACACAGCGACTTGGGTGATCGCCCTGCATTCCCTTTAGCCTCACCATGAAGTCGTTTTTATTTTTTGTAAAATGTCTTAACAGCTGTTGAATGGAATGACATTTGGTACAAACATTCTTGTCCGCCTCAGGATGAATTGCTAAAACTTTGGTGATCCTCTAACTTTTTCCTGTGGCACCAGGGGACTGTGGCTCAGTGATATTGCTGTTGTAATAATGGGTATGATTGCTTAGTTAGTTATTATGGCAGCCCCTGCTGCCATCAATGGGTAAATGATGACATGCAGTGTAAAAGCACTTTGAGTGGTTGAAAGACTAGAAAAGCGCTATACAAGTACAGTCCATTTATCAGTGATCATCAGGGCAAAATTGTAATTTGTCCACTACTTAAGTTCAGTCAGGAACAATCACGCCATAGATTTTTATCCATTTATTGCAACAATGGAAATACAGTTATACTTGGCGCTGGTGGCTCCACTCTTAAAATGCTCCCTGGATGCATAGATTACATTTCAACCATTTGTTATGCATGATGAACTCTGGACCAAAAAGGGTGGAGGCTGGGGTGGAGGAGGCAAACCTTTGCCAGCGGTACGGTCTGTAACAGCGTTGGTGTAACAAGGATCAGTGAGAAGAGTCATATTTAAATGGACTGCCTTTAGTGAGAGTCGGCTGTGATTGGCGTGTGGCCGATTAGAAGCTATGATTCAATCAGCTGGCTGTTAGCTGTTTACAGCTGGGGGCGTATGACTTCTGTGTCCTGCATGAACTAACGCGATGTTTCATTTTATGACCAAATACTTGCAAGTCTAACAACATTCCCATCAGCTTCAGTCGTGTAAGAGTCATGATGGTGGCACTAGAGGGAAATCATATAAATCAAAAGATGTATCCCCCTAGGAGCACGAACATACACATCGAATGCTTGTTTGTACATTAAATTATGAGATATGATGTCTAAAATGTGGAAATTTCCAATGGAGAATCCAAAATGGAAAGGGTGCATCCTCTGAGGAGTATGCATGTGATCAATAAACCTCCTGACAATTTGACAATTTAAAAACCAAACCTATTCTCTACTTTCTCATTCAATTTAATTGAAACCCCTCGGATATAATCAAAAGTGTCTAATGTAGGAATGAAGCCATTCTGCTAGCAAAGCAAAAACCTTAGAAAATCTTTATTTAAAACATATATTTTTACTGATTGCCTTTAGTCAAATTTTTTGGCTCTCTTATGTACAAATTTAACATTTTATGCAATATAAGTACAAGAATACCTAGATTATAAATACCCATATATAAACACAGACTCACTTATAGACTTGGCTCTTGCGTCCATGGCTCTTTGGAGTGCTGTGGAAGCCGACGGTGTACACAGGAATGTGGGCCATCTTCTTGGAGGGGATCTTCATCTTGAGCGCAGGGAGAGTAACAAGAGGAAAATAGTGAGACAATGAAGAGAGGCAGAACTGTAGCGTGAGGAGACGCAACAGACTTGAAGGCAAAAATACTTTTACAATTACAGCCAATAAATTCAAAATGCACAAACACAAAGGACTCCACGCTTTACACAGCAAACCACCATGACCATTAGCCGTCCCACAGTCACAAATGAACATGTAACAAAAACAAACACATGTCTTTCAAACCACGATAAATCAACACAAATGAGTCACAGCACCCCCAAATACAACAGCAGCACTACACACAGCATTTAGAACCACACAAAAAACAGCCTGAATCTCAAACCTACGGAGCACAGAACCAGACATCCAACACACTCTGGGGCCGAGGCAACAAATGAACACCGACAAAAGAACAACAGAAGAAATGACGTCAACAGAAAACCAGCCACTTCGCTTGACAATGTACTTGACAAATTGAAATAATGTTGCAAGTAGGAACTATAATCCCATTTAAACTCTCTGCAAAGCAATAAATAGACAAACAGGCACAGAGAACTATACTTAAAATGAAAAGCTAAAAGCACTTTATCAGGGCTTAACAGTAAGCGTTGCCGTTGGCAACCATTTTGAGAAATTGGCGACTAACTCTTTGCCTTTGGTTCCCATCAGTGGCAACCAATTTTCAATACATTTTTAGTTTTCGTCGCGTTAGTGATACTTGAATATTGTTTACATGTAACTGCATAGTATCTTAATTACTTGAAAATATAACGATTCAAATGGCAACCAAAAGCTGATGCCTGGTTGCCAATCTGGCAACAACTTTAAAAGTTAGTGTTGTGCCTTGTTGATGATTGCCATCACTAAACACCACAAGTTCTTAAAGGTTACCTTTGCACTGCAGGAGCTGCAGACAGATCTGTAAGAGAAACACAAATGAATCAATACACCCGTTTTCCTGAATTTAAAGTATAGATTCCTACTAGCTTGTGTCCTAAAATGACTAAAATAAATCTGTGCTATATTATTTTCCATTTTTGTGAGACTAATGGCGACAACCATTTTGGAAATGGGTCCAGTATTGAGGGAGAGGTTCTCTGTTTCCTACCACTTGTAGGAGCATTTTTATTGTTTTTCTTCATTTCTAAGACTATAATTATGCACATAAATAGAAAAATAGAAATTAAAACTGTACACAGATTAATTCAACAATTGATCGTTTCTGTCTAATATATTCATCTTCTCTGGCTGAAATGTCACTTTCCTGGTGGGATATACAGCAGGTCTAACACTGAAATGACAGAACAACATGGATGAATGAATATCACAGCTTCATGTTAGCTTCGATGTTAGCTGAAGAGTGGTATCTGCCTTAAGAAGCAGTAAGTCAATCACAGTTGACCTTTTTAAACTTAAACCCAGTAACTAGACCGTTTACTGCACATTTTCATACTGAACTAAAGCGTAGAAACACTGCTAAATGTTCAATTGGATTACTGTTAGGGCAGCAAATACATCTTTTAGACAGCATGTAGACCTATTATGAAATCTTATTTACAGGAAACATATTAATGAGTAGTTAATGAAATAAATAATGCATCAGAGTCATACTCTCAGTATTACTTAGAATCTTGGGACAAACATCAAGTAACATTTAAAGATTAATATTAATTAAACATTTCAGAAAACAGATGAGAGGAAAGTTTTCTCCGATACCTTTTACACAGTAAGCAGGTAGACGGCCATGAAAAGAGAGGGAATTTCACCCTGCAGCAGCAGCAAACCTGAGAACACACACACACACACACACACACACACACACACACACACACACACACACACACACACACACACACACACACACACACACACACACACACACACACACACACACAGATTTAATTAACTGTAAACACAGCAAAGTGAGAAAAAAAGCATGAGTGAAGCTCCAATCGGTACCTTGCCTCTCTTCAGGTTATTGTAGAGTTCTTTGTTCTGAAGAAACTTCTCCATCTCTGCTTTCACCAGCACTCTGCGCACGTTGATGACCTCATCCACCGTCAAGGCGAGACTCTCCACAGGGTGGCTGAACTCCTCCTGAAGAGGAGAGGAGACCCATCAGTCGTAGTTTACTCCATAGTGAGCAGTAGGTTGGTAGATGTCGAAATTAATTCATTTTTGGGCTGAATAATTCCATTAAGGTGCTCAGAGAATTAGAGATTTTAACAATTACAATTCCATGACTACTGAGAAAACTCCCCCCTGCTCATGAAGACCATGTAATATGACAGAAAGCTCCAGAGCAGCTTCTAAATGGACCTTGTGCTAGGATAATAGGAAATAATATTAAATTATTTATTTCGCATATTGACTTGTTTTGAGGATTTTCTAATATAAGTGTAATAATTCTGGAATCAAGTGCATCAAATTATAATTTTCTCTGTTCTGAAAAGTTCTTCTCCCAAAACATTTTGGAAACTGGATATAATAATAATGGCAATTTTCTTTCACTCGTTTTAAGAAATGAGTCTTTAAGGACCCTTTATAGAAAAAAGTGACTTTGCAGTGCTTTGCCATCACCAGTGGGACCACTGAGACTTCCCATGAAGCAGAGGACCCACCAGGATTCTAACTCACCATCCACTGCTTCTCGTCTCCAGCTCTGGAGCCAGTCCGAGTTTCTGATCCCTCTGTGGTCTCGTCGACTGCACTCAGAGACAGGCGGGCCGGAGAGGGCGGCACCCAGCCGTGAACCGGGTAGGAGGCTGGGGTGGGGTAACGGATGAAAAGGGAAAGAGACGGAGAAAAAATGATTGTCCACTACTTAACAGGGTTACATTGAAATGTGTGTCCCATGTTTTTGCATCTAAGCTACTAATCGGGACAACAACTGATGAAATTGGTCCAGTATTGAAGGATAAGTCTGCAGACAACAGCCGCTAAATGGGCTACAATGTACAACATTATGAAAGAAAAGCAGGCGAGGTGATGTGTTGCCGAAAGACAATAATAATAATAATCAATCCTTTATTAGTCCCACAATGGGGAAATTATTTCTCTGCGAGGTGATGTGTTGCCGAAAGACAATGGTAATTGTGGATGAGGTCTTTGAATTTGATGGCTGCCCATATTCATTTTATTGTTATTATAGCCGTCTGACAGCATTATGGAAAGGACCCCACAGAGAAATAAAACCTTTTTTTTTACCTTTCGCTTGTTCCAGTGTGTTTGTGTATGTGTCATGTGACTTGTTGCGAGGAAAACGGTGAAAACGTGAGTGATAGTCTGAGAGATGAGTGCAGGTGTTGTCAGAGTTTGTTGTGTTGGAGACAGAGAGCGTATTTTAGTGTTATCTAAAATAATTTCAAGGTTTAGCTGATTTAGGAAATGTGGATTCATCAAGAGATTCCAGAACGAGACTTCTCGGAGCAAAACACACTGACCGGATCATGTTAAAGTTTAAGAAACATATTTTTTCTTTATTTCTCTTTAGGGTCATCTCCATAATGTCCACTTCTTTATAACAATCTGTGGCAAAGTGGCAAAAAACAAGCACTTTTAGTAGATGTACATTGATGATGGGCAGTTGCCCCGTAGGAGTTACATCAGGGCCCGTTTAGCAGCCTTCTCCTTCAATACAGGACAGCTTTAACAATTGTGGTGCCCATTAGTCACTAGGGTCCAGGTCAAAATAAAACAAATGTATTTCTCAACAGGGGAACTTAACACGACCAAATCTAATAGGGACAAACGTCAGACAGTGATTGAGAGAAAACCTCAAATCCCAGTCTAACAGGTCCATGAATTACACATCAGCCTCTTTCATTCAGCTCCATCTCAGATCTGTGCGCTTCAGAGTGCTTGACGATCGACTCTCCTGCTTTCATGTATTATTAATCTGATTTCAGTGGAGTGATTCGGCCCCTGCTGCTACATCTGTAACTTAGATCCCAGAGAGAGGTCTGCTCGGCGGCTGCTCTCAAAGAGGAGCTCAGAGGGGGCTGAGTTAGCCGACGGTGGGAGGGGCTTCAAAAACAGACCACACACAGCTGAAACTGGGTGCCTCTTCGATCCTGCAAATGGAAGGTGTCAATTTGGCTCTAATGGAAAGTAAACAGGCCGGAACAGGCCGGTAAACATCATCAGTATGTCTAATTTGGATCAGCTGCTGATGACAGCCGGGGCTTACGTCCTCACAGTCACAGTTAAGCTGGAGAGCCCCCAGTTGGCAGAGTTATGTACTGCATAATACATTATCGTTTTAGGATTGTGGATGGATTACTGAACGTGTCTGTCCCCAACAAACCCAGGGACCAAAAGTGTCAGGGGCCCTTTTATTCAAAGAGACACAAAAAGACTACAAATAAGACCAAAATCATTAAAAAGAGATGCAGAAAGCGGCAAAGGCACTCAAGCGGACTCCAAAGAGAAACAAAACTTCTCCAAAGAGACTCAAACTGACCACAAAATGACACCAAACAACAACAAAAAGAGTCTTTACATCTATAAAGTCTTTCTGTCTTGTTCCTATGTAGGATAGGTGGCGGGGCCTTTTTTTATGTCTGTGCCCAGGGGCCCATTGTCTCATAATCTACCCATGTGTGGCATGCAGCTGGGTGGATCGGCTTGCAGACTGAGAATGGATTCGGGTAGCCTCTGGATATGGACGGCCGGGCTGCTAATGCATGAATCATGGCCATCAAACAGATAACATCCTCCCTGTGGCTTACGTTCAGCGCACATTTCAAACCCATTAGCTTCCACCCTCCTTCACTCAGTTAGGCTTTATCAGCACATCTTTAGATTTGATTAGAATCCATAACAACAGCTCCATGACAGATGTAATCCCTGTCAAATCCCTGTCAGCAAGGACTGTAGGACCAGTGATGTGGAGTGACGTGTAATTCAGCTCTGATTTCAGTGAGGTAACTGTAATTCAATGAGGTTAGTGCTTGAGGTATAACTGAGGATAGACTGGAAGCAGTGGGGACAAAGAGAACCCTTTGATTTAAGGCTGAAAACCCTTTCCTTTTAATCTAATAGATATTCTACAGTTACAAGACGTATGGAAACAATCAAAGTAGTTGTTGGGTTTTGTCACTAGTTAATGCACTGCTGCTTTCCTTCCAAGCCTCGAGGCAGAGGAGCTGGAAACTTTAAAAAGGGTGTATAGGCTGCTAGCCGCTGTATCGATGATCTAAGTGCACTCAGTTTAACTGTTTGTGGGGGCTTGGGTTTGAAATCAGTTTATGGCCAAATCGCATGTAAATTCACATCACAATCACTATATCCACAGACTGTACTACTGCCACTGTGTCTCCTTCTGTGGGATGAAAGTGAGACAATACAGCCAAAAACATTGCTTATCACGCACTGGTCAACTTTGAGATTTTGGTCCATTTTTCTTCCATAACATGTCTTCTTTCTGACCTGTAGAAAGAAAACTACCAAATACACATTCAGGTGTTTATTTCATTCCGTTGTCTATTTGCGTCTGTAGATTTCCCCTAAATTCGCCAAAAGTTACCATTAGATAATGCCTCATTTACATATTTAAACATAACATTTCAAGAGAAAGTTGTTATAGAAAAACTGCATAGTCTTAATGTAAGTAATCAACTGGTGAAGTTTCATGGTGATATCTATTAGTTAATTTCTTCATCCTATTCCCCTGTAGTGTCTTCAAAATGTCTGTAACATATCTTTAAAGGCCGTTTTCTCTAAATGAGTTTTTTCTCAGACTCTGATCCAGAAATCTCAACTTCAGTATCACTTACATACACCAAACTTTACAATTTCATTCCTATCTATATTCTGAAAGTTTTTACAGAGGGGTTTATTCAAATATCAATCATATCCTGATTTATAATACATTGTATTGCTAAAAACGGATGGATTTCTTTATAGCTGTTGACAGTATTTTCAGATTTATGGAATGACACAAAGAGATATTTAAAATTGCCTCTCTAAAAACCTCTGACTTTAATATTTCACCAAAGTGAGACAAGAATTTTGAACCTAGCTTTATCAAATGTTCAGATTTATGTTCTGGAAATGTATGAAAATTAGTACGTTTTAGATAATGTCTCATTTGCATATTTAAACATTTCATCCAATTTGTACTTCCAGAAATAATTGTCTTAGTGTAAGTGATCAACTGGGGATGTTTCATGGTGATATCCACTATTTACATGTTTTAACCTTTTCACGTGTATTGTCTCCCCTTTAAACAGCACTAAGAAGAGAGAGAGAATCATCTGACACAGAGGGCTGCAGGGTTCCAATGCAAGCAAACACTACAGCAGCTGATCCCAGATCCCAGAATCTAACTGATAGAATGAGCTGCAGCAGTGTTTGGTTAGGACCAACTTACATCAGACTCCTGGATGTCAACAAACCTGTTTTAGAATCAACTGTAAAGAAACAGAAGTGCTGATGTGTGCAGCTATGTTACATGTAGAGCAAGTGAAGAATACAACAACTTGTTGCAATACAGCATTCAGCCCAGCCCCGAGTGCAGCTAACAGACTCTCTATTTGCATGAGACATTTTAACTTGACATAGTCGGTGAGCACAGGTCTGTTATATTCAAATGTCCCAGTAATGCATGACGGAGACAGAGAGCCAAGAACAACTGATGTGTTTTTAGTAGCAACAGTGCCACCATGTGTTCATTCATGATGCCCTGCATAGTTTTAATTCCCAACTCTTGGATAGTAAGATGATTTGTCTTGGAATATTTGGGCCTCCGTTTGCCAGCCAAACTGCCAGATGTTTTACACATCAGTCTCTGATGTCCCAGCTATACTGACGGCTGAACTCGAGCGCACGATGAGCTTCTTCTTCTCTTGTATTTGACATGTCTGCTGAAGCAGCATCACCAGTTTCTTTTCTTCGCTGCCAAAACAATTATCCATCTTGTACTTTTGCTTTCTGTAGACATTTGTGTGAAATCATTATAGCTAGTATATGATTTTTTGAGTTATGTTAAAAAAGTCTGTTTTGAGAGGTCACAGTGACCTTTGACCTACAATTTCTAATGAGTTCATCCTTGGACAAAAGTGGACGTTTGTGCCAAATTAGTAATTCAATTCAGATAAGGCACACAGATCATCCACGCAATCCTACAATAATTTAATGGCAACGTGTTTAAATGGCCATAGATCAGATTAGGGTGACTCACTCATTGGTCATTAAGGAGGCGAATTTTAAAAATTAATCTGAAAACATTTATAATGGCATAATAAAAGTGACTAAAATGATTCCCAGGGTAAAAAAAAATATAAAGCATGATTTTAATATTTAGTCTATATATAGAAATTACTGAAGTATGAAATCATACCTAGGATAATCAGCCTACTCTCACGCACTTACCTCTGTGATAAAGAGGGGGTCCGGCCCCGGTCAGCGTCCTGGACCGGGGCCTCTCCCCCCTCAGCCTGACCGCCCCGCCTAGCTGGGCCGACTCGGAGAACGAGGGGAGCATCTCGGCACGCAGCAAGGCCAGGTCATGTTCCGAGAAGGACCGGTCCCTCTTCAGAGGGGTGGGGGAGCTCTCCGTCCTCCTCAGCTCCATGCTGTCTGGGGACTCCTCCTCCTGAGACGGAGGTTGGAGAGGGGAGGGAACGGGAAGGGTTAAGAGAGGGGAGGAAGAAGAAAAAGGAAATGAGGGGTCAGAGACAGTGGGGGGCGTTAGGAGGGGTTGGATGTGAGGGAGGAAAAAAAGACAAAAAGGTTGAGTGAAGGACAAAAGGTGACTCATTAATGCCAGATGTAAGTAGGGTCAAGAAGACTCTGGATGGAGTCTGGCAGATAGATTGGCTCACTGGTTCAGTCTGAAGTGGAGCTAAGCCTGAAAGCTACCCAGATCAGGACCAGGTTAGTCTGGAGGGGTGCGTTTCCCTGGTAACTCAAAGGTTTCTTGTGGAGTTTAATATCTCTAGTGGCGCAGCGTTTTTATAAATCGTTTCCGGTTTCGTTTCTCACATGCACCTGTGCCATGGGAGGATTATGAGACAATGGCACAGACATGTAAAAAGCCCCAACACCTGTGCTACACAGGAGCAAGACACACTGACTTGATAGTTGTTCTGACTCTCTTTGTAATTGTCTTGTGTCACTTTGTGGTCACTTTATAGTCATTTTGTCTCACTTTGTAGTTGCTTTGTGTTTCTTTGTGTTTGCCTTGGGTCTCTTTGTGTCTCTTTCTGGTTGCTTAGTGTCACTCTGTAGTTGTTTTAGTTTCTCTGTAGTTATTTTTTGTCTGCAGGTATTTTGCCCCCTTCCCTTTGTATTCATTTTCTGTCTCTTTGTAGTAGCTTTGTGTGTCTTTGTGGTCTGTTTGCCCCTTTTCATTGTTCTCATCAGTCTCTTTTTGTCTCTTCACAGCTGTTTTGCACCTCTTTATGGTTGTTTTGATCTCTTTGTGTCTCTTTGTAGTCATTTTTAATGTTTTCTTTTTGGTCATTTTGTGTCTCTCCCTGGTTTCTACGTATTTCTATGAGTGACATTTTGTAAGTGAAGGCCAAGGGCTGTTCAGTAATCCATCCATGACACACAGATGACACGATACACAGTCCCCCCCAAGGGTGACGGCATCATGCCAAGATAAACTGCAATGCATCAGCAAAGGCTGAAAATAAGAATACTGCAAGCTAGAAACTTAGCAGCTGCTCCACCAGGAAATATTTGCATAACTGAAAGTCCAACTGCCCTACGTTGGTTTGTTTTGGGCCAGTGAGGGTACTTCTGAAGATGCTAGAGAGGATTCATCTCAATCGCTGTTTCACTTTCCACACCCTGTGCCATTCTGCACAGAGGCATCTAACCCACTTAGGCTGGAAAACAAAGCATGTGCTACTGTTGAAGACACCAGGCAGCCCTAAGAGGAGCCAATAATGACTCCACCCAAAGAAAAAACATTTGTCAGTGTTGCAGCTCCCGCCCGGCCTCACCTCAGATATGTTCATCTCCTCCATCTCGGCCAGAGTCGGAGCCTTGAGCAGGATGCGGGGGCGGGACGGGGGGCGGGGCTCCGACACGGACAGGTCGATGCATGACGTGGATTTGACGTCGCAAGGACAAGTCTGAGCCAGGCAGGGCAGGGAGCCAAATGCTGAGGGAGGAGACACCGAAAAGCACAGTCAGGGAACAAGCAGCTCAGACACTGAGAGATCAGAGGTTAGAAATCCTCAGATGAAGCCTGTGTAGCATTTTAGCATCAATAACTCTTAACCACACAGTTTAATTACTGTAAACCGCCATCACCAGGTTAGTGTTAAAGCTACACTTGGACAACATAGCTCTTCTGTGTTTAAGCTAATATGATAAAAAGTTTTTTTTCTCAAACTTCCAGAGCTGTTGCGGTCGAGTCAAAACTGCTTAGTTTTGACTCGACCGCAACAGCTCATAAAACTCACGGTTTCATTTGTATCTGTGCTTTAAATCACTGATCAGATCAGCAGAAGAAAAAAATAGGAGCAAATATATATTTTGTTTGTTTTGTTTTTCGTTCTGTGATAGCATCTGGTGTATAAGGCTCCAGACAGTTCGTTTTTCACAAATGTCCTGAAAAATTATTTCAGCTGCTCCAAAAGTCCTTGAAAACCGACAACAATTATAAATGTTATTGTCATTTTACTTTGTTATTGTCATCTTTAGCGGGTATTTGCATTATAACAAACAATTCAAATGATAGGAAATAAAAGACAAAAAAAAAGATAAAGAATGAGCAGCTTATTTTCCAGCTGAACGGTTACTAAAATATACATGTTTCTGAAAACATTCAAGGTGAGATATAGACAATGCAGTAACAGAATCTTGCAAATATTATTAGGAGCACTAGAAAGGAGGCAGAGGAACCCAATTTTTTTCACAGATCATCTTCAGGATAAAGTGACAGTTTTATAAAAAATAACTTCCTATCATATAACTGCATATTTGGATATTTCCTGTTGATGGAGCAAAACAGGGCTTAAAGGAGAGAATATTGGATTGAAATCTTCAAAGTCAATTAATGCATCTTTAAACTTTCTGTTGAATGACAGATGGTTAAATAAGTAAAAACTGGTGGGGAAAAAATCCCAGTAAGTAAGCTGAATGGGAAATGGGGTTTCAGTAATGAGAAACACTATGACTGATTCTACCATGGTTATTTGCTTTTGGTATTAATTCCAAATTTTCAGCATTGACAATAATAATTATAATAAAAGTTGATCTGTATAGCACTTATCAGCACTTCACTATGTCATTCTTGGTTGTTGTTTTTTTTTACCACCACAAACTACAAACAGATGTTAAGGATCCAGTGCAATCCTCCTGCTCATATCAGCAGGTATGAGGCTTACTAAAACAAAGGCTGAAGACCGTCCCTCTAACCATTAGGTCAATTATAATATTATGCTCTGGCTATTAACTCATTTACAGAGACTCCGTGTTTTCACAAATAACCCATACCGGCTCCAAACAAAGCAGTGTGTCTCCTTATTCAATGACACTGACCTTGATCTGGAAATAGCTGGTCAATATTAATGAAATGCAATGCCACCTCCACATGTACTGTAGCTCTAAATGGATAAATGCTCTTGTTTCAAACTACAGCTCACAGACTTGTATGCAGTAGCTAACTGTAGTGTGACCCTCACAGTCTACAGTACACAATGTACAGACTTGCATTTCAGCCCCAAATTCATTATTTAGCATTTATTTTGTGGATAGCACAGCAGAGCATGACAAAAGTTGCAATGAAGGTAAATGGTAATGACTTTATAAAGGATCTTAGATAGAGATCAAAGTTCTAACATTTACAATGTTAAGTATCAAAGAAGTAAAATAAGGTTGTATTTAGTCTCTAATTAATCATAGGTGTGTTTTTGGCATTACATGAATCAAACCAATCAGAGTGTCATCTCCCATTCTCTTTAACAGCAAGTTAAATGGAGTGTTTGTTTCTGCATTGAAAATGTTTTCTCTGTGTGCCACTGACTTCAGACCAGGTTTTTGTTGGTCAATGGCAGATACGCTTTCCTCTACCTTTTAAGCGCCCAACAATGTGCCTGACCAGCCTTAATTCAGTTATGGCGGGGTAAAAAAAACAAACAGTGGTGAACAATGGTCTCTTACGTCTGGAGCTGGGCAGGACCACCGGTCTGAGCTTCCTCTCCTGCTTGATCTCAGCCAGGACCTTTTCATGGAGGGACTGCTGCTGCGGGGGAGGAGGGGGGAGGCTGCGCTCTGAAACCTAACGGAGAGGAGAAACAATAAAGAACATAGTTATGCTTCTGAGGAATCTAAACGAGGCAACTACTGTACATACATACACGTACATGAATGGATTAACCATGTATGATGTAACCACCCACAGTGTTTTTTTAACTGGGTGTAAACGCTTTTGAAACAGTGCTTGGATTATCATTAGACAAAAAAATAAAATTTAACTTTTGAAGCTTTTTGAGGGTGATTCAATACAATGTAGTGAAGCAAACTACCATGACAGGTATACAAAAAAAATGCCAATCGGTGAGATCGATTTACATTGTTCTCTATAATATCAGATTTACTGTTTGTTTAGTCTCCACGGTTGGGAGAGCGTGTCCGCTCGGCGTTTGCTAGATTGACATCGTACCGTGTTAGTGAAGAGTGTTCCTGCTCCCCTCTCACTGTACATTACATTACATTACAGTCATTTAGCAGACGCTTTTATCCAAAGCGACTTACAGGAAGTGTATTCAACATAGGTATTCAAGAGAACTACTAGTCACCAGAAGTCATAAGTGCATCTCCTTTCTTAAACAAGCATCTAAAAGCATAAACCAGAGCAAAAGTATAGTGCAGAAGCAAATTACTACGAAAACAGTAATTGCAACAAACTAATACGAATACAATAAGTGCTACAAACTAATATGAATAGGATAAGTGCAATAAACTAATATGAATACAATAAGTGCTACGAGGAAGGCTCAGGGTAGTACTTCATGAAGAGGTGAGTTTTCAGCCTGCGCCGAAAGATGGGCAGCGACTCTGCTGTCCTGACGTCAGTGGGGAGTTCATTCCACCACTGTGGGGTCAGGACAGAAAAAAGCTGTGACCCGGTGGATCGGACGCAGGGACCTCTGAGCGACGGGGCAACCAATCGCCCCGAGGCAGCAGAGCGAAGTGGTCGGGCGGGGGTGTAGGGCTTGACCATGGCCTGGAGATAGGAAGGAGCTGTTCCTTTCACTGCCCTGTAGGCTAGCACCAGAGTCTTAAACTGGATGCAAGCTCTTACAGGGAGCCAGTGTAGAGAACGGAGAAGGGAAGTTGTGTGGGAGAACTTGGGGCGATTGAACACCAGACGAGCTGCAGCTTTCTGGACAAGCTCCAGAGGTCTGATGGCCGACGCCGGGGCTCCGGCAAGTAGTGAGTTGCAGTAGTCCAGGCGGGAGAAGACCAGAGCCTGGATGAGCACCTGCGCCGTCTCGTCAGTGAGGAAGGGGCGAATCCTCCTGATGTTGTAGAGGAGGAATCTGACCGATGCAATGTTTGCTGAGAACAACAGTTGGTCGTCCAGGGTCACACCCAGATTCCTCAGCAGTTCACTGTAGAGTTATACACTGTCGCCTCTGGCTTTCACAGTTAACAGAGTGTCCTCGCTCAGGCTAACCTGGTGAGATGCTAGTCCTAAGATGTTATTGATATTGTGTACATTGACTTTGTGCATTACTGCTCTCACAATTAGCATATTGCTCTCGCTTAGGCTAACTTGAGGGTGCGCTAATTTAACAGCTCCCACAATAGTGAGTAGAGTGTCCTCGCTCCCCTTTCACTGACTGACTGTTCTCTGGCCTGTTTCCACAGTAGCAGAGTGCTCTCGCTCGGGCTGGTGGGACACCAATATTTGCAGCGACTGTTCTAGTGAAAAGAGTGTTCTCGCTCCCTGCTCACTGTATAAACTGTTCCCTGCCTGTTTTCTTCGCAGTTAGCAGAGTGCTAGCTCAGAGTGACTGAAATCCAGCCCAACCTACCCAGTTTAAACATCGGCCCTCTGAGACTGCAGGGTCTCCCTCCAAGAGGGCTTATGCCAGGTGCCCCCGCCCCTAATGTCGGGTCACAGATTACCTGCTTTCCAGGGCTTATGACATAGCAGTGCATTGGCCGTATCGGCAACTCCCTCTCTCACCTCATCTTGCCCTCTCAGTTTCTCTGCAGCATGCTACTTTCGATGCTTCCTCTACCAGCCTCAGCGACACTTCATTGCAGGCATTTGCGCTCATGTCGAGGGAACTTGGGCGTCTTATGTCCACTCTGGTTCAGACTCGCCACCAGGTTTGGCTGGCGCAGTCACCCCTGTCGGAGACAAGTAGCAGGACCCTCCGTACTTTCCCAGGTGTTCAGTTCAGCTGCTATACAGGTGCTTGAGCAGAATGTTCAAGCTAGTCAGGCCAGGCAGCAGTTCACTGGTCTTCGCAGGGACATGCCCCCACCCCGCTGGCCTAGGAGTCCCACATCAGCCCCCCGAGGCCACTTTCAGCCCCCAGCTCACCCCAGTAGCAGCCATTGGCCCTAGAGCCCTGCTGAGAGGCCGGTCCGCTACCAACGCAACCCTACCCGCTTGCCCTCAAGGAAACCTCCCCACATGTCTGTCGGTTATTTCACCAGCAGCATATCAGCTATTGGAGAGCTCTTGCTTCAGGCCCCTGGGTGGTTTCCACCCTAACCCAGGGGTACAAGCTTCAATTCCGACACCGGCCCCCAGCCTTCAGCCGGGTCAAAATGACCATCATCCCAGACCCAGAAAAAACAAGAAGTGCTTCATGTTGTTTCCAGAGGAGAGGGGTTTACGTCTGTCGACTTGAAGAATGCCTATTTCCATATTCCCATTGTGCTTCACCACAGACAGTTTCTCCGTTTTTCCTTTCAAGGCGGTCACTTTTAGTTCAGGGTGCTTCCATTTGGACTCTCCCTTCACTTGGACGCCAAGTGGCACTGGCACAGTACAATAGGGGTATCACAGCAGTGCCTTCTGGCTTTATCCCTGTGGAGGGAGAGGGCATATCTGTCAAAGGGTGTCCCCATGGGCTCCGTTCCATTCCGCCGGGAGGTTGTCACAACAGATGCCTGCCTCTCAGGGTCAAGATGCCCTGGCTCACACATGGCCAGAAGGTCTTCTTTATGCCTTTCCACCGTTTCCTCTGATCTTACCAACGCTTCTCAAAGTGCTTCAACAGGGCCACAGACTTCTGCTGGTGGCCCCCTTATGGCCAGTCAGGACTTGGTTCTCCCTGCTGCACAGACTCTGTTGGAGGACACCCTGGCGCCTCCCCGGCAGGAGAGACCTCCTGTCTCAGCTAGGGGGTCGGATCTGACATCCCGATCCCAGCCGCCTTCGACTGTGAGTCTGGTCGCTGGAGGGCCCGACCCCCTGCTGATTGGCTGTATAGAACCAGTCAGAAAGACTATTCTTAATGCCAGAGCGCCATCTACCTGTCTCAAGTACGAGAACAGGTCGAAGTTGTTTTCTGACTGGTGTTCGATTCAGAACAAGGACCCAGTACAGTGCCCTGTGCCTGCCATTCTTGAGTTCCTGCAGTCGCCTTTAGATAGGGGCCGGTCTCCCTCTACCCTGAAGGTGTAAATGGCTGCCATTTCATGGCAGCATGCTAGGGTCGACAATAACACAGTAGGGAGCCACAGGCTGGTGTCCCTCTTCCTAAAAGGGGCTCTGCGATTGCGTCCCCCGAGCGCCCCAAAGGCTCCCGCATGGGACCTACCCCTTGTACTGGACATCCTATGCTTGCCTCACTTTGAACCCCTGGCAGAGGCAGAGCTGAGTTGGCTGTCGGCCAAGACGGCTTTTCGCCTTGCCATCACTTCGGCAAAGCATGTGGGAGAGCTACATGCCCTGTCGGTGAGTGAACAATATCTCCTGAGGTTAGGAGAGGAGAGGTCAAGGCTGCTGTGCCCGGTGCGGGCCCTCAGAGCTTGTTGAAACCACAGCCTGCATACGGCAGTCGTAGCAGCTCTTTGTCTGCTATGGCGGTCCTAAGAAGGGCTGTGCTCTCTCATAAAAGCACCTGTCTCACTTGATAGTGGAGATTCACCAGATACTACAGAGTGAACATCGCAACACCCCATCCACTGGGTGTGGTTCTTCTGCCAAGTTCCTCTGCCTCAGCTATTTGAGGTATGTACTTGGGATTCCTCGTGACTCTGTTGATATACTCATACAGTGTTAATCACTGCCTCTGGCAGTCAGTAAGGATGAAATAGAACGAAAGTTACAGATGTAAATACGGTTCTATGAATCCTGGATGACCGCCAGAGTTCTTGGTCTCAGAATTTCGTGAACTCGCGAGAAGGTTCCGTAGGACTGATCTCAGGGATGACAACGGAACTTATATCCGGCTGGGGTCTTCCAAGGTCACACATGACTTTGTTGATGTAAAGACTTGACCTGCGTGTGCGCGAGACGGAAGATATTCAGTGTTAAGCAATGCCTCTGGCGGTCATCCAGGATTCATAGAACCGTAGTTACATCTGTAACTTTATATCAAATCATAGAACAGACTAAACTAGTTACATGTAAGCTAACATTAGTACAATAATGTATTACAGAAATGCTTGTATCAATAACAGTTTTTTCTAAGTAATATATCAATTATTGTATTAATTAAAAGCTATTGTTATGGGGTAAATAGTCGCATTAATATTTGGTTGCCTTTCTAGCAGGCTGTTAACCTAAACTAGTGTTACTGCGTCACAGTTGTAAGCCTCAGCCAAGCAGTCATGTTGCAGTTTACATCCATGTCCGTCCAGAATGTCTTCATATCGTCATTTTATCCTAGTAGATATTTGTGTGAAATTGTCATAATTAGCATATGAATTCTTGAGTTATCCATCTACATGCCTGGATTATTGCATCCAGCATTCTCTACTGCTCCTGTATTCTACACAGTCTCGATTTTGACCGTATACTTTCAATGGCGAGAAAAATTGCACGCATGAACCCTCCTTGACATTGCTGTGGGGAACTTCTATTCAAAAAAGCGAAAACCACTCACCGGTTTAAGTGGAGGTCTTGATCTGATGAAATCCAGTATCATTTCATGGGCATTCCTCTTTACTGTGGTGGGAATGTCACCATCCACCTGAGAAATTTTGAAGAAACACTGACTGTAGTACTTTTTCTGTAAATCAATACAGTGATCATGCGGCGATGCAACAAGCTCCGATCACAACATTAGAATATCATCACTTGATAGAGTTGAGATAGCAAAGATGTTTCCCTTTTGACACATGCAGAAATTCACTCTCCTTTAAGCTCCACTTTGGTCTCCACCAACGCTTCTAAATGGTCCATTGTGTTCAGACTGAACCAAAATGGTAAAGTTGAGGCCGTGAAACCAAAACAAAGAGCTGAAAGAAGCTGCAGTTCTCCTTGGAGCTGAGGGGAAATGCAGAGTTGGCTGATATTTCTCTGTGCAACTGCTGTGAGGACAGAAGGCAGTGAGAAGCCTTCATTAATATTTGTGTTCTGAGGCTGAATTATGTATCTGCCCGTTGAGAAGGCCTCAAGGTGACTGCCTCATGTATGCCTCCTACATAACAGTTCCTCCCTGTAACAGAGCCTGTACAGTACGTGATGCAGTAGACTGCCTGATTAAGAGGATGGTGGCTTCAAGGACTTGAAATGATAAACGGGCGTCTCAGTCTCACACAGTCTCACTCATGTCTGCCCTCAATGTTTTCATGCTCCATTTAATCAAAGTCAAGTGATGATAAAAACGTTCCTCGCAGAGTTAAGATCTCAGAGAAGACAGAAGTATTTTGTATTTCCACCAGAAGATCTGCGATGCTTTGATTTAGCTGCTTCAAGCTAAACGTCTCTACTGACATTTCAGCAGTTTTAAGCGCTTACTTTACCACTGACACAAGTCTATGGGCTTGTGTCAACAACAATGTACAGTGAAGACACTTCTATTATCTCCATCACTTAATCTCTAATGGGAATTTCATTGGCTTTAATTCTTTACAGTTCAACTGTGCTCTTCATTTTATTCATCTATGCTCTTCAACTGACATTTCAACTGCTTTCATCTCTTACTCTTCAACTGACATTTCAACTGCTTTCATCTCTTACTCTTCAACTGACATTTCAACTGCTTTCATCTCTTACTCTTCAACTGACATTTCAACTACTTACATCTCTTACTCTTCAACTGACATTTCAACTGACATCTTCAACTGACATTTCATACTCTTTACTCTTCAACTGACATTTCAACTACTTACATCTCTTACTCTTCAACTGACATTTCAACTGCTTTCATCTCTTACTCTTCAACTGACATTTCAACTACTTACATCTCTTACTCTTCAACTGACATTTCAATTGTATTTACCTCTTGCTCTTCAACTGACATCTCAACTGCTTTCATATCTTGCTCTTCAACTGCTTTCATATTTTACTCTTCAACAGTCATTTCCACTGCTTTTTTATCCTACACTTCAACTGACATATCAACTACTTACATCTCTTACTCTTCAACTGACATTTCAACTACTTACATCTCTTACTCTTCAACTGCTTTCATCTCTCGCTTTTCAACTGACATTTCAACTGCTTTCATATCTTGCTCTTCAACTGCTTTCATATTTTACTCTTCAACAGTCATTTCCACTGCTTTTTTATCCTACACTTCAACTGACATATCAACTACTTACATCTCTTACTCTTCAACTGACATTTCAACTACTTACATCTCTTACTCTTCAACTGCTTTCATCTCTCGCTTTTCAACTGACATTTCAATTGTATTTACCTCTTGCTCTTCAACAGACATTTCAAATGCTTTCATATCTTGCTCTTCAACTGCTTTCATATTTTACTCTTTAACTGTCATTTCAACTGCTTTTTTATCCTACACTTCAACTGACATATCAACTGCTTTCATCTCTTACTCTTCAACTGACATTTTAACTGCTTTCATCTCTTAATATTCATATCGTAACTAATGCTCGGCTTGATTATTCTAAACCGGGTCTCTCACCATGACTTTGCGTAGCTGGAACTTGCGAGTCCGTATGTCCTGCATCAGCATCTCAAAGGGTGTGAGGCTGAACTCGGTGGGCAGCAGGTTGAACGGCTGCTCCTGCACCTTCTTCAGCTTCACTCCCTGCCTGAGATCCTTCATCAGCTGCACCCACAGACGTGCCTGGGATGGAAACAACAACAACAACACACACACACACACACACACACACACACACACACACACACACACACACACACACACACACACACACACACACACACACACACACACACACACACACACACACACATGCGTCAACACAACAGCACTGCTTTCTTTGGTCAAACATACTGTTGCATTGTCCTCCCTGGGACACCGTGCTCTGACTCGTCTCGGCTCACCCAGTCTCTGTGTTTCAGGGCGTCCAGCTCAGCTGTAGGCCTGTCCTCCACAGTTTCCTCTTTGGTGATCTTCTTCAGCATCTGTGCAACAAAAAGCGACGCAGACACATGTTTTTTTATTGAAAGCTACAGTTACAACAGTTTAATTTCAAACACTTTTTGTTTTTTTGCCACAAAAATCCAATTTTAAAAGGATTGTACTCAATAATTTTATTAGACTGTAGTATTGTAATGTTGAATGTGCTATTATTTCAAATTATTCTAATGGGATAAGTTTGTGTGTATCTATTTTTCTATGTATTGCTTTTAGCATGTGTCCCTGAATCAGATGATTGTACCACTGGGGGACACCAAAACTATATTTCAGTGATCAGTGACAGTTGGTGTTGGAAGAAACCTAACATAATGGTGGGAAAGGCAGGGAGGAAGAAGACTACGAGCTACTGTAGCAAACATGGATGTTAACGAAGCAGAATTTAAATAGTCAAAGTAAAATAATCAGTTTTGCAAATGTTTTATGACTAATGTAATGCATTCAACATGTGTTAAGCCTGAAGGATACGCAGATGTTGCAGTGAGAAACACTAAATGTAAACAGAGTTTTGTTTTTATGGAAACTCAGGGAAGCTGTTATGTGGTGAATACAATATTATTATTAGTGATGGAAGCAATGGTCAGAGCTATAAATTAGTTGTAATAATGAGAATAATCCTTAAAAGTCAACGTAACCAAATGAGCCCATACCTGAATAACTGTGAAGAATCAATATATTGGTGCCTTGTTGAAGAACACGTTAAATAGCAAACATTTTAATCAAACTCTGATTTTCTACTGAACGTTTTGTTCAACAACTGGGAATCCATCTGCTAAATGACAAAGAGCAAACCAACTGTATGAACATGAACAGTCTAACAAAAGTAAACCAGGAGTATGCCTGTCATTATAATCACGTTATTGACTTATCGTACGATATATGGGCATAGCCAATCATTTTCAAGCTATAAACTTATCGTACAATATAGGGGCACGACCTAAATCCTTTCCACGTTATCAACTTAGCGTACGCTATATATATATTATATTGCTCATTTTTGCATTATAGACTTATATATGATATTTGGAAATTACCTCAATCCTTTCTAAGCTATAAAGTTATCATGGGATATATCAACATTTCCTCGACTATTTTTACGTTATCGAACTATCGTACAATATATGGAGATGACCTCAATCATTTTTTTGTTGTAGACTTATCGTAAGATATATGGACATGACCTCTATCCTTGTTGAGTTATCAACTTATCGTACGATATATGGATATTACCTTGATCATTTTTACGGTATCTACTTATTGTACCATATATCAACATGACCTCGACCATTGTTACGTTTATTATGCTACTATATTATAATTATATCAGTGGCATGAAATCATATATCTGCTAACAAAAGTATTCCTTGTGACAGGCCTAAGAGTATAAATTGTAGTTGAGCACTGGAAAGAAACTGTTGGGAGGAATCTTCAGAAGCATTTCAAATTCAAAGAGTGCACACATTGAGGTTCAGGCCACTGGAGGCAGAAGTAATGATAGTCCACAGCTGAAAAGCAGCTCATGAGTCGATTTTCCTTTATATGTTCCCTAAATTATTCCAGCTATCTGGCTTTAAAAGTAAACCAGGTGTTACCTTAACGAGGACATGGCTACCTGACGTACCTCCTTAGCATCTCTGATCTTGATGAGGAAGGTCTGCAGCTCCAGAGTCTCTACAAACAGAGCCCTACAGACGGCCTGGTAGTGTTCTGGAGCCAGGCTAGGGTCAGCCAGCCGGGACGCACACAGCGCCGCCACCTGGCGTAACGTGCACACTGGCCTCATCGCCCCCTCCCGCTCTTCCTCCTCCTCCTCCTCCTCCTCCTGGCCACTGTACCCTTCGTCTGTGCTGAACTTCCCCACGGTGCAGACGCCCTCTTCGCCCTGGTCCCCCCCAGCCATGCGTTCGATGAGGCGCTCCAGCTGGGGGCTTAGCTCCCGCTCCTCGCTGTCATCCAGCCCCCAGTCCAGAGCTCGGTAGATAGCCACGCCCAGCGACTGGACCAGCTGGAGGGACAGACGAGGAGATATAACAGGGCGATAAATAGCTTGACCTTTACCAAAAACAGACAAATGTAAATCCTGCCAAACACCCATCTGGACGTAAACTAATCCACTCAGACAAAACTTAAACATGAGTTTAGCATTACGGACTCTTGTGGTGCATCTGATTGGTGAAGATGATGTGAGATTGTGTTGAAGGGCCTTTTTGTGTTTTCGGAGAACTGGCAGTAGTTAATTTGCAACCTAACATTCTGCCAAGAGGGGAAAGATGCCGAATGAGATGTCTTTAGAGAGGTCAAGTATTAGGTTTTATTCCATATTTCTGTTCTGTGTTGGAAAAAGAGGGACAACTGAAATTCATAATATGTCAAATCTAGTTCATGTCCCCTGGTATACCCTGTTTGAGTCAAATAAAGGTCTTTCTTTCTCACCTGACGCTCCGCAGTAGGTGGAGGAGGAGGTCCATCAGTGTCATCTGAGGAGACAAATGAGGAAATGCACTACAAATTAGGACCTGAGACACAGCACATTTAACAAAGGACACTTGTTTTTTTCTTACTTTTTATTCCATTCAAATGTTCATCATGACAGTTTCTGCATCTGATATTTCTGCTAAAGTTCTAGAGTTAATTCACGTTTGGTCAGTCCCACACAGGACAGAAAAGAACTCTGAAGACTTAAACATGTTAATAAAAGGTCTACAAACTTACAAAAAAAAAACATGCTGCAAAAGCATACACACTTCCAAAGCATACACACTTCCAAAGCATACACACTAAATATATATATATATATATATATCATAATATATATATCAAATATGTCAAGCAGTTGTATATTTTCTTCCCAGTTAAGCCAATTATCTTTCTCACTGCATATTTTCACATTTTAGGTGTTCCATTAGAAACTCAACTTCTGTCTTCACTTCTGTTAAACTGGGAACAAAAATGTACTAAATCTTTCTACAGTGACTCGTTTTAATAATTAACCCTTAATCACCAATTCTGTATACAAAAATGGTTGTTGGGGTGACTAAATATGGGGCGAGCCAAAACTGTTTGTTGAATGTGAGAACTTTCCAGTGTTTGAAGGGAGTGGATCTTTTTCCCAGTGACTTAAACAGGCCCTATTGTGCTATTTTCCAGATGCATATTTTTATCTCAAGTTACAGTAACAACATGTTTACATGCGTTAATGCTCATAATCCGCCTTGTTTTTCTCATCCTGGCTGTCCTGCTACACCTCTTCTCACCCTCTCTCTGAAATGCTCTGTTGTAGCGCTTGCTCCTCCCTCCAGAAAGCAAAGTCTGCTCTGATTGGTCAGCTAGCCCACTCTGTTGTGATTGGTCAACGTTTCACATTCTGGAGCTTCAGCTCCGTCTCTCTCTTTTGCTGTTTGAGGGCCAAACTAGCTGGAGAGTTTTAGGTGACTCCCGTTACATTGTGACCTCATAAAGTTATGGAAGTGAAGGAGAGAATTCAATGGAGCCGTTTCAGGCAGCTCAGGAGCTTCTGAGGGGGAGGGTAACTCCTTTTAGGCGTGGACTTCAGGTTTTACATCTACGGACCTTTTACATGTAAAACAATATATATATATATATATATATATATATATATATATATATATATATAAAAATATATATATATATATATATATATATAAAAACACAAGAGGGAGAAAGTGGAAAAGCATAATAGGGCCACTTTAAGATCTTGTCCTATAGATGCAGAGGGACTTGGATTTATATAATGCCTTTCTCTGCCTCCTGGCCACTAAACATGCTTCACATTACACGTCAACATTCACACGCACACACCTGCCCACCAGGATCTAAACTAATGCACAATCATGCTCAGGCAATTACGCATTTGGAATTCAGCCAGGGAGCCTACTCTGCCTCAGAGCCCACACTACTGAAGGGATATTGTCCTAATTCCACTCAGCATACAAGGTTTGGACGGTTTCTGTGAAAGTCCAAATACATTTTCTCTTCTTCTGGTTAGTGTCCTATTTTACTTCTTTAATTAGTGAGCCCCAGATTCTGCTGCCATATTGAAGAAATAGTTAAATTACCCATTTAAAACTTTCATCCATAGTTTAATTGGAATGTTTGATTAGAGTAGTTTGCAGCCCCCAATGCTGGAAAATGCTCATGACATTTTTTCTGCCAAAGCAGTTTACAGCCTTATTAAAATTTCTTGCACTGATTTTAATATGAGTGTTCACATTTTGGGACAGAGAAGAGACAAAATGTGCATTACTTATGCTTTCTGCTTCCCTGATTTTCATGATTTTCTCTTCCCAAACAAAGCTCGGCACTAACAGCTGGCACTCTCTACAGTAATGCTCAGAAGGGAGATTTACACATCATGTTAACTTTGATTTGTCACTTCCTGGGGTTTGGAGACAGGAGCAGCTTTAAAAAACAAAAATCAGGAATGCTTCCATATTGAACCGGTTGATTAAATCAGCAAGTTGTTTGAAGAAAACCTGATATTTGTGCCACTAACAGTCGTGCTGTGAACTTTATAGCACCAATACAATTAAATAAACAACTCAGTCAGCCTGTTTTCAGTCTTCTACTCAATAAATAGCGGTACTCCATATGTCCCAGTCATAACTTGGCCGTGCATTATTGTGTCGCAGCCACGTTTGCCTTGCCTCATTATGCGTGTGTGTGAGTGTGTGTGTGTGTGTGTGGGAGCTTCCCCCGCCTCAGATGTCAGTAATGACACCCGAGAGGCCTGAAACTCCTCGATCAGCAGCTCTCACTGCAGAGAAACAGGAGAATGGACAGGAGAGACAGGAGACGGGGACAAAGACGGACGGAGGGAGGGAGCCAGTGGAAACATCAGAGAGATGAAGGAGAGAGAGATGAGAGGTCAGTGTGGGGGCCTACCGCAGCATCCTCCCCTGTCAACAGCCGGACTCGAACCTTGGACCAACAGAGCGTCACTCTGTTCCCCCGTGTGAACGCAGACGCTGCTTTAATCTGCAACAAAAGGGCAGCACCTGACACTGAGGGAGGGGCGATGAGACTCTGTTATGAGAGACAACATGAAGCCCTGCAAACCTGCCAGACAGGTTCAAATAATGCTCAGCCCGGTCACGTGATGTAACCCTGATGATACCTCCGTCTCTTTTCCCACAGCTACAGGTCAGTGAGAACAACGGAGGAGAAAGGAATCCGCAATCGAAAACACTTCCAAGAGATTGGATGTTGGAAAACACACAGTAACCCAGTTAGATATATGGACAGGATGTTTGGCACTTTGAGCTGCTGCGCTTTTCTAACTGGTACCACATCAGTTTTTACAATAAAAAAAAATGTCTATCTGTGCAGAGAAAGGTAAACAATGTTAGTTGTTAGCACTATTAGCGCCATGTGGAGAGATAGAAATACTAGCTAGCCCCCTACAACGGTTGCAATGGCAATGGGATACATAGAAATGGCCGCCGCTCTGACCATCCTGATACGTCCTTTTGAATGGGAATGTCCAATTTACTCCTAATTATTTTCTATGCCTTAATATCTGCATAGGCAGCGGGTCCTCTTCACAGAGCCCACGGTGTTGCACATAGACTGTATATAAGAAGTAGGCGTAGTCATCATGGCGTCACTCATTGGTTTGTGGACTGCCGTTTGTAAGCCTTGAGTTCAGCGATTTTGCCGTCGCAATCTTAGATTACAGACGTCGTCATGCTTTTTTTTCCCGCAACCAATAAATGGAAGTTACCATATTTGGAATGCGGAGGAGTGATTTAGAGACGCCTTATACGGCTCTGATAGCGACAGCGACCTGACAGTCACCATTGCCATCTGTTGCCATGGTAGTAAAAAGGTCTGAGAGACTGAATTCAAAAGGAACCAGAATGAGACAGAAGAGAAACTGGGCTGGCAGGAGCAGAGTTATAAATGGATCGGAGAGACTAATCAATTTCATTGGCAGCCCTCACCAGTAATGACCTGTATCTCCAAGTACACATTAGGTGTAGTAAGGTTTAGCACTTTGACCTTTTCCTGCACGTAAAGTCAGCGCCGACCTTTGCACTTACTTTCAAAGATAACAAAAATCAAGGGGGGGAAAATACCTTAAATAACTTATATCTATTTATATATTTGCAGGTAATTTCTATAAAAAGACAACGTTGTGTGTTACGTGAGGAAGAGTTACATGTTCTGTAAAGTGACTGCCGTAAGAGAAATTTGGCATGATCTCTTGAGGAGCAGAGTGATGCTGTACTGGGAAAAGCTTGCGAATCAATTTGTCAGCGAGCCAAAAAACTGCTTTTGTCTTTCATCAGTATAAAAAAAAAAAAAAAAAAAAGAACAGTTGACATCTGGGTGATGCAAGCTATTTTTATCTGACAGCAGCGATATGTATCTGGACTTTGACTTCCTGCTGGCCTTAAATTCACTCAGAGAATAACCTCACCCTTTAGCATTTGTCCTGCAATGTAATCTGACAGCCTCCAAACAGACACATTTCATTTCAACTGGAGTAAACTGCTGCTTATCTAAAGTCCTTCCACAGCTCATCCCTTTACTCTTTCTGTTTACTGTTCACGGATTAGGATGCAGTCCAGTTGATACAGGAGGAAGATATCCAAAAGATAAATAGATGACAAATCGGGAGCTTCTCAGCGCCTCGTACTGTACCAGCACAGTCAAAATGAGCACTTTGGAATATATTTATAATAAATGTTGCAGCAGCAGCAGTGAGCACAGTCGTTTTTTACGAGGGACAATACGATGTCCATTAGGCCCCCTTAGTCATAAATCTATTAATGGGGATAATGGTACTGTGCCATTAAAGTGATCCAGACTCATGGAAGGACAGTGCTGCACTGGAGGAGGGAGGGAACAAATGTCCTCAGTTTTACAAGAGAGAGTTGTGTTCCCATTTGGGCTACAAATATCAATTATTTTTATAACTCCTTTATAAAAATAAAAAAACAAGCAGAAACAAAGTTTACATTTCTTAAAGCAAGGTATCAAAGATATATTGTTATCGGAACTGAAACATGGGTATCATGACAACTTGAAAAAACCCAAGCCTAGGTATAGTCCCCACCATGTTATTAAATTATTTAATGGATACCAACTTTGACGGAAAGAATAAAGGCTCTTTGGTATTATTGTTTTATAGTGTATGAATGTATGTATATTTTCTGTGTACATTTACATTTGTGAATGAATGTAAGGATGCTGGGTCAAAAATAGGTTTCCCCAAGAGGACAATATAGTATATCTCATATCATCTTATCAACCAAAGCAGAAAGAGGACAAAGTTCACAGTTTCTCAACATCAGAGATCTGTTGATAGAAATATTTTAGTTATGTTGAAATGTATCATTCTTTCCATTTAATTTGTTTGTTCCCCCATATGCTTAAAATGCATTAATCAATACTTTATATCACTATGCTGCTGTCACTATACCCTATACTGCTGTAAATCCTGTAAATGTCCCCGCTGCGGGACTAATAAAGGATTATCTTATTAAAGCTAGGGTAGGTAATCGTCAAAAACATTTTTTCTATGTTTGTTAAAATTCTCTTAACATCCCGACAGTCCCAGGACTGTAATAAGCTAACTCGCTACCTGCTTGCATTCTGCCCGTTCACGTATTGCGTGTCTCCCACAAGCTGCTAGCTTGACCACTGTGAGTGCTAACATTAGCCATGTTCGTCTTTTACGTTAATTATGATAACTTTGGGGGAGTGGCTTTGGAGGGAGGCCTGAAGGGACAGCCTGTCGGTGCCGACTTTCTCTATATATTCAGGGACTTTTGGAGCTAGTGTTTCTAGCTACTTTCATGAAAAAGAATTGGCAACAATGGGCAGGGACGTTAAGTTGGCTAATGTTTTAAATCCAGCATCTACTCTTGCTAGTTTCTCAAGATAACCAAACCTAGCTTTAAATAAATAACTAAGGCTAAGTGAGCTGTTAGACCTGGGGCTAAAATAACTTTCACACTGGCACAATCCTAGCACATTGCAAAGTGGGCTAGCCCTGATTTTAGCCCAGGGCTTGCTGGCTCTACTACAGAGCAGGGTTGGCACCATATTTGTCGGGGGTTATCGCCTGAAAATTGACTGAAAAGGCTAAATGGCGCTAAAAGTTGCACGTGTGAAACAGGGCTAAAGTAAACAGTGGAATAGTTTGAAATCTAGAATTTGAACATTAGTGTTACAACGGACATTTAACCCGGGGCTAGCAGATGTGCAGTGTGTATCGTATAGCCCTGGGCGTGGGTTAACCCTGGATTAATAAGGTGTTTGTTAAAAGGAAAAGTTATCCCAGGGTCAACTCTTTGCCATATGTGTAGTGTGAAAAGCCCATGATCCACTTTGTAGCACCTCTCCTCTTCTGGTAGAGGCTGACCGCCTCCCCCCTACCCACATCCCCTATGCCAAGCAAGCAGGTCCCTGACCAGTCCCTCCAGAGCCTAAAGTGCTATTAACCCTTCATCAAACAGTTTTTATTACAGTTGTTTCAGGTCAGATTTGTGCTCTCTCTGAAGGGGTTGACTGCCACATAGTCGCTGCAACCGCTGAGGTCATCGACATCAGAAAACTGCACACACTCGTCATCACCCGCAGGGACGGTCTGTCATGTTTCATACCGAAGGAGATTAAAGACGAGGACGGGGAAAGCAGAAACACTGTTGAGTCCAGCTTTCTGTTGACGTGGTGCTGCTCGCTGCAGGTTGTCTGCTACCAGACACCAGAGTGTTGTTTGGCAAGCAGAGTGAATGTGCTGCCCGTCAGTGAGGATGAGGTGTTTTTTCCTCTGTTGCAGGGTCACGTATTGACTCAAGCTGATACGTTTACATTAAAATGCTGTGTAGTGCAGCTTTGGTCCCGGCTCATATTTGGATTCACATTAAACTTCCTCCTCCGTTGAAGATTTGATCAGGGTTAGAGCTCCAGGAAATAGAAAGTTATTTGAGACTGCCCAGGATACGTGCTGTGAAAATTAAGGTTACAATAGACTATATATTTAAATATTACTAAATGGGCAAAAATGTCACCTTTTAAAGTGACATCGATAAGACATATTTCAAGTGCCCAGAAGAAAAAGAAACATCCACAATTTCATGACAACCGGGCAAAGTACACCTGCTGAAGAAGACCATGTGATGTGACCGAAAGCGGCGGAACACCTACTGAGTGGAACTGGTGGTAAGATTGTTTTCTCAAAAACCAAGGTTAAATTGACAAAGATCACGACTATCGGTAAAACAATTAGTTCATTTATCAGTTAGTAAGTCTATCAACAGTAAAATCAATGGACCTTCATTTAGATGATACATTTGTTTACTTAATTTCAAAAGCAAAAATGTCTAGTATGGTCTGGTTTTGAGTATTTGCTGCTTGTCTCCTGTTATGTAATTCCAATTTTTAAGAAATCTTTTTGGCATAGCCGTTTTATTGGATAGTGACAACTTGGAGACAGAAAGGAAAGGCATGGGAGAGAGTTCATTTAAACAAAAAATCTTTATTTTCTCTGTGGCACAAATCTGTTCATGTCCTCAATGTTTAATCAGAAAGAGATATACTTTTAACTATGTGAAATGAGGCCCAGTGGTAGGTTTATGCAACCCTTAATGTGCTTGCATCAGTGGTACAAATATAAATTAAAGTGGTAAATAAAAATACTCTGCATTAATAATGAGGCTTGGACCTCAGATGATAGCTAAATACTAGTCGTTTCCTCCTGCCCAGCTGTCTAAAACCGGCAGGATAGTTTGGGAATCTGTCCGCTTAAACAATGCGATGGGTCCTCTAGCTGACTGGCTGAATTACTAATGTAGATAGACTCGCTTGAATAGACTCATTTCCTGGCTACAAGGATAAACAACTGTGCTAATGAGAGTTAAACATCTCCTCTGTGAGCGCTGACAATTAATGGTCACAGCAACATGTTTGCAACTGTAAAATGGCAAACGTGGTTTGCCGGGATCTTAAGTAGTTCTCCCACAGACAGCTTAATGACCAGGCCTACCGAGCACAGGCTCAGGGCCCCCCCGACAATAAGTGTTCACAGCAAAGTGCCCCCCCTGGCCTTCACTGACAAAGACTAACTCAAAGAGACACTACCAACTAGGAAGAGACTCAAAATGACCCCAAAGAAACAACTACAACCATACACAAAAGACCAAAACAACTTTGCGATGCAACAGCTGAAAAGAGACTCACAATGACTATGAAAAAGGCCAAAGCGGCTCCAAAGAGACACACAGCAACAACAAAGTGACTTAAAATGACAACAAAGAGAATCAAAGCAACTACAAAATAACTACAAATTGATGCAACAGTTGCAAAGAGACACAAAGAGACGCAGAGTAAATATGAAAATGGGCAAAGCTACAAAAAAGAGACACAAAGCAACAACGAAGATACTTAAAACAAATTCAAAGGGACACAATGCAACTACAAAGTGACTTAAGGACAACAAAGAGACATAAGAAACTAAAAAGCAACTACAAAGAAACACAAAGCAACAGCAAAGATACTTAAAATGACTACAAAGCAACTACAAAGAGACTCCAAACAACTACAAAGAGACTTAAAACGACAACAATGAAACATAAAGCAACTACAAAGCGACTAAATATGACTACAAGGGACACAAAGCAACTAAAAACACACTGTGAAAAATATCCACAAAGAGACAACAATAAAAAGAGCCTTAACAACCTTAAAGTCTGTATGTGTCTTGCTCCTATGTAGGAGAGGTGGTGGGGCCTTTAGCCTTTCTGGGACCAGGGGCCAATTGTCTCATAATTCGCCCATGCTAGTACCAATGTCTCCCCCGTGGTCCATGAGGGGCATCCAATGAGTCCCCAGCCAAATGGTGAGCACTAAAAAGTCACTATAGTCTCACTGAATAGAATACAAAGTGAATCATTATTAGAGTCTCACCACTAGTACCTACTCCCTCTGTAGACAGTATTCTGCGTTTAAATCGACTAATGGGATATGGGTCACAGGAGTCATTTTATAGTATATGTATAAGTCTAAAGTTACACAAAGCATGAATTTTACATAACGGTTTAAGATAGATCGGCGTAGAATGCTGTCGGATGATTCTACGCGAAAACAAAAGCATGAAAGTGTGTTTACATCTTGTTGTGGCGACTTGTTACATACTCAACAAAAGCTGGGGCTATCCTGTTTATTACTGAAATTAGAGAACTCACATTCCTGCTTCTCTTAATATTTCTCACTGATGTGTTTAATATTTATCAGGTCTTCTCTGGGACTAAGCAAAGGGAAATTCCAATATTCGGGCTATATGTTGCTTTAGGGCTAAGGTGTAGCAAAATGAACACAGAATATGACCTTTGAGAAACTTCCTGTAACGTTCTGAAGGTTCGGGGCAATCAGCTAAAATCAGTTTCTGGAAATAAAAGCTGGTGCAAAAAAAAGGTTGAGACTTCATTCTAACAAGTGATATGTGGTTGATTTGATTTATTACAAAGTGGCTCTCAATTCTCAAAGCAGGTATCCAAATGAACCATAGGCTAGGAAATATACAGCCCAACTAAAACCTTCTTTTTTAAATTAGGTTTGGCATGAAGATGTCTGTGCTGCTCTGACTTCTGGAACAGGTTTCTTGGGCCCAGCCCTCAGTGAGGACATAAATACTTCACATACAGTGGGATATTATGCAGGTACGGGCTACAATCAGTGGGGGGAAACACCTAGAAGACTGCATAAAATCCTCCGGGCTTCCATCCACCCTTTGAAGTCTCCAAAACAAGAAGGGGATGCTCGGGTGAAGCTGCTCTCCATGAATAATTAATCATTTACCGGCATAATACAAGTCATCCTTGTTGGCATCAGGAGGGCGGCATTATAACGACTTAGCTATCCACATTTCTAAATACTGTGTCGGTTTGCGTTAGGTCAGCTCCATGATCAACAAAGTTATCAAATAATGTAGTTTAATGTCGAATACGCAGGAATATTAAATGTTGTATGGGACGGGAGAGCACAAATGAGTCCGTTTCTCTCCTCAGATGTTCCTGCGTACCAGACTCCCTATGAGATGCGGAGGATTTCAGGCGGCACTGCTTTTAGTTCAAGGTTTCTGCGAGATGAAACATGGTTCAATATCTTTTATGAAAAACTGGAAGACGCTGCTAAATTCCGCGCTGATGTTGTCAACCAAGCAGGATGTGTAGTTTAGTATAAAAATGTATCGTGCACGGTTAAGTTGCCGGCTGCGGCGGAGTGGTTTGCAGGAAGAAGTGCTGCGGGCATCAGGCGGCCCAGGTGAACAGGTCGATATTTGACTTCGAGAGACGATTCAGGGACGTCACCTTACGCCGAATTGAAAAGTGGCTCCTCATCTTTAAATATAATGTTGTATCAAGCGGTAAGAGCTAACCTACCACGAACAGCACGGACACACTCTTATCATTCACTTATGTCACAGTTGAATTTTGTCAAAGCTTTTACTAACAGGCGGCAAAGCAGAGGCGAAGTTATTGCGTCCTACCGTTGCGTCGCGGCTCCCGCTGCAGTGACACGGTCCCGTCCCTCTGCAGGAGGATGGAGGACGGGTCCTTCACCCGGCGGAGTCTCCCGTCGGGCGGGCGGGGCACCCTCAACCCGCTGCAGCACTGGTAGCACACCGCCCATGCCTGCTCCTCGTTAATGGGCTGCTCGTAGGACTTCAGCACCTCCTCCAGAGACAGTTCCCGGGGCTCGGCCAGGTCCCGCGGCTCTCCGCGGTCAGTGGGGGCGGTTACCCGTGAGCCCCCGTCCTCGGCGCTTCTGTTGGTGGATCTGGCCATGGCCGCGATATGGTGGAGCCCATTCTTTACTCCTTAGACACCGGGGCCATTGATGTTGTCCACTGACTCCTGTCCGGCGCAGTCTTCCTCTCCTGTCCTCCTCTTACCGTCTAGCGCTGCTCAAACTACCGCAGCTGCACCTCGGTACCACAACAGTGTGAAGGCCGCCGTGCTACACGCAGCAGTTCCTGTTCAAGTTTTCCACAATAAAGCCAGTGTCAGTCAACACGTAACTTTTTTGAGCAACGTAAAGTAACACAGTGAAAGACAAATGTGTAGTTCATGAAAATTTAGTTTTTTCCCCTGAATGTTTTATGCACCCTCAAAACCACATTTATACGGGTTTACTTAGCATATGAGGCAGACTGAGTTTGATCAACAGCAACCTGAGGTGCAAGGCATTGAACTACCAATTTCTAGAGCCCAACATCAGACCACTGTAATGGTCTTATTGCAATTCTTTAGTGTATGTAGTAGACGCTTCGTCATCGTATAGTGGAAAACATTTTCCCATTTAGTTACATTTCAAATGCATTGTATATTTCTGCAATATTCTGTGTTATCTGTTTCAGACACGTAAGAAAAATGTTGGTTACAATATAAATGTCTAGCCATTTCTTTTTCTTCTTTTTTTCTTCTTCATTTACAAAGGAAATAAAATAGGTGGAAATACTTACTGTTATAGATTAACTCTTTTGCTTTTATTTTGAAAGTAAAGCCACTAAGCTTCCGATCGAGGCCTGGCTAATTCTGACGGACTTTGAATTACCTTGTTGCCATATCAGCAAATGAGGGAGAGTGGATCTGCGAGAAAATGTCAATCAAGGCAGAAAGCATCCTCCCTGCTGTCGCATCGTCCATCTGCTGTTAGCCGGGAGAAGGAGGGGAGGACAAGGGGAAGTTGTTGGGAATGTTTCTCTTCAAACTACTATATATAGTAGTTTGGGCTCATTCAATTTCCCCCATATATATATATATATATATGCAACATGTGTTTAAATCGAGTCAATTAAACACTTGATACCATATAACACCTGTAAACATAAAATTCCATTCATATGGTTCATTTGGTTCGGATGTAGTTATGACTTGGTCGATGTATTAGCAGGATGCACCTTGAAGGCAACTATTTAAATCATGTTTCCCAATGCACTGATGCCATGTCCACCCTATAGGACAAACAGTGATTGACCTGGAAAACTGAAATATTAAATCTAATGGAATGATTTAGGATTTGAAATACAAATTAATTATTATTGCATTAACAAAAGTAAGGAAATATATTCAGAAGTGTGTTGTTGTTTTGCTGACCATTTTCCCAAGTCTTTTTAGAAGGATATCCTACGTGTGTGGCAGAATTTGTTTCCCCTTAATTGCATTGTTGGTAAAATTACATGACATGCTGAGAAATCAAAAGGTTCATTTTCTCTACACGCATCTCATTTGCATATAAAGTTATGATGGCTCAAATGTCTTAGATAATGCAAATAGCTATAGCCACAATGCATTTAGCTTAAACAAGTATAAATATGATAGTTTTTACATGATCATTTTTTAACAGGGTATTATTGAAAATTAACATTATGACTAATTTAATTTTGTCAGCATAAATTGTATACTTAAAACAATTATCTGCTTTGTTTCGGCAGCCAAAATCTCACAAAGATCCAGAGGAGGAATGAGAGAATGTTTTACATCATGCAAGTTTTTAATGCTTCATGGACCTGTCAAGTCTTTTATTTTGAAGGCAAAACCAATTTGTTTCCTGTTTTTAATCTGCCTTCTAGTGTTATCTTGTTGCAGCATCCTTTCTCTGCAGTACCACTCAAACTGAACCTGCAGGAGCTTCAACCAGTTCACTGAACATAAAACAGAAAAAGACTTGTATTTGTTACATGTGTACATTCCAATATTAATCTATGATATTTGTCAAATCTCAGATTATACACAAATCTGTTTTCAGAAGACATTTTCTCATTCAGGCCTCATTTCATTTCTGAATTATTTTTTTGTAATTCCGTCATGGAAAAACGAACACAAAGAAACATAAATCAACCACAAAGAGACACAGCAAGACTACAAATAGACCAATATTGACCATAGTCAATGTAAGTGTTTGTGTGTCTGCATCTCTGTTGTTGTTTTGGTCTATTTGTAGTCTTGCTGTGTCTCTTTGTGGTTGATTTATGAGGAAAGAAAACCACAACAATCAGTACAAAGAGACAAAAAGCAACTACAAAGAGACACAAAATGACTAAAAAGGGACTCAAAATGACTACAAAGAGACAACAAGCAACTAAAAGAGATGTCGGCAAAATTACTACAAAGAGATGCACAATGACTACAAAAAAGGGGGAAACAACCACAGACAAAAATAACTAATAAGAGACAAAGTTACTCAATACAGTTACTGAGACACAACGTGACCACAGAGAGACACAGAAAGACTATAAAGATACTCAAAATGACTACAAAGAGACAATAAAGAAGAAGCTAAACAACTATAAAGTCAGCGTGTATTGCTCCTATGTAGAAGAGGGACCTTTAGCATGTCTGTGCTCAGGGGCCCATTGTTTCATAATCAGCCCATGCCTTCTGTTCCCCAGTACTGATGATGATATGAGTCTTCTTGAGAAATGTGGAAGTAGAAATAGTTCAGAGGTCCTTGCTCTCCTACCACGTGGTTTTATTTTACATATTAGGAAAAAGTTCTGGTATATGAATTTGGAAGACGTGGGTGCAGGTGTCATACCAAGGAATTCCCTTTATGTGTTTATCCAGGCAGTTCCCTTTGAGGAGGCATAGTAACACAAAGAGGGGATTCAGAACAACTCTTTGGTATGACACCTGAACCCACGTCTCCCAAATTAGGAAAAAATAAATAAACTGACTGGGGATCCTCAAAGCTTTGACTGAGCTTCAGAGGTCATTAAGCTGAATTTAAATTTACTTATGTGTCATATTTCACAGCCACTCATGTGTGTATTCATTTATATGCAGTATGTATTTTTAAATGACGCTCAGTTAAATATGTACAATAGGCTAGAGCCTAGTGTCTTAGTAAATGTTGATGTATGTACCTACAAAATGTGTAATATATTATAAGTATATGTAAGAACATACATCGACTAAATACAGGCTGTATTACATATATCAATACTGTAGCAGGATTGTCATAAATGTATTATTCTACTTGATTTATGTTTTGGAAAAGTGGCTTTCTTTGAAAGAAACCTCAGCCAACTAACACAGCGAACATTGTGGTGAGTGTGGTAAGAAAAAATGATTAACTCAAACTATTGGTTTGTACGTTTTTCCTAATCACTAATGCCATACAGTAAATATTTAGTGAATATTTAGTGACAAGATTTAACTAGACTCAGCCAGCAGATGGTGCCCAAACGTAAGTTCTGTGCTGCTGTCATCTTCTCACACACTGTGCAGCCAGTTTACCACAACCAGGCTCCAGTTAAAGGCCACAGAACAGAAACAGACACAGGTTACATGTAAATGTTTATTGCGGTTATTAGTACCATAAAGTTTCTGCTACATAACTATAAATACGATGAACACCAAACCCCTCAGAAAGGCACCATTGTTGTCAACTGACTCTTCCCCTCTAACCCTAAAACATAGTAGCAAAGGGTCGACCACACACCAGTAAACTGTTTCACATTGCACAGGGACAACATGTCCACTGTACACGGACTTTGTGAAATCAGTGGCAAACCTTTTTTTCCCCAAAACATTTTAATTATTCCAAAAATAAAAATAAAAACACAACATGCTGGCATCACTGTGCAGAAGCTACATTCATCTGTGTTCACTCTTCAGTACCGGAATCACTGAGTAAAAGGCAGTATTGGTGTAAAAGGGAAAAACTCCCTAAAGAGGAATTATATCCAAAACACTGTTTTTAAACATTGTTTAGTAGAGAGGGTTCTGTTCTGCTCCCTCCTTTCAACACTAAACATGTGGCTGTTAAAGCAAAGGCAGGCCAGAACGCAATATAACACTCTGTCTGCTGGGAAATGCATAAACATTTCTGCACACACACACACACACACACACACACACACACACACACACACACACACACACACACACACACACACACACACACACTCACACACATACACACTGAGAGAACACAGTGTACTAAGCAGACCACTTTGTTCCATATGTTCCATATGTGAATGTTACACAAGGCCTTCACACAGACAACGAGTAAGCAACATAAGAATGCAAATTCCTCAGCCGCAATATCATACGGCTAGGTGTGAGAGGGAAGAATGGAAAAGAGGCGATCAGGTCTGCACTGCCGTTGTCAAGGGTGAAAGGAGCAATAAAGTTAGCCTTCTTAGTTTCTTCACCGCATAATATTTGCAATCTGTGTGAAAGAACTCATGCCAAAAACAATAGAAAATATATATGATGCGTCTAATTTGCTTGAAAAAAAAAAAAGGTTTATGATTCTACTGTTTGGGGATTAGCTGTGCTCCATCAGGACCAAGACCTCCACCAAAAAAACACTTTCTTCCCCTCTCAGTTGGGTTGATCCATAAAGCCCGGGACACTTCCATCTCCAGAACAACAATCTGTCACAGTTAAACACCCCTGCACATCTTGACACTTTAGTAGTATAATATACTTATTTTACAGTACTCTAATTAGTTTATTTGTTTACCATATTATATTGTATATTTTCATGTTTCTATTTTAAAATGATGTCTTTATTATTGCACTGTGTTTGTTGTTAACTGTTACGCACCGATCAATCACCTAGCCAAATTCCTTGTATGTGTAACGTACTTGGCAATAAACAGCTTCTGATTCTGATTCTGATTCTCTGGAGCCCTCGTGATGTGACTCACATTCTATATGTTGCCTCTGGTGAAGTCCTGTTTTCTTTTCTTCATGCAAGCTGCTCTGTGGCTCCATCTGTGAGAGTTTTTCTCCTTTTTCTCTTTTAAGAGCTGCCTACTCGAAACGATCTTGGTAAGCCGGACAACTAAAATGATGAGCTAAAAAGACGCTAAAACTCTCTGTAAAGAAGGGCCCCTTTCACATTACACACATCTGTGCCAGGGTTACAATATTGATTAGTGTCGCTTCAAGTTTACACATTTGTCATTTTAAAATGTGTTAAGGGTACACCTCAAATCTACGTTGATGTATTGTATACTAAAGATCTTTATATTGGTCGTCTGCAACTGGGACATGGGTCAGGTTTGCCTAATTTTCAAAGGTACTCTCCTCAAAACACAAGTTTTTATTTATTTATTGCATCAAGAAGAAAGTGTTCCCCTGTCAAGTATGAGTAAGCTACACCACTGTCAGCTACAAAGGCTGCGTTACCCTTGAGGAGTTTCTAGTGGCAGTAATAAGTGAATGTTTGAATTTGTTCAAACATTAGCACATAACAGGAAGCAGACGTCCCCTGTGTGTAATGGGATGCAGGTTAAACCATTCGTTAGTTCCAGTGGGAGAGGATTGCCCAATCGGTGGCCACACAGACACCTGAAATTAATCTGGGGGAACAGGAAGTACCTCCAAAATTGTAGACCCACTTTGAAAATAGTGGCTTTGCTGAATCCAATTCAGTACATCAAGATAAGCAGCAGGCTAACAACTAAAGTGTGCTTCCTGACAGATGTCGATCCATAACATTAGCAAACAGTCAGTGGCCTCTCCTCCTCTGTGGGAGCGTCACAGCTGATCAACAGTCTCCTGGTTGGACAGACCGGCTTTCAGGGGACGCTGGCATGACGCCCAGCTTCAGACAATGCAGGTTCAAATGGAGTGAATTCACATTGGTTCTCTGGTACACACTGACTGATGGCAGCAGAACTTGCAGAGATTCTTGTGTCGCATTTACACAGCACTGCTGAATATGCTCTGACTGTGCAAAACCAAGAACCTGATTCACTTTCAACTGCTGGTTTGAAGAATAAAAATACAGCCTGTTTGTGTTCGTCCTGATCATGTTATTCATTATCTGTCAACTTCCTTATGTCCCTCTAGCCATCCATTGTATTTTCTGCTTATCTGGTGCCAGGATGTGGGGGCAGTGCAACGTCCCTCTCCCCAGCAATGTTTTTCCAGCTCTTCCTGGGGAGAGACCATGGCCTCAGACTTGGAGGTACTGACTTTCATCCCGATTGCACACTGACCCCAGTGTGTGCTCAAGGTCCCGGTCTGATGGAGCAGAGACGCAAATCTGAGGTCCCAAAACAGGACAATCATCCCCCACCCTAATTTTCCAACTGAATAAAGATTACAAATACATTGTAACGCAAACTCACCCAAATTGTAAAATCTTTTGAAAATATTTGTACGGACTGGGTTGGGCCGTCAATCCAATTTGTATATTGATCAAAAAATGTTCTTTTAAACATGAGCCAGGCAAAAAGGGTAAATGTCAGCAAATCTTAGTGGATCAAGTAATGTGTTTCCCAGTTTAGTTCCAAATGTAAGGGATACAGTGTTTTACGCCCTCTGTACAAAATCTATTGTCTACATTTCTGATTTTTTTACCCTCTCGATCCACTGATAGTGTAAGGTTTATTTTCGTGACAAATCAATGCTTTAACCTCGGACATCATGCCAGTGTTCCCTCAGTTGATATTCATCCTGTGGTAACACTCATTACAGACGTAAACAGCCAATAAAAGCCTATAAAGAATACAGACCTCAGTCCAAAGTAGTCTTTTGGTGTCTTTGTCATTCAAATGCAATGTTAACCATTACTAGGACGCTCTGTTTTATCTGGCAACCAGCTGAACTGGTACGGTTCCAGTGGCATCAGTAGATCTAGGTCAAGTCTCAGCTGTTCCTTTTCACTGTTTACTGTCCTGTACCCGAGCAAAGACATGGCCCCTTTACACACCGACTGGACACGTGCGACCTTGTTGTGTGACAGAATAGTACGCCAAGCCTGAGCGACATCGGCTGCGTTCCGCGAGATGATTTTGAAGGCATCTTTCCTGGTGCCTTTGCCTTTTCCGTGAGTCACCCTGTAGATCCATTCCTCCAACTGGCTGTTTGACTCCAGACCTACAAAGTCATACATGGCAGTTATCTCCTCAAGTGGGTTGAGTGCCATGTCCTCATAGCGGACCCTTTTGTAGCGGCCTTTTAGAAACGGAGGGGGCGTCTGGAAGGCCCTCTTATGAATGCGCTCGTGGCTTTGGCAGAGCTCCTGCATGACTTGATACTGCACATCTTCTACTGGTAGGAATCTCTGGTCCAAGACCATGGCACTATCCATCATTAAGCCTTTGGCTGCCTCCTCTCTAGACTTCAACACGGCCCGGGGGTCTCGGACCAGGTGGATGATGCGGAGATCTAGGCTTGGGTCCTGGAGGAGCGGGTAGAGGGATTCCAGGTCAAAGAATCTCACTTCTTTTAGTACCACGTGACTGTAAGTGCCACAAGCCTCCTCCACCTCCTTCAGGCCACCGGTATCACAGCTTATGGCGCACTGAGAGGAGTTGCTGAACTGGCCGCGTGGCGTAAGAGGACAGGCCGGCGGTGAGCACAGGGCTCTACTTTGACTCCACATAAACAAGTCGGACACTTTGTGGTTATCTGGCATGTAGGGCTCCAACGCAGAAAAGTCACACTGGAATATGTTTCGAAACAGATCCCTCACGGCCATTCGGAGAACCCGCGCGGTGGACTTCTGCAGTTTGCTCCACACATGCCATGCTGGCTCCATAAGATAGAAGACAGATGGGTGCTGGCTGAACACCTGACCCATGAAGGAAGAGCCTGATCGCCACGATGACAACAGCAGAACGTGAACTTTGCCATTGGAGGGGGCAGGGACGCAGGGACTGAGCTGGATGTACCAGCCGTAGAACAGAACCACTGCTGCCCCCTGCAGGATCACCAGGAAGATCATGGTGCTGAGGTTCACCCTGCAGCGGAACATCATGGCAGAGGATCAAAGTCAGTCTCTGGTGCTCGGGTGGATATTTCTCTTTTTCGTCCTTGGTGGAGCTCGGCTTCTGCAGCAGAAAAACCCTGGGCTGAAGGTGAAAGAGAAGGAGAGAGAGAGAGAGCAAGATGGATATGTTGAATAGTAAATATGTTTTCCCACAAAGCATAAATATCCTTGCAAATCACCAATAAGCAAAACTTACTGTTGGTATAATAAAGTAGATCATGAACATACATACACTTATCTAAAAAAGGTTTATTTAAAAAAATCTGAGACCCTAATACAAATTGTCTAAAGTGTTTGAACCAGAAGCAATATAAGCAATATACCTGGACAGTTTCAGAAGCAGTCTTGGTGTATTTATTTTAAAAAAAAAACATTGTTGTAATAGTGAGCTATTCAAAAAGGTTTTATCTTATCGGATAATCTCATCTTGTCACAGGTCATATATTGGCTCTTTCACTGGACTGAGCCACCATTGTTATACATTTCCTAGATTGTACATTTATTTGCTATTCAAACCAGTCACATTCATCATATAACTTTACAGCAGCTTACATCCTCAATGAAAATAAATATTGAGTTACTGATTCCTTGTGTTTTGATTGACTGATGTTGCTACCTTTCGAAATGAACCGTCATAAAAACAGGCATCTAAAAGTCCTGTTAGGCAGTTTCAGTCCTTGTGAGTTGCCGCATACCAATTACTCTCAGTGGGTGTGGCAGCGATCCATAAGGAATGGATCCAGGAATTGGGTAGTTTCAACTACATAGGACCTATGTCCTTGAAATCCAGACCACCTTGGATTGTTCAACAGTCTGTCCAGCTGGAGGAATTCAAGGTATCGGCTACCAAAACAATCCAACAGGGGACAACTTTCCATCATCACTATCAAAGACAGTGTCTACTAGTTGCCTCATTTCAAACTGTAAGGGTTTGAGGATTCAAACCCTTATATCAACAGAAATCTGCATGCCTGTCAATTCATATCCCCAATTAATCAGTAACTAAAGTCAGTGAGGGTGGCAGAATGAATCGGGGCCCCTGTGTGCTGTGGAAATAAGCATTTCCCTGTCATTGCACTGAACCAGATCCACGTTAACTGCACACTCAAACAATTGTGTTTTTTGATGCTGTGGGTACATTTCTCTCAAGATACTGATTTAGCAAGGAAACTGTTCTGGAGCTGATCAGGCAGATTGAACCAAAGGGAAAAAAGTTTTTTTACTTACTGTGCTATTGTCCGTTGTTTTATCTTCTCTTATTTGAACTTTTTGCCCCATTAAATGTCTAGTGTGTAGGATATTGCGACATCTAGCGGAGAGGTTGCAGATTGCATCCAACTGAAACTTCACTTGGTTGCAATCTGAGTAATGCTAATTTTTCTCACTTTTTAGCTAGCTAGCTGGCAAAAAATAAAATATATTGTTGAGGAATACCGAGCTGATGGCAGTTCTTTTAAACTCATGTTTACAATGTTTACTGAGTTAATAAATCAAGTAAGAAGTAGAGTCATTTTCCCATTGACTTCAATACAAACTGACTTATTTTGGCAACAAGAGGAGTTGCCCCCTGATGGCCATTAGAGAGAATGCGAGTTTAAGGCACTGCACCCCAAAACCTTCGCATTGGCTTTACTTTTTCAGAACCAAAAGTTGTCGCCTGAGGGAAACGGCAAGTCCGATAAATATTTATCTACAGTCCATCATGATGAAGAACTAGATTGTGGCATGTTTGACAACTTGAGGGGGATGAGTGCTCCGCCTCAGCCTGATACACCCTAGATCAGTGGTTCTCAACCTTTTTTCAGTGATGTACCCCCTGTGAAATATTTTTTCGGCCAAGTACCCCCTAACCAGCGCAAAGCATTTTTGGTTGAAAAAAAGATGTAATACACAGCGCTCTGCCATCAGTGTCTGATTTATTAAACTGTCAACACTGACGATTGCATTGTGGCATTGAATTCAGTTCATGAACTTACACTTATATTTTATTGAATATTTATTAAATAACTATTTTGAAAGGATTTTTGAATGGATGCTAATTTTAAATATATTCTTAAAAAATCTCAAGTACCCCCTGGAGTGCCTTCACGTACCCCCAGGGGTACACGTACCCCCATTTGAGAACCACTGCCCTAGATGGTATCAACAGAACCCCCTCTACATCTTTATCAGGCCTTTCGATGCAGCAACACTAGCACTGGTTGGTTGGGATGCCTCCTCTGGGTGCAGTTAGATGTGGGAATTCCATGCATGTCTTCCACGGGACAACAGTTGTGGTTAGCATTTCGAACAGAAATTGGGCAAACATGTTCATTGGGGGGGGAAGATATTATGTGTAGTGTACAAAAAGGGCTAAAAAAATGTACTTGCAAGAAAGCATACCGTATATTTTTACAAGGTACCGCCCCCCTCAGGCTGCTGCAAGCCTTTTGTTTTCTATCTTATATCTGAGAACACAAAAACATTCTCCGTTAAGCTGCTTGTCGGGCTCAGCTGTCTAAATGACCTAACAAGCTCCTCAGGGTGGTTCCAGGGTGTCACGCAGCGGCACGGAACGGCCACAAGTATCGGTGGGAAGAGCACTTGTGCTCAGAAGATAAATAAGCCTTAAAGCCGGGCAGTCTTCTTCAACAACGTCAACTCAATAAACACTGTGCAAATACCTGGATAATCATGAGATCCGGCTGCCGGTCATAACACTACAAATATTAGGGCTGGGTATATTTGAACACAATGTTGGTTGTAAATATTGCGATACTTCATTCAACCACATAGGCTATTAACCACACACTCTGAGTCAACACACTTCATGACAAGTACAATCTCTGAGCCTCAAACTCCCAGGACACCCCAAGGGCAGTATGTGAGGGTGATCCAGGGAGGTCTCCAGCAAATGTGGAGTTATCATTTTGTAGTATTTTAATTAACCTTATTTCACATCTTAAGGACAATATTCTTGCAGTGTGGGCCCCCGGGTAAAGTGACAGAACCTCCCGGAGCTATAGATGTACAGACCCGGACGGAAAGGGTCTGTACATCACACACACACACACACACACACACACACACACACACACACACACACACACACACACCCCACCCGTCCTCCGTCCGTTTTTAAGAAACTCTGAGTTTGGTTCGAGTAGAAGTTTTTGCATGCGTTTAGCACCAACGAAATGACGTTTTCCGCGCGTGCCTGATTTCTTTTTTTTTTTTTTTAGGAGGAAAAGTGCGAATCTATAACAGGTTTGTCCTAAAAGAAAAGAAAAAAAGTTCGTTCTGCTCGCTTCTTCCCTCCGGTCCCGGACGGAAATTAGCTTATTTACTCGAATCACCAAGGTGACCAGAAGAAGAAAAAAAACTGTCCAGGTTACCAGGTGGTTATTTTTATTATTTCATCCCTCATTCACCAACATTTATCTTACCTTTAGCTATGTTTGTGTCGTGCTGCCTGGCGACGGAGCCGGAGCCTTCGCCCGCTGTCCCGTCCCCGAGATACTGCTACTCTGTCCCCTCTCCACTCCTCCTTTCCTTTTATCTCCCCTAACCTACTTCCACTACGCACGGAGCGAGTGATTCTGAGACGTTGAGACGTGGCCAGCGGGTCTCTCCTGTCTGACTGGCCGAGTGGGCTGTGCTGGGCTGCTGTGGGGAGGGGGGGTGCAGGGTGGTGGGTCGGTGGGTGGGAGTTGTTGAACAGGCGGGACCTGATTGTCAGGGACGGTCTCAGCCGTCTCAGCAGCAGGACAGGAGCGCCTTGCTGCGAGTCACACGAGTTAACGTGATGCTGCGTTCATCGGTGGACGCTGCGTGACGTAAAGATTATTGGGCTGAAATGACTTATTATGCAAATTTGGTTTGTGGGTTTACAGGAATGGTTGCTTGCACAAGGGAAACGTGTATGCTCTACAATGTGAGCTTGTAAAGTGTAATGATGCGATGTTTAAAAAAAAAAAAAGGACCATTGTTCACGTGACTTAAAAACTCAAAATACTGTACATAACTTTACTGTGCTTTTTACAAAATCATCTGGGATTTCTGTCACAACAATTAAAGCAGACAGTAGATAGAAATGACAACACAACAAAAGATCCAGGATAGTCTAATGTTGTAATTACGTAACATTGCGAAAATCAGGCAAATCCTGTCTCAAAGCGATGCAGAAAAACTAGTTCATGCATTTGTTACCTCTAGACTAGATTACTGTAACTCCTTATTATCAGGCTGCTCTAATAGGTCTCTTAGATCTTTACAGTTGATCCAGAATGCTGCAGCACGTGTTCTAACAAAAACTAAGAAAAGAGATCATATTACTCCAGTATTAGCTTCTCTGCACTGGCTCCCTGTTAAATCAAGAATAGAATTTAAAATTCTTTTACTTACCTACAAAGCTCTAACTGGTCAGGCACCGTCTTATCTTAAGGAACTTATAGTTCCATATTACCCAACTAGAGAGCTGCGCTCAATCAATGCAGGGTTACTTGTGGTTCCTAGAGTATATAAAAGTAGGATGGGAGCCAGAGCCTTCAGTTATCAGGCTCCTCTTCTGTGGAACCAGGTTCCAGTTTCAGTCCGGGGGCAGACACACTCACCACTTTCAAGAGCAGGCTTAAGACCTTCCTTTTTGATAGCGCTTATAGTTAGGACTGGTTCAGGTTCGCCTTGGTCCAGCCCCTAGATATGCTGCTATATGCCTAGACAGCCGGGGGACTACCTAGGATACGCTGAGCTCCTCTCTCCTCTTCTCTCCCTCCTTCTTTATGTATTAATCTCCTATTTATGCACATTACTGATTTTGCTTCTTCCCCGGAGTTCTTGTGCTTTCTCGCCTCGCAGGTTCCCAGGAATCGGGGTTATATTTGGACTGTCATCGTGCCACCTACTGAGGCCCTGCTGACACCCACTACTACTACCACTATCATTATTAGTCACATTACTATTATTATTGCCTGTACTATTACGCTTATTGACTTGCTTCTACCCTGGAGTCTTTGTGCTTTCTCGCTTCGCAGGCTTCTATAAATCGTGGCTGTACCTGGACCGTGGATGTGCATCCTGCTACGGCCCTGCTGACACCGACTGCTACCACCATTATTATTATTACTAGTCACATTACTATTACTATTACCTGTACCATTAAGCATTTTAGCTTTACTTCCACCCTGAAGCCCTTTTGCTTTCTCGTTCTGCAGGTTTCCATGAATCGTTGTGGTACCTGGACCGTAGTCGTGCCTCCTGCTGTGAGCCGACTGACACCCACTGCTACTTCGATTATTATTATTAGTCACATTACTATCCCTATTTTCATGGCTATAATTCTACTGTAATAATTGCTGCTGTTATTATAAGTAGTCTTATTATATGAATCATTTATGTCATATACATTGAATGTGTTGTATCTAAGAACTGTTATGCTGCTCATTCTGTACACATGACATCTATTGCATTCTGTCCATCCTGGGAGAAGGATCCCTCCTCTGTCGTTCTCCCATAGGTTTCTTCCTTTTTTCTCCCTGTTAAAGGGGTTTTTTAGGGGAGTTTTTCCTGTGCCGATGTGAGGGAAGGACAGAGGATGTCGCATGTGCACAGATTGTAAAGCCCTCTGAGGCAAATTTGTAATTTGTGATTCTGGGCTATACAAAATAAACTGAATTGAATTGAATTGAATTAATTATGAAGTCTGTGTCATGTAATAATAGTATTTAAAACATTTAACTAGCTGAGAAAACCACTAACTGAGGATAATTTCTAATGACTCAACTATTCGATCTCAAATGCTTGCTGCCAGAAGAAAGACTGCTTGAGGGAAATATTGTACTTGTATTCCACCAAAATAATTTGACAACAAGGTTGTGTGATTAGTGTACGATTTTTAAATACAAAACACATGATAATCTTATAATAGGCCATTCTGCAATATGTTAAAACATCTTTTTGATACTTCTTTTTTTTTAAACTGAAGTACTAACCTGTGTCAGCTCATTTGAAATCCTCCATGTTAAAACCTTATCTAGCAAACTACCGCAGTAAGATTTCTCTCTGAAAAGCAACGGAGTAAAAGCCTGAAAATGAATGAATAGTTCAGTTAGGCACACTGAAAACTTTAAGATCTTTCTAAATGATTTTAGGTGTTACTTGTTTGCAATACAATAATTGCAAGATTAGTTTCCAGCAGCAAAGTAAAAAAAATCCTAGGCAGCATTCTAGAATCTGCCTTGTTAAATGTATGCTTTTGGATGCAACATGATTGAACTATCCTATTTCTCATATCCTATCCCTAATTTAATAACGGAGACACATCGGTACGGGCCGTCACTTTTTGACACTGCTAATCATACAGCGCTTGTAGTAGGATCCTGTGGGTGTTTCTGCTTGTGACTCCAAACATCCATTTACTGTTTATCTGTTGCCAGGACACAGTGGCAGCAGGTTTAACAAGGTTATTCAGTCGTCCATTAACCCACGACCGATTTCCAAAATCCAAAGGTGTTCCCCAAGCCAGATGAGATATCATTTATTACACACTACCAAAGCTCATGATCCCCGCTGAGGGTTGGAACGTAGACAAACTGGTAAGCCTCTTCTACCTCTTCACCACATAGAACAGGAACAATGGCCGCACCAATTGGCCTGTCGATCTAACGTTCCATTTTAACAGCACTCGATGGTGAACAAGATGCTTATTTTGTAAATGATGGACCATTTAGAGTCAAATAGACCATGAAGGTGTGTGTGAAGGAGAGGTACCGCAGGTCCTTCCTTCCTGCTGCTGTCAGACTACACAACCAACTCTGCTCCCAGCAGACCACATGACACATGACACTAAAAACCTGTGCAATACAAATACACTGTGCAATTATAGTTATAATAGTTTTTTGTTTTTTTCTGTCTGTAAATATAATATTTCAGTTGTTGTTGATTTCTACTGTTTTTTATTGCTTATTTATAATACTTGTTTTTTTAAAATTTAATTTAAATTTAAATTTTATCTTGTTTTTCTTTTACTATGTATCTTGTGTGCACTTTACCCTATGCCGCTGTAATCCTGCAAATTTCCCCGCTGCGGGACTAATAAAGGATTATCTTATCTTATCTTATCTTATCTTATCTTATCTAGGTCGCTACCTCTTTGTTGTCCAGTCTGGGAGTTTTCTGACAACTTTAACTTTTTCACAGTGTGTTTATTTTGTAATAATTTTGCGCTTTCACAGCCAGAGCAACAGGTTTTACCACTGATAATGTGTGACCAGCTTAAGGCTGTAGGTGAAACAGATGAAATTGCCATATATGCAGGCGTAAAGTGTAAATAGAATAGACCTGAGTTTAGCTCTCCTGGGCCTTGATGAATGAACTGAAAGTGAGATATATTGATCACAGCATTCATCCAGAGCAAAATAACACAACACTGAAGAAAGGATGCACCTGGTTCCTGTATAAACCACACTCATATCCTGTTCTTTGGCTCTCTGCGGCAAAGCCAAAGCTCTTTGGTCACCAGTAAATGCCTGCTGGATAAGTGGAGAGGAGTGGAGGAGGTGGGGCTCTGCTCTGGGGCACTGATGTGGAATCAGGGTGTTAAAAGAAAAATAAAGAACTCTGTCATTTAAACATGATTCACACTTTCGACTGAAAGACTGTTTTTTATTTTGTCAATGCACTGCGTAAAAACAACCACATGATACTTTTATGAGACATACCCCAAACCAGTTTGTGTACCACTAATGTTGATGGGAAGGTTGGTGGGGTCTATAAATCTACATGAGGGCCGCTGCAAAATGGCAAAAAAATGTTTGAAGGGCAGGCAAGGACTTTAGTTGCTTTAGTTGAGCAAACAGGGTGTGCCTCTTACTAGACTGTCTGGTCCATGCCAAACTGGCGGATGGAGTGGCTTAAATGAGCTAATACAGTGGTACTGGTCCAGAATTACACCAACACACACAGACACAGACAACAATCCATGCACATATACCAACACACATGTCCTGGAACAGTGAGCCTGAGGGAAAATGTGATGCAGTTTATCCTCCCACAAATCCCATCACAACTCTTTGATGGGACATTATTAAATGGAAATAAACCAGTACAAAAACATCCTCTAAAGTTCCCAGTCAAAGATAACTCTGTTTCTATGGCCAAGTGTGCTTACAGTATGTGGTGTACCGGAAAATGAATCAGTCGCGTTATTTTTTTCCCCATAATTGCCCCATGGTTTGCATCATTAAATAGTCAAACTAATCCAGTTTCCTGCAGCAGACATGCAAGATTAACCGTGGACAGACACAGAGGTGCACACACACTCACTCACTCACTCACTCACTCACTCACTCACTCACTCACTCACTCACACAAGCACATGCGTAAGTGATTGCCTGTATCTCCTGGTGGAGATAAGATGAAAGTAAATGAAGATAAGCATTGAAGACGATACCAAATGTTGAAATGTACAAAACATTTTTTATTATCCATCATGAAAAGCTATGTACAATTTAAAAAAAAAAAAAAGAGCTCATCCACAAAGAAGTTCTTTAATCAATGTAACAAGTTCTCGTAAACATACAAATAGTAAAAATATAGAAAATCTATCAGTCATTTCTAAAAATGTCCATAGCTTCAAAAATAAGTACAAGAAGAAATGCCTCGTTCCAGTGCAGGAACTGGTGTATTTCCTGTAGAGGAAAGCCTGCATTGAAACCTGTCCAGGAAAAAAACATGTTTGTATGAAATACAGCCAAATAATTAAGGGAATACAGCAAATTCTGCTCATTACATTACTGTGAGCAGAACTTGCAGAACTTACATTACTCATTACTACTAATTAAGTGATGAGGACAAACTAGAAAGATAAATCGATAAGTAGTAAGAGGGAGAATATGGTCTTTATGTGTTTTGTAATGTAATTGTAAAACTAACCTAATGGCTATGATTATATATGTTTGTGAGTCACTGTGAGACATGTAGTCTGTCCTTGTATACCTGGAGGTCAAAGCACATCACCAATGCATCACGACAGGTGAGGTTTCCCCACAGGTACGGGCACGGTGGTTAGAACCTGGTTCTGGAAAACAAATCTCTGTATGCGTTCAAAGACCCAGAGGAAGACGAGGAGGACGCTGACGTATTGAACCCAGGCAAATTTGATGGTTTCCCAGAAGCCAGGGCGATAGGTGGCGGGAGATAGGTTAAGGTGGGAATAATGAAGACAACTTGACAGTTACATCCTGATCATAAATGTAGCTCTAAACAAATATTTGCTAATAAATGTTTACCGTGCATTGAGTGCATTTTCGCATGAGATGGAATGATTTTGCACATTTAATGAGCACTTCAAAGACAGTCAGGATCAACTTCAACTTTATAAAATACATAACTGCCATGTCGATCATTTCAGTGATCAGAGACTTGAAAAATGGTATAGTTGCTGTAACATATTCAGATTACCCTCTCTACAGTAAAGTAGAGTCCTGTAAAACTGAACTACACACACAGTAATGCAATACTATCATCTGGCCCATAACTGCTGTTACTCAACATGACGACGACTCAGCAGGTGGCTAGAAGCTAACACCGCCAACAGAGCAAACAATGGCAACGGTGCTGACAGAGTTTACAGTATTTACCCGAGGGAGAAACGGAGAGGGGGTGTGAGGATTTTGAGATTATTTTCCTGCAGAAATATGGTTTAAGTCATTTTAGGTAGTTATTATTACACTAATCTATGTTCAAGGGCTAATTTTTTTCGATTGTGTTAAGTTTTAATTAGTTTTTTGATATTATAAAAAGGGGTGTGTGGTGTCATGACCGACAGCTTCTCTGTGTGAAGTAGTTGCAGAGAGAGAGGTTTTCAAATTGTTAAAGAGAGGAATAGCTGTAAACTTTTATAACCGTCACGTGTCTGTGTAATAGAACATTTGATCATCCATTTATTCAGTACACCAAAATTTGTTGGAAATAGGGAGAAATAAAGGAGAATTGTTACTCTGGGAGGACACCAGGAGAGGGAAACTAAAAACTTGAATCTCCTGGGAAAATAGGGATGGTTGGCATGTACGTGTGACTTCCATCTAACAGGCTGTGGTTTCAACTTACGGTTCAACTGCTTTCTGTTTTTACTTTTCAAGGGTTAGCTCAACTACTTTTAGTGCTTACATACCCACTGACATGACAACCTGCTTAAACTTTGGCTTTCAGTGATTGAACAACTGAGTTCCACTGCTTACACTACAATAAACACTTTCAGTGCTGCAGTGGTAAAACCTGTTGTCTAAACTGCTGAGCCTCACCACACCTGTGTCGTACGGGAAGGTCAACAGAAATACAAGAAGAACAAACTGAACATATATGTAATAAATGCTTTATAACCCACTATAATGTAGTATGCAGTCTTTATTAATGTATTTCTCAGCAACTACCAAGAAGTGGAGACTTGTTTATAAACTGATAATGATTAACAATATAGTAAAAAAACTGCTGTAATATACTATTTATAAATGTATTTATTACTTCTAGTAAGCATTAAATGGTGGTAAAGTAAAGTGTAGTTATATCATATTAGGGATAACCTTCCTGCATTTATTAAAGGATATCTAATGACCTCCATAGGGTACCGGATCTCAGCGTTGAGCTGAAATGGAGAGCCAGCGGCGCGCCCCACAGTCCAGACTGGCATGGGACAGGACAGCACAGTGGTCACTATGGTGTGAAAAAAAGAAAGGGGCAAAAAGACAGAGAGAGAAAAGCGAGAGTTGCTGTAATTTGTAATATCCACATGTAATTCAGTGGATGTAAAAAGCAAGTCCAGCTCAAAGTGTTTCAGCTTGAGTTCTGGGATAGTCACGCAGTATATTCTGCCATAATAAAAACAAGCAAGCAAAATAAGAGGCTTTTCAACTTACAGTTTCTTTCCTGGTAGCTCCGAATTATGTTGTCAAGGTCGTACGCACTTGCAAAGGGGCTGGAACCATCGATCACTGACACCTTGAGAAAAGAAAAAAGACACCTTAAAGCTGGGGTAAGCTTTTTATTTTAGAAGCACTTTTGGTTATGTTTGTTGAACTTCTATTTACTTCCCGATAGCAATCAACAAATAAAATCTGGCATTTTACAAGCCCATGCGATTATTTCATGCGGGCCGAATTAAGTGATTGGAAGGCCTACCTGGCTGTCTACCTCCACCTGCGTACCTGACCACACTCTGCCTGCGCGCTCACTGTGCATGACTGGAGTCTTCCACAAAGCTAGGCAGACATATTGCTAAAGCTAGCCAGCATTGTTTACACTATTTATGATGATGTCTTTTGTTTTATGGGACTGAGACTTGAGGTGGATGGATACTGTTAGCGATGACAGCGATGCAATGCGCCATCCCCACTCTCTGCTCTCTCTTGGACTCCTACTCCACATAGAGAAGCTGACGTAGTCCCCGAGATGTTGGACGAACCATTGGTTTGGGGGTGCTGTATTGAAACCTTGAGTCGTAATTTTGGCCGTCGCCACCTTGTTTTTTATGACACCAGATGATACTTAAGAGGGTGGATGTAAGAACAACCTAACGCTGAATAAAACATTTATAGCCTACCAAAATGTTACAATCAACTTTCATGAACTGAAATCACACTTTGAAAGGGTTAAAGATCTATGACAAAAACATTAACAACACTTATGGAAGAGAACTGTCAATCACAGTAACCCCGCCCTAAAGCATACCCTGCTTTATGCTCTGTTTGACTCTAAATGGACCAAAGTTTACTAAATGAACATCATGCTGTATTGAAGGAGACTTGAAACTAGAGATTGAGACCATAAACTCATGTTTACAATGTTTACTGAGGGAATAAATCAAGAGAGAAGTAGAGTCATTTTCTCATAGACTTCTATACAACCAGAGGAGTCGCCCCCTGATGGACAGTAGAGAGAATGCAGGTTTATTACACTTCAGCATTTGCTTCACTTTTCAGAACTGGAGTTTGCCGCCTGGTACTGCTGCAGTATTTGGGGGAGTGGATTTTGAGGGAGGCCTGAAGGGAGGGTTTTTCAATTGGGTTCTTTCAAATTCTAGATAACTCTTGCTCAGCATGAGCATGTGGTAGTACCACATGGTGGTATAATGTTGCAATGAAATATTTGTACTGTGATTATTTTTAAAGGCTAGAATAAAAGATGTTAAAGAGTGCAGTTGCATGCTGTGTTGTGAATGGGCAAAGCAAGATTGGATGACTGGTCCTTTTAATACTGTATGATCATTTTTTACATCAATAATATTTGTTTACACTTCTGCAAATTGGCACAATGCTGAATTAGCTATTAGCAGTTCCTTTTTTTTGCAGTGTGCACATGGATGCACAGACAACTATCACCGGATTGCTTTGATACTGAAGAAAACTTGAAAACATGATGATTCTCAGGCATGTTCTGGAGTTACAAGGAGCGTCTTCTTATGATTTCTAAGCAGATTATGTGCATATATTTGCCAGATGATGAATGACTCCGCTGCTCTGCAGTGGAGAGCACAGGTAGCAGCGGTGAGTCTAATACAGCAGAAACGACAGAGAGACAGTGGCTCTATTCAAACCTGATTCAGTGTCTGGAGTCAGCCATGTTACAGCAGAACACAGCGACATGTACGCCGTGTTTGTGAATGAATAAACGGTGCCTTTCCCACAGGAAGAACACACAACGATGGCCAAAGCTGTAACCATGGTAACTGTACACAAAATTTATGGCCTGACTTTAGCCGACTTTTACACATCCACTGTACCTTTTAATATGGGATATTGGAAGTTAAAGGGAAAGTGTGTAGAATTTAGCGGCTTTTAGTGGTGAGGTTCCAGATTGCAACCAACTATAAATATTCCTCTACTCATTTCTCCCTTTCCAAGACTGTAGTAACGTGAGCTACAAAAGTCAGACGAGGTTCTGCCGAATGAAGCCAATGCTTAAGTGTCTTAAAACCTGTATTCTCTCTACTGTCCACCAGGGGGCGACTCCTCTGGTTGTATAGAAGTCTATGAGAAAATGACTTTACATCTCTCTTGATTTATTCCCTCAGTAAACATTGTAAATGGTAAATGTACTGTATTTGTATAGCGCTTTTCTAGTCTTCCGACCACTCAAAGCGCTTTTACATTACATATAATTTACCCATTCACACCCATTCAAAGTTGCTCTAAGTCCTAACTAACATTCATACAACATCCACACACCGATGGCACAGATTTCAGGAGCAACTTGGGGTTAAGTGTCTTGCCCAAGGACACATCGACATGGACTGCCGGAGCCGGGGATCACCAAACTCGAGGCTTCCTAATGGCAATCCACAAACCAATGAGTGACATCATGATGACTACGTCCACTTCTGATATACAGTCTATGGTAAAAACGCAAAAGGCTAGAGCCTGGCCCTTTAAAAAAGCCCTTTTTGCACATTTTTGTTGATTGCAAAAAGGGATAAAACAAGAGAAGGAAAACCAGGTGGACGCAGAGAAGTCTCACATTGTAAATGTCGTACAGTCCCCGGTGAGGCAGCGGTGTCCTCTGCAGAAGCTTCAGGTCTCCACTGACTAACAGCTTAGCTCCGGGTACGGAAGAGGAATGTTGCACGTAAGCCAGGCTCTGCATCACCACTGTGGACATCCGCTGGGGAAAACGCAAAGACATGTATGTGCTTTACTTTAGTGAGAACTTTGACTGAGGCTGGTCTGGATAGGCCTGGTGTGTAATACATACAAAGAGCTTGTAGCTGAAGGTGAGCAGCAGCTGGACACTGTACACCTGTTCCTCAGGCTTTAGGGGCAGCTGCAGCTGAAAAACCAGGAAGTCCAACTTCCCATCTTGGTTCTGGTCCTCTTCTCTCACCTTTAGAGTGTATTCACACACACACAGAAAATAAGAAAAAAGATACTGTTAAGTAGTTTGCTAAGACAAGTCACCTCTGTGATTGTAAAACAGCAATATTTAACGTGATTATTCCGTAAATACAGGCAAACCCATGCAGGGGCTAGCCTGTATTTACAATGTGTTCTTACAGAGACAGAAGGGATCCGGAGGTTGGCCCCGAGCATGTTGTTCAGATGGGGGAAGGTGCTCCAGCCGACGTAGTCTCCCTGGTTACTGGTTGCTGCCACCAGCAGAGTCTGGTACTGGAACCTCACAACTGGTTGTTCCTCATAGGTGCTTCTTTTTATCCAGAAACCTAAAATAACATGGCGTTAAACAGCGAGCTAGCACGTCTGCTAACAGGCGCGTATTGACACGGTCAAAAGATAATAGCCACATTAGCAGCGGTCACAATAGTTAAGCTAGGGTTTGACATGACGGTGAGTAACTGTACCGTGGCTCCTGTAGGCAACGAGCAGAGGTGGGATGTAGGTGAGGCACAAAACAACAACCAGAAACAGGGTGGCTTTCGTGCAAACACTCGTTTTGTACCGAATCAAAGCCGGGTGAGAATAGACTTCATAGAAAGCCATAGGTAACTATACAAACAAGGTTCGTGGCCGCCTGTGGTGTGTATAGTAAAGTCAGCCGGCTAGCTAGCTAACTGAGTCGAGCTAACGTTCAAGCTAGCATGTATGGTACGTTAGTATAACTAAGTGAATGCGACCGGGGGGCTAACGTGAGTAAACGCTCAAAGACAGCAAACTCACAAACAAACACAGATGTACTCGGTAACTAACTCAGACGATATTTTGGGGCAAAACATAGCGTATAAACATGCTATTTACGTTAGCCACCTGGCTAGTCTAGTACCATACACCGAACCATGTTTCAGCTTAGCCTGGCGTCCCACGGTTACCATGGCTGCCAGTTGCAGCATTTGTGCTGCGTTCAAGCAATATCCATTTAATGCGACTTTATACTTCTACTTCAATCGTTTTTCTACTTTTCCCTGTGTTAAGAGCCGTATGCTCTGAATTACTTATAGAGAACCTTTGGAGTAAGTTACACATGATGGTTTCAATAATTTTAATCCAATTATATAATAAACATAATTCTGTGTACTTTTAATTTTTGGTACTTTAAGTATGTTTTTATGTGTTTTTTTGAATGCATGCTTTTAATAAAAAACGTAACAAAGTATTCTACACAATGGCATCGCTGCTTTTACTTAAGATTAGGATCCGAGTACTTCTTTCACCACAGCACGGCATTTGCTGGACCGATTGTTTCCGGGAGACCGTGAAGGCAGCATCATCATCGCCACCCCCCAGCTCTCAAACAGTGACGTCACCTCACAGCTCGACAGACAGTTGGAGGCTCAGCGCAGAGACATTGTTGACGTTTTGTGTTGATCGCTTTCGTCTGGAATTTGTGGGGCATCACGCCGACAGTATCCGCTGATTAAGAAGCCGGCCTTTTCCTCGCCACCGTCACGCCTCAGTGCGGGGATCCAGCAAAGATGAAATGGATGTTTAAAGAGGACCATTCCCTGGGTAACGGGGTTTGGATTGTTATGAAACGAGAGATGCTCGTGTCATGTCATGCGCCCTCCTTTCTGTTCTGCCATATCATTCCACATAGGTGCAGTAACGCATGTTTGTCACGGACCGGTGGTCCACAGCGGCTAACGGTGCATGTCTAGCAACAAATGCTAACATGTTGGTACTGCTCGTGTAATGACCGCTGTCGTAATCCGGCTCACCTGTAACGTTGCTGATACATGTTGGTCAGGGGCCAAAACGTGTCTTGTGTTTGCATGGGGACGTTTCACCGCCAAACTCCATTCAAGTACCTGACCATTTAAGTTCGCCTCTAATACATATTGGTAGGAAATGGCTAAGTGGAGAACATAATTAAACATTACACCACAATGAAGCCCTTTCTCTCAACAGTAACCTTTTTTTTTTTTTTTTTTACATTGCTCCACACTGCTCAGGCCCGTCCTCCGGGGCGTTTTGCTGACGAAAGACAGCGAAAATTTCGAGCAAAATAAATAAATAAATAAATAAGAGCCTCATATGTAGTTGAAATTGGTGGTGACTGTGTACTAAGCGGGGGCCGAATTTAAGAGTGTCATCTTGATATTTATTCCAGGGCTTGTAACGTGTACCACTAACGTTTTCATGTGTAATGTTTCAGGGTGATTATTCATTTACCAGAATTTTGAATGGAGTTTGGTGTAAAGTTCTGCCCACACTCAGTTAGCTGGGGCAGGCTTGTCTTGCAGGTTCATAAGAGCTTCCCGTTTCCACGTCCTCTTCAGTTAACCTCAACCATCTTTATTTAAAGCAACGCTGCCAAAAGTAGGCCTCTTATCTGGGCTAATGAAAGTGTGCAAAGTGCTGGACCTAAATGGATCCACCACACCACATCTTATCGTCAATCACCTCTCCGGCCTCTGTTCAGTGTCTGCCTGCTGCATCTGGTCCTGCCCACAAAGCATAGGAATAGAGGCACTATCACTATTTGATAGTGATAAGAACCAACATGTTTAGTATCACTTGATTAAGAATGTTGTGATTAGGATCACTACCAAAATTAGTGAAGATAATCACACTTTGACTTGGTGCATAGTTGCATCCACTCCTCTGTTCAGGTGTCTTTATGCTGGGCTTGATCCTATACATGGAGCACCTACAGAATGGGCTTGGCTGTGTTTGGCAGTAAACAGCACGAGAGGCTCCCAGGAGGCCTCACTCATCCCTTTTAATCCTGACATCCTGTTTGTTTCCCCGTCTCTCCCTCAGAGCACCGATGTGTGGAGTCAGCCAAAATACGCAACAAATATCCTGACAGAGTACCGGTGAGTAGGAGGGGACAGGGGGTTGGGATGGGATGGGCGTTAAGGGTACAGATAGGGCCTTTCTCAAACCAGACCCCCTCCACCACCTCAACACTCCGTTTGTCCAACCATAGTTGTGCATCAAGCAGCAACCGTTACACAAGTAATAATTGACAGTGAGGGAACAGTGGAGTCATTACATCCACTCCACATAAAATAGGCATTAGGCCTATGGAGTGAAATCAGAATCTGGTTCATTGCCAAGTAGCTTTTCACATACAAGGAGTTTGCTTTGTTTGGTGCATTTACAAGAAATATACGTATAGACTACAAAAATTTGTCAATACAAATATTAAAAATAATTATTAAATAGGCCTATTTTTTTATGTGGACAATGTATCTGTTGGTAGAGGTGAATTCTAATGGATGTGCAAAGGTTCAGAGCGCTCAAGAATTAAAAAAAAATATAATTCCTTGTTGGAATTTCTTTTTTTGGTAAACCTCTTCTTGTTTTTACTTCTGATGTTTATGAACTTCTCGTTCTTTGCAACAGTCTCTATGAATACACTTAACAATCAATTGAACTACCGTTTTCTAGATTCCCCCTTTTTTCCTTAATACAGTGTAACCTTTAAGTCGTTGATATCTCTATGACAATATTGAATTTCTGTCTAAGTTTGAGCAGTGTACGTTTGTTCAGGTAGTTGAGAGGAACAATCGTTTGCAGCATCTTCCATGATGAACTCAAAACGCTGTTGCACTTCCACTTCCTGTTAATTTGTTTGGGATGGCCCTCAATGTGGTGGACCCTTCACTCGAATGTGCAAACTGAGATATATGGAGTAGGGAGAGGTATTCGTGGGTTTTCCCCTGTTTATAAAACCCAAAAAACACACACCCAGGGCCTTTTGTGTGGATGGCAAAGCCTGTTTAACTCAATCCCCTTACCCAATTTCTGCATTCTGCATCTGCTTCAAAGGAAGACTGGTTCCTCCTATTGTTAAAGGCTCACTGCATTGTTAGACCTCACAAGAGACACTGGGCTCAACACCGCAGGGCATTGAGAATAAGAGCATGGTAGAACTGCTAAAATATTGATATTCATTTTGAGACCATTGGTTCCCAACCTGAGGTCCGGCCCAGGATGACCGCTCTAATGTAGTCAAAATTAAATTTGCACATGTATAACTAAAATCATAATAACACACATACTGGATAATATATAAAAAAGTCTGTATGTGCAACTAAATATATATATTTTGTCCTCACCCAAATATAGTCCTCCACATTCTGTTTGAACCCTGTATTTCTGCACAGTGTCATATAAAGATCCGGCTAAACTAATATTATTAGTACTATAGTATTTGTAGAATTGGATTCCAATGGCAGCTGGATAGGATTGTTTCCTACTTGTGGGATTTGAACATTTGTTGAAAAAAAACTAGATGGTTTGTGTTTATCTAATGAAATATTCTTCTTCATCCACATTTGAAATAAAGTTGATGAATCAATCTATTAAAAAAAAAAAATTCTCATGCAACTAACATTCATAAACCTGGGAAAACTGCATATTAGAGCGTGCCATACCACACAGTGTTAAAACCCAGTTTTTCCGTTAATGCATGTGCTCCAGGTGATAGTGGAGAAGGTCTCCGGCTCTCAGATAGTGGACATCGATAAGAGGAAGTACCTGGTGCCCTCTGACATCACAGTGGCCCAGTTCATGTGGATCATCAGGAAACGCATTCAGCTGCCATCAGAGAAAGCCATCTTCCTCTTTGTCGACAAAACAGTCCCCCAATCCAGGTGAGAGCAGCAGATCGCCGTCGCATAGCGGAATAAAGTAAGACAGAAGCTGTGTTTCTATTCACGTATCTTTATGAACGTATTGATGTATCACAGTAAAGGAAACTGCAAAATTCCAGAAAACTTGGGCAGAAAGTTTCGTTTCAGGTGTTTTTTGGCTTTGTCCAAAAAAGAGTTGATGTAGTGAACGTTTAACTCAGGACTGACTGGCTTTTTCAGCTGTTGACTTCTTTCAAAATAATCCCATAATGCATGGATCCTTGTCTTGGTCTCCAGACAACATCAAACATGGGGAACACTAGCTGACATGAAAGAACCCTTAAAATTTGCTCGATGAAACCAATTCGCGAATGTTACGTGACCTGTTTTGTTTCCTGTTCGCAACCTCTACTTCTTCTACTGTGTTTACTGGTGGATTATCACCATGTGTAGTTTAAAGTGCCATCTTCTGAACAAAGTACGCTGTATAGCCGAGTTTATTTGCTCCAAACCAAATGATGGAGAAGCTCGTAATTCACATTTTTTTTTACAACATTTCAGAAGCTAGCTTGACAACTGAATGGAAACACAGTTAGTGAAATCTTAATCGCAGAATTGTTCCTGTTTTCAATCTTCATCACTTGTGTCGTGAAGCACCAAAGCATGTGTACCCCAAAGTACCCAGCTGGTACACCATGTTAAATGCATCACATAGGCCTTGAGTGGCTCTTAGCTTTTTGCTGATAGTCTTATTTCCTCGTAGTAATTTTGGTCAGTTCTCAGAATAAACATTTGAATAATTGAATGATAATAAACCATTATCTGTTACAAGACAGAGCAGCAAAAGAGGTTTGCATAATTCTGTGAAGTGACTTTTCTGGTAACACTGCACAATTCACATAAATCTATATCAGAACCAAAGCAGCCAACCTCTGGTTCTTAAAGAAGAAGCCAATGCTAAAATGCATTAGCTTGCATGTAAACATGAGTTTATGGTCTCAATCTCTGGTTTCAAGTCTTATTCAATACAGAATGATGTTCATTTAGTAAATTATGGTCCGTTTTGAAGTATAATAGTTAATAAGGCAGGGTATGCTTTAAGGGCGTGGCTACCTTGTGATTGACAGGTCACTTCCATGGCGTTGTCAGGTCTGGGTTTTGTCCTTTTTTTTTGTCTTAGAACTTTAACCCTATCACAGGGGGTTTTAAGTTCATGAAAGTTCATTTTAATCTTTTGGTCATTTGGTAGTACTTCTTACAGTCTTTGATTAGAACATCAGGGAAAGCAGACCAATAGTGACCTCATCGGCTGCACACATCTCCAAGCAACTTTTGCACTTAGATGTCATCCAATCACAGCCGTTGGAAACACCGATACAGAGGCCAGAAGCATAACTCCACAAATGTGTCCAAAAAAATATGCAAAATATCTGAAGTATTTAGTTTAAAGATTTTCCGATTCGTGGTGGAGGGGTTTGTGTGCCCCAGTGATCCTGAGAGCTGTGTTGTCGGGGGCAATAGCTCCTGGTAGGGTCTCCCAAGGCAAAGTGGTCTCGGGGGAGGGGTCAGACTAAGAGCGATTCACCAAACCTCAATGAATCGGACGATACAAGGTTGTGGCACCTCGCCCGGAATAGGGAAACCGGGGCACCCTCCTGGAGCCAGACCTGGTAGGGGAGCTCGCCGGTGAGCGTCTGGTGGCCGGGCCTTGGCACATGGGGCCCGGCCGGGCCCAGCCCGAAAAAGCTACATCGTGCCGCCACCCTGTGGGCCCACCACCCGCAGGGATAGGCATTGGGGTCGGGTGCAATGTGAGCTGGGCGGCAGGCTGGGGCGGAAACCTGGGCGTGCTGACCCCCGGCATCACAGACTAGCTCTAGGGACGTGGAATGTTACCTCTCTGGCGGGGAAGGAACCGGAGCTGGTGCGGGAGGTGGAACGCTACCAGCTAGATATAGTTGGGCTCACCTCCACGCATAGCACCGGTTCTGGAACCAAACTCCTGGAGAGGGGCTGGACTTTTTCCTTTTCCGGAGTTGCCCAGGGTGAGAGGCGCCGGGCGGGTGTGGGGATACTCACAAGCCCCCGGCTGAGCGCCGCTGTTCTGGAGTTCTCCCCGGAGAATGAGAGGGTCGCCTCTCTGCGACTGGGAATCGCAGGAGGAAAGTCTCTGACTGTTGTTTGTGCCTATGCACCAAACGGCAGTCCTTGGGTGGTGTTCTGGAAAGGGCGCCGACTGGGGACTCCATAGTTCTTCTGGGAGACTTCAACGCTCACGTGGGTAACGATGGAGAAACCTGGAGGGGTGTGATTGGGAGGAACGGCCTGCCCGATCTGAACCCGAGTGGTGCTTTGTTGTTGGACTTCTGTGCTAGTCATGGACTGTCCATAACAAACACCATGTTTGAGCATAGGGAGGTTCATAAGTGTACTTGGTACCAGAACACCCAAGGCCAAAGGTCTATGATCGACTTTGTAGTTGTGTCATCAGACCTGCGGCCATATGTCTTGGACACTCGGGTGAAGAGAGGAGCAGAGCTGTCAACTGATCACCACCTGGTGGTGAGTTGGATCAGGTGGCGGGGGAGGCTGCCGGACAGACCCGGTAAACCCAAACGTGTAGTGAGGGTGAACTGGGAACGTCTGGCTGAGGATCCTGTCCGCAAGGTCTTCAACTCCCACCTCCGGAACAATTTCTCTTGCATCCCGGGGAGGCTGGGGACATGGAATCCGAGTGGGCCATGTTCAAATCCTCCATTGTGGAAGCTGCTGCTAGGAGTTGTGGTCGGAAGGCGATCGGTGCCTGTCGTGGCGGCAATCCAAGAACCCGCTGGTGGACACCAGCGGTGAAGGAGGCCGTCAAGCTGAAGAAGGAGGCCTTTCGGGCTTGGTTGGCCGAGGGGTCTCCTGAATCAGCAGGCAGGTATCGGTTGGCCAGAAGGGCTGCAGCTGCGGCGGTTGCTGAGGCAAAAACCCGGGTGTGGGAGGAGTTCGGCGAGGCCATGGAGAAGGACTTTCGAATGGCCTCAAGGAAGTTCTGGCAAACCGTGAGACGACTCAGAAAGGGGAAACAGGGCTTTTCTCAGGCTGTGCTCAGCAGGGGGAGAACTGCAGACCCGGACTGGGGATATTGTCGAGCGGTGGAAAGAACACTTTGAGGAACTCCTAAACCCGACCAACACGTCCTCTGTGGAAGAGGCAGAGTCTGAAGACTCAGGGGAAGTCTCGTCCATATGCCTGGCGGAGGTCGTTGAGGTAGTTAAAAAGCTCTTCAGCGGCAAAGCGCCAGGAGTGGATGAGATTCGACCGGAGATGCTAAAGGCTCTGGACATTGTTGGGCTGTCTTGGTTGACACGTCTCTTCACTGTCGCGTGGAAGTCGGGTACAGTGCCTGTGGAGTGGCAGACCGGGATGGTGGTTCCCATTTTCAAAAAGGGGGACCGGAGAGTGTGCTCCAATTATAGGGGTATCACACTGCTCAGCCTCCCCGGGAAAGTTTACTCCAGGGTGCTGGAAAGGAGGCTCCGTCCGATTGTCGAACCTCAGATTCAGGAGGAGCAATGCGGATTCCGTCCTGGACGTGGAACAGCAGTTCGGTGCAGCGTCAGCAGTGATGCGGGCGTTGTACCGGACCGTTTTGGTGAAGAAGGAGCTGAGCCAAAAGGCAAAGCTCTCGATTTACCAGTCCATCTACGTTCCAACCCTCACCTATGGTCATGAGCTTTGGGTAGTGACCGAAAGAATGAGATCGCGAATACAAGCGGCCGAAATGAGCTTCCTTCGTAGGGTGGCTGGGCTCAGCCTTAGAGATAGGGTGAGGAGCTCAGATATCCGGAGGGAGCTCGGAGTAGAGCCGCTGCTCCTTCGCGTTGAAAGGGGCCAGCTGAGGTGGCTCGGGCATCTGATCAGGATGCCTCCTGGACGCCTCCCTTTAGAGGTTTTCCAGGCACGTCCAACTGGTAAGAGGCCCCGGGGTAGACCCAGAACACGCTGGAGAGATTATATATCTCGTCTGGCCTGGGAACGCCTCGGGGTTCCCCAGGAGGAGCTGGAAAGTGTTGCTGGGGAGAAGGACGTCTGGAGGACCCTCCTTAGCTTGCTGCCCCCGCGACCCGGCCCCGGATAAGCGGAAGGAGATGGATGGATGGATGGATTTTCCGATTGACTTGAAGCAGTTTTCTCTAGAGGGCCACTGATTGTTTATATCATATTACACACTGCTGTTAAGAATTTTAATCCGAGCCAATAGACCAAAAATCAGCCATAGCTTAATGCAGATATATATATGTATTGATGAACCCTTAATTACCAGTTTATTGGATACACCCATCTAAAACTAATGCACACAAATCCTGAAATTAATCGTTCATTTTTTGTGTTGTTGCTAATATTTTGTCTACCCAATTAATATGAATCGAGGATGGACAAAATGTTGGAAACCCCTCTCCACGCTCTAGCTAGTGTTACTTCTCCATCCACCTGTGTACTATGTGCCGGGCGTTTATCTGTCCCTCTGGGTTACTGAGGAGCAGAAACATATGAGCCCCTAGTATTTGGTAATCGATCTCCCTGTGAAAGAGAATGAAGCCACGCCTGCACTCTCAATTTACACTGATCAGATCCCCCACAGCTATTTTAGTTATGCATATACATGCATTGTATCTGAGGAATCTGACCTGCTATCCAGACCTCTGCATTCTATCCATAATGCCTCTCTTGGGGAAACTGGCTCACACTCACGGCTGCATGTAGTTTTTTTTTTTTCATGTTTGGCCTGCGGAGGAGTGACGTAGAGACGCTGCTCTGGTAGAGACACATTTATGAGATTTATAAGTTGTATCTGACTCTGGTGAGACAGCAAGAAAGGGTTATTCCCAAAATGCTGTGCTCTCTTTAAATGTAGTAATGGATCCATTGAGTAGTATTCACAAAAACAAATGCACTCCCAATCCACCAGCGCTGTTCCAAAAGTGGCCCTATTATGCTTTTCCACTTTTCCCCTCTTCTTTAATGTGTTATATATATATTTTTGTACATGTAAAAGGTCCGTAGATGTAAAACCTGAAGTCCACGCCTAAAAGGAGTTACCCTCCCCCTCAGAAGCTCCTGAGCTGCCTGAAACGGCTCGATTGAATTCTCTTCTTCACTTCTGTAACTTTATGAGGTCACAATGTTACAGAAGTCACCTAACACTCTCCGGCTAGTTTGGCCCTCAAACAGCAAAAGAGAGAGACGGAGCTGAAGCTCCGGAGGAAGAGTTTTTTGAAATGTGAAACGTTGACCAATCACAACAGAGCGGGCTAGCTGACTCTGGAGGGAGGAGCAAGCGCTACAACGGAGCATTTCAGAGAGAGGGTGAGAAAAGGACAGCCAGGATGAGAAAAACAAGGAGGATTATGAGCATTAACGCATGTAAACATGTTGTAACTGTAACTTGAGATAAAAATATGCACCCGGAAAATAGCATAATAGCGCCTGTTTAAAACTTAAACATCCTCAAATGTAGATCATGGAGGAATAGGAGACATTTTGGACAAAAAGCTCAGTTGTTACAATAACATTAGTGAGATGTCAATCACAGAAGCCCGTACTAAATCATACTCTGCTTTATTGTATATCTGACTCTAAATGGACCATAATTTACTAAATGAACATCATGCTGTATTGAAGAAGACTTGAAACTAGAGATTGAGACCATAAACTAATGTTTACAATGTTTACTGAGGGAATAAATCAAGAGTGAAGTAGAGTCATTTTCTCATAGACTTCTATACAACCAGAGGAGTTGCCCCCTGATTGACAGTAGAGAGAATGCAGCTTTATTGTGCAAGTATAAGGAACTTAAGCATTGGCTTCACTTTCCAAAGGTTTCTGCCTGGTACCGCAGCAATATTTCATGGAGTGGCTTTGGAAGGAGGCCTGAAGGGAGGGGAGTCATTTTTTTTAATCATATTTATTCAAATTCTAGCTAATTCTTGCTGGTTTCTTCAAGGTTTGCCTCCTCCATCTTTAACAAGTGAAGATCTACTGTTCCTGCCCCATATCCTTCAGCATGTGGTAGTACCACATGGTGGTATAATGTTACAATGAAATATTTTTCGGCCTAGACTTGTTGTATCTACAGCATTTTTTAATTGGAAAGCATTTCCTAAATGTTTGTGCTTCTGCTTTTTGAATGTGTTTTGTCCTTTTAGGGCAGCTGTAGGTTTTAGCATGTAAAACGGACTTCAAAATTCTGTCGCTTAGCACAAAACAACCACTATTTAAGGCGTTTGTCTTCACAGACTCATACATATCTATATATATATATATATATATAATATATAATATAATCGATTGTAATTAAATGCCGTGTGTGCTGTGTGTTGCAGTCTGACTATGGGCCAGTTGTACGACAAGGAGAAGGACGAGGACGGCTTCCTGTACGTGGCCTACAGCGGAGAGAACACCTTTGGTTACAAGGCCTTTTATACAACACGGGGTTAACGCCACGCACACGCACACACACACACACACACACACACACACACACACACACAGTAGGGCCCGACATACACTGGTGCACCATGTATTAAACATTGGCCGTTTTACGTGTTACACAAGTAATGCACCTACATACTTGGCACAGTTATTTACGGTCAACTTTTGATACTATAAAACACATTTATGGTGGAAATGAACTCAACCGACATGCTACAATAAACAGGTTACAAACTGGCTTGACGTGCTTGACTTTTAAAGACGGGTCTCTGGTCACGATCGTTGTTTTAAAAGGTTAGTCGTGTGGAGAAATATTGTCAACACTGCCGTTAAAATAAGAGTAAGAAGGCACATTATAGGCAAATCATTCATTCTCATATTGCCATTAGTATTAAACTTTTAAAGAAAACTTATTTAGGCTCTGACACACACACACACACACACACACACACTCGTCAATCATTACCCGATCAGGCTCCATTTTGCGTCAGTCCATCTTTGTTGTCACGGATATTTGTGTTCAGCAGACTTAAGAATAATCGTACAACCAGAATCATAAACCACATTATGGATGTATTTGTATGGCTCGTCATATAATGTATAAAAACGTCAGTATTTAACATTAATGCCACAGGAACACTGTGCTACGATAGGCTGAGAGAATGACTGTAGGCATGTGAGAGAAAGAAAGATGGCGGCCGACACTGCTGAGACGGTGGAGGATGGTGGATGGAAGCTGCTGGTGAGGAGTCAGCCGGTGTAAATTGTGTCCAGCTCCAGCCAATAGGATGTCTCTCTGAGTGCTTCCCAGCCCGGCTCTTATCAATTTGCACATCATGTTGGCTGGATGGATGTCGGGGGGGGGGGCGCAAAACTTTACCTGTTTATCGTGTCGACTTGTGATATTTCTTACGTTGTCATCACGGGGGAACTGTCTGTGGAATTATCTGTTCCACATTTTCTGTTTCCACAACTTGTCAGTTTGTGTTCAGGAGGACAGCCGCTGATACACCGTGAGCCATCAGCACACAAACAGCTAATAACATTAGAAATATTATGACGTGTTACTTTTTAACTTTTTTTTTTTTCCTTCCTTTTTCCTTGGAAAAGACACGCTGTATTAGACCCTGACCCTGCACACAATCTATTTAAGTCGTAAAGCTTAAAACACACAGATCTAAGCGGAAATGTTGGTTAATAAAATGGTTGGTGTTTTTTATTGTGCTTTCCCACGTTAATGATTAAATGCCCGTTTAATGATCTGTGTGCTCATAAGCCATGGTTAAAATTTGCAGCAGAGGAATTCACATTTCAGATACTTCTAGTAAAGTGTTGCTCAGATCAGTAAAAACTCAGAACCACTCAGGTGACGCTGACATTCTGGCTGCATTTCACCCTTTACTTGACCACATGGTAGTATTCATATTTGTGCCCCACCAAGCCGGTTGTAGCTTTCAAACATGGTATGTAGATGTGTAATATATTGATGGAATGCTATGATATTCAGTGTTGTTTTATTTCGTCAGTGTTGTATGTTTAATATATCTTAAAGGCATAAAGGAATTTTAGATATCTGAAAAAGGTAAGGTAGCTGGAAGACCTGACCAATAAAAACGAATGTAAAAGGAATCGGGAGGTGTTTCTGTCTTATTAATGAGGGATATGAATAATATGTCTCTAATAACTTTCTCTTCCAACACTTTCACTTGCTACTTCTTGGAAAATGAAAGTTTGGTAGCCAAGTGTCTACAGCACGTGCCATATATTCACAGAGTCCTGGTTTTCGACTCGGATCTCAGGACCTTTGTTTTTACATCCTACGTCTCTGTCCCTCTGCCCGTTTCCAGTCTGCCTCTAAGCGGTCATCTACGCTTATTACAACCATTGTAGCTAAAGAAATTCAGAGAAAAAAATTCCAAGATTAAATTGGCAAATTTGAGGAGAAAAACAACTGACACATTTTTGAGACTATCAAGTCATACATTTCTAAGAAATAAAGGAGTTGAGTGCAAAACCCTTCTTTCATGTTCCGTCTCTGTTCTTTTATGAACATAAATAAATACTAATACTGTAGAAGTTACAGGAAAGGAGAGACAAACAACTTCTATCTTCGACTACATGAAGGCGTGCGTCTTTTATTTCAGCCCAGCTAGCACTAAAAACCAACCGTTTAGGAGACGTTACTATGGTTACCAGAGTTACACACTGACATCTCTGTGTGAGGGGAAAGGCCCATTACATAACTGCCTTTGTTGAAACAGATTTTTGTTAATTACGTGCTTAGAGTTAGCAGAGGAGAGGAATGTCTAGATTCTAGACTCTAGAATGACCTGCTGAGCCTGCTTTGCTTTACACTCGGCTCACGTTACCGCGGCGCACTAGTAATGCTATACATGTGCGTACCCTTTTTTGCATCTCGCACGAAATGAGGTCACAGGAAACACTTAGAGCGTCTCAAGCGTCTGTAATGTGAAACGGAATAAGTGGGTGTGGTTTAGTTACTAGAGGGACCCATAAGCTAACGTCAGGGGTTTTATATGATGGTGGGGTTTGCTGGTCGCCCAGAATGACATTTGATTGGGTAGATTAAAATAAATACCCCAAGTTCAAGATGATTCAAAATTATTTTTGTTTTACAGAAAGAGAAGAGAGAGATTTTAACAAAACATTTAGCACATTTAGCATGCAGATACATTTACAATTTACAAAGGAACAAAGGATTAAAAGGAGGAAAATGTATTTTTCACATCACTGTCTTAAAGTTGTTTATGTTTTATGCAATTATGCACATTTGAGATATTGTCGTACTATTACAGGTAATGTAAGTAGTATGCCAAGTTAAAAAAAAGGTATTTTGAAGTACAAAAGTAGTATGGCTTAAATTATGGTTTCTGCCATAAATATAAATTCTTCATTCAATTCCCCATAATGCATCTCTGCAGCTTCACTTTATAATATCCTCCCTGCCTTTCACACTTTATGACCCCTGTTCGTAACCTAATCTGTAATGATTTTGTAGTGATGTCTCCACCAGGGTTACTCTCCCAGACTTCCTGTAGACCATCTAGGACATAATACTAGTGTAGCCATGCTCAACAAGTATTGGATACTCATGCACAGACACTCATGTTCTAAGGCAGGTTTTTTGGGGGCGGCATGTTGTAATTCAATTAATTTGAGAAAAAAATAGATTTTTGCACCCCCTCTTGGTTGTGTTTTCAGACATTGGGCCAATCACAGGTCAGTATTGCCTTGTTCTAGTCTTAGCCAATGGCTCATAGCTGCAGCTAATTCACGTTCATGTTTATGTAGCAAGCTAGAGATAAGATCACAGTATGTGATCTCAAAGCAAGTTTGTGAAGAAAACAGGACCTATAACGGCATCGGGATAATGTTTGAAATAAATGACTATAACTGTGTGTTTAGCGCTAATTAGCAATTGATAGCATACTAACGCGCTGAACAAAGATGGTGGCAATGGTAGACATTCCACCTGGCAAACATCATCACAGAGCGGCTTGCCTGGCTTAAGACTTTGAGCCACACTTTTTGTGAACATAAAAAGGCTGTTGTTTTCTTACATAGGGTGAAAAACATTCAAATGAACAGAGAGATACTCCGGTTATTTTCCTGAGCATCGCCTGCTAAATGTATGCAAACAATTAAAAGAACATTTAAAACGCACCCTTAAAATCACCACCTCTAAATCTCTTAAACTCTCTACTGCAGAGGAGTGTGAATGACATTGAATACACACTGTAAAGCTCCCTGGTCGTAACTTACAACATGCTGTTTGGTGCTGAGCCCAAGTGGGTCGTTACTCGTCAGTGGAATCTGCTGAGCTAAAGCAATGAAACAAATGGTCCTCAGTCCCTGTGGTGATTTGGTATGCCGTCTTCCATGAGGGACATACCTTTGCAGAAAAATGCAGGTCCGACTTGTTCTCTGTCTTTATAAATGAGTTTGGTGAAGAATGGAATCTACCCTGACATGAATTGTGAGCACGCTGGTCCTGAGTGATCATTACTGTTGTCAGTTGGTCTCACAAGAATGCTTGGTCTGTGGGAGGACAGGTACAGGTTCCACTGGGTTTTTCAAAACCAGAACACTAGCCGGCTGCAGTCACGACATGTCTCACACATACATTATGAAAATAAAACCGTCATCTGAGGACACAGAGCGGGCGGTCAGCAACCTCTTGTGACCAGCATGAGGGAGCAGGGTGTCCTGGGCTGTGGAGAGTCCAATATAGCCAGACAATATTTATCCAGACCTCAAACCTCGCTGACCAGCTGGACCCAACAGGCAAGCTGGACCGCCGGCGAGGACTTTCTCAGCTGCAGAGTGGCGTTTCAGTGGAAGAGCAGGAGATGTCGGTCACTGCGTGGCCACAGAGGGAACGCCTGGCTGTGCAGCTGCTGCCAGGCCTGCTGGTACGAGTGGGAAGCATGTTTGAAGTCCCAGTAGGTCTTCAGCTCTGTTCTCCTGAACAGATACACATAAAAACATGAGGGGAGGAACACAGTTATGCTCACACTTTGGTTCTGTATACATGATCCAACAAATACTGTAATTAATGAAAGCTAAAGTCACGTGTGTTACATAGGAGGGGAAAACAACAATAACAAAGAGATACAAAGCAACTACAAAGAGACTCAAAACTACAAAGAGACTCAAAACTACAAAGAGACTCAAAACTACAAAGACACTCAAAAATACAAAGAGACTCAAAACAACTTCTGAGTCTTAAAACAACTGAAAAAGAGGGGGAAAAAAGTAAAGAGAGATGCAAAAAAGCTGCAAAGACACTCACAAAGACTAGAAAAAAGGAGAAAAAAACTACAAAGAGAAACAAAACAACTACAAAGAGACACGTAAATACAAAGAGAATCAAAACGACTACTAAGAGACACGTAAATACAAAGAGAATCAAAACGACTACTAAGAAACTGAAAACAACTAAAAAAGTGGCACAGAATTACCACAAAGACAAACAAAGCAACTACAAAGAAACACAAGACTACTACAAAAAGATACACAACAACTACAAATAGATGCAAAACAGCTGCAAAGACACTCATAACGACTATGAAAAGGACAAAACAGCAACAAAGTGACACAAAGCAACTGCAAAAAGACACAAAACAAGTAGAAAGAGACTCAAACTACAAAGACACTCAAAACAACTCCTAAGAGGCTGAAAACAACTAAAAAAGAGGCACAAGATGACCACTGATTGACACAAGGCAACTACACAATGATGCAAAACAACTACAAAGAGAAGTCTTGCTGTAGGTGAGGTGTTGGGGCTGTATGCATGTCTGTGTCCAGGGCCCATTGACACATAATAATGCTCACATGTATTCATTTTGGAAGTTCCTTCCATTCCAAAAGATTAAATTCCATCAGTGCTCTCTGCATGAATACAAACATCCATTATGCTCAGCCGGAGAGTGCTTGTGTTACACTGAAAGTCCCATTGAATGCCATCAGGGCCACTTATCAAATGTCTCTTTACCCTGCTCAGCTCCTTTGTAATAGTAACATTTTTATTTTCATTTTTGTGAGACTTTTAATTAACTTAACCTTTCAGTTTGTTGCTTTTGGTTTGCTATTTTTTAATTTACTGTATTTATGGTATTTAATTTAGATTATTGCTATTTTATTGTAATTTGTGCAGGTATTGTAACCAAAGGATATGTCTAGTGATATTCTGTTTTTTTCTTATTGTCATAAAACCAATAAAAAAAAACCCAGAAACAACATATTGACACGACCCAACCGTGAAAACCATTTACAACCAGAGTTTTTTGTTTTTTTGCTCAATAACTTGATGAACACAGTTTTGTATTTGTAAATTCAACCTGGGAGGAAAAATCAAATGATTCTAAATCCCCTCATCCAGAGCCACCGTTCATGTTATTAGTGTTTTTCATGCAATGCCAAAAGGTCTGCAGCAAAAAGGTTAGAGTGCCAACTCCTAATCAGGTTACTTTACCGCATCAGGAACACAACCTGGTGCAGATAGAGGCCACGTCCACATTAACCCGTTTTCACTTGTTTTCAAATGAAAACGGGGTTTTAAGATCTCCGTCCACACATGCGTTTCAGCATCGTTTTCGAAATTATGTGCGTCCAGACTTGCTCCCCTGAAAACGAATATCATGTGACTATTCACGTACACTGGGCATGCGCATGCCGGTGTAAACAGGAAGTACATTGGTTGCTTGGTTACAGATAATACGATTACACTACTCTTGATACTCGTCGTGCTTGATACTTAAGAACTTCCTCTAATATCTTCCTCCATGAACTCAAACAGACACATTTCGTGGAAGTTTTTAGAAGTTTTATTTTTCAAGCTTAGCTACAACACTGCAGGTCTAACTCTGTCTCTCCCACACAGACAGCACATGTACTTTAAATGAACAGTCATTAAACGAAGTTTACTAGATTATGGGTCCATACATCTGGTCAACACTAGTACGTCATTAGTCCGTTCCATAAGGCTGGTAAGGCCACGCCCCTCTAATCTCTCCATAACAGCTGATTCCAGCTGAAGCCAAAGACAGCTAACCCCCTCCGGGTTGCCATGGGTCACCTGTGCTCCCCTGGGTCCTAAGTCCCTACAAGTTTGAACGTCTATGTACAAACATTTGTAACAAATACCACATTATCCATGTTGAATTAATCTGGTAGTCGATCGGTATCAAGGCTGTTGCTGTTGTTCTCTTACGGAAAGGGGTCACGTGGTAAGGGGGTGACGAATCAGGGAATGACACGTCATAACTGCTAAGAACCAATTACATAGCGAACGCCGGTGCCTACGTCATCGTTTTCGGACTTCTTCGTTTTCAGTCATCCACACTATCATGAAAACACGGCGTTTTCAAACTTATTCGTTTTCGGTGCCCTAAAACGCTGTGTAGTGTGGACGCTCGGTGCAAACGGAGAAAAAGATATGCGGATTCATTTGAAAACGGGTTAGTGTGGACGTGGCCAGAGTGTCTGTCTGCTTTATGCAATGATTTATGTCCCGTCAAATAACTACACAACGCAGATACATGGACACTCCCTGTGATCAGTAGTCTCTCCTCACCAGACACACCACTGTCATTGTGTCCGTGTGTAAGCCGTAAGACTGCACTGGGATCAGGTTATCTGCTAAAAAGCTGATGAACAGAGAGACCACTGTTCTCCTTGTGGAGAGGATCCTCAGCTTTAGCACACACGCACACACACACACACACACACACACACACACACACACACACACACACACACACACACACACACACACACACACACACGCACACACACGAACAGGGAAGACCCTGGATGCACAACGTGGAGAATAACAGATGAAATGTGAGCACTAAATGTCAAACACACAAAGACCCAGCCACAGCACACACACATGCATACACTCACACACACAAAAACACACAAACACAGTATTTGTTGTGTCATCCCAAGCGCTTTAAGCAGCAGAGAGATGAGACGAGAGTTTCCCACACGGACAAACTGATGAAAGCCAGATCCAATTGTTCGGAGGTCTTCATTGTTGTTTTGGGTTGTTTAAGGCAGTTTAAAAACCACAATGACATAATCAAAGAGTCTACTGTTTGTTACCTGAGGGAGTCAGGAAGTGCTTCAGGATCAGTGGCCGCCACCACAGACAGGAAGGAATGGAAGAGCTCCAGTTTACACAGGAGAGACCTGAAGACACAAACATGCATGAGTATCATGAGTTTTGGTGTTGATGAATAGTCTATATCGTGACAACAGTGACCTCTCCTTTATATCATGATAATGTGTGATGGACTGAGAGAGTTGGCTCTACCTGGCTCCAGCTGTGCCCAAGGCCTTCTTGGTGACTCCGTGTTTGTAGCCGTTGGCGGTGACATCTAGTGGCCGCTCGGGCACATTACACCAGCTGATGGCTGAAACACAGGTGGGCTTTTCTCACTGCATCTCGGTCCCAGGGCTCATCACAGCCCCAGACACAAGCAACACAGATCATTGCAGACTCTATACATCTTCTCTGAATTTGGATCCCTGACATCGGGAAGAAGACTCTGTGTGCCAAAATGCAAAGCCAACTGCTGGTAGCTGTTGTTTGCTCCAGCCTCCATCAAGCTGCTGAGCTCCGATACATCGTAGTGCAGTAGAGCCATGTCTCTAATGTATGTTTTAAGACGGTTTGATGTTGTTTTTGTGATGTGTTTTATTACAAGCAACCCTCTGTCTCTCATATTGATATAGTTTTCAACTAGCCTACATACTACAATAGCATAACAGAATTCCTGATATTCATATTAGGGCTTTTGTTTACATCTGGCCACCCCTATGAACAATAGGGGAACCACGGCAGGAGGAAATTAAAGATTATTACAAGTGACAGAGAAAAACAAGATTTGTGTTCAGCGCACATTTCAACCAGAACTAGATAAAAATCTAACTGAAAGTAGGTGAAGTATTAACACTGTGTCAAATACACTTGATTTACACTTGAGACCCACTTGGACTCAAAAAACAATTATTTGTCACTTGCAATTGTATCTTGTCTTTTTAAAAAGCGTACTAATGCCCAGCAATTGCAAAACATGTATTCTAAAATATGAATAGTGATTGTGAAGGAGGATTTTTCACCCTAAAAGACACAGCCTGCCAGATGTACTGCTGGTTTATCAAAGCGAGCCTGTCTTCACATCTGTTAGTGGACCTAAATGGACCTGCTTTGGACAAATTATATCCTGTGCCTTTGGTGAGAAACTGTGTGCATGTGTGTCGGTCAGAGAGAGAGAGGTGAGTGTGCTGTGCGTATGTTGTAGCAGAGTGTAGTTGTTGGGTTGTGTAGTTGTGTGTGTAGCCTCATCAGCCTTAGTGATGTGTTTGCAAAGTGGGTACAGACTACTGGTCCTGGCTTGTGTCCATGAAATCTTGGATATTACGTATTAAGTCTGTGTAGGACTTCAGCCTAATACTGCGTAGTACTTTCGCACATAAGGTATTAACCACCAAAGATGGAGAATGCCACCTAAACAAAGTGACTTTACAGATCTGTGTGCTATCAGTGAGCGGGCTAGAGAACATGATACAACCAGACATTTGAATGCCGTCGGCTCTAAAAGGTTCAGTGGTGGAATGGTAGCAGTGATACATATATTCATCATACTGTTGGGGTGGACATGATGACCAGCTTTGTGATAGTTTTCAAAGATGACAGAAAAGTCAGGTGACCCAAACAGCCGGAATAAGTAGAACTTACTTCCCGGTACTCGCTCATGGCCGACAACATAAACATCATAAGCATCTGTCACACTCAGTTTATGAGTTCAAACAACTCAGAACAATAAAAACAACACAGTGACCATGAGTGCTTTTTACCAAACATTGACTTAAATTTATAACCAATGATCAGTTTGGACCATTAGACATCCTTCAGCACATTGTTGTAGAATTGGGAGAATGCACGCCATGCTGGTTTAATTACCGCTACTTAAAACATGGGATCAATGGGAAAGATTCAGCGGTTTAAGGCTTGCTAGTGTTCAGGTCGTCTGACAGTTGGTTGCTTTCAGAGATAAAGTTGTTAGGGTTAAATACCGTGTTTGACAATATAATTCAATATCCCTTACTTTATGTTCAATTACCTCAAACAATGGACTTTTGTATGGTTTTCAGGCACAAGTCAAAGCTTTCGAGGGTTTTCTGATCATAAATAAGACTTGGATGTTTACACTGTGCCGTTTATAAGTCAGAAACTGCTAATAACCGTAATTCCTATACAACGTGAATGCGGCGTCGCTGCACCTGTCTGGTCCCTCAGACTGAAATGTGTGTGTGTGTGCGTGATGATCCTACCTGCTCCACAGGAGGAGATGCGTCCCTGTCCGGCCTGGTGTCGGAGCTCGGTCTGGGCCTGGCTGAAGGGGAACTCCAGGCCGGACTGGAGCAGCTCAGGTGGACACACAGAGAAACCAGCTGGGAGGTCCGTCACATGGGAGCACCTGGGGAGGAGGGGAGGACTACAATGAAGACAGTCTGCTGATTCCCTACCACTGAAAAAAATAGACCTCCACTATACTCCAACACTGTTTAAGTTACAGCGACTGGTGAGGAATAATGGAATCCTCACACAGGACAAATACACAAGCTGGTAACAGTGTGGATGTTCAGCATCAATACATCTGGCTACTATTACATTAATAAATAAAGCCTAAATTATGATGTATGCATGACGATAATTATAACAATCTCGCCTCCAAAGCCAACTTGATGAGACGCGACCGAATTTGTTACTTTGTTACTTAAGTAAAAGTATGACAGTGTATAATCAGGAAAATGTGCTTACAGTATAAAAGTACTCACATTTAGCCAAATAATCTTTTTAGTGGTTACATTATTAATTTATTCATTATCCATTAAAGCTTATCCTGTTAAGGATTGCGGGGGGGCTGGAGCCGATCCCAGCTGTCATTGGGTGAAGGCAGGGTTTACCCTGGACGGGATCTTAATGTTGGCTGCAAAAGAGCTAATTTTATTCACTGTATTTTACTGTTGGGTGTTACATATACTCATACTTATAAATATTATATCTAATCATCTATCATATCTATTATCCGCACATGTTTTTCCTCAGCATAATACTAAAATCTAGTGAAGTAAAAATCTTACCTCTAAAAATAGAATATAAATTGTACAGTACTTGAGGAAATATACTTGGTTACTTTCCTCTACTGATTAACACCATGTTGTAAGAAAAAAGGGTGTGATAAACTTAGTAAGTCGGTCTAAATGTCTCTCACCATTCCATCATGTTGAAATATTTAATTGGTACTTGTATTTGGTGCGTTGTTCTCACATAATTCATGATTAACGTTTATTGGTCTGTGTCACTCTTTTTACCATTATCTCTTTAGGGGATTTTCACACATGATGCAATACGTGCTTCCACACTAAGTCGTACACAGTTGAACATTTGCAGCACACACTCTGATGTAAGGCCCACACAAAGCTCTCATAGAAGATAGTTGACTGATCACAACAGCAGAAGTACAGCTGAGTCTAACCACACTAATGATGGCTCTGTGTGGTACAATGATGCTGAGGCTTGTACGCCGAAATAGAATGCAGCCATCATCATGGTATGCTGAATTTAGGGGGGCGGAGCTAAAAAAGATCTGACACAAAATACAGTAGGATTGAGTTTGGCATTTTGGCCGTCACCATCTTGTTTTTTTGCTACCAGTGAACTTAAGTGTTCATATATGGACTGTTACATGCCCTGCTTTATGGTCTATTTGACTCTAAATGGACCATAATTTACTAAATGAACATCATGCTGTATTGAATAAGACTTGAAACTAGAGATTGAGACCATAAACTCATGTTTACAATGTTTACTGAGGGAATAAATCAAGAGAGAAGTAGAGTCATTTTCTCATACACTTCTATGAGAGAGAATGCAGGCTTTTCCACACCAAGGTGGGATGTTAAAAGTTCTTGATTTAAGAAACAGTGCGAACCTCAAATATATTTAATTCACAACATGTTTGTGAATTAAATATCTAAATCACTATTATTATTAGTCACATTAATATTATTAGTTCCTGTACCATTACGCTTATTTGCTTTGCTTCACCCTGGAGTCTTTGTGTTTCTCGCCTCGCAGGTTTCCATGAATCGTTGTGGTACCTGGACCGTGGTCGTGCCTCCTGCTGTGACCCGGCTGAGACCCACTGCTACGACCATTATTATTATTAGTCACATTACTAATACTATTCCCTATATCATTATAATTCTACTATAGTCATTGCTGCTGTTATTATAAGTAGTCTTCATTTTTTCCTCCGTTACTCTGCTTACTACTGTGATTATATGAATAATTTATGTCATATACATTGAATGTGTTGTAACTCTGTTATGTTGTTAATTCTGTCCACATGACATCTATTGCATTCTGTCCATCCTGGGAGAAGGATCCCTCCTCTGTAGCTCTCCCATAGGTTTCTTCCCATAGGTTTTTTTAGGGCAGTTTTTCCTGTGCCGATGTGACAGAGGATGTCGCATGTGTACAGATTGTAAAGCCCTCTGAGGCAAATTAGTAATTTGGGATTTTGGGCTATACAAAATAAACTGAATTGAATTTAATTAATTTGCTTATTGTTTCAGCGTCCCTCCTTACCTTGTAACCAAAGCTCTCTGCATCACTTCCTGGCTGTATGGACACTCCCCCACCACCACGGTGCTGAAGTAGAGCGCCTCCTGCAGGTAGTGGGACAGCAGCGCGCCCTGGAAGCCCAGAACCCCCCATCGGGCCAGCTTGTCGCTGCAGGAGAGGGACCGGGTCGGTTCTCCTCGTCCGGGCTTCACTCGGAGCACCCCTGTGCTGTGGTACCCCACCCCGGGGCGCAGGGGGTCGGCTGGGCCGCCAGAGACGCACTTGGCCCCCGTCCTGTGAACGTCCAGCACCTGGGGATGTGGTCCCGCGCTGTCAGAGGGGCCAGGTGTTTTTGCGGGCTGACTCTGCGATGGATTTTCATTTTTGGGTGAATTTGAAAGGAGGGATTGTTTTGCGTCTCCTCCGTCGCACAGATCCGTCTCCTGTCCCTCCAGACGGGGACGTTTAACATGTTTTCCTTCACTTGGTACCTCAGCTTCTCTTTTCTGGCCTCCTCTTCCATCAGTTCCTTCGTGGCTCTTTACAGATGTGACAGGGGGACAGGGCTGAGACTGGCTGTCAATCATGGGGATGATGGCGGCATCACCACCTTGTAAGTCACAAGAAGGTTCAGCCTTTATTTTTGGATTAAAGCACACTGATGAGAATAAAAGTCCCTGACAGTATTCAGAACATCTTCTTTGTAGGAAGTAAAATAAACAGAAACTCTTTAAAAATAAAAACATTTAAGATGAATAAAACAACAGCCCAGTAATCAAGGAAAACACATGCACTACGTCACAGACAAAATATGTGACTTACATACATATATCTAAATTGCAACAAATGAAAAATATATATGGCAAAAAATCCTGTGGAATAATCTCACACAAGCAGCTGGAGGTGAACCAGACAGCCGGTTAGCATACTGGACTCACAGGGAGTGTGACTGGTGAAGAAGAGCAAGGAAACTCCGGGCCGAAGCCTCCACTTCCCCCGCTGATCCGCCGGACAGAACACAGAGCTGGTCCCCCCACTCACAGCCCTGTGCAGCTCCTGGATCAGGTACCTACAAACACACACACAGACACAGTGTGGTAGATTCATATAGCTAATGCTGTGCATGCTCAAGCATCAGCATGGAGAACCAGAGTTATAAGGGATACTCATAAACATTCAGAACAAATACACACCTGATGCATCCCCTTCTGGCAATGACTTCTGCATGGCTGTCATTAAGTATGTCCCCTAAATGGTTGAGGGATTCAAGAGAAAGAAAACCGACAAATTGATGTAAAGGTTTGTTTTTTTCAGAAATGAAGACAAACATTTCACAGGTTGAGAATTTATTTGTTTTAATCAAAGGTCCGATGCAACTAAACAGCAAAACCTGTGTTGTATTCACAAAGAAACTTCCATCTAGGCATAGATGAGATGACCACAAAGACACAAAACAACCTCAAAGAGACATAAAAAAACTAAAAAGTGACATAAAAAAGACTAAAAGAGACCAGATCAACCACAGAGAGATGCCAAACAGCTGCAAAATGCCCCCAAGGAGACTCAAAAAGACAACAACAAAAAGAGGCTAAACAACTATAAAGTGTGTGTTTCTTGCTCCTATGTAGGAGAGGCAGTGGGGCCTTTTGCACGTCTGTGCCCAGGGGCCCATTGTCTCATAATCCACCCATGCATCTATTGAGTATAATTTTCCAAAACAACATATAAAGGCAACATGTCTCTGGAGGCCTACACATATTCTCACATGCGCCAAAGAAATAAACCCTCTGTGTGTGAGACGGAGACATCGAGCACTGGACACATAAAGAAGGACAGAAACAATTGATCACCAGCACACACCTTTAGGACTCATAGCGGTCTGTCCAATACATTTGGTCCCAGTTCCCAGAGACACAACCTCCTTCTCAACTGTGAGGAAATAAAGATTTTGATTAGAACAGAATTCATCTCGTTTTATATTCAATACTTTTTCTACACATTTTTAATTTCTACTTTTTGTGTTCTTATTTGTTTTTCTTTGTTGAGCTGCTACTTTGTACAAGTGATTTGGTCCTTTACTGTCTCCTGCTCACCCTTGAAGTCTGTTGGTTTAGGTACATTTACTGTTACATTTCCTATGGGTCGGTTTTGAATGTAACGTTTTACATTAACGTTAGCTAAACGTTACCGTGTTGTATTAGATACGGTGGAGGAAAATGTATAGTTATGTAAAGAAAAGCTCATTTGTGTTATTAAACGTTGTTGACATAAGAAGAACATGAAACATGTTTGTAATGTTGCAGCTTCATTCCGCTGTCCAACCTGTGTCGGAGTCAGCACACCGGGTGATTTGGACCACAGCGGCCAGCAGGGTCCACTCTCTGCCCGGCTCAGGCTTCCCTCTCCGGGGAAGCCGGTTGAAACGCTCGTAGCACAACTTGGCGATTTCGTCCGCGTGCGCCATGTTAAACCCGACAGGGGCCGTGTAAGTGGAGGCAACGGGCATTACAGTGTAAACGTTAAAGCTATTTTTAAACAGTCACGGTGACACATTAATAACATTTGAACAATATGTTTGGTTTAGGTTCGACCAACAGCGCTGCTTGGAGGAATCTCGAGAAAACGAGGAGGTTACTTCCGGGCCAAGTGAAGGAGCGTTTCACCTTCACAATAAAAGTCCTTAATTTATGGAGAACTGAAACACTCTCTCTCTCTCTCTCTCTCTCTCTCTCTATATATATATATATATATATATATATATATATATATATATATATATACTAGTTAAGCACAGTAGGAGTATCTTAGTAGTAGTACATGCAGCAAAAACAGTTTTATTAGATATTACATAAGTTTAAGTGATGGAAGATGTAGAATACCACCAAGATGTTAAATAGTAATTGGCCCATCTGCCAGTTTGTTAAAATATTAAAACATTCAAACAAAGCACATAAAAACACTGAGTGTATGAAGACTTCTAATAAAAAAATTACACCTTAATAATGAAAGAAGTAATACAAATAATGCAAATAATAAAAATGGCACTACAAATAGTAATATCACAGTATAAATACCTAATACTGTATATATAGATTTCTTTAAATAAATTGCTCATAAGGCAGATGAACCATGAAATGTTTTATTATTATTTGAGTACTATTTTATTATGTAGACATTGTTGTAACTACTTTATATATTGTTGGTTAGTTTAATCCATAACATCATGTTTTACAAGCATATGTTTTGTATTTAAAACCTAAATTGATATAGTAAATATAGACAATAGTAATTGTCTAATGAATGGAGTATATTTACTAGGATATTTTGACCTTGAATGTCGTGAATTATAAATCAGAATAGGGGAGACCGGGGGAATTTGTAAAACCCAATTCCTCCAATCAGACACAAGCCAGATTCACGAGTCACAAGACTTAATAAAGCATACTCTGCTTTATGGTCTATTTGACTCTAAGTGGACCATCATTTACTAAATGAACATCATGCTGTATTGAAGGAGACTTGAAACTAGAGATTGAGACCATAAACTCATGTTTACAATATTTACTGAGGTACTAAATCAAGAGAGAAGTAGAGTCATTTTCACATAGACGTCTATACAATCTAACTTATTTTGCAACCGAAGGAGTTGCCACCTGCTGGTCAGTAGAGAGAATGCAAGTTTTCAGACACATCCGCATTGATTTGTCTCGGCAGAACCGGAGGTTGCCGGCTGGTTTAGACGACTGTAAATTTAAATTTACATAAACTTTATACTTCTAGTTTATTAGTTATAGATGACCAATGAAAATATAGGCGTTGCTAGCTAGCAAACGAGATTATATATATTCTGTGCTTTTGTTTGAGCAACAGTGGGTAATATGACTACTTTTGACACTAATGGACTTTATTTGTATAGCGCTTTTCTAGTCTTCCGACCACCCAAAGCGCTTTTACATTACATACCATTCACCCATTCACACCCATTCATACACTGATGCCAGGGGCTACCATGCAAGGGCCACCTGCACATCAGGACTCTAAGTCTAACATTCATACAACATCCACACACCGATGGCGCAGCCTTCGGGAGCAACTTGGGGTTAAGTGTCTTGCCCAAGGACACATCACATTATTCATCGGTTACTTTTCTGACAGATGCAGAATTAATCATGTATGAGGTTTTCCCATTCGTATTTACCAAAACATCCCAATGGAAATTAATTTTGGACTTGGCGAGTGTTAAAAAGTGTACATTAATTTCAAATGGAGGAGCAGAATAGATTATTTACATGTTGCCTGTCTCCATCATCTGCATAGAATAGCACAGATTGAGTTAAAGAGACAGTACAGTCGATGCACGTATTTAAAATAGTGTTTAATCCATTCCGCTCACTTTTTGATGGTCGAGATATCTTCAATACGCCTGGACTCACACAAGACTTGTTGCAAGTTGCAACATTTGGCAAACCGTGCGGTGCTGCTGTTTGGCTGCACCCACTGCAGTTATGGCCAGCTGAGAACACTGAGCCTCTTTGTGCTCTTCGGATGAAACTTACATCTCTTACGCAAAGGTTGAAACTTTTTGATTCTCGCTCCAGACTGTCGTCATTTCTACTGTGGAGTAACTGAGCCGACACTGGCCTAAGATGCTTCCGTTCATCTGAGGTTCAGAGGAGGGACCGCTCTGCTTCTCTGTGTTCACCTTACTTCAGGGTCCCTAATGGACACATATCTTCACTTTCTGAGCTCTGACAGAGGTCCTTAAACACATCTATCACACCACTGTCAGTCTATTCCTTATTGTATGACATCCTTTTAATGGACAAGCTAATTTGGTCTGAACCTTGTTGTGTGTATTCAAGTTATCACATTATGGCAGTCATCTCATTAATAAAAATTATAAACACAGATAGTTAGTTTCCATCTTTTGTAAATTTATTTGGATTTCATTGTCAATGAAATCTGATCGAACCACATCTACAGTTTTAAGTTAAATTCAAAATAAATAATACTTGATTTTCCCCCCCAAAACTTTAACTTTGATTAATGCATGTTAAGAGAAATGCTTAACATTTGAAACCACGTTTTCACTTCTTTAACAATCAACTTAAAGTTCAACAACCACAATGCTTGAATGCTAAGGAAGCTTAACTGCACTAACTCTGTGTTAGTTAGTATGTACTTTGTTGGCCTCATGCTAACATTGTCATTGTGATAATTGTAAGTATTTAACTCAAAGCCCCCTGTGTGCGAAAGCCTTTACTCTGATTTATATAACGTGACCCCTGAATACATCACGTCAAACTGTCTCTCCAAAAAAAACAAAAAAACAACAAAGCAGATTGAAATCTCATTTATTTTAGTTATGTACAGAGGACAAAAATGCTGAATTTCACAAGTAACAGAAAAATAAAAAATAAAATCACATCTGGTCTCTCTATCCTCTGTAACAGAGGGTCACTAGCTCATGATAACGGCTCTCTGTGTCTGGTGTACAGACACACATGCTCTTGCTCTCTTTCTGTCATCACTTTAAAATGTTAAAAAATGTAGTTTTCTCTTGTAGATATGTTATACTGCATTTGCGGGTAACTGTGCTGCCGTCGTGAGTCGCTGCTAACGTTAAAACTATCCGGTTGTCTGGTTTTTTGGTGCGTTTCGAAGCGGTGAGTAGAGGTGCGTGTAGAAGTGTGTGTGTTTGTGTGTGTGTGTGTGTGTGTGTGTGTGTGTGAAGGAGGGGGAATACTCTACTCAAATATAACTCTCTGTATGTGCCTTCCTGTCAATCCCACATAGACATACACACCATTTTTTATGCATATACACAATGTCATCAATGTGAGCAACCACGCAGACATACACAGATAAGCGCACACACTCCGACTTTATCCCATTTCTCTGCTCACACACATCATCCCCTCCAGGTGAGGGGCCGCAGATGACAGATGATTTTTCAGCTCTATGATTAACAAATGCAAAAAAAAATATTAATAATAAAAGAACTATCCCATTGAATGAGCAGTTCTCTCCGTTTTTCCTGCGTCACTCCTGTCCGAATCCCTCCGTCTCCTCGATGGCGAACAGGAGTTTCTCTCGGAGCTGCTCCAGGCTCCTGTAGGGCGGCAGGTCCAGACGGTTGAAGCTGTGAGGACGAGAACATTGTGTTGTTCAGTTTGTCGGTTTGACATATCAGAGATGTCCCCATCTGTGTTGTCCACATAAAAAAAGTTGATTCTGTCTCTGCCGTCTCACAATCCTACACACCAAATTACTTTAGTCATTATCTGACTCTACCAAAGTGTAATGTATGAATGTATTTTAAATCACCATGGGTTTAAAGGTACTATCTTCATGATTGTCATGAAATCAAATCAGTTTTTCCTTTGATTACCTCCCTATACAGCAGATTTCATTGTTAGTGTCGGAGTCCGTCATCCCAGCTCTGGTTTAATTGACCTACCTACACACGAGGGATTCACAGGAAACGATGCACAATATAATCCATTAAAAATAATATAAGATTAAAGGTGCACTTGCTATCTTTTTGGACTCTTCAGTCGAGTTCAAGGCCGTGGTCTTTTCAATGCAACATTTCTGATCAAATGAACTCAGATGTGTCCACATTTAAATGCAACCTGCCTGATCGGACAGTGATATGTTTCGTGGTCAATAAAGTAGCTGTAAAACGGTGGATTAACACATTTTATTTCCCAACTATTCACAATAAAGCATTATTTTTGTTTTTGCCGTTACTATTCCTCGTTTCAGTATTCGTAGACTTGTTTTATTTAAGATCAGCCTGCTACCAAAGCTCCGTTAATTTGGTGATAAACACATTTTCTTGTGAATTCTTCATGATAAAAGTCCCCCGTTATTTTGTTAGTTGGCTATTTTTTTAAGCAGCAAAAACAGTAAATGTTTTTTCATCAGCAGTAACTCAGACAACTGGTCTGTCTCAATGAGATCCTAAATATGTGAGCCAGGCTACATTGCCTTGTGGTCTGACTGATAGGAACTCAATGCGAGCAAGATCTGATTTTAGAGTGTACAAACTTGACATTGAATGTATCCTGGCATGATCGGAGTCGCATTGAAAAGACAAGCAGTACCAGGACCTTACAGTCTTCCTCTTGTCTTCAAGAACATCACTGAGAATGTCTCAGAGTATTTTGCTACACAACGTCACCATGGTAACAGATGAGGCAGAAGCTTACCATGTGTGGCTTCTTGGAAGCCAAGTCTCCTTCCCCACCTTGTCAATGCAGAACTTCTGGGGACCGTTACTTCCTGCACAGGGAAAAGGAAAAAACAAGTTATTTCATTAAATACATTTTTTCCTTTTTTTAAAATGGTCTCACAAAACCACGTAACTCAAGATTTTTCTTTTATTTAATCTGACCATGAATTTAAATACACTAAATTATCGTGTAAATTTCACGATTCAAGTAATGGGTAAAAAAAACCTGTAGCCTATTACAACTGCTTACAACATAATGTACAATTCCACAGCTCTAATTCCATCAGTACAACATGTTACACTCATCACTTTGCTGCTCTCTCGGTTTTTACAAAAAAATACTTGTTTCATACACTTATTTATTCCTGTTTTTCACTATATATTTTTTTCGGACCAATGTAAATGAAGCGTCAAGTAGATTTTTCACATCGAAGCCTTTAATACCAATAATGGCAAGGCCGTGATACCATCAGTGTCATCGAAGTGAGGAATCTACTAGAGGTGACGGAACCAGACTTTATTCTCGATCGTTAAAAACAGAAAAGTGAAAGGACCGGAAGTGTAGTTTCTGTTGGAGAAGAGAAACAGAGCAGCAGAGTATGACACCACTCTCTCTGTTGGTGTACTGATGGAATTGGTGCTGTGGGCAAAAAAATAGCTGATGGAAAAATTGAATCTCAAGAAATACACACTACTCATAATAAAAACAACGTTTTCACGAACCGATGAGCTCAGCAAATCCTCCAACAGGCAGCCGACAGGTTCCTGTTACAAACTGAAGCAGACGGATTCTCTTCTCGTTGTCCATCTCTTTCACCACCTGCAGAAACACGACTCCATCATTCACATTCGGACAGTGTGTGTGTGTGTGTGTGTGTGTGTGTGTGTGTGTGTGTGTGTTTTGATCAGTAGCCTCTGTAGCCACAGTGTGTCTGTACCTGCCAGAACCAGTGGATCTGCTTGCTGTTCTTGGTGTAATGTCTATAGATAGTGTTCTTCTGCCAGTCGGTCATGTCGATCTCCTGCATCCCGCACAGCATCAGCTGAAACACACCACAGTCCTGTCCTTTAGTATGTTTGTCTGACTCAGTGGGCAGAAGACAATGCAGGGACGGGACAGTGTTGACCTGCTGAGTCACTGTATGTACTGTCTCTACTCCAGAATGATCTAATTCCCAGTTTGGACTGGGCAAGGCCCAGGATCAGGAACATTTTACAAACTCAACCAGTGTAACTGACAAAAAATAGGCAGGAACAGATGTTCAGTACAGCCAGTATACGTTTGTGTTAACCTGTAACCTGACATTTTTTAAATGAGACATGTAGAATAAAGTGATTTTGATGAACTATCAGAATGTTAAGCTTCCATTTGGTTTCTTTTCCTGACTAAAGTGTTCGTAACACAACGGTTCAAGGACTGTCGGAAAGTTTAAAAACTGACAATAATGTCTGTTTTTAAAGCTTCATGGTTTTTATTAATAAAGGCATGATTTTGGAATAGTCTCCAAGTAGCTTTGAGTTTGTGCATCCTGCTAACATTATTTAACCACTTCCACTCCTTTCAGAGGTGCTTGGTTTCTAAATGAAAGGAGAATTTAACCAGTAAAAATGGAAACAAAGCTGCCCTACTGGCTTCTCCCTCCCCCCCGGCCCTCCCCCGCTGCTCCTCACCTCCAGCTCCTTCTCGTCGAAGTAGCGTAGCCACTCCAGAGGAACCACCTCGTTGAAGCCGTCTAGGAAGGCTTTGGTCTGCTCCTCCACGCCACGGGTGAACCTCCAGTCCGTCAGCAGGCTGAGGGGTGAAGGAAGAGCAGCAGGTCTTTAGGGTTCGGACTCCGGGTTTTCTGACATAGAGTTCTCTGAAGACTTTTTTTGTGAACGTTCAGGTTTTTTCGTGTGAACTCACCTGATGTACTCCTCTTTGTTCTCCTCAGTGACCAGCTCGTTCTCGCCATCGTCCTTCAGCTGGTGGGTGGAAACCTTCCCGAGGATCTCCATGTCCTGAGCGAAGTAGAGCTCCACACCGCACTCCTCCAGGTTGTTCTCTCTGGACACACAAACACACAGAAACACTTTAATCTAAGAAGCAGTGTTCTTTTAATTGCTACTCTGCCTTTAAGACACTGAACTGTTTAACTTCTCACAGAATGGGAAGCTAAACCTCATCTGCGTCCAAAGTTTATTGATCATAAAAAAAAGAAAAGATTTCTGGAAAGATTCCATTTTAACCAATTTCCACTTTTACATTTTAAATTTGTAATAAATAGTAAGTCCTTTATCGCCAGTTGTCTGTGGACTGCCATGCCAGAGAGAGGTGAGAGATGAGAGCTAGGGGGTTAGATCGTGTGATCACCCATCCTGCAGTACTTACTTGACCCACATGATGGAGTTATAGAACTCGGGGTCTATGGACTCCAGGTCTTTGAGTGTGGGCTTCTTGTCCAGCATCCGCTTGTAGAACGGCAGCGTGAAGCCGGTGTCGATGAACTTCCCGTGGTACAAAGCCTGTGGGGTAAGATTCATTACTTTAGAAACCACAATAAGGGACTCAGAATGATGTAGATAAAAACACAGAGTTGGTTCACTGAACTCCCGGGTCTAGAGCTGTAATTTTGTGACATTATAGTGTTATTGGATGGTTGGCCGACATATGGTTCCAATTTGTTCCTGACAAATGATAAAATACGATGAATCACCAGGGATTGCTCCGTGCCCATTCAGGTGTTGGAACTGTTTTAACAGCCAGTCGCCTTTACAGGACACATGAATGGGGCTTTTATTTCTGGCAGCGCAACTTAATTCACTCCACACCTGCTGATGACGAAACAATATCTGATAATCCATGTGATTGGTCCAGAGGGGAACCGACATCATAGCCCCTGCCATGTGTTATTCTCTACCTATTTATCCTTATTTCCCCTGTGAGAACTACGAGGAGTCTGCTTCAAACCAAGTCATAATCCTAGCTGTGTGTGTGTGTGTGTGTGTGTGTGTGTGTGTGTGTGTGTGTGTGTGTGTGTGTGTGTGTGTGTGTGTGTGTGTGTGTGTGTGTGTGTGTGTGTGTTCAGTGAGACTCAGCCAGATGGAGCTGTTTAATGTTAAAAAAAAAAACCACACAGGGATCAGAGCTGTGATGAGCCAAGAACAACACAGACGCCCACTGACTGACTCAGACTGTTCTGCTCTGTCCTACTGTAGTCTGACTGACCATGTGTCTGTCTCACAGCCAGCACGGCACACACAGACACACACACACAAAAGACAGACAGACAGGAAGGTTTATAGACAGAGTGTCAGTGGAAAGTGAGGTGTAAATGTAAAGAAAAGAGAAGAAAAGGGGGGTTTGGTAGAGACCAGCATCTTTATAAGGGAATTCAGCAGAGTGCGTTTTTTGGACTAAATTTAGGCAGCCGCTGGCGGGCGTGGGCTGGGCGCGGCGGTGAGGTCATGGTGTGGGTGAGGGGTGGGGTGGCAGACGGAAGGAGGGGCGGGGGTGTCGGTTTTGGGACCTTTCTTTCTGGAGTCGATCCCAGAGGGAGAGTGAGACATTATGGTGAACACTGTACATCACGTATAGAGACTGGAGACTGTATGAACACTGGTGTAATGAATTGTACACCTTGGTTGTTAGCACATAAAGGCGGCATGTCCAGAAAATAAGCACACACATGTGGGCACAATGTTTCAGTCTTTGCTGGTAATTCTAAGAAAGAAAAAAAAGTCTGGTTTCATGCTTAATACTCCTTGGCTTTGAAACGTCCCGCCTGAGGAGATAATGTTCGCAGAATCAGAAATCTCTTTAAATCACTTCTTAAAGCCCATTTATACCGACTTGCTTTCATGTGCTGTCCTTTTTTATGGCTTGTATTTGCTTTTATTGCTTTTACTATTATCTTCGCCAGGAGGATCATGCGATCCGTCACACCACGTGTGTATCTGTGAGTGAGTGTGCACTTCTGTGTCTGTCCATGGCTAATCTCGTATTCTGCTGCAGCTATGCATACTATTTTGGGTGGCTAGTTATGGCTGCATGCTCAAGGACTTCTCGTGGTTGCGGCGTATAACACTTTCTCAAAACATCTTTTATTGCCTGTTTTCATACGGTCATTGACTGCCTGCTGACTCCTTATTCACAACTCTGAACCGCCCCTGGTATGTTTGGCTAATGGCTAACAGAACACAAACTATGGGAGCAAATCAAAGCTCATGAGTGACTATTCCAAAATGAAGCTTACCATGGCGATGAAGCGTCCGATGAAGCGGAAGTATGTGAGGTGGTCGGGGTTGATGGAGGAGGCGGGGTTAATCTGCAGACAGTAGTTGTTCTTGCCGGCGTATTCAAACAAACAGTACATGGGGTTCAGCACCTCGTGGGACAGGAGGAAGAACCACTCCCTGCAGGGCAAGAGGACAGTACAGGAGATATGAGAGCTGAGACACGACAGCACGGGCGTACTATTATTTCTTTGTTTTTTTAAATACAAGAAAATAATGTTGCTTGATTCAGAACTATCAATTTTTATCAAAGACTAGTTCAGAGGAGGAAGCAGAACAGTTTGTTTTAATTACTGTGAGCGGAGACAAAAAAAACAATCTAAGCACATTTTGAGGTTTGTGAACAAGAACAGATAATATGGAGGAAAGAGGACATCTTACAATCACAGTACATTTAATCCAAGGACAGAACACGATCAACCAGCACAGTTTATAGAAAATAATAAAAAACAACAATAACAAAACTCACAAAAAAACTTATTCTACCTCTCAGAGGAATGACACATTGTATGTCTGAAAAATGGTAGTAAATCAATAATAGCTTAAGTAAATCAGATTTTAAGATGAGTTGGATGAATCTCATTTATCCAACAGATAAAAAACAGAATATACTGAGTCTGTAATTTCAGGCAGGTCTAACTTTAAGTGCATCTCCAGTAAGATTGGATTTAAAAAATATATATTTTGTGATGCTTCTTCGTTACGGTTGGGTATCTAATTAAGTATGTTGAAAAACCCCCATCTTAATCAGGGATCCCACTTTTTTTTTTAGTTTCGGCCACTTAAGTTGTATCCTGAAATTTTTCCACGACTGGTAAATTGGTCAACGCTTTTGTGGGATCCCTGTAAATGTGATGAGGTGTATATGAGGAGTATATGGAATTTGATGAGTTAAATTTAATTTAATACTGTCAGATTTAATAAAAACTCTCAGAAAACAGAGGTTAATACGCAAAATATATAATTAGAACTTAAATGAGAATAAGACTCCTCATCTAGGCTATTTCTTATGGTAATGTTATGTAGACCAGCTGTCGAAAAGAGGAACTTTATCCCTGGACAGTGGTATAAAATATAACATATAATACATCGACAAGTTTGACACATAAATTACATGAAGACAACACGTGTAACATGAAGGATAAATACAACAGAATCAAATAGACACAAATAGACTGTGGGATGATGTTAGACAGAATGAGGGCCCACCACCACCAACACCAACACCACCACCACCAACACCACCACCACCAACAACACCACCAGCTGCAGCACCAGCTGCAGCACCAGCAACTAGCGCTCCCAGGGGCCCCTGCACTCCCCGTCGGGGTTAATTGGAGGGGGATATGAACTGACGGACGGATGGACGCAGACACCTCACAACATCCCGTCCGTGGTTCTACCCTGTGGTAGAACAGCATGATGTCACCTACCATAGGGTAAAACCACTGACGTGACACCGGAGACAGAGACACAATGTAAAAAACAATTAAAATAAACAAACAGGAAACAAAAAGATGAGAAGGCCCGCCAACAGAAAAACAACAACATATACAGGGGGGTGGGGGATACATGTGATGGGTGGGTGGAGGGAAGTAGGACAGAAAGTAAACAAGTTACGCAACAATAAGAATTTATGGATGGAGCGTTTTTGAAATCCAGCAATCTTAACACCTTCAGCCAAGGAACCCTAATGCCCAACGCCTCTTTATGATCTCTTAAAAAAGTCTGGAACTGCAGTTTACCAGAGTTAGTTTTGGTGGAGGAGGAAACTGATGCAGAGATGGAGAAGAGGCGGGGACAGGAAAGACACGCCGTCACCAACATTAATAAAACCAAGGGGTTGAATGTAAAACCAACCGCACCCTTAATGACGGAAATAACATAAGGAGAAGAAGTAGGAGAAGGGTGCGTTTGTTTTGCTATTGCTCTCACCTGGCGATGCCGCCGTAGTCCAGCCCCTCCTCTCCTCTCATAATGATGTAGAGTCTGCGGCGAAGGTCGTACGGCTTCACGTTCATGATCTGAAGACACGACAGGATATATTATTACGGGCAACATCTGAGAATACTGATGTAAAACTGGAGTCATGTACAAAGTGGAATAAACGTGTATTTACACCTTTAATTTCCCCTTATGCGAAAATAAATGATGATTAACAGATTTTTTTATTGTGCAAAGTCTGAAATCATCGCTGTGTGTCAGGTGCATATTTGTTTTCCCCAGTTTACGGATACTTTTGTCCTACAGAGGCCAAACTGTGGCCACTGGATGTCAATTCAATTTAGTTGAATTATCTCAATATCAACTATCTAATATATCTCAACCAATATTGTACAATTTCTGTCTGTTCTGTTTGTTACATCTTATACACATATTAGACAGATTTACATCTTACATTTATATTTGCATCGTAATCTTTTAAGTGGGTGTTTCTGTCATGAACAGAAACCAATATTTAGTTATTTCTGTCAGTTTTAACATATTTACAGATTTACACATAACATTGTAATATTTTAAATGAGCACTCAGGCCATGCAATGGATTAGGGTTTTAAAGTAATGAATTAATTTAAAAAGAGCAGCAGATAAAGAAATACTTTTTGTAATATGTGGACACACCAGTAAACAACTGTAATTTTAAACCTTAAACTGTTTAGTAGTGATGTGTAGATATTTTGATTGATAAACATTTGGCCCACGTGGTTTTCTGATCTAGAAACACTGATGTTCTTGCAGTGTAACTGGTTGAAAACTACAAATTCCCTTTTGTTTGGTCCGTGACTCCTAATATTGTACTGTATGTGGCCCAAAACCAAAACAGTTTGGTTGAATCAAATGAAAAAAAAATTGAAATGCGTCTGGTGAAATATTATAATGACTGCAGACCGAGTTCGGACTCCAGATAAAGCCAATAACGGGGTTTAGTCTAGTCATGAGTACTTTTGCTGGAAACATATACATGTTATACAGGATGTATATCATGTTTTTTGGTTATAAGGTTAAAATATTGCAAATTAAACACAAGATGAAGTAAATGTAGGTGTATTTGATTGTAGAACAGGTGCGCGTTGGGTTGGTCTCTGACCTGCTGAAATGAGTCCTCAAACAACGTCTGTCTGGACACGGAGATCTTGACATGGCTGGGCAGGGCGTTGGACTGGACCGAGACAAAACACAAAACATTCATCAAGAAGTTAGAAGCTTAGAAGATTTTTTTAGTTTCTTTTTTGAATATTATTGTTAAACAGGTGCACAATATGAGCAGGGAGGTGATCTAAAGGGTTGAAATCATGACTTTAACACTTACATGGCACAGGAAACGGAACTGGTGATACTTCCACCTGAAGCTGCGGTCGTAAGCGCCTGGTGACCCGCCCTGCCTTGACCTGCACACACACAAAGACACACACACAAACACACACACACACACAGAAAAGAGAGGAACTGTCATTTTTCACACTGTTAGGGCAAATTCCATGTAGATAATAATCCAAAACAAAATGACTGACAGCCGTGGTGTCTTATTGTTGTCAACTCTTTATCGGTCAGCTGATCAACAGAAAGGTAATGGTCTCCTTTAAATGCTCTAAACCCTGAAACACGCCGGCGGGTTTGAAAGGCATGTTCTCTTTTTTTTTTTTTTAATCACCAAAGCCACACCGTTTATCATAGCCTGGAGCTATAAAAACAGACAATATCAGCGTATAATCATCTTTCTGATAGTCCTTCAACACATCATGAGCCATGAACACTCAATAGAAGTTCAACCAAATATAAGCTTAAAAATAGTTTCATCAAAATCACTTTACTCGATATGTCTTATTTAAAATGTTGCCCAAAATAATCGCACTAATTGACTTGAAAAAAATCACATATTTTTTTTGCTCATCAGCACAACGGTGAAGCCAGGATTAACTCGGCTGAGACCAACAGTCAGGGCACAAAAAAACTGTGAAACTTTGCCTGAACTGCAGGCTGCTGAACACAGAGCAGAGAGGAGAGGAGAAGCGGTAAGAAGGGGTTTTAAAAGTGTAAATAGTTCAATGTATAAAGCATGTGGAGACTGATTATTTCCATAGAGGTGAAAAAACGAGGCCGCAGTGAGTTAAATGTGACAGGAATAAAGAAAAAAAATAAAAAAACGACACCCTGAAACTGCCTCATGTTCCAGGTTTGCGGTTCAGAGACTTGACGTAAAAATATCAAATTCACACCGGCCGTTCTGTTCTCAGTCACGACTCGGTGTGTCTGGGTCTCAAACACAAGAAGTGAGTCTGGGCCTGCAGCTGTGTTAGTATAAGCTCCACCAACCCACTGCATACACACACACACACACACACACACACACACACACACACACACACACACACACACACACACACACACACACACACACACACACACACACACACACACACACACACACACACACACACACACACACACAGGGATATGTGCCTTGTCAGCAACAGAGAGACTGAGACAGGGAGAGAGTGAGTTAGAAAGATAATGGGAGAAGAGAGAGAGAAAATGAGATGAAGAAGAAGAGGAAGGAGGCCTCTAATAGTCTGGGTTTGGTGCTTGGCGAGCTGCCGGGCTCGTCTCGGTTTTTGGGGTTAGGAAATGGAGACCGCGGTGGAGGAGCGCTGCAGGATCCGGAGTAAGAACAGTGAAGCCCTCCGTAACCAGCACACTAACAATACGCTGACATATCAGCATGGAAAGCAGCTTGCAGATGCACACACAGACACACACACACACACACACACACACACACACACACACACACACACACACACACACACACACACACACACACACACAGACGACATGAGCTAATACACACTGAAAAGACACAAACACAAGGGCACCCACACATGCCAGTGCAGTCTACTGTCTCACATCTGCACATTCTCCTGACTTCTGCGGTGAGATTTTAGACCGCTTCAAGGCAAGCAAACATCCACAGGCTGAGGGGAAGAGGTGTGTGTCAGTGTGTGTGTGTGTGTGTGTGTGTGTGTGTGTGTGTGTGTGTGTGTGTGTGTGTGCGCTAGCTTGAACAATGTTGCTGTGAGGTTGAGGTTGATTCTGTCTGGTCCAAAGGAATATTTAGAAATAGAAATGAAATGTAATGGATAAAACATGGGCTCAATAAAAAGCATATACAAATATAAAATATGATTAAGAAATAGTTTTGACCTCTTTTCATGATCTTTTAAGGTTTTCACACCATGAGTGTCTAAATTGATATTTAAAATGTCAGACCTAGGCAAAATCATTGTGCAATAATTTGAAAGAGAAGTTGATTTCCAGTGTTTGTTGATTGACAGAGATCACTTCGTCAGACTGTCTTTGCCTCGGCCTGTGACACACTAAAAGCAGGTTTTGGGGAGGAAGGGCTGAGAGAATATTTACCCTGGCTCAAACCCGGGTCGGGGGTCTTTAAAGGTGGTGGTGCGTGAGTTGTGGTCCACAAAATATCTGACTCCCTCGGCGGTGTACTTCATCTCCCAGCCCGGGGGCAGGGGGTGCTCCTTGATCATCCTGCAACAGGGAGAGGGGGGGCAGTGAGCACGGTCCCAGCCCAAAGGAGGGGGCCCCGTCCTGGGGATGAAACTGACACACCTCTCCACCACCCTGTGGATCTGAAGCCCGACAAAAACCTCTGCAGCTTCCAACTACTAAAAACTAGTGACTGGGAGCAATATTCTTAAAGCGACAGTACACCCCAAAATCAAAACTACATATTTGTCCTCTTATCTCGTTGTTTTGGTCTGAGTTTGGTAGTTTTGGAGATGTTGTGCCTTTTCTTTAATATAATGGGACTAAATGACACTCGTCTTGTGGTGCTCAAATCGCCACAAAAAAAAACATTTTTGAAAAACACGACAGCAAGGTCTCTCTTCAGAAACCATGACCCAGTTACTCAAGATAAACCACTGAGTTTGTTGTGAGCAGTTTCACGTAGGAACTATTTTCTTTAACAATTGTTCCTACATGAAACTATTCACATCAAGTGAATATACTCTCATTATACCAAAGAGAAGTTAAGACAGTTCAAAGGCCGATATCTCCCAAACTACGCAACTCACACTAAAACTATCTAGATTGATTAATAGCTCTACAGGTGAGAGGAAACATACATAGTTTGGATTTTGTGGTGAACTGTCCCTTTAATGTGGCCATCAGTTCCTCATTCCACCCATGTATTATGTGCCTCTTATGTATTATCTCACGTTTGAATCACAGAACTTTTGTAAGTTTGTCAGAAAAAGAAATAACGAGCAACCTTTATAAAAAAAATAAAAAAAAGAAAAAAGAAAAATGTGGGTAATTTAAAACACTTCTCCTGATAACGTTTTCCAATCATCTGGACTTTTTTTTTTTAAATGACAAAAAAGAACAAAACTAACACTGAAAGGCATTTAACAATATTTAACGCTGTTTTGCAGGTATTATAAAATCATCAAAAAACTCTTACAATCATCTGGATGAAAAAAATGATTTTTAACTTGTTTCACGAGCCAAGACACAAGTTGTGTTTTTTTAATCAAGGTAGCCAGTAAAGACTTATGTCCTTACTTAGTTTGTAAGACACAAGAAAAACGTTAAGGTGTTCAATATAGTGAACTACAACGATGGCAAAACCTTAACATTTAGTTTCACAACGTTTCAATTAGCCATGGACATTGGTCTTTCTGGTAAAAATTGGTTTTGCCAATTCAGATGGTGAGAAACGTTATTGGCGATGGTGGGAAAACGGTCTGAGCAGCAGTCAGCGTGAGTGGCTACACTTAGCTGTGCTACCAGATGAGAGGGACAAACCACATCTCCAGCTCGCCCTCATGATGTCATATAGAGAAGATGCACGTTCTAAAAGTCCGGCCACAGAAAAGGACTGGAGATTGTAATCTATAACACGTGAGTTTTGACTTTCTCCGAAACAGTTGGAGGCTCAGTTAGAGTGAGTGAGGTGAGAGGAAAACAGTTTGGCTCAGGAAGTGTTTAAAGGTCAAAGGAAATAGAGGGGGATGTCAGAAAAAATGATCAAATGGACGGCAGATAGATCGTCAGCCAAGAGCCCCTAAAGTTTTTTCCCAAATTTTCTTCCTTTAGTGCTGTTTTTCAGCAATTTGTAAAATAAGTTTGCTCCTGTAAACCCCAAAGTAAAAAAAATTCCAGGGAGTGCTCCAGAGAATGTGCCAATTCATTCTGGAAATCTTTGGATTTCATAATATTCCAGGACTACTCCTTCTCTACTTGATCAGTGAGAAACAACTCCCTCTGTCGTCTTACTAAACCATGTGTTAAATCTTCTTCAGTACCAGCAAACACCCAAAGCGACATTCCACCTAACAAGCAGGCACACACACACACACACACACACACACACACACACACACACACACACACACACACACACACACACACACACACACACACACACACACACACACACACACACACACACACACACACGTTGGCGGTCAGAGTCTCACCCTTGGGTCCGAGGATCGTCCCACTGCGTGGTCCGGGTGTTGTGGTTGACGAAGTAGATCCTGCCATTGTCCTGACGCTTCTCTGTGGACACAGACAGAAAACAGCAGCGCTGAAGATCAAGCCAGTTGTTTGAGATGTGTGATGTTTATATGGAGTGGGAGTGTGACGACATGAAGATAAGACGATGTATCCCGGCCGAAATAATCAAGATAATCACCACAATGGCACAAAAAAAAAATGCATAATATACCACGATCCACTTATTTTGAGTGTTTTTTATTGTTTGCCGAGATAAAACCCCAAAATTGCAGGATGCTGAAAAACTTGCGATTAACTACACAATGACAACTGGGGAGATCAACAACTGTGTTCACTCTCTCTTTTGTGATGGAGAAGAAGAAGAAAAAAAATCTCACCACCACAATAGAAAACCAGCGAGTCTGTGTGATATTTCACCAAGGCTTGATTCAAATACCTCACCGGGGTAAAACCAAGTGTGTGTTTGTGTGGCATTAAGGTGGCAGTGGGGGCGTTTGAAAGTCAGAGTGACCATGTTGTGGGGAGCAAATATTAGACATGGAACCAAGGCTTCATTAAAAAAAAAAAGATTACGAAATAGTTTAGACTGAAGAAGCTTAAACAAGGAATAATGTGTGTGTGTGTGTGTGTGTGTGTGTGTGTGTGTGTGTGTGTGTGTGTGTGTGTGTGCGGTGGGCCACCGGTCTCACGAGAGAGTAGCTGGTGCCCCATCCTCCTCCCTCCATCGCCCCCGACATCTTTTTCTCATTAACAGGAGTGTGTGGAGGGCCCAGAAACAGTAGTGCTCACATTGCAACTCTCACTCACTTTTCTCCTCCACTCACTCTACCCCCACATTACTATCCAGCTTGACCCCCCTCCCCCTTCTCCCTTATAGTTTATTTCATTCGCCGCCGTCTATTGCGCTTCTCTTCCATCTTTTCCCCCTTTTCTCCCATATTTCTCTTTTTCAATCTTAAGCCTTAAAAAGAAAAGAAAAAGCGAGGGAAGCAACCGCAAATGAAAAGAAACCCCCCCCCAAAAAAACGAGCGCGCCAGAGAAAACGAACCGGAGCCAGCGATATAATTGAGGTTTTTTCGTCTAAGAGGTACCGCAACATGCTGAAAAGGCATCATGGGCAGGGAGGGATTTTTTTTTTTGGAAGTGGGTGAAAAAGTCGGTGGGAGCTGCCGACGGCGTTCCTGTGTCAATGAATGTGTGATTCTGCGCGGATCTGATTACATTAATTGTTAGGGATAATGTATGGGTGATGAAGAGTCACAGTCAATAATGCAGCCTCTGTAATTTGTGGAGAAATTGTTATAACGTGAGCAAGAGTATCAAAGAGAAACGGAGACAAAATCTAAAATCAGGATCAATCAGTTAACAGCTGACGTGGGATGACGAAGAAGAAGCTCAAGCCAATAGTAAAATCCACAAAACCAGAATTGTTTCTGGTGTTGCATAAAGGTTTTAAAATCATCAAATATGTGCTCAGAGTTCTTTGGAGAAGAGAAAATGCAGCCGTGCCGCAAACCACGTCTGCAGAAATGTAAAGTGCAGTTTGAAGAAGTTAAACTAAGTCTAGAGATTAAACTAAACTGAGACTGCTTCACTGTTGACTTCTGGCAAAACTCGTCAATTAAAAACAACACAAAACTGGTTCAGGTTTTGATTGAAAGCAGCGCAGACATAAGGATCCAGTTGCGACTGATCAGATGTGCCTCCAACACCTAAAACACAAGTACCGAGGGGCTTTCAGAACCGACCCTATTTTGGATAGAATCCGTCTTGTACATGGCTCCGCATCCCCTCACTAAGAGCAACTTTGTTTACGGAGGAACACCGTTACGGCAAACTTACCCCATCCAGGAGGCAGCGCGCCGAGGGGGTCATTTTCCACCGGAGCTCCGGACGGCTGAGGGAGAAACAGAGAGAGACAAAACAATTCCTGTTAGGAAACACCTTTTTTCTGTCTCGGTTCAGTCCTCTTCCTCCTCTCTGCGTTGATTTTTAAAAACAAATCTCTCTCTCTCTCAGTGTTTTGAATTTGCTGTACGTCACGATGGGAAACTCTTCAATCGGTCCACTCTTGTTTCTCATTGCCGCATGATGAAGAGGAAGGAAAAAGGTTTGGGGGGGAACAACAACCCCCAAAAAATACAGAAAGAAAAAGAAGTTCAGATGAGTAAGAAAAAATAAGAAAAAAAAGCAGCAAAACTCACACAGTAAAGCGCTTCCAAACTTGTCCAATCAAGTCAATTCTTGACCTTGCTGACTTGCACCACCAGGCATGATACCTGTGTGTAAGTCGGGCATGCTGTGTGTGTGTGTTGGGGTGTTGGAGGACGGGGGTAGCTCCTCTCTGCTGCAGCGGTGAGGGGCAACTGAGGGAGCTGTCCGTCGGGTGGCTCGTATGCCTCCCAAAAAATAAAAAAACGACATGCTCGGTAGGAGGATGAAACAACAACGCCGTTCCAATGAGCTCACTGGCTGGACGCAAGCCCCGCCCCATCCCCCGGCTTCCCGCTCACCTCCTTAAATACACCCTGGCACCCACCCACCCACCGCCCCATCTCCCTGCTCCACCCTGACGTCCTCCTCCTTCTCCTCCTCCTCCTCCTCCTCCTCTTCTCTCTGGCTCTCTTCTAGCGCTGCTGTGAAAGTAGGCAGGGAGGTGCGATGTCTGAGGGAACTGAAGGGAACATTCATGCTTGTTCCAGACTGGACACCCCCCGCCCCCCGCCTCCTCACCGGCCGCCCCAACCCACCCCAGGCTTGACAAAAGGCACCTTTATTCACCCTGGGCCTGGAAACCACTGTGGGGTTTACTCAGCCTGCACTCATATACACATACACACACACACACACACACTGAAAAAAAGTGTGTGTGTGTGTGTGTGTGTGTGTGTGTGTGTGTGTGTGTGTGTGTGTGTGTGTGTGTGTGTGTGTGTGTGTGTGTGTGTGTGCATGGTGTGGAAAGTTTGTCTGTGGCAAACAGTGAGTCAATGTGTACGTTCTCATGTCGGAATACGCACAAGCTCGTATGAATACATTAGCTTGAGTGGAAAAGCAGCTGAAAAAGACGCTTGTTAGGAATTAGTGGCCGCTGAAATGGGGGTTTCACGCTAGAGATGTTTATCAAACAGGCTGCTCTAGGTGTGTACAGCAAACGACTGCTAAACCGCCAGCTGTACAACATGTTACCCTGGTTAGCGTTGTAGCTGCACTGTAAATAAAACGCTGGGTAGTTCTATGAACCTCAAATTAACAAAATGATACAAAGAGTTTATATTGTATTTTATCATTAGAACAGAGCCTTTATAGCACTCCTGCCTACCATAACCATAACAATAGACAGCATGCTGGTGATTAGCAAAAGTTCTAGCAATTAGCAAAAGCTAATCAAAGGCGTTTCGGCTATCAGGACCAGTAATTCAAAGTCAAATTAATGTGGACTAAGCAGAGCAGTTCATGTGGTGCTGTTTTATGTTTTTTATGATGGCGGAAATAGTTAGCTAGCTAGCTAGCTTGAGCGTCCTAAAACAAGGAAATGAGTCAGCGTTTTACACTTCCTGTTCCCTCGTCTTGAAGTCAATATCTTTTTGAATGAGTTTTTGGTTAGATGCCTGAAATACAGTCTGTGGTTAACACAAGCTTAAGATATATTAAAAGTTTGGTTCAAAGACATAAAATTCTTCAGTTACTTCGCCTCAGGGTAATTTACATGTCTTAAAAATAGCATTTGCTAACAAGTGTCTAAATGAGACCACTAAACGTCATCACTAGAACACTGGTCCTCCTTTGGCTTAGTGGTGGTGACGTGAAGTCATGTGACCGTGGTGTAGTTCCATTAAAGGCTAACTTTAGCTTTTTACTTCTGCAGATCACATTTACGCTTCAGAAATCCTAAAAGCGAGTTCATGTGTTTTTCTTGGCCGCAGAGTTTATTTTCTGCCATAATCCCAAATGCAATGTAAAAATCCCATTGTAGTCCCATTTGTCGAGGGAACCAGTGAGATGCCAACTTACTGGTCGGCGTTCCAAAAATATGTCATCAGTGCTGATTGTAAGAAGACAAACAACCCTCAATATGGACAAAAAAGCAATTACACATTTAGAAAATCATTAAAAAATGTGGGAAAGTTAGTGTAGGTGGCTTCACCTTCTATTGAATGGCAGGTTTTGGGAGCACAGGTAGCGCTTTTAGTCCTTTATGAGTTACACTGTGGTGAAAAAACATCAAAAGGACCATTTTCCAAGTGAAAGCTTGTGAACCTTTTTTTTTTTTCCCTGAGACATGTTGCACCACAAAAGTGATGATTATTTCCCTGAGAAGCCATAAAGTAGAGTATTATGCACCAAACGTCAACGTCACTTTACGCAGCATTTCCTAAAAAGAAATGTGACTGAGCCCAGTTTTACAGTGACCCTGTCATGGAAACTGTGAGGGAGTCAGGGATGGAAAGGATGGGGCCTGCTGGAAGAGCGAGAGCGGGCACATAACAGGGTTAAAGGGTGTGTGTGTGTATGTGTGTGTATGTGTATGTGTGTGGGTATGTGGGTCGCTCCCATCGACAGCCAATCTATGCCCCACCCTTATGGGTTTTTCTGTGCCTAAAAAAGGTAAAAGGAGAATATAATGATATAAAGACATGATGACTTCATCCTGGCTCTGACCATTCAGCTCCTCGGCAGCTTCCAGACAGAGCGAGGCTGGAGGGAAGGAAAAAAGAAAGCGGGGCTGAGAAAACAAGGGAGGGAGGAGGAAGAGAGGGGGAGAAAGCAGCATGTTGGCAGATATGTGTGAAATAATGTCCGGGTGTTATAGATCTGGAAGAATAAAAGCTCCATTAAGGCCCGAAAATGGCAAATTAAGCTTGTCGCTTTTACGCGTTCAAATCCTGTTTACCCCTGATGTGGCTTAAGAAGATTTGCAAACCTTTTAGCAAAACTATTGATAAAAACATCGTCACATTGCCACTTGTTTTCACACATGCAGAGATGAAACACTGCGCAGACAAGGAGAGAACTTGAACGACAGGCATCCAGTAAACTTCAGATCAGGGAGTTCATCAGCCATTCAAACACTTTGAAAACATGAGGGTCAACAAGGGCCAACAACTCGAGGGTCTTGTAATTAACTATTATTTTTTATTACTGGTTAATTTGAAACCCGAGTAAAAACTAAACATGAAGAAGCAGTGTTCAGGTTCTATGCTCCAAATATCTGGGACAACTTCTCAGAAATCTGCAGGTCAGCTAGAACTCTCAGTTCTTTTAAATCAAAGCTGAAGACTTTCCTGTTTGCAGCATATAAAAGATGAATAAAATCATATTTTATTCTGCACTGTAATTTTAATTCTTATTTATTCTATTTGAGCTTGTTTTTTATTTTCTATTCTCTTGTTTTTTAAGGACTGCTGCATTTACATTTAAAAGTCCTTTTACAATGTCTGTCTTTTGCAATTTCTCTGAATTGCCTTGTTGCTGAATGAGCTGCCATTCACAAAAGGTTTTGTCAAATCAAGCAAATTATTATTTTTTTGTACAAAAGACAAACAAAAGCACCAAAAGCTCACTGCAGGAACCAGAGAATAGTTGGCATTTAATCTTGAAAAAATGACAATTAATCGCAATTTGCCAATGATTTTTCAGAGAATAAACTAATTGCAGGGCTGAACACTAACTGTTAAAGGCTTCAGATATGGGTTGCCGAAACCTAAAGGGTGGTTGCCATTTTTACTTAACTTATACACTAGACATTTCCTTTTTGTTATTTGTTCAGGTTCATCTGGTTCTTGTCAGTTGAATCAATTTGCACATTTGTGTGATGTTGATGGTTTAGTCAATCATTCGACACACACAGTCAAACAACTTAGTTTGCTTCATCATTGTCTCTTAAACAAACGCCTGTACGCAAGCAGGTAACCCACCACCACACGTGCAGAGTTGTCTGGTTCTGGTTCTGACTGTGCCAGCAATATTTGAATATCACTAGTGGAACACATGTAAAACAAACATTTATTTTGGGGTGCACGTTTAACTGTTTGCCGTCAATATTTTGTATATGTTAAAAAGTGATTGGTAGAGATGGAAACCGAAGGCCAAAAATTGGTTGCTAATTTCTTAAAATGGTTGCCAAGGGCAACCTGGCAACCCTCACTGTAGAGCCATGAATCAATTTAAGCAACTATGTTTCAGCTGTGGTAATAATTGAACACATTTACGACAAAACAAGTCAACATTATATTATAAAGCCGGACTGAAGTAGTTAATGTACAGTACAAGTACATGAAGCTAAAGAAATGCAGCTTTCGCTTAATGTGCCACTGCAATTTAAACAGCTTTCGCCCTGTGTAAGGGAGCTGAGGCAAAAAGTTACAATATTTTAACTTTTGGCGGTAATGCCGTTTTCTATTACCGTGGCCTGATAAAAAGAGAATCCAGAACTGTTTAGGAATTTTCGTACTTATGATATAAAAAAAAAAGATCTGCCTAGATAGGTTGGCAAAATCTGTTCTTTAAGGTAATATTCTTCCTTTTTGTCAAAACATAATGTTAACAAAACCAGTATCGGTGCAGTTTAAACTCCTGTTCGTTGTCCTTTTAAGGTATAAACCGCTCACAAACGTGCTTTATGGAAACGCCACTGACGGGATGTGTGTGTAAACATCAGTGAACGTGACGTTTGGTCATGTATGAGGTTTCTGTTAGACGGCGCGAGTGATAAAACACAGGGCTGATTCAGGTGCTGCTGTTAGGGGTCCTTGTTCCAGCGAGAATGGACAGAAAGTCTGAGAGGTGGAGGGGGAGGGGGGGGACGAAAGACTGACGTGAGTGGTAAAAAACAGAAAAGAAAAAAGAAAGAGTGAGATGTTGTCGAAATGAGCCACGATAATAATGAAGATATCTCTATGCGATGCAGAAAAGGGGATTTTGAGAGGGAAATGAAGAGTGAGAGTTTTTTGGGGAGAGAATGATTGGAGGGGGTATGGTAAGAGGAAAGCACAGAGGTCAAGGAAAAGAAGACTGGTAAAGGTGAAAAAAAGGGGGAAAGAGAGAGAGAGGGAGGGAGAAGCCGGAAACTGCAGTTAATGACTCTGAGGCTGCTCTCTCTGGGGTTCCTAACGAGCTGCAATTACTATATACAAACACACACGCACACGCACACACACACACACACACACACACACACACACACACACAGGAGGATCTTCACACACACACACACACACACACACACACACACACACACACAGGAGGATCTCTTTGTGGAACCTCTCCCGGGCGCTGCATGACCCTCATCGGGCGCGTACCCTTTGTTGCGGTACACAGCGCCTGGCTCTTGGTCGAACCTGAGGTAAAGGTCGTCTACTCGTCCCTGGGAAAGCGCCATGGGACAGCGCCCCTGGGACGGCGCCCCTGGCTTCAGGTGAAACTTTCAACCGAGCAGATTGTCCTCCTTGTCGGCAACCCACCAGACCAGTCTTGAAACACGGTCCCCGTCTAATTTGCCATGCTTTGTGGGTGTGTGCCTTCTTTTTACACATCATCACCATTTTTATTATATACACAATTTGTTCATGATTCAATTACTTACAAGGGAAGTTCGGCACAGATCTATCCTAAAAAACTAAAATGAAGAAGCAACTTCAAGTCAATTAACAGGCCACTTTCTGATGATTCTACTCATCAACTTTCAGGGGGCAGCCCTTTGATATACATGTGATTTCCGAAAAAAATGAACTTTTTTTTAGCAAATGGGCAATATAATATGTGTGCGCGTGTGTTTATGCTGACACCCGGTACAGCGCCGCAATCCACTTAAGAGGACGACCAGCCCCTTGACCCTCTTTGGTTGTCATGTGCTACAGCAAAGAAATGTGGCACCTTACTTCAACATTACAGTCTTGCGCACACACACACACGCACACACAAACCAATACAGAATCCTGATCTGCCACAGAAAATTAAAGTCCTGATTTAAGATGGAAAAGAGAGTGAGAGGACGATGAATCATCTGACTGTTTTTGAGTAATTTGTTTTTTATAGCGCGTCCACACACAGTGAGAGCGTCAGTAGAACATGTGGCTGTGTTCACTGTTAAGCAATGAGCTCTTTTGTGTGTGGGTGCGTTTACTTGTTCACACACACTGGGGCCATAAATAGTAGCTGCTATCAGCAGTGTGGGCATTCCAAGATGGAGCAGTGTACTATCAACATGGAGGGCTGACCTGCCTATTGGCTTTTCTCACATGCACTGAGGGAGAGGAGGGAGGAAGGAAGGGAGGATGCACACAAAACCCGAATGTCTCTGACCAGACGAGGAAGGAGCGTGTATGGCATGTTGACAGGACAGGTTTTCTTGCGGACGAGCAAAATGGATTTGGAAAAGCCAGAGCATGTGTTGATCATATATATGTAGTCACTTCCATTATACGTGCAAGGATTAAGGAGAAGAGGTCTACATTTGTTTGCTTTATTGATTTCCAGAAGGCATTTGACTGGATTAATAGGGAACTTCTTGAATATAAGTTATTAGATTCTGGTGTAAACGGGAAGTTTTATTTTGCCTTAAAGTCCCTTTATCAAGCACCTGTTGCTCATGTTCAAGTGAATGAATATACAACTGGATGGTTTTCCCAACAATTTGGTGTGAAGCAAGGAGATGTTTTGTCTCCAACATTGTTTTCCATTTATATTAATGATTTAGCTCTACAAATTAAAGCTTCTAATTTGGGGGTCAAAGCAGATGATCAGACAGTGGGCATATTATATGCTGATGATGTAGTTTTACTTGCTGAACAGGAAAAAGATCTGCAGATTATGCTGAACATTGTTGTGGAGGGTGCTGGAAATAGAGGCTAGTGGTAAACCAAGACAAAACACAAATAGTACATTTTAGACACAAATCATTACAGAGAAGTTCAGTTGTTTTTAGCTCTGGTTCAACAGTACTATCTTACTCTGAACAGTATAAATACCTTGGCATTACTCTCGATGAGCACATGACATTTAAAGAAGCTGTCAATGTTCTAGCTCAGTCAGCGGGAAGAGCACTAGGATCTGTACTGAACAAAGTTAAACATTGTGGAAATTTAGGATTTCATACATATACACAACTATATAACTCATGTGTATGTCCTGTGTCTGACTATGTTTCCGGTGTTTGGGGTTTTGGTGAGCACACAAGTTGCAACACTGTGCACCACAGAGCGATTAGATCATTCTTGGGAGTTAAAAAATCAACATCAGTTTTGGCCATTACTGGGGACATGGGTTGGGAATCACCAAAGATCCGACATAAATGTCAAATGCTTCGACTTTGGAATAGACTTGTGAACATGTCTGATCAGAGACTTACAAAAAAGATATTTCATTGGGACATTTTACATGGCCATCCATGGGCTAAGGGTTTGAAATCTCTGTTTTATATGACTGACCTGTCTTTCATTTTTCAGAACAGGTTACTTTGTAATATTCAGGATATTAGGACCAAACTGTTTCTTATCCATAAAGAAAAATGGTCAGTTGACATATGGTGTAAACCAAAGTTAAGAACTTATTGTCTCATAAAGAACAACTATAATTCAGAACTTTATGTTAAGTACAACTTAAAGAAAAAGACAAAGATCCCTATGTGCAGTTACGCTCAGGAACATTACCATTAGCCCTAGAGACCGGTAGGTTTCATTCCACTCCAGAGGAGGACAGAATCTGTTGTGTGAGCTCGGGGAAATTGAAAATGAGGTGCACTTTTTGTTTTACTGTCCTGTTTACGAGGACATAAGGGATGTCCTCTTCAGTAAAATTACTTCCATTTATGTTGATTTCTTTTGGCTGGATGATTATGAAAAACTTGAGTTGTGTTTTAGGAAAGGAACCTTCTTTGTAAATTTGATTTGCCAGGCCTGGGAGAGAAGGCAGAATGTTTTGTTTAAGATGGAGCAACATGTAATTTTGTAATCAAATGTGACCTGATGAGATGTGGATCCACTGCAGCTGTACTGTTGGTGTTTTGTAAACCCATGAGGGTTGGGCACGTTTTTGTGCAAATATCTATCTATCTATGGTGTCCAGGCGGCAACCTCTTGGTGAAGCTGATGCGGAAGTGTCTCAACACTTGCATTCTCCCTACTGACCAGCAGGGGGCGACTCCTCTGGTTGCAAAAAGAAGTCTGATTGTATAGAAGACTATAAGAAAATGACTGTATATCTCACTTAAATTATAATAATTTCATTGTAAACAGTTTATGGTCTCAATTGCTAGTTTCCCATTTAGAGTCAAATAGACCATAAGCAGAGTATGCTTTAGGGCGGGCCTACTGTGATTTACAGTTGCTATCAGAGCCGTATCCGGCACCACTCCATCACTCCTCTGCACTCCAAATGTAGTAACTTCCATTAATCGGATGCAAAAAAAGCCAAGATGGTGACGGCAAAATTGCACAAACCAGTGAGCGACATCAACAAAAACGGTACACTGTTTGTTAGTTATCTTAAAGCTACTCATTATGATTTGGCAGAGAAGCTCTTATTTCTCCTCCTTTGAGGGAAAACTTGTTGGTTGAATTAATGAAAGAATATGGTCCAATAATAGAAGATAAAACAATTAAAAATTAAAATATACACAAACACTTTTTACAGTAAAGAAAAAAAAAGAGACTGCCTGTCGGTCCAATCATCCTGTTCAGCTCCAGAACAGTAAAACCCAGAAATGAGTTAGCATTTTGGCTCAAAGTCAATGGGTTATATGAATGGGTTAGATATTTAAAGTTAGATCAGTGTTTAACACAAGCGGTGGTGACGTGAAATCATGCGACTGTGCTGTCGTTTCTTTAGAGCCTAAAGTTAGCTTTTTAGTTCTGCGCTTCAATAAAACTAAAAAAGATTATATTATAAAGATTATCTTGCTGAACAAAAGTGTCATGTGCGATGCTAACTTCCAGGTTGACCTACAAAAATCCCTGCAGCACTCTACATGGCTCTATGCTTATGAATAGATATTTTCTTATAACCCTAATGTGCACAATTAGTTTGGCAAACCAAAAATATTGAAGTTTGTTACTACTTATACAGCTACTCTTTGTGATGCATTCACATTCATGTGATGCAAGTCTAAATGTGAGCAGTACTTTCCCTGCTAAAGGGCGGCATTGGCAGAGGTCTATTTCAGTTACAGTAATAACATGGGTGTAAACAGAGCAATACTATTACCAGCTGAAAGGTCAAAGGTAGCAGCTACACCACCTGTTAGCATTTTGTGTTTAACTTTTCACAAAGGAGTTCTGTTTCTCCGCTTTGTTTGTAGGTTTAACGGCCAGGAGTTGAATGAAGGTTAAAGGTCAACTACTCTTACGTACGTTAGGAGACCAAAAAAAGATGAGACTGAATATTCTGATTAATCCGAGTAGTAAACCATTTGAAACATTGACCACAGGAGTAAGGGAGAGTGTAAAAGGAGGAATCTCTGGATGCGACATCCTCAATGATTGACAGAGTTAAAAAAAGCGACGGACAGATCATGGGAGGGTTAGACGGACGGATGGATGGAACAGATGGTTATTTGAAACATGAAACAAGAGAACTAAACATTCAGAATCACATGAAAACACACAAACGGCCTAACTGAGTTTTCACACACACACACACACACACACACACACACACACACACACACACACACACACACACACACACACACACACACACACACACACACACACACACACACACACACACACACACACACACACACACACACACACACACAGGGTGGGGTGTTTTTATAGAGCATATAAGGCTGCTTTTACTAATGGTCCATTGAGAAAGCTCTGTTGTTTTAGTCCCATAAGTCTTTACTGTCTGCAGTCTGACCTTGGCTGCTTTGCTGTCAAAGACGCGGCAGAGCCTCTGCTGGAAAAACACTATAAACAAGTCTCAAATAACATCTTGAATCCCCCCCCTATAGCCAACATCTTCTGACTGTTAGCCACGAGTGAACAGCAGCGTGATGCAAACAGGGCCGATCTCACTCCAAAACATGTGCTGATGGTGTTGAGTCCCAAGGTGCATTGCAGGGTTGATATAAAAAATCTTAACAAGGATTCGATATCAGGGTTTATTTACATTTGACCAATAATTTCCCATGACTTTGAGGCAAATTTTCATGACCATACATTCTCTTTAACGCCTGTGTATACAAGAGAAATAGTAATAAAAATTCAGGACATAGAGTATATCTTAACTAAAATGAATGACAAACTTTGGTTGATGGGAAATGAAGACCTGGGAAAGCTGGTTTGTGACGTCACATGGCTAGTGATTTTTCAAAGCTACTAACTGCTCACAATTTTTCTGTTGGGAAATTTTGTTTAATTTAATTAAAGTAGACTGGTGTGCTACAATTTTCTTGTAGAACTACATTTACAGCCCCCTTGAATGTAAATGACCACTGTAAACACCAAATCGAGACTGAATAAAATGTATGACAATACGGTCATCAAATATTCACCTCTGATAAGGTTGTGCTTCTTTTGTGTGAAAACATGCAACAGATAAAGACATAGACATAAAAAGAGTAGCTTCTCATTGAATAAATGGTGCAGAGGATTCATGTGAAAAAGCCAGTCAAATTTCAGTTTTCGCCCACGTCTGTCCAAAATGTCATCACTTTAACACATCATATTATCCAATAAGACATGTTTGTGAAATTTTCATAATTAGCTAAGGAATTCTTGAGTTATGGTCGGAAAAAAATATTCAGGTCACAGTGACCTTCACGAGAATGGACCGGATGCAAGGACAGACAACCAGAAAACATAATAGGAACTGATGAGAACTAAACGGAAAGAGAGAAAAACCTATTTAAAAGCACATGTATTCAAATATAATAACAACTGCAAAACATAATAGCCTAGTAAGTAGAATAAATCCAAAGTTAACTAGAGAACAAATAAAAAAACAAAAAAATGATCCACTAGAGCGAGACTGGAGTTTGTGGATTAACGGATTTGTGCTGCTTTAAAGAAACCATGTGTCAAATATTAGCGCCCCCGGTGGTAGCATCTAAAAGATTCTAGCAATGCACAGTAGTCATCCATCACAAAAAAACATTAAATCTGAGCTCCTCAGCACAACTAGAAAGCCGTGATTGACTCGGCTGAGATCAACAGTCACGTGACAAAGAGTCAGTGAAACCTGGACTGAACTGCAGGCTGCTGAACACAGAGCAGAGAGGAGAGGACAGGAGGTTGTAGAAACTTAGATAGTTCAATGTATATAGAAAGTAGAGCCTCCATTGTTTTCCAAATTCAACTTGCGTTTTTTTTCTTTTCTATGATTTATAGCATTGTAACTGTGTTATACTGCATAAAAGATATTTTGAGTTTACTTTACTTCAAGCCATGGTTGTCCTGTTTCCATAGAGCTGCAGGAATTGTATATTGCAGTGTACATCAAGAGAGAAAAACATGATAAAGACCGAAAAACGGCCCGAAACTGCTTGGGGTTCAGAGGGTTAATGAGCGATGTGGTGGTTGATCAGTTGCTGAGAGTGCGTATTGCTGTTTCTGGGGGGCAAACATTTCAAATGAAAGCACAAATCCTTTGCAACTTTGGCCTTAGCGATGTGCCGTTATCTCCTGAGTACTAGCATACTGTGTGCTAACCTGGCTAGCAGAGGCCCCAAGTACCTGGTAGAGGAAGCGCTGGCTGAACTGGTGCATGGCGCCCTGCAGCTGGCTGCGCTGGCTCTGCCACTGCTGGTAGTTGCGCACGGTCTCAGCTGTGGGCCTCTGCCATGTAGTGGTTCTGGTGTTGTGGTCCACGTAGTAGAACCTGCCCCTCTGGTCCACTCGCTTCTCCCAGCTATAGAAGGGGGGGACAGAGAAAGGGCTGTGGCTTTCAACAACATCTTTATTAAGAAACATCAAGAGTGGGTGGTTGTATCAAAAAGCTGCTCTGCTGATAGTAACAGCCCTGACTTAAAGAGAGAAGGAAAGCAAAACACAAAGGAAAGATTAACAGTGAGAGGAGGGGGACAGAGTGGGAGGGAGGAAGAGGAAAAGAGGAAAGAAAAAGGGAGGGAAGAGAGGATAAAGAGTGGACATGGAGAAGGAAAACAAGAGGGGGATGAATACATTGCTAAGGTGGTTGAAACAAACTAACCTTTACGGAGGTTAGAAGAATAAAACACATACAGACACATTTTTAAACTAATTTTGGCTTAGAATGTAATTCTTTTTCAATTTTACTTTCTCCGGACCTGCATCTAAAACAAAAATTCCCAAACTTGCACATGATCAATGCTCAACCAATAAACTTGTTCTACAGCTCAAGAAAATCAATTTAGCAGCGACAGAATCATACTGGGGGATATTAACAAGGCAGGTCCCCAACTTTAACTATTATTATTTTTATTTATTTGTAGTGTTATCACGAGCTTGGCAAAGCCTCAGGCTACATCCACAATTCCCAGTTTCTGCTACGTTTACGCCTAGGTGCTGTTTTAGTTGGAAAAACTCTGGGGTTGCATTTTTTTGTCTGTACGGGCAGGGAACAAAGAACTTTGAGAATGATGATGCAGTCACCCACGGTCGCTCCTTTATTGGGTCTTGTCGGTCACAACCCGTGCTTTCATGATTCATCAAGCCGGCCGAAGAAACAAACAACATCATCTTTGATTCAGCTGTTAATTCAACACAAATTACAGGCGTTACTGACCCTGCTGGCTATGCGAGCATATGTTGCACAGTTTAGTTCTACTAGCGCCCACATGTTCAGGAGGGAAACTATTGTTCGAGCACTTCGAGCGCATTATCAGTCCGGGTCATGTGATATGTGTTTTCAGGCCTGGTAGTGTGGACAGAGATTATTTATGAAACGACGCTAAAACCCTCGTCTGGACAGAGACGGTTTTTGTTTTGTGACAAAACCTCAGAGGTCATTCAACTGTTTAGTCACTTTAAAGACAATACAAGCGCTCAAGTACTATGATGAGAGGGAACAGAGGGGGACGGCAGGTTTCTGAGTGCCAGCGGTGTTACTCAGACGTCTATGTATACCCTTTTCTTCCCCTGAGACGGGGGATCTGGACGTGTACTAGAGATATAGACGGTCCACAGATACACACACACAAGTGAACGCGGCTCCACACACACAGACCAGTTCCCTGGGCTCGGCAGGATTGACTGCTGCTCTGCTTGCTATTCTCACATCTCTGACTTCAGCGCTACAGAATTTGGAAGAGAAAACAGCACCAACTAACAAAAACACGTTGTGCAGATAGCAATGGGCTTGGGAGGTTTAAACTCCATGACGTTTCATTAGACCTTTCATAACTAACTGGAGGAGTGACATTCTTCCTCTATGGTTTGTTCAGGGTTTTTCTTAAGTGGTCTCATAGTCTAGTTTCCTTTGCAAAAAAAAATACCAGCTACTGCAATGGATGTGTGAGACAAGCTGTAAAATAAATGCTGCTCTACTCCTCTACAGTGAGCTTTAATACGTCAAAATATAAATATTCTAAATTTACCTGTTGGGAACACACTTAACAAAACTTAACTTAAAAAAAAAAAGATTTAGAGATTTTTCTGAATTGCGGGAAACACAGTGCCAAGTGCAAATACACACATTAAATAAAGGCTCAATATCATATCAGTATTCTGATATGAGACGAGATATCGTCTTAGATTTTGGATATGTTATATTGTAATATGGCAATAGAGTTGTCTTTTCCTGTGATGAAGTGATGAATTTCCTGAACTCACCAGACTGATCTAGTGGTTTTATTATTTGCATTTACCCACCTAGTAATTATATAAACATTACTGATTCTTAATTATCAAAAATATCATTGCGTAAATAGTTTGGGCCTTTAACCGGCATTCTCTCTACTGTCCATCAGGGGGCGACTCCTCTGGTTGTATAGAAGTCTATAGAAAATGACTCTACTTCTCTCTTGATTTATTCCCTCAGTAAACATTGTAAACATGAGTTTATGGTCTCAATCTCTAGTTTCAAGTCTTCTTCAATACAGCATGATGTTCATTTAGTAAATTACAACTTAATTAAGTAGATAACAACTTTAACTCTTTCATAGTGTGTTTTCAGTTCATGAAAGTAAACAGTATGTAAGGCAGGAAGAGTACATATTCATCCAAATTTATAATCTCTAACATTTTCACTACATCTTACCCTATTGATGAAGAATTTATGGGGCAATTGAAGCATTTAAACTGTGTACCCAACACACGCAGGTTTCACAGGAAACAATGTATGCAGGAACTCTACTGTAACTATTCGTTTCACTGTAATCTGACATCTCCTTCAGACATATCTTGCTAAGTAAAAAAAGGTTTTACTGGTCAACCACTGAGGACATTTTATAGTGAAGCAGCCACAGGTAACACAAACTATGTGTCACCCAGGTTAGCGCTACCGTCGCGTGCTAAAGTTAGCACAAACAAGATACGAAAATGTTTGTGTTCTTGCGGCATGAGATCAGATGTGCTTGGTCTTCCTTACTAAAACAATACATGGCACAATGAATCCTTCTGGTCCACAAACAAAAATCTATTGCAAAGATAAACTTTAATTTGAAATAAAACTAAAAATATAATAAAAACTAAAATAATTGAATTCTCAAAACTGTGGAGCCTTGTAGTTTTTTTTTAGAAGTAAAGTTACTCAATTATGAGGAGATGCGTTTGATGAAACTATTTTAAGTGGCGGATGAATCCACAATTTGTGCTGCAGTGCAGTATTTCCAAAACTGTTTTCTGGAGACCCTCTGTGCACCAATACTAGCCAAATTAAGTGAACTAAATCCTAAATCTCTCTCTTAAAACATGCAAAATAGAGTCTTCCAGCAATACTAAAGTTTATATTACTCAATGTGGTACTTGAGGTATTAATCTCACTCAGCAAGTCTCAGAATAAGAGACACCAAAAACCGCATCTAGCAGCTCTTTAACCGGCCATAACAGAACTGTATGAGCCAGATAAATAACTTCAATTTTCAAGTTTGATCAACACAGTGATAATCCATAGAAACGTCGAACACATATTTAGTAACTGCATCTCTTAAGATCTTGCTCGAGGACCCTTCAGCAGCGGGGATGATTGCAGACACGGAGAGTCATTCGGTTGAGGGATAGTCTCTCTGACCACTGTGCCTCCGAGCTTCCTTTTAAAGGGGTAAGAAAAATACCGTTCCCACTCTGGTATTAGGACTAGCTAGTTATTTACTGGAGCCAGAGAAAATCCCAGAGCCCGCAACGACCCTGTCTGAGAGTCTCTACTTAGTTCTGCTATCTGACTTTTAACTCTTCGTACCGGTCGCATCATTAACTTTCTACTCCGTGTTTTTCCTGGAACTAGAACTTTACAATCTCCTCTTCATGAGCTGTCCGGTTCAAGATTATACAGTGCATCCTATATCTTCTTTTGTCTCATTATTTATCACCATGTTGGCTGACAGCAATTCCTACAAGCTCCTATCTTCTGTCTTTATCCCATTTCCTTCTGGGATTGAGTTTGACATGTGTTGATTAAATTAAATTAAATATTGGAACTCAAGTTGTACCTTGGCACAGGAAAGCTCTAAAAGAAATAAAGCTATAAATGTAAGGATGAAGCTCAAAGACATCATGCCGATCAATTAGTGGTGGGACAAATAACTGATGCAAAAATGTAAGAAAAACAACAACATTATTGAGGTGGACACATCAAGACTGGAGACTGAATAAATTACCTTGTCAAATGTAGTTTTTTGGCGAGAAAATTGAATAAATCAAGTTTTTTGAAGGAGAAGTTTTCAAAGCAATATAAAACAGATATTAGAGAGTGAATAATGACTTGTTGAACTTTTTTTGTTTCAAAACGCAACCATTTCATGGTTTGAAATGCAATATTTAATATAAAAACACAACATTGCTTTAAAGCCTAGTTTTTATTGTTTAACTTTGCCTTAATAAAACTGTCCAAAATCATAAAAAAGGAATTGCAACATTGTGGTCAGACATCATGCGACGCAGACAAGTACGGCTTTAAGTGAACGCAGCATCCGTTTTAATTTAAGAGGCCCTACTGCTGCTAGACCAAACCAAAGTGTGTTGTGACGTCCTGCAGCTCACCAGAGTGGTTGAGCTCATGAAGTGTCACTGGTTAGAAACTCTACAGCGTATCTGATAAAGAGCAGTGGGACTCAGGAGCTCGCCTCGGCCCGGCTTCGGATGGCTTTCATTATTTCAGCTTCCAAACCTCGATTGCCTAACCCACCCCCACAGCCTCTAAACAGTTAATGGTGTGTACTTCTGGAGCACTAGCTCGGCATTAGCTTGCTAATTGATCCTCAGAAGGGCCACGGCGGCCGGCGGCCAACACAGTGTTGGATCGAAGTACATGTGGCTCTCTAAGAAAGGACTTTTGTTCTCCGGGCTCTCGTTCTTTGTATGGAAAAACTGAAATGGAGGGGAGGGGGGTTTGGAGGTTTGGGGAGAACGGGGGGTGACCTTTTCCTAAAAACAGCCACTGTTTCCCTCTGTCACCCAGTTACACACACTCAGTAACTCACTAACAAGTGTCTAAATGAGACGACCAAACGTCATCACTAGAACACAAGTCCTCTATTAGTGGTGGAGACGTGAAGTCACGTGGCCATGGTTGAGTTCTTTTACAGCCTAACGTTAGCTTTTTACTTCTACTAATTGTATTCACGCTTCGAAAATCATAAAAGTGGTGTTCATTTGTGAAGATTATATCGCTGAACAAAACATATAAGAATCATAAACGTTTGTTTGCCACACAGATTATCTGCAATAATCCAGAATCCAATGGAAAAATCCCATTGGCTTTTTGTAGAGGCAACCAGTGTGATGCTAACTTCTCTGTTGGACACCAAAAATACATCATCCCTGCGGACCTCTATACATTCCTCAAACGACAAACAAACAAGAAGACTTGTTCTGGCAACTGACAAAACTGAACCTAAACATTCCTCTGGACACATTTCAGTGCTTTATCTGCACGTCTAATGATGTGAACACCTAAAGGCCTCGTCAGAACAGCATTTAAAATGGTTGAATATGGAGGCAAATTTAATTAATTTCATGAGAATAGCAACAATCATTTCTATTTGCAAAGGGTTAAGCTCCTCCATCTGAGCATAAACTCAAAAAGAGAAATGGTCTGCAGACATTTGTAAGACCATAAGAGATTTGTGGTTCAAAAATATATTTTAAATTAACTGTGAATCATATGCATTGAGTTTTTCCCCTTCAATAACAGAGAGCTTTTGTGACTTACTAGTGCTAGCATGTTCCTGTAGACAGGCCTGTTAGCCAAGGAGCCCTGCAAACTATGCGGCCTGAACTAAATGAGTTAAATATATGAATGAGTGGACACAACGGATATGCTATTATTCTATTATAATGTTTTAATAATATTTTCAAAACCCCAGCTAAATGTTGACAAAAGCAGCCCAGACCTCGTCTACAAGCCCAACTCTATTTTTCCCAGCATAGCTTAATCAAAAATGGCCCAGCTGGGTGGAAACCAGCCCAATCCGGCAGCAGTGCCAGCGAGTAGTCACATAATTAGGGAGCACGTAGAGCCACATGTTTCGCATGTGAATCAGAGCTTAACAGTGTACACACTTCTCGCCTCTGTGTGCCTGATGAACAACAGTTCTCATTACGCCAAAAGGAAATTACAAACTTCTCTTAGGGCTTTAAAAAACTGCAAATCAACTAACTATTAGCGCTGCAAGACATGACTGGTTGATATGTGATGTCTAAAGCCTGATGTGTTGACCTGGTATATTGGGTAGCCTCACCTTGTCTGACCCAAACAATCAATGCATCCACAGAGAACAGACATATAAAAGATAGTGGTCATACCCTGGAGGCAGCGGTCTCTCCCAGGTCGTGGTTTTGGTGTTGTGGTCCACGTAGTACACCCTGCCGTGAGGCAACACCCTCTGCTCCCAGCTACGAGGAGAGAAGGAGACGAGTGTTACATATGCTTCTGCAATTCACAAAAATACTAGAAGCACCTATACAGTAGAGTTCATAATGAACGTACTAACAAATAAAACTTCTACCCGATACACAACAGCAGAGGGAGCTCAGAGTGAAGCAGTATTGATATCATGAACCAGAGGAAATAGCAGCTCTCTAAATATGTCCTAATAACCTGCAGTCTTTCACTAACACAAGTTGTTTTATGCCGTTAATACCCTTAAATTGATTTACCAAACGCATCCATCTCTGGAACCATTTGTTCATGTGTTTTGCTTTACTTACAAACACTCGTTTGACCTGAACTGAGAGAGAGAGCAGTGATGAACTAAAATGCGACGGTTGCAACACTTTTCAATGTTTTTGTCAGGCAGAGGACCAACTAACAGGATCCTTTGACCCAGAGCATCGTCTGTCAGTCTCTCTGAGCTTAACTGTTGGATAGCCTGAAGCTAGGAGGTGCTCTGAGTGGATTTGAGTTAACTCTGGTAAAGGGGTACGCAGCGTATATGTCTAGGGCTTTTATTGTGAAAGGTAAGAACGGAAGCAGTGGATCTGGTCTATTCTGCCTTGTGATGGAGTTAGTTGTATTTGTTTGGACTCTGAGCCTTCGTGTTGTTCTACACTATATTGTATGTTCTGAATATGTCCGTTACGCAATACGGGTTTGGTTGACGCTTTATACGCTATTCAGCTAATACTCCTATCAGCCTTGACAAAGGCGGCGCAGACCAGATCCAATCCTTCTGTTCTTACCTTTCACAACAAAAGCCCTGACATATACAGTACTCCGAGTAAAAGTTTACCAGAGGGAACTGAAATTCACTCAGAGCATCTAGTTAGAAAACTCAATAAAACAGCCCACAGAGGCTTCAGGCTATACAACAGTTGAGCTCAGACAGACTGGGTCAATAGGATCCTGCTAGTTGGTCATCTGCCTGCACGGATCTATTGAAACCTTTTATTGTGAAAGTGTTGCAATTATCGCAAATTTGCATCGCTGCCGGTATGAAGAGTTTCAGCAGAGTATCCTAAAAAAATGTTTTGTAAGTCATGCCCTCGGTGTGCAAAGGCCTTAGACACAGAGGGCAAACATGACTAATTCAATCTCACAAGATGTTTTCATCTCCTGCTGCCTTTCACATGACAAAGCAGGTATTTAATAATGTCATTAATGGCAGCGTATTGTGCATGCTGGCTCATCAGTGTGTTTGAGACACATAGAACAGAGCTCTCAGAGTAACATTACAGGGCAAAGCTATTAGCTCCACTTGTGCTTTCAACTGCTATGACAAGTCAGATGTCTGCCGTAGACTGTCAGATATTAACATCATTTTCACTCAAACTTGAGATTTAGACTATTTAATATCTTAATCAATGATGATTTGTTCTGACTTTCAAAGTTAAATATGATATTGGCTTTTATGTTGGAAAATGTACCAATATATAAAATAATTTAGCTGCTAACAGCAACACAGAAAGTAGGCTCCATTTTATTCCTGTATGACAAGTTAAAATATGTGTGGATTCTCATATATCTCTGGTCTGATTGTGAGATTCTCACCCTGCCGGGAGTGAGTCTGTGGTGGGCTCTGTGGCACTGTTGCTGGCCTGCTCAGTGCCGGAGGCGGCGTTGGGGCCGGGCTCCACCGGCGCGGCCGGACCCAGGGCATCCTGACCCGGCGAGGGGCTGCTGCTGCTGCTGGCGGCCGGGGATCGGCCCGACGGGGAGGACGGAGGAGGGGGAGTGTGTCGGGCCATGACGCCGCGACTGCCCTCCAGCCCGTTAGACGTCAGCTCTACTTTGTCTGAGGGAAGACACAGAGGAGACGAGAGGGAGGAAGGATGGATTTAACTTATATGAAGTATCGTTACAGTGATAGCTCATAACAAAAGTAGTATAATACTGGACTCTGAACGTCTTTTGTGTCCCTTTATAGATACAGACTACCTTCATAAATTAACATCAGCATTTACTATCATTTTAACATCAAAAGTAAAGCTCTAGTTATTGTACATAAATGTATTAATCACGATCGTTGAGTCAACACACAGAGAGTGAGACAACACCAAGATATTCTGACTCCTCCCATACCTCCGCTGCTTCCGGGGCTGACGTGACTCTTGGAGGAGCGGAGGCGACCGGACGACCCCGGACCGGTGATCTGCTCCTCATTCAGATCCCCGTTAGTCAGGGAGCCCCCCGGGGAGCCGCCCTGCGAACCCCCCACTGAGTGCCTGTTACTCCTGAGAAGAGAGGGAAACACAGAGAGAAGGAGAGAGAGAAGGAGGGCGATGAGGAGCAGATGAGAGAAAAGGAGGTGATGAGGAAAGAAGGGAGGTGAGATGAGACATTAGAACCTACTGTTTGGAGGGGGGGAAAAAGTGTTGACTTGTTCTTTGACCGTCTTCAGCCCACAGCTTTGTTATGACCACCCACTATCAGACCCATAGTTGTTCCTGACTCAGGGGAACAGACCTGGCACACATATGAGCGTGTTCACGGACAAAACCAGAGGTGTTGGTGTCGGCTGCTTTCATTCTCGACCTCATATTTTCCCAACACTAAATATAACTTTGCTTTTTTCCTAACAAGAATGCTGAGGCCGAGCTCGAACAGCAACCCAGATTAAGTGATAAGGACAATGAGGAGAAGCAGCACGACTGCGTTTCTTAAGGTAACTTACAGAGGCTTGATTCCCGTGCCAAGTTCTTGTTAACTATTAAGAGAGGAGCAATAGAAAGCATCCTGACTGGAAACATTACGAACTGGCATTGGATGTTCACAGCCCAGGACTGGAGGGCTCTACAGCGGGTGATTAAAACCGCCCAGAACATCATTGGTACCCATCTACTGAGCATCAGTGATACTGGTGACAGGAGGTGCCCGCAAAGAGCTAAAAGGATATTAAAAGAAAAAACCCTTTAATTAAGTTCTTCTGGGTTTTTTTACGTGTTTTTGTTGTGAAGCAAAATGGGTCTGCAACCCTGTACAATGACAATAAAATACCCTTGTGTGGATGCAAGAGGACGGAGCTCCTCTTCACGAGAGAATGACAAAAACGGCCTCTCCCCTTCTTACGCAAACTGGATGGAGAAGTCGGACTGCGTCTCCGTGACAGCGGCGGTCTGAGCTTTTGGCTGAACTGCGTTTAACGCCCCCCCTGCAATGTTTAGAGGGAAATACCATCCGACCCCACGCATCCCCCCGCCGCAGAGCTTTGAAATAAGTGCAGACTGCTCCACTATTTATTATCCCATGACCATTCTAGCTGGGGAGAGCAGCGTCTCAAACCACATTCAAGGGGGGAAATAACATGCTGGCACTCTATGTAAGTGCTTCAGTCGACCATACTGGCACAGGCTTCCTCACTTCCTCAATCTTTTTCTCTTCTCTCTTTCTTTTAGTTGTTTTGATTTTAATACAGCCTCGGGGTTAATGTTTTTTTACATAAGCACTTTGCAAGAAGGGTTTTAGAAAAAAGAATTAGAGGTGATTACGATTCTACAACAACATCTGCAGAAAGTTGAGCAGTGTTGTGACCAGCTTTTGATTCAGTTCCATGTCACCCCCAGCAGAGCTCTACACTAACTTTAACCTTGTATTTTAAGTCATTCAGAAACTATGCAGGTAATAGTGAAAATGTGACATAAATCAACAAAAGATTTAACTCCTGTTAAGCACTCTAGCAGTAGTGCAGCTGTTGTCATGTTCTTCACACATCCCTCAGGAATAAATCCAGCAGGTCTCTGGTTGATTCTTCCTTTGTTCTCGCCTTTTGAAATGTTGCTTTTCTGGATCTTTGACCTAATTCCCACCACAGATCCTTTGGCCCTTCAGCATTGTAGTCTTGGATTGTGGGTCCCTCAAGATACACAGACATCAGCTTATCCATCATCTCTACTTTCAGAGACAACATCCAGTCTGTCCTTATTCTAAGGCAGCTCTAAATATAGAATATGCGATATCTATCTTTCACTAATGCAACAATATATTGAAAAAATATATATTTTGGAGGGGCACGTTTGTTGTTTGCTGGCCTTATTTTTAAATAAGGTAAAAAGTTTTTGCCACTAATGGCAACCAAAAGCCAAGAATTGGTCGCCGATGTCTCAATATTGACAATGGCAACCTGGCCATTAAGATCCAGCTAGTCATGCTGCAGTGTAGTTTGCATATATGTCCGTCCAAAATGTCCTCACTTCATAATTTCATCCTATTATACATATGTGTGATTGTCATAATTACTATTTTAATTCTTGAGTTATGGCCGAAAAACGTATCCGACTTATCCTTGAGTCCAGGTAGACGTATCTTCCAAATTTAAAAAAAGATTTGGTTTGTGATTTTTTTTTTCTTCTCCCCATTAAAGGGTTTTTCATGTACCGACGCGAGGGTCCTGGGATAGAGGATGTAGTATGTGTACAGATTGTAAAGCCCTCTGATGCAAATTTGTGATTTTGGGAATACAAAACAAATTGAATTTAATTTAATTGATAAACAACGACAATAGACGGAACGAAAACATGACACCATGGTTGTAGCCGGTGCGGAGGCCTAAAAATCTTGTGAGCTCTCTTTAACATAATATGCAGTTTACTGAGACTTGTTGGAAGGATAGGTCAATAACCAAACAAAGTAAACTCACTGTCTTCTGCAGATTTCACACAGCAGCAGCCAGAGAAACACACACCTAAACTTACAGCTATTCACTGAAGGCTTTCATTGTGTTGTTCCAAACCAATGGTTTTGCTTTCACACATTCCTACCTGAACCTTATATGTTTATGGACTATTATTTTAGACAATTTACAAGTGATTCCATTCAAGATATGGACACATTTCCATAAAAGGCATGCTGCATGCTAATACCTGTGCCTCCCTTTTTCAGGGAAAATATCAAAAATGTCAGCTTTGTATTCATTTCTAAAATGTTTCCAAGTTCATTAAATATAGAAGCTCTTGAATTCTGTCATACAGGAAGTTATTCATATTGACTTTTGTAAAATTGAATCACTTCATGTTTCGTTCGAACTTCACGCACATTTAAGAATACCAACTCACGTTGTGTTAATCATGTTAGTATTCTGACACCGACACTTTTGTCCGTCATTTAAACTTTTTGGGAACATGTTTGATTTTCTGCCCTTTTGAAAGTTGTTTGACCACTCAGCGCCACCGTACATGCCACGTCCTCAACCAAAATGGCATTAGGGTTAGGGTTATGAAGATGTTATGAGTTCATCTTCTCCTCCTCATAAACAACCTTTCCGACCAGCTTGGACAGATGTTCTTTGATCAAATAAAATGATTCAACTAATTCAATGATCACCAAAATGAAAGTGGTTAATATTAGAGTATAAAAATATGAAATACATTTAGACATCAGAAATATTTTGTATTCATTAGTTGGTCTCTTGCCAGCCGTATCTCAATTTCAAGGCGGGTTTAGAGACTGTGTGTGTGTGTGTGTGTGTGTGTGTGTGTGTGTGTGTGTGTGTGTGTGTGTGTGTGTGTGTGTGTGTGTGTGTGTGTGTGTGTGTGTGTGTGTGTGTGTGTGTGTGTGTCCTGACCTGCTATGAGATCCAGCTGTACCGGGAGTCTCCTCGCTCTGTGTCCTCCTCAGGTTGGGTCTATCTGACTGCAGTATCTCTGCAAAGACACATGACATCATCACTGTCAGACACGGATTAAACCATCTGATGACTAGATGTCAATCACAACACAGAGATTATCCAAGCCAACTTTTAAAAACAACAGATATGTGGGTGAAGAAATCTTTCTGAAACTGATATGAGCTTCCAGGGGGTTTATAGATGAATTCATATCAGCATTGAGGTTAATACCCCAAACAAAAGACACAAAAGAGGACAGAAGAGATAACATGAAAATTAGAAGTTAATCTACAAGTGAATAAATATTTGAAAGTAGTGCATAATGTCGGAGAGCCTTACTGCATTTTATTCTGTTATGTTTTTACATTTTTACTTGTGGAATGCATTTAGCGTTTTCCTTTACATAGATAACACCATAAATTGGGACATAAAAATCCACCAGAATGCGGGAAATTTGTTTGATGCTCAACATATCCAGGGGGAGGACACCCAGAGACCCCACGTTATTTGAGGAAAAGAATGCTAAACACATCTATAAAGCCCTATAAATATATTGAGTATAAAAACATGGAGTCTTGGGGTTTGAAATTCATCTAAGGCCACGGTTACACTTGTCTTTTCATTGCCACTTTTGTGATCAGAACTCAGCTGAGTCCACATTCTGTGTCCACATTTGACCCTGCAATGTGACCAGCCTGATTGGATAGTGATCGGGCATATCACATGGTCAAAGAAGCCGCTGTTAAAAAAGGTCGACAAACACATTTGACTTCCTATAAATTCTTCGCAATAAAAGTCCCCAGTTATTTTGTTTTTTAAAAGCTTTTATATTGAAGCAGCAAAATCATGAATTGTTGAAGTTTGAACTGAAAACTGGTGGAGTTCCCCTTTAAGACATTTTGTTTCTAAAACTTTGTGTAAGTTAGCTATTTTCCAGAAAGCACCACTTATTAAAAACACTTTCATAGAATGGGGTCCCTTTGTGGCTTAGAGTTTGAGCTGCCAACCATGAACCACAGCGTCAGTAGTTTGAATCCTGCCGGAGACCTTTGCAGCGTGTCATTCCTCTGCTCTCATTCCCTGTCATGTCTCTACTGTCATCTTGGTAATTAAAGCAGAATGTGCCTTCAACTTTAATAGTGTTACTATGCAAATAAGCATTTAGTACTCCACACCCTGAAACACCTGTTGGTGGACTTTAAATGTGTAACTTTTTTAACAATGACGGCTCTAGATGCTACACTGGCTGAAACTTTAGAAGCATTCAACACTAAAGCTCGGCAGCAAATTGGGTTTCAGTAACACCAGCGTTAGAGGCCCCATCCATCGATACATTACCGTCGCAGTTTGAACATTACAGTCTCCGCTCCAGAGCGGTGCAGAAAATGAGAACCTTCTCATAGCGAGGCACTTTTCCTGAATAACCAAATCCATGTAGAACTGAACCATGTGTTAAGTGTACAGTTGGTGGTTTAATAGAGACCATTCATCCCTGTGTGTGTGTGTGTGTGTGTGTGTGTGTGTGTGTGTGTGTGTGTGTGTGTGTGTGTGTGTGTGTGTGTGTGTGTGTGTGTGTGTGTGCGTGTGTGCGGTCTTGGTGGTGTGAGGGAATGTGTGACTGTGTGCTCAGTCCTGACTGTGACTGAAAACCACAGACCTGTAACATGCTTTTCATTAACACTCACTTTCTCCTTTATACACACACACACACACACTCTGTGTAAGACACTCAGACAGTCTCTGTACACACTTTACACACACACACATATATACTGCTATCTAAAGTAAAGCAAACAGGTAATCTTTCACTGACACACTCTCACACACACACACACACACACACACACACACACACACACACACACACACACACACACACACACACACACACACACACACACACACACACACACACACACACACACACACACACACACACACACACACACTGCTGTTCCGCAGCAATGAAAGGGTTTCTTGTGAGAACACCCGATGGACATGCAGAAAAATAAACAGTGGTCTTAAGGAGAAACTATTGTGTCATAGCCTGCTTGCTGGGTTCTTTGGGAAAAACTAAAAAGTGGTTTCAGAGAGGAGCAGACAGAAGTGTTAACAACATGAATTTGAAGGATATAACTACTCAAACTAAATCAGCAGTGAAAACAGCCTAAAAAGATACATATGTAAAAGTGAACCACCACATCACCTGGTGATTGTAACAGAAGAAAATTACATTTCAGAACAACACCGTTCCTGTGAAGCCGGGTAAATCTTTCTTCATTTTTACAATTGTTAAAAAGTTCTGCTAATGTTAGCTCCACAGGTTTTTTCGTATATATCCTTCCAACCTCTCGGGGTAACAAGTACTGGGACGATCGCATCAAGAAGAGAACAACAGGCGCGGACGCTTCAAAACAGCTGCTTGGTAAAGCAAGTCGGGCAAAAACAGATTGAATGCTGAGCTCTTGCTGTTGCTCTGCTGTTGAGGAGGAGAGGAAAATTATATTATTTAATGTAATTAACTATTGCTAACCAACCACATCTACCAGCATAAAAACAGGAGGTCAATGGTAAAGTAGCAAAGCCTGCGGATGCTATGCTGTGATTGGCCAGTATACAATCGAGGGGAGGGATTAGCAAAGGGTTAATTCTTGGCCTTTGGTTGCAAGTTTTAATATCTAAAAAATAGGGACAGCAAACAGCTAAATCTGCTCCCCCAGTCTCTTCAGCTGTATGTGAGAGGGGGTTCAGCCGTCTGAGCAGAATCACGACAGACTGGAGGTGGTCTCTGAAAGAAGAGATGATGCACAAGCTTGGTTGGTGTCACTTGAGGGACCCAAAATTCAAGACTAAGATGCTGAATGGCCAATGAATCTGTGGAGTGGATCATCACAAAGGTCCAGAAAAGCAAAATGTTGAAGGAACAGAGAGAGCAACACTGACTGACTGAGTGTGTGTGTGTGTGTGTGTGTGTGTGTGTGTGTGTGTGTGTGTGTGTGTGTGTGTGTGTGTGTGTGTGTGTGTGTGTGTGTGTGTGTGTGTGTGTGGCTTCTGCTTCTGTGGAAAGGGAAACTGTGTGTGCATAAAGTGTGTGTTTATATGTGTGAAAGCATCTAACATTAATTTACAAAGTGTTCCAATATCTCCAGGGCTGAAATCTTTTTTGCTCTGGCTTCTGTTTCCTCCCATCTTTCAATACAAGGGTTGGTTTATGAAGCCTGCTATGTGCGCTTGTGTGTGTGTGTGTGTGTGTGTGTGTGTGTGTGTGTGTGTGTGTGTGTGTGTGTGTGTGTGTGTGTGTGTGTGTGTGTGTGTCAGAAAAGCTGCCAGGGGGAAATGAGTAAAACTTCCAAACTAACAGAGGTGCGTTCAGAGCGAGCACACAGAGCTCCTTAACGCCACCAGAAGGCAACACACTTCCACCTTTATATATTCAGGCAGCCCTACACACCTACACCCACACCCACACACACTGCGAAACACATTTGCACGCACACCCACGAACACACTAGCTCAAACACACGCGGCTGCATCTGCACTCGTGGGACCGTAAAAACACACACATACAAAGACAAGTGCCTCGACTTGAAGCCCTGGTTTAGAGGGCACACTTCAGCCCCCTGTTCACTGACCTCTCCTCCCCCTTAACACACACACACACACACAACCTCTGTCATCCCAGCCCCTGCAAGCCAGGAGAGGAACCCCCCCCCTCCCATGCACACTGCTGCAGGATCACAGGAGGCGATTGTACTACTGAATTGCAAAGCAATGAGGCTAAATTACGCAATTCTCAGAAACAAATTACCACGCCTGATGTCTATGATTATGTTTGTGTGTGTGCCTGTGCGTGTGTGATGTGTGTATGAGTGTATGAGTTTTGGGGCACCTCCAAAAATCAGGCCATGTAAAGAAAACGGGAGTGGGGCTCTATTCATTGTATGTTAACCTTTGACCTGCACACGTTTGTTTAACTGCACTGTGAGGACAAAACGTTAACTATGTTTGTTCTCTTTTGTCCCAAGTCTTAATATACATTTTTAAAGGAATAGTTCCTGAAAGTGAGATCATTCATCAAGGATTCATTTTTAAACTTGAGAAAATCATGGTTTATCTTTAAATAGGGTTGCATTAATCTTAAAAAACAACTTTAAATTAAGATTGTTTTAATTTAAACTCAGTTTAACTCTAAACTAGATTAAATTTTACCAAGAAAAAAGTGTTTTCCATTGTGTGCTGTTGTCAGTAGTTCATCTATGATTTCGCCATATTGTTCCATTAATTTGGCCAAAAGTTAGAATTAAGCTAACTCACAAGCTTTTAGCTAGCTAGAGCTTCTCTGCCGAGTCACCCTGAGAAGTGTTAGACTAACTCACTCACTTTTTAGTTAGCTAGCTAGCAAACAGTGTAACCTTTTTTTAGGAATACAGAGCAGCTGAAAGTTAACGGTTCCCCCCTCCTTAATAGCCTACGTACGAGGTCCTGACAGCATGCAAATACATTTTTTCATTTACATATTTATTAAAATTTTGGTAAGCAATATTACTCCATATTGATTTAACTATTTAATTCTGGTTTAAACTTGGAGTACTAACCAGAGATTCGCTCTTCTGGAATCTGTATTCAACTCATTTTAAACTGAGTTTTGCCGAACTCTGTGTAGAACTAAGATTAGATTAAATGAATTGCTGTTGTTGCAACCCAACAATTGATAAACGTACTACAATGCTGGCAGTTAGCAATGGGGCACAAAGTCACCAAAATCACAGGTATGTTCTCTGCCCTTAAAGTCATTGAGATTTCACCAAAACTCAGCGCATCTTCTCCTAATCTAATTCTAAATCCAAACCCTAGCCTCCTTCATAGGTGACGACTTGCAAAACGTCCTCCCTTTACAGGAACTTTCTCATCTTGCTGTTCCTGTGGTACAACAACATGCACACGCACACACCCCCATAATGCACCTCCTTTTAACCTCTCCACATGTAAACAGTCACAAAGAGACACATTTATACAGCCCATGCTGTGGCGGCCCTCGGCCCTTACTGCTGGCACTGTGTTCATTCAGCAGAACACACTGTGGGCTCTGTGTGGCGCTCTATGAAAAGCCTTGTGTGTGTGTGTGTGTGTGTGTGTGTGTGTGTGTGTGTGTGTGTGTGTGTGTGTGTGTGTGTGTGTGTGTGTGTGTGTGTGACAGAGGGGAGATGGATGCATGGCAGCTTCATACCTGTATTATTTGATAAAAAGACACCTTGTCTTTGCTTCCAAACCATAAAGGAAGTAAAGTTAGGGTTACTGCCCAGAAGCAAAAAAGTACTGTTGACATACGTCTTGAGGGTTTGAAATCCTTCCTCTAAGGGCTATGAATTCATTTCATATTGGTTTGGGAGTAGTAACACATGCACAGGGAGATCGAGTGTTTTCTCTTAAGGCAGTGTTGTAGTTCAATGAATACAGGCTGACATGGGAGAAATAGTCAATATGTTTCGTAGGTATTAAGTTTAACAATATTCTTGACATGTTATTCTTGGCAGGAAAGAAGTTCTTTGACTCTCCACTGACACCCTGACATAAATAAAAACACATACAGGGCAAACTGGGTTATCTTGTTGCCAGATTTTGACACAATGCAGCAGAGAAACTGAAGCTACAGATCAGGTTACTATAGTTTGAATTTAAGCCAAATACTTCTGGACTGTTGTCTTCAACTATTCTACTTTCCTAATTTACACCTAGAGCAGATAAAAGCAGTTTGCAAAGTGAAATGAGAAAAATGCCAATATACAATATTCAAAACAGCATAGTTCCATGGAGAAACCTTGAAGTGATTTTTTTAGAATTACCTGCATTCTGCTGATGTAACATTTTAAGGAACTCGCCCCGTCTAGGGGTTAAAATCTGGCTTTAATTTGAGTCTGCCCCATGACACATCTAACTTTCCCCAATGAGAGGGGCCCTCAGGCATAGGTGTGTCACATGTCAGACATGTACTGTTGGGGGAGAACATGCAGAGCATACGGTTGCCAGGGTTGAGTTGACGTGGGGTCCATTAAAAGGGAAATGTGTTTGGACTAGCTGATGCTTTCTGGATCACTTAACAGATGTGATAGGGCTACACAGCATGTATATAGGACAAAGCCAGGGGATACAGAAGGAGGAAAAGTAGTCAACGTTTAGTACACTTTAACTTTATAAATTCAGGATTTTCACTTGCATGTTATTCAATTAACATTTTAAATAAATACAGAATTAACATTTAGACCAAGGGACTTTTAAACTCAAGATAATAATCTAAAAATAAAAAGCATCTGCTCAAATGCTGTAATAATAATAATAGGTATCTTATGTCTTTTTAACAGACTGCTGTTATGAATGACAGCCAGAGGGCTAATGTTTTTAGCAGAAGTAATACAATTATTTTGTGTCAGTCTGATGACCAGCTCACTTCACATTATCCCCCTCACATATCAACCTCACCTATTCATCAAATCCTTATTACTTTACTTTAATAGATACTATAATATGGCCATAATCTGCTATATAATTGTAAACTATTTTACTGCTTACACAATACACCAACAAGAGATTCCTTATTTAACCAAAATGTGTATGGGCACATACGCTGTGTGCGTAAGACATGACTTAGACGCAAAGTTGTCAATTACACAATGTGAAGCCTCTGTTTTTTTCCAAGAAGGGAAAAACACTCATTACCAAGACAGAGACACACGAAGAAAACAAACACAAACGATAGTTTGCAATATTAAAGAACGTTTGGCGAAACGGGAAGGGAAAGAGTGAGAGGAGGGGAAATGCTTTAATATTGTGTCGTGTTCGTTATTAATAGGTCTGGACTCCTGTAGGAAAACTGTGTGTGCATGTTCCCTTTAATATGTCTTCCCTGACTCAGTGAAAAACAGTCTTGGCTTCTGACAAAAAGTTTTCAGTTTTTTCATGGATTGGTTTTGGATAACATTAATTAACAACTTTGTTATAAGTTTTCTAAACTTCCATACAATAAAGTTACACTCTAATTCACTTCTTAAGAGGAGTTCTTGTGAAAGTGTCGATTATCCATTGACAGCAGTGATACGCATATCCAGCATGTGCACATGGCCTCAGTGTGTTTGACTCTCTAGGTGTTTCTCCGTGCATTTTTTTATTACCTTCACCTATGTGTGTGTGTGTGTGTGTGTGTGGTATAAGGCGGGACTCACTGTCTGCTGCCGTGCTGCCATTGGGCAGCGTGCCAAGATCAACAACCATGCCGTCCAGACAGACGTTGAGCTCGCCTCCCGCTACAACCGAGCCTTTGTTCTCCGTCTGCAGCACCAAACTCAGCTGGACGTTCTCCACTAGAAGGGGGAGAGAGGGAGAGAGAGAGAGAGAGAGAGAGAGAGAGAGAGAGAGAGAGAGAGAGAGAGAGAGAGATGAGTGGTGGAGAAAGGCATAGGACAAAGGGGGTGGGGAGAGGGCAAAAGGTTGGGTTGGAGTGATGGAAGAGAGGAAGTCAGCCTTCTTTAGTTAGTGCCAGGCAGCAACCTCCAGTTCTGCCATCTGAAGCTGATGTGGAAGTGTCTTAAAATGTGCATTCTCTCTACTGACCAGCAGGGGGCGACTCCTCTTGGTCTATGAGATATTCCCTCAGTAAACATTGTAAACATGAGTTCATGGTCTCAATTTCTAGTTCCAAGTCTTCTTCAATACAGCATGATGTTCATTTTGTAAATTATGGTCCATTTAGAGTCAAATAAGACCATAAAGGCGAGTATGCTTTAGGGCGGGCTTACTGTGATTGACAGGCTGCTAATGCTACCAGAGCTGTATACAGCGCCTCTACATCACTCCTCAGCATTCCAAATATGGTAACTTCTGTTCATTGGTTGAAAAAAAACAATAACATGGCGACGGCTGTATCCAAGATGGCGAGGTGATGGTGGTAAACTCGAGGCTTCAAAACGACAGTCCACAAACCAATGGGTAACGTTTCCATGACTACGTCTACTTCTGATATACAGTCTATGTCCTGCTGGGACATTTATACCAGAGGAGTTGTTAGTCTTCATGAATAATGCTGCTGTGCTTTACTTCATAGTAGCAGTAGAAGGAAAAACCGTCCCGTTGGCTACTAACGACTTAACTTACTCTATGATTTTACTCAGGTAGAACATTTTACTCAGGTAGAACATACAGTAGTTTTTAAGAACCAAAACTCACATGTTGTCATGGCACTAGGAGCAAAGCTATTTGGAATATCAAGTAATGCACATTTATTACAATGTAGTAAATGATGGGAAACTCAACCCCTAAAGGCAATACGTCATAATGCTTAATCTCTTCATGCAAAGCTCCCAGTATTCAGTGATGCCAGTTACTTAGAAAGTCACAATTTGTTTGGATAATGCCAAGTTTACTAGTCACCATTTTGAAAGAAACACTAGATTTCCAGGGGAAATGAGTCTCGTACTGAAGCTCAGGAGGACATTAGAGGGAATTCTGCTGAAGAATATTATCAGGTGTTTCATTACTGTAAAGCTAATACATTTACAGGGCGGCGGAGCAGAATGTGGTCACTGCTGGACGCTGCCTGATAATATCTGTCCTTAAATTCTTTCTCAGTTTATAGACCGACTAGTTTTAAACAATTTACTTCAATAAGTGTAAAAGGCACCTGCAAATATTTTGTACATGTTTGCAAGAGGAATTTACAAGATTGACTTTCACTAAACATTAGACATTATCGGCTCATTTTTTCATTTCTGATGGTTTTGAACACATCATGTGAGCAACGAAATTGTGATATTTTTTTAACAGCTAACGCTAACTAGCTCTCCCACTGCAGATGTGTTGTTCATAATGTAGCATTATAAGAGTGCACAAGTGTTTAACCACAGGTGTGTAGTACTAGTTCGGACGTGCAGTAACGATCAGGCAGGATGTACGGATCAGGGTAGTGAGGGACACGTGTAATTGTTGTTCCTGTGAAGTGTAAATTAATTAAATGATATCACATCAGATCTAACATTTTAGGCTGTATTGGAGGAATTTCTGATTCTGGTATTGATATTGGAGCTATTCTAGTTAGAAGGTTATTCCATATTAAACACTGTAGAGAAATATATCATAGTATAACTGTTTATCTCTGGGTGTGTGAGTCCTTACTCTTGCCATCATGAGTGCGCAGCGTGTCCAGCAGGTCTATGGTGGCGCTGCCAAGTAGCTCCTTCCTGAGGGTGTGGCAGCTCCACAGCTTCAGATCCAGACGACTCTGAGGCGTCACATTACTGCGGAACAAATGCAGTTCACATGAACACATGCACATCAGAGCCAAGTCCTGTTACCACACCAACACACATCATCAAACAAACAGCAGACACTGCATAGAGGTAGATCAAACTTGTCTGTTTTACCACAGGAAATGTCTTAAATGAGTTCTTTAAATAAAGCCTTACTTACCTTCATTGCCCTTGTCAGTACATTTAACGACAGACTGGGATGAACGCAGTTGATTTGTATGTTTTACAGTAATGTTTAGCTTACAAACAATACAATATAAGATTATATAATAGTCAGTGTGTATGTGTGATGCTGTTCTTACAGGGTGAGGTCTTCGTTCCATTGCAGCTCTAGGTGTCCACTGCGTTTGCCCGTCTTTTTGGTTTCGCTGCTCAGGCCGTCTGCGGTCACCTCGACAAAAGAGCTGAGTCGGGATTGACGGTTTGGCAGCTTTGGAGACTGGGGCTTCGCAGACACCACTGACCCAAGAAAGATCGAGGAAAAAAGGAATATGATAGAAATGTAAAGTGTGTTGTTTTTGTCTAACAGTTCTATTCTTTTCAATGTGACACCTCTAAAACACATTTCCCACAACAAATCAGCACTTTAAAAATCACAAACCGTTTATGGCCAAGTATGTTACACATACAAGGAATTTAGCTTGGTGATTGGAGCGTGACAGTAAACATAGTGCAATAGTAAAAGACATAGTTTGAAAATAGAAAATATGAAAATTAACAATAAGATATGATAAACAAAAAACAAAGAGTACGTTAAGACAGTGGAAAGACTAACAAAAGAAAGTTTTGTTTTGTTTATGTCGAGTTTGAAGGAAGTGAAAAGTAAAAATGACTGTGAATGGACCAGTCCATATCCCTGTTGATATTTAACGTCGGCTAGCATCGCACCGACAAAGGGGCGAAAATTAGCGTGTCTACACTGGTGTCATGTTCCATCACTGCCAATCGGAGCCAATTGTAACTTTTCCCACTAAGACAGAAGCCAGATGTTAGTTTTTGTCTAGTGAGAAAATGACTTAAGATACACATTGTGTGACTGTGGTCACAGTCCAACCACAATGAGGAAATGCATTTCAATTTCATGTGTGCGTTACAGGTCAAAGGTTTAGCCTTCATATCAACAACACCTCATACATAATTTCTTTTAAATAATAAACTGTCCACTGTCTGTGCCAGCCAGTGAGGTTGGGCCCCACGTTTAGGTCATCTGCAAACAGAAGGCCTTTCATTTAAGATCTAACTGAAGAAATGCAAACCAGCTCACCCAACACAGAGCATCCAGCACCCTCACATGTACACACAGAGAAGAGCGTGTTACTCCTGACCTTAAAGCTAGGGTTGGTAATATTCTTCAAAAACATTTCTGTTATATTTGTTGAAATTCTCTTTACATCCCGAAAAAAAAAAAAATCCATAAATCAAATGCTCTGACAAAAAAAAAAAAAAAAAAGAAACTCTGCTCGGGCGCTCATAACTCGTAGCTGGAGTTTTCCACAAGCTGGTAGCTTAACTGCTGTGAGTGCTAACAATAGCCATGTTTGTTGTTTAGGTTGGATACTTTGTTTATCTAGCGTTCTCTTGATACTTTTAGAGATGCGTTGGTAGCAATTATTTTGGCCAATTTTTTTTTTTAAAGTCTGACCTGCCGATTTCAATTTCTGTCGATTCCAATTTTTCTTTCTAAGAGCTATCATTGACGGCAAGAACCCAGACTAACTTCTTTTTAATTATCTTCCAGAAAAATAAGTCAAGTCCTGAAGTATTATTCTTGTACTTTGGTGTTGTCATTTATAGTTATTTTCCCACAACTCAAATTATCTCCATATAATTATTGTGTTTTTTGTGTGTGAATACATTAAAGTAAAAGCTGAAAGCTCTCTATGATCAAGGGATGAAAACTGTATTGGGTATTTTTTTGGTTTACTTTAACGTTAAAATTAGTATAATCTTCAATTAGTTTTAGATCATTATCCATCAGATTGTTAACCACTTCTTCTCTAACAGTTTTATACATGACATGTTACTGATAAAATATATACTGTGAGCCCTAGTGAGTCCTTTACTTTTTTAGAGTTCATGGAGAGGACACCACACAACAGTTATCTGTTTTCAGTCAGAATTAAAGATTCTGCTGGCATCACTGTCACCACACCTTTCCCAAGCTTTTATAAAAGACGTCAACATACTTCAGAGAAAATTATATATTACTTCCACCTTCAGATATCAATGAAAATGCAACTTTAGAATGCCAATTAAACAAAGAGACAACACATATTTTTCAAAAATCTAAGCTTTTTTTGGTAATTTCTTTTGCTTTCTGAGGTGTTTCTTGAGCCGTTTATACCGTTCACAGTTAGCGTTACATTTTTTCTAGCTTTTTGTCGATGTCCTTTGTGATATGCATTGCGGGAAATACTGTTTTTTTTAAAGTATACCTCTTTTTGCCACTTATCTGTGTACACACACTAAATACTACTATGTTGTATGGATTTGGGATGCAACTTGTGTTGTTGGTGGTGAGGCGAACAAACAGACGAACATAAACATCGCCATCTAGTGGAAGAAAGAAAGAAAATCTGTGGTGCAATTTTCATTCATTTTCACAACACTGGGGTCTGGGAAAATAATGAAATGGTCCCAATGAGGCCTCAGTAATAAAAAAATTATAATAATAACTTAAAAAACTGTGTGTAGACACACTGCAGGCCTGGTGGAATGTTTGACGACTTCTCAACGACTTAATACCTACATCAGGAGACTTCTGCAGCCTAAAAATTACTATTGCTTTATGGTGTTTTTGATGCTGTTTTAGAGTGTTAGCTCCAGTTGAACTGTAACAACCTAATAACATGAAGGCATGGAACAAGTTGTACAACTGCTGCGTGATACTCGTGTCAAATGAAACTGATATGCCCTAGCATCTTACAGAGTAAAGTTGAAACTCTACAACCCTTTTTGAGTACACAGGTCTCTCCTCATTTAGTGATATTTCACTGAATCGCAGCGCTATTATAAGCTCTGTAACTCTGGTAAAAGCCTACAGCTGGGCTTAGGCAGGATTAGCAGCTTTGAATTTTAGCAGGCCTGCCGAGAATCTCGATACAGGAAGCGTCAAGACTTAAAGAGTGGATTTGTTCGTCGACTGAAGAACACGCAGCCTGGCACTGTTTCTCAGGGTGCGTCTGATGAGGATGAGAGGCTGATGAATGAATGATGACAGAGAGAGAGCCCTCTGTCTGTACAACCCTCTGTCACAAAGGAGACATAAGCAGATCCCTGAGGAGGAGGAAGTGAGAGGAGGTGGGAGGGGTCCAGATAAGGTGAGGACTGAGAGACAGCAGTGGGAGGCCCTCTGACCCTCTAGGGGGGTCTGGGGGCATGCATCCCTTTAGGAAAATGTTGTGCATTTTAAAGTTAAATGCATCAATCTAGTGCACTTTGAGAGCAAAATGAAGCTGCTATATCTATAAAGAACAGTTCTGTTCCCCAGCAGTAGTGGAATGTAACTAAATCCATTTAGTTAACTCGACTACTGTGCTTAAGTACAATTTTGAGGTAGCGGTACTTTACTTTAGTGTTTAGATTTTATATAACTTTCTTATTCTATCCAATACGTCACAGAGCGAAATATTGTACTTTTAACTTACTTACATTTATTTGACAATATCAGTTAGTTAATAGGCCACTTTACAGATTCAGATTCGATGACGTAGCAAAAAAGTAGCACTCTCAAAGTTCGGTAAAAGAACGGGGTCCGGGTTTCAAGACGGGTCCACTGGATTGCCAGCATATCGTGTACAGAGGACAGTTTCTCCTCACAGTCAAACAACTTAACTTGCTTCATCAATGTTTCTATACAGCTTCCTTTGCGCACACGAGAGAACGCACCAGCACACATGCAGCGTTGTCTGGTTCTGGTTCTGGCTGTAGTAGCATATCTAAAATATTCATAATGCAACAAATATAAAAACTTTTATTTAGAAGCGGTTGCCATTGATTTTGTAAATTTCTCTAGAAAGACAATAGAAAGTTCCCCAGAGCTGAAGGTAACCGTCACATGATAAAAGTCTGTGTGTTCAGAACTACAAGCGACCCCTTTCACATAAAGGTACGATCCACTGTTTATGTAAAATACTGATTATAGCTGCTTTAATTATTAATATAATTATTTTTTATGACATTTTGTCTGATCATATGATCAGATGATTAGTCTCTTGACCTGTTTGACTTCTTTTTATCAGTTACCTAAACCATCACAATCCAAAATGTTTCTTTAAAACAGCAGAATGAGTCATTGATGAGTAGTTGATGTTCACTTCATTGAAACAACATGCCCTTGTAATAGTTTCACCATTGACAATTCGAAATCACATTGTACTACAAGTGCATAATACTATTAGCAGTCTACATAATATTATTGTCAAGATTACATTTCATAATGATTATTTCGGACGGGGGTGCGTGGTTGCCTGTTGTGCTTGTATTTTTATTTACTGTTATGATGGATGGAGAAGAGAGGTAATATCATTAGAGTTGGTCCGATACCAGTACCAGAAATGCCTCTGATACAGCTTAAAATGCTGGATTGGTTATTGGGTATTGGTCTGTGCACCAATCAGATGTCACGTTATCAACATTTATCAGCTCAGTTACGCTACATAGAAACAACAACAGCAACGCGTGTCCTTCACTCCCTGATCCGTACATCCCTCTTGATCACTACTGCACATGTACAAACTAGTACTACACACCTGTGGTTAAAAAAAACTTGTTAACCCAAATTTTTCCCGATAATGCTTTATTGTGAACAACAAATTGGCAGGAGGATGGCCAGTTAGCTGATAGCAGCTTGCGGGCAGCACAGTCCTGGTCGGCTAAATAACCGAGCTAACACCTTACGTTAATGGAGGTTATATTGAGTTACATTATGAAGTTAGTTAAAATGATTGTTGGGTGAAAGTCAATTATAACTCTCATGATGTATTCAAATGTTATCTTGTAAACTGTATGTTTTTGGAGAGAAACTTGAACAAATCCAGTTGTTTGAGAGAGATGTTTTAACAGCAACATAAAATAGATATTAGAGAGGGAATTATGACTTCGTAACACTAGCTCTAAGTAGCTTATAATACTTAAATAAAAAATATAATCATGTTTTTCCTAATCATTTGAGTTGTGTGGTTTTTTCCCCCAATAACCTCTATAGATGATTATAAAAAAGTAAAAGGATAATGTAAACTTTTGACAGTTCACACTGACTGGTGGAAATTAGTATTTAGGACCCCACTGGTATCGGATCAACACTCCGTATCGGCCGATAAGCAGCGGCATAACAGTTAGGAAGGAAATAATTGTTTTGGAACATCTATACTTCTGACCAACAGTAATGAAAGAGGAATATGGTATGGTGAGTTACATCAATCCATTATTTTTAAAAAGGGAGTAGCTAAAATTGAGAAAAAGGTTTCATTAGTTAGTGCGCCATACAGAAAGGGTATCTTAATGGTATGATGGATGGACAAGACAGGTGACATCATTCTGTCACATGTGCAGAGCTCGGTCTTCATTATTTGTTTCAGTATGTCCCAGTTAGTCACTGAGATGACAAAAAAATAAACAGATCATTACCTTTCAAGATCAGCTGAGACTTCTCAGTGGTCTGGGAACCGCCAGGTCTGCTCACGCTGGCAGCTGCCATGACCTCACAGCTCTGAAACACAGCCACACAATGTTACAACGTACTGTCGCTTCACTGCAACATTACAACAACGTATATTACAGGTAGATTTAGGATGAAGGCAGAAATGTGTTCGTGTGCATCAGAGTGCCAAGGCTTTCATTAAACCCTATCAACATCACCTTGAGCAAAGTCAGAGATGTAGCCTGCTGGACTGGATGCAAAGAGGACTGCATATGCAAGAACGCAGCAAAACTGAACTCTAGTCTGGAGCTGAGGTAAATATTGCCCTTTACTTTGTATATTAAGAATAGACCCTAACCACAATACTGGTTCTCATCATGTTATCGGTGTAACGTCACTCGCTGCCCCACCAAGGTGACTGCTGCTCTCAGCATCTCTGAGACCAGACGAAACCCAGTGATGCATGGTCAGATGTGACCTGGCCGTAAGAAAAAGCAAACTATAAAAGGTGCTGTATTAACCAAATGACCACCTCGAGTTCCGTCTCGTGGATACAAACAATCAGATCGAAGGAATCACAACAAAAGCGCATAGCATCTAACGTCAACCTAGTGAGACCAGCTGACCGGCTACGCAGCGTTAGTTAAATCCGCTACCCCGCTCGTGGATGCTGGCTAAACTTCATACAGACTAGTAAATAAACAACTGTCCCGGCTAAACAGATTTCATTGTCCCCGGATTTAAATACCCTTGGCTGCTGCGCACACAACACAAACACGGAAGATGATCAGGGCATTTCTATGCATCACTGTCAAGCGCGCAGGGAAAACACTGACTTCCGGTCATCGTTTTCCAAACTAAAACTTAGCCAGCAAACTGTATTACGTTGCAGAGGGTTATGACCAACAAAACGCGTGTAAGAGACCACACACTTAATTAGGAGGCGAGTATTTACTGAAAAGAGTGGCATAAAGTATCCCACGCCAATGTTGTTTACCAGACAAAAGAGGTTTTCCAACCACTGTGGCATTTGTTTTGAAGGGGAAGTCGCGCATGTTCCTTCTTATTCTGGTTACCTTCACCCAGAAGAAGCTAACTGTTAGCGAGCGAGCTTCGTAGTGGGATTTTACAAAAAGACATGTCGCTAAACCCTGTTCTAATTAGCTGACAACAAGTAAAACTGCATTTATAGTAACGTGGTTCATATCAGAACACGTTATATGTTTAAAAACAGTCTCGAATTAGGTTTAAATGTATTCTTCCCCTACCTTTCTCAGCTGTGCTCCGCTGCTGTTGCTAGTGAACTTTCATTTCCGCCTCAGTGACAATATCACGTGACCCATGGTGTGTTTTTTCATTGCACAAAGGACTGTGGGTCATAAATAATGGAAAACATCACTTTATTTATTTCAAATTACAGTTAAGCTTCTATTGATGGAGATCAAATAGAATATAGAGCAACAATTTTTAAGTAATTTATTATATTATAGTAATTCCAAAAATAATAAAGCAATGAATGAAACATAGAATAAATAGGTATTAAAAGAGAAGGTCAAATATGAATACAAAAATGACCAAGGCACTATAGCAAATTGGTTCAAGTCAGCTCCTATGATCAACCCAAATAGAAACATATGTAATGATAAGCTCCAAAATTTGTTTTTTTATACTTGAGTAAAGCAGAATAAGCTGAGGGTTTGGCTTTTGAGGTCCGATATTCACTCTCCTCTTAGCTCTGTTTTGGTCTCCGTCTCCGAAATTTTTTTTCTCTTTAGCTGCTACATGCTCCACTATGTTAGCTATAGTCGCTAACTGTGTCTGTCTGCTGTTTGGTGCTGGGCAGGTATTGGGGTTTATCTGACTGTTATCTTTTGCTGTTGATGGATTTTACACATGATTTCACTTACAAACTATACCATTTTCACAAGTTAAGTGTTTATTAACTCAATAGATTAGATGACATTGAGCTTTTGGTTAATTTTCTAATTTCCTTACTTTAAGAGTCTTTGTTATGGACATACAGCGGGTAAAATAAGGATTGAACACGTCACCAATTTTCTCAGTAAATATATTTCTAAAGGTTCTGTGTGGCCTGTATGTGGCCTGTATGCACGCTCACCACGCAAGACTCCATTGCTGAAGAAAAAGCATGTTTAAAGTTTGCTGCACAACATTTAGACAAGCCTGTGAAATACTGGGAGAATATAGTCTGGTCAGATGAGACCAAAGTTGAACTCTTTGGATGCCATAATACACTCCATGTTTGGAGATCAAATGGCACTGCACATCACCCCAAAAACACCATACCAACAGTGAAGTTTGGAGGTGGGAACATCATGGTGTGGGGCTGTTTTTCAGCATACGGCACTCGCAAACTTCATATAATTGAAGGAAGGATGAATGGAAAAATGTACCGAGACATTCTTGATAAAAATCTGCTGCCATCTACCAGGATGGTGAAGATGAAACGAGGGTGGACATTTCAGCAAGACAATGATCCCAAACACACAGCCAAGGAAACTCTCAATTGGTTTCAGAGAAAGAAAATAAAGCTGCTAGAATGGCCCAGCCAATCACCTGACTTGAATCCAATAGAAAATCTATGGAAAGAACTAAAGATCAGAGTTCATAGACGAGGCCCACGGAACCTTCAAGATGTGAAGACTGTTTGTGTGGAAGAATGGGCCAAAATCACACCTGAGCAATGCATGCGACTAGTTTCTCCATACAGGAGGCGTCTTGAAGCTGTCATTACCAACAAAGGCTTTTGTACCAAGTATTAAATACATTTCAGTAAGCGTGTTCAATACTTTTTCCCTGTGTCATTCCATTTTATTACACATAACTTAATTTCTGAACTTATTTGTTTTGTTTTCTTTGTATGTATGGTTTACTTGGGTTGTTACTGGGGAAAATTTCATGTCAATAGCACCTTTAGAAATATATTTACTGAGAAAAATGGTGACGTGTTCAATACTTATTTTACCCGCTGTACCTTGGCCTAAGGTTGCCATCAGCGTAGCAACCACTTTTAAAAGACACATGTCAAGCTTGGGGATTTAGGAGGTGTTTGGAAAGAGTGAAATAGGGAGAACTTGTTGGGTGTGAAAGTTTATTTAACCCCATGTTCAGGGGTAGATTTGTAGTTTTAAAGTTAAAGTTGACATGCCTGGGCACCAGATAAAAAATATTTTTAATAGATGGGCAAAAGTACATAGTCTATGTGAAGACAGAAAGCTCATGTTTAACGAGCTGTAAGAGGCAAAGAATATGTAATCAGTCAGCTTATCTCTTATGGCTAAAAAATATATTATATTTTAGGAGTGTAGTGGTGGAGTAGGTCGGTGAGGTAGGAGGGTGCATGGTATGGAGGGCTTTGTGATTGAGGAGAATGACTTTGAATTGGATCCGTTGTGGGACAAAGAGCAAGTGGAGGTTCTGGGGACAGGGTTGATGTCATCACTGGATCAGGAATGGGTAAGCAGAGAAGCAGAGTTCTGGATGTAGTGGAGTTTGTTAAGAACTTTGGATCATGTGCCATGAAGCAAAGACTGAGAGCGATGGCCGGAGACAAACTATGTTTTTAAGGTGAAAATTGGCAGAACTGGTCATTTGATTGACGTGGTATTCAAAAGAGAGGCTTCTGTCAAAAATAACTCAGAGATTGCGGATGTGTTGGTAGGGAGACAGTGGAGTTATCAATGATGAGGCAGAAGTTGTGAATGGTTATGGGGAAGGATTTGGGACTGCTAATGATCGTGTCTGATATCACAGTTGAGTGTGAGGAAGTTGGCTTGCATTCATAATTTAATTTCAGTGTGGCATTGGTCAGTGGAGTGAGTTGCAGTGGTGATGGATGTAGTGCAAATGTAGAGCAGGACATCATCCGAGAAGCAGTGGGCCAAGACGGCATATGATGTTACCAAGTGGGAGCAAGTAGAGGATGAACAAGAGAGGACCAAGCACCAAACCCTGGGGGACGCCTTGCTGACGAACTGTTGTTGTGAGATATGACCTTAGCCAGAAGAGTGCAGTACCGGTGATGTTGGGGGACGATTCAGGGCGGGAGAGAAGTATGGTGTGGTTGATGGTGTAGAAAGCTGCAGTGAGGCTGAGGAAGATGATGACGCCGAGGTGACCAGAGTCTGAGGAGAGGAGAAAGTAATTGATGACTTTGAGGAGGGCTATTTCTGTGCTGTTTGCTGCGAACAGAAACCATTCAAAATATTTTAAACAGGTTGTTGGATATGAGGTGGGCTTTGAGTGGAGAGGCAGCAGCACATTAAGGCCTATACAAACTTGGTAGATGTGCTTTAAATCAATCCACCTTTGGAGTCATTGAACCATGAGGTACAATCATTCCTTGTATTTCCTGGTTAGATTGTGTCCATAAAACTTACCATAAACTTAGATGAACTATGGCACCTTAACCATGTGTTGACACATCAGTGTGTAAGCAGCAACCTTATCTTCTATGCTGCTGACACACATCATTTTAACAGGAATGATCACACAGACCTTTACTCTAACACATTGGCTTAGATTGTTTCAGTTCATTTTTCAGTCACGTTCAACAATCCTCATACGTACACATTAAGGCGAAGAAATACGGAATCTGTTGTTTATTGCATAAACATTTGTCAAACGTGGAAGTATACAGTAGTAGCACAATTTGCAAGTCAGGTCTTTTTTCCAGTACACAGTATAAAATAAGATAATCCTTTATTAGTCCCACAGTGGGGAAATTTGCAGGATTACAGCAGCAGAGACATAGTAAAAAACATTTATGAGTCTACAAATCATATTTATATTGCTGAATTGGGTATAGGTCCTATATTATAACTCCAAAAGACTTTCCGGACATCAAAATGGATCATTGGACAGACACAGGCGGCGTTAACTGAACTCTGGATCACAGTCGAATCCTCTTGGTCTACTTGTGAATACAGTGCAATAGGACAGAATTTCTTTCCGACACATGATCACTGAGGCTGCAGAAAAGCTGCGCTGGGAAGCCCGTGGTCTGATGTCAGTGGTGAGGACGATGACTGATGATGATGGTGACGGAATCCGATGTAGTGGTCGTGAAAGTAGGTGATCACAGCCAGAAGAGGGCCCAGCAGAAGGCACAGCCACACTAAGCCGTTGCCATAGTTTCCCTGGAAATAGTTTGCAAGGAATACCGCAACCACAAGCTAGAAGGAGAGGACAGAGTGGGATTTAGAAATGGTTGTCCTCTTGCCCAGCCTATACTCTTAGAAATAAAAGTGCTAACTAGAACCATATAAGGTTATTTAGCTTGTGCCGATGAGAACATTTTTGTTGTTTTCTGGTAGAACCTTTTATAAAGGTTGTAGGTGAAGGCCAGGGGGGCCCTAACACTTTGGGCCCCTGGGCCTATGCTGGGTAGACCTGTTCAGTAATGTCCATGAATATTTACTCTCCTTTGGTCTCCAACCACTCCTTAGGGAAATATCTATCTATTTAGCTGCTCAATGCTCCAATAGTTCACCAGCTAGTCTCTCACTGTGTCTGTCTGCTGCTTGTTGATGAGCAGGTACAATGGTGTTAGCAGAGCCTTTTCTCTGCAAACAGCTGTCTGCTGACACTACGAGACCAACAAGAATGAACCAAAACAGTAGATTTGCAGTCGGACAGCTAAACAATGACCTGAAAGTCACTATAAAGCCCCGTAAAGCCGAGGGGAGCATTGACACAGTGTTGTCACATTGTCATTTGATACGTTGTTCTATCTATTTTAAGGTTTTAATAATTTTAAGTCCAAGGTGTTTACACGTGGATCCCTCTGTTTAGCTGGAAAAGAGACAGTTATATTTAGTAGCTAAGCTGAGCTGTTGGATGGAGTGAGTTTGCTTTTCTGATTTAACTGTTGAGTAAATGTAACAGCCAAGTTCCAGTCAAACCACTAAGCTAGAGGAAAACATTGCCCCATGCAGGTAAATAATCACCAGCTGCCACTGGTGTGATATTCTCACCTCAAACAGCATCGTGAAGAAGATCCACAGACGACAGCTATGCAGAGGCAGAGCAATCATGTACTGTGTAGAAGAGAGAGCAAACACAATACAACAGGTTATTATTGCATTGTTCGTTTGGGCCATAGCCATATAATCTCCACACAGTAAGATTCAGGTACTGCAAAATATGTTGTAGCCTCAGACCCTCTGTACCACTGCTGCCATCTGTTTTTTATGATGTTTGTATCGAGCAAACTAAACTAAATAGAAATAAATGAATGCTTACACATAAAGATGCAATTTTATTGTTACATGTATGTAACAAGTTGGCAACTAGCAGTGCTAACAGCATTAACAGTGCAAACAACGGCAACAGCGCATACAGAGCTAACGTTGTTTACCTGGGGAGGGGGGAACTGGAGGGTGAGTACTACGCTTTCCCAACACTTAATTCAGCTTGAAAAGCCAAATCCTTTAAGATTTGAAATGTCGTATGTCCTCTGCTTCAAAAATATGAACCACTTTAGTGATTCACGTATTAAGTAAAAAGAGTTTCCCGCAATATTAGACTGTACCTCAAATAGAGCAGCTGACATCAGGAAGACCAGTAACTCTGCTCGTGACAGGGACACGTTATTTTCCACCAGCCGAGTGTATACATGTCTTCATATATGACACGGAGCAAAGACAAAGAGAGGAAGTTAGCAGAAGTAATGGGAAATTATTTGGTATTTGTGTAATCCGAGCGTCATACTATAATACCTGTGACACCATTTCTGAAAGGGAATATTCCAGTTCTTCCAGAAAGTGACCAGAGTCGTTGCGTTCCTGTAAATTAAAGATGAAACGCAATGAGGCCGAGCTGAATGTGCAACAACACAATGTGCAGATTTTTGATTTTTTATTCTTGTGTGCAACTCACCACCAGTCTCCATATAAATGGCGATCACCAAAGCGCAGCAGTTCTGCGCAGAAATTCAGGTAGGAGTGAGTCAAGAAGAAGAAGAGGAGCCAGAGGAAATGGGTTGGCGCCTGACAAGAAAATGTGTTAGAGATACCGTTATACCACTCAACAGCAACGTCTGCTATGTCACCATCACCGAAAAGCTGGGACCACTGTCCTCACAGAGAAGACCTAAAACCAGGAAATGAGTCAGCATTTTTTACACTTTCGGTTTCTTCACCTCGAAGTCGATTGTTTATTTTGAATGAGTTTTTGCCTAGATGCCTGAAATAAGGTCTGTTGTTAACACAAGATTAAGATATTTTATCGTTTTGTCCTACATATTCGATACAATATAAAACACGTCAGAAATATCCCTCCAGTTAATTTTGGCGATTTTACGCATCTTGAAAAGGCAGTTGCTGACAAATGACTTAATGAGACTACAAAACGTCCTCACGCCGACTAGTCCGCCTTCACAGCCTTGTTGTCTATACTCGCGTTCATGTGGTCATGGTTCCTTTATAGCCTAACGTTAGATTTTTACTCCTGCGGATTGTATTCACGCTTCAAATATCAGAAAAGTGGTGTTCATATTTGAAGATTATCTTGGAAAATATGATAGCTGTTTGTTTGCCACAGAGATTGTTTTCTGCAATAATCCAAAATCCAATAAAAAAATACTATTGGCTTTTTGTGGAGGGAACCATTGCGATGCTAAGTTCCTAGTTGGCCTACAAAAATATGTCATGAGGGCAGCACTCTGTCTGCTCAGTGCCTTATAGTTCTAGACACAATTTATCGAAGTACTTGAAAATGCAATGTGAAAAGAAATTTAAAAAAACACTCACCACCAGTCCCACAAGGTGCTCCACTCTCATAGTGATGTCCATGCTCTGTGTATATGAATTTAGAAAAGCAAATTTCACAGATGCAGGTTTGTTTTAATATTCACAATAAAAAGGGATCATATTTCACTCACAGAGAAGGAGTTTTCTGATCTCTGGAAGATTGGCTCAATCCACTGAGAGGGGGAAAAAAGACGTTCACAGTTCAGTAATAGCATCCAATGTGCCTATACATAGACTCCACAGCCATGCTAGCGACTCTGTAAGGCTTGTTCTTTAGCGCAAATACAATGAATACGTCCTCTGTAACGTTAGCTTCTCTTCCACTAGCCTATGTAGCGCAATGTGCCTGTATTTTCTCATAGCCAGTACAGTATCTGCTACTGTACTTGTAGCAGCTAACGGTGCTGACGGACAGGTCGTCCCACTGGGCCCATCAGAACATGATAAATGCACTCACAACTCAGACACATCTTGTTCAGTTAAATACACTATAACAAATCAAACCTACATGGCATACGATATTTTGATTCTCATTATTGTGTGTTAGTACATTGATAGATATCAGACTGTACTATGTAAGTTCCCAGATAAGTACACAGTAAAATACTGTACAATACCAGCTGCTGTACCTGCTGCACAATTCCAACCATGATCTGGATGACGATCACCTAAAGGAAGGAAATGCCACGATTAACAAGCTGCAGTGTTTTCATCCATGAGACATATATTATACATCAACTACATCTGGGAAGGCCCATTTCAAGTAGTTGTTAGCCTGCTTCTATCAATGCCCATACCAAATAAGAAGAAACTCTTTAAACTTGTTGGTTATACATATGAACTATAGATAATTTAGCACACACACAATAATATTGAAATACTGCGCTATTGAATTCACCTAATACAGTTAATTTAGTCAAAGTGACCAAAAAAAATTCTAGCTGTATGTAAGCAATGTTCCCTAACATTTAAACCAATGAAATAGTTGGAGTACAAACCATTTGTGAATTATGTAATATTCAAAATGCCGAATTAAAAACAATCTAGAAATACAGAAAAATACAATACACATTTTACTGTATATTTATAACTGAATGAAAACAAATTGTTAAAAGAGAAATTATTTAAGTTTTTGTCTTTAATAACTGGATGACATGAGGGCAGCATTGACCTGACATCACTAAATACAAAAATCACTATTGTTAGTTTTCCTGGAGAGGTGGCGGCGAGTTTTGACTATTTTTGAGCTGGAGACACACTGTACCAAAATCAAAAAACAATCAACTGTCCAATCACAATTGTTACTTTATTGAAAGGTTCTTTAAATCCCGACGGCAATCAACCCGACTTTTGTAGTCAGCGCCGCTAGCTACTTATATTTGAAAAAGTTGGCAACACCAGGTTTGGTTTTTCGGTAGCGTCATTTAAAAAATCTAACATACTCTTTCTTGGTCTTTTCAAGATTACCAACCCTAGTTTTAACATATGTTTTTAATTTAATTATGACACAGTAAATTATGTATACAAAGACAATACAACATTTTATTTATTTGTTTAATCTGTTTTTATTAAGGCATTTTAAGTCTTTAGCACTGAACACCCTTTAAAGCCAGAGGATATCTGTTTGTGACTGCTGTAATTGTTGATATATAATAATAATAATAACCTGCACTGTTTATGGTGGAGGTTTTTGGACTCAATAGATATAAAATGAAGCGACTGTTCAGCTCACCATTTCCAGCAGGCTATGCAGTAGCTTGTTGATGCGGACCTTAGGAGTACATGGGAAGTCTCTCTGGTAGCACAGAGTGGGGGCAAATAGGAAATAATACAGATCTGAGGAAACAAAGCCAGAGTCACAGAGGACCAAGTAAGAAGAAATTAATGTAAATACATCAAGTATCATCTTATGAATGATGAAAGGTTTCACCTTGGAAAGTAGGCTGCTCATTGGGGGATTTCTGAGCAACAGAAACATTCTTGTCCATCTCTGAAAACGCACAGATATAGGCAGTTGTTGGATTATTATTTTATTCTTTTTTTTACGAAATTAAATCAGTACAACTTCTGATGGCGAAAAAAGTACCTGCATCCTTTAAATGAGCCTGTCTGTACCAGCGATTAGTTTCCTGGTATGAATACAGCTTCATCCCCAGACCAGTGTAGAACCAGAGGGATAAGAACGCTCCACCTGGTGGACAATAAAACAGAAACACCCCAGCAATGATGAAACATCATGTAGAGCACAATGAGAGAAACATTACTAAAGAATGTTGGGCTTCAAACTAAACTTGAATTGTGTTACGGTTTTGAAATAACCGTGCCTATATGCTGGGAAAGATAGTGTCTTTTTTTAATTCTTAAGCAAGGGGCGGATTATGAGACAATGGGCCCGGACACGCAAAAGGCCAGAAACAGACTTCAAAGTTGGCCTCTTTTTATGTTGTTATGCATTTCTCAGTGGTTTTGCCCCTTTTTTAAGTTGTTTTTTGTCTCTTTGTAGTTGGTTTTGTGTCTATTCATGGTCCTTTTGTGTGAATTTGTAATTGTTTTAGTCATTTTGTTGTAATCTCTTTTTCTAACCAAAACACTTGAACGCGCTGTCTCTAAACAACTGTCTTCCTACCTCCACCAGAACAACCTCTTGGACCCCCACCAGTCCGGGTTCAAGGTGGGTCACTCGTCAGAGACGGCCCTCCTTGCGGTGACAGAGTCGCTTCACGCTGCGAGAGCGAACTCTCTCTCCTCTGTCCTGATTCTCCTGGACCTGTCAGCGGCGTTTGACACGGTGAACCACCAGATCCTCCTCTCCACCCTCGAGGGGATGGGCGTCTCAGGCTCTGCACTCTCCCTGTTTGCATCCTACCTGACAGGCCGATCCTACCAGGTGACATGGAGGGGGGCCGTATCGGAACCACGCATGCTGACTACGGGGGTTCCACAAGGTTCAGTTCTGGGCCCCCTTCTCTTCTCGCTCTACACAACATCTCTGGGTTCTGTTATTCGCTCGCATGACTTCTCTTACCATTGTTATGCCGATGACACCCAGCTGGTCTTGTCATTTCCTCCCGGTGACACCCAAGTGGAGGCACGCATTGCTGCGTGCTTGGCTGACATCTCGAAGTGGATGGCGACACACCACCTGAAGCTCAACCTGGACAAAACCGAGCTACTGTTCCTCCCGGGGAAGGGTTGCCCGCACCGAGACCTGTCCATCACCATTGATGATGCCGTGGTGACACCAACTCGGACTGTGAGGAATCTGGGTGTGACCCTGGACGACCAACTGTCGTTCTCAGCAAACATTGCATCGGTCACACGCTCCTGCAGATTCCTCCTCTACAACATCAGGAGGATTCGCCCCTTCCTCACTGACGAGACGGCGCAGGTGCTCATCCAGGCTCTGGTCATCTCCCGCCTGGACTACTGCAACTCACTACTTGCCGGAGCCCCGGGTCGGGCATCAGACCTCTGGAGCTTGTCCAGAAAGCTGCAGCACGTCTGGTGTTCAATCGCCCCAAGTTCTCCCACACAACTTCCCTTCTCCGTTCTCTACACTGGCTCCCTGTAAGAGCTCGCATCCAGTTTAAGACTCTAGTGCTAGCCTACAGGGCAGTGAAAGGAACAGCTCCTTCCTATCTCCAGGCCTTGGTCAAGCCCTACACCCCCGCCCGACCACTTCGCTCTGCTGCCTCGGGCGATTGGTTGCCCCGTCGCTCAGAGGTCCCTGCGGCCGATCCACCCGGTCACAGCTTTTTTCTGTCCTGGCCCCTCAGTGGTGGAATGAACTCCCCACTGACGTCAGGACAGCAGAGTCGCTGCCCATCTTTCGGCGCAGGCTGAAAACTCACCTCTTCAAGAAGCACTACCCTGAGCCTTCCTCGTAGCACTTATTGCATTCGTATTAGTTGTTGCACTCTCTGTATTCGTATCAGTTTGCTGCACTTATTGAATTCGTATTCGTTTACTGCACTTATCCTATTCGTAGTTGTTTGTAGCACTTATTATATTCGTATTAGTCTGTTGCAATTATTGTTTTCGTCGTAATTTGCCTCTGCACTATACTTTTGCTCTGGTTTATGCTTTAAGATGCTTGTTTAAGAAAGGAGATGCACTTATGACTTCTGGTGACTAGTAGTTCTCTTGAATACCTATGTTGAATACACTTCCTGTAAGTCGCTTTGGATAAAAGCGTCTGCTAAATGACTGTAATGTAATGTAATGTAATGTCTTTGTAGTTGCTTTGTGTCTCTTTGTGGTTGTTTTGCCCATGCTCACAGTTGTTGTGAGTCTCTTTGTATCTGTTTGTGCCTCTTTTATGTTTATTTGTGGTCATTTTGAGTCTCTTCCTTGTTGGTACATGTCTCTTTGGTTGCATTCCAAGTCTTTTCCTTGAATCTGTCCATGCGTCCCTGGTGGGAGGGATGCAAGGAAGACTTATAACCTTTGTGTGACATTTTGTAGGTGAAGGCCAAGGGGGCCCCTGACATTTCGTGGCCTGTGCCACATAGGCCCGTTCAGTAAGTGCTCCTCAGTCCATCATTACAAGCCCTTTCTTTTTCAACGTTGGTCTTAAGAGAATTTTATTCCTTAGTATACCCATGATTGCAACGTTGCCAAGGATATTAAATATGCCGTCATACAGCTTATTTATTTGCTGAAAAAAGAATCAACTGATATCCATTAGTGCAGTTAATAATATAAAAAAAATATTTAGTTTTCTTGTCACTGCATCATATATGTACAGAAAATAATGAATGATAACGAGGCACATTTATATAGTTGTTACCTGTTGATATTGTATGCTCATGTACAATGACCACAGCAGGAAATAGCATGAGCATGCCCAGATTTGTGAGATGTAAGCGATGACCGTTGGTGGGGGACAGCATACCCTGACAGAAATACATGGAGTAGAGGTGTGGACCTTAATATAGTAAATATTTTGACTTCACAAATCGCTCTTTGGTGCATTTTCAAAATCAGAATAGTCCTGATCAAAATGAGAGAGACAAAGAAAAAAATACCAGTCTCACCTTTTCCTGAGACCTCTCTAGGAGCAAAGCTGTAATGGCAAAAATGTTGGCAGCTGAAAGAAATACAGATATTTAGTTAATTCAATTCACTGTATTTTGTATAGCCCAAAATCACAAATTACAAATCCTCAGAGGGCATTACAATCTGTACACATACGACATCCTGTCCCTGAACCCTCACGGTTTTTTTTAGGGGAGTTTTTCTTGTGCCGACAAGAAAAACTCCCCTAAAAAAAACCTTTAACAGGGAGAAAAAGGAAGAAACCTATGGGAGAACGACAGAGGAGGGATCCTTCTCCCAGGATGGACAGAATGCAATAGATGTCATGTGTACAGAATGAACAACATAACAGAGTTACAACACATTCATTATTATTAAGTGTGCTGTGTTTACAATTCAATCCAATCCCACCTAAGAGCTCACATCCACTGTGTTTGTTTCAATCGTATAAAGCCTTTTGTGATGTTACTTGAGGCAGCGTCGGTCGAAGTTGAAGGCTACAAATTTGAAAATGAAAAAAATCTGGGGGTGGGAGGTTTCAAAGAAGTGGTCTTACCAGACTTCTGTACCCCGCTGCTCATCTAAGTCAGCTGCTACTAGCATAACATATCAAAACTACGATCAAACTGTCGGTTTTTCTAGTTGCATACTGGATATATTATTTGGAATAAAAAAGACGATTCTTTGTTTTCTGTTAAATCAATTTAGCCCAATTTTTTTTAAAGTGCATTGTGAGTCTGTTACAAGAGTGCAAAGTTAAATCAGTGAAGTACTTTTTCAACTACTAGTACTACTACTATTTCTCTTTAGCTAATGCTATTTTTGCCATTGGTATTCTTGCTGCATTTGCTCACCTACTATGAGGTTGACAGACGGCCAGTTGCAGTTGTCCTCGATGAGATGCTCCAAAACCTTTTTGACATCTATCAAAAAGCCATGTCTGTTAGATAGAGAAAATCAAAGGATGAAAAGCTAATAATAGTCATATATATGGACACTTTATGTGGTTCAACCAATGTTGAATGTGGTTTTTAGAGTATCTTACAGTCTTCATGTACATGTACAAGAATTTATCCCTGTAAGTTTTACTGTAAAAATTATGCAGTTCCATCTGCTAGTAATGTGAAATGTGGTTGAAAGCTAGAGAAAAATATCGTAAGGAGTCTGTGTAATTAACGTGGGTGTATTATAAACATTTGTTTGCCTCAGAGCTTATTTCCTAAAGCCAGAGGGAAAATTCCTAGAGGGCTCCAGTACGATGCTAACTTCCTGGTTGGCCTACAAAAATAAGTCACCCCTGCAGCACTTTAGTCTCTGAAAGAAATGCAACAAGTGTTGCAACCGACCCTAGTCTTTACTATATATGAGAAACTAAAGACTACAGCCGTGCTAGCAGCTCTGAGAGACTGTACTCAGGTACTAATGTGAGATAAATGCTAACAACTGACATAATCAAAAGGACAACGCTAACATGCTGATGCTAAGCAGGTATAATGTTTGTCCATGATCACCATCTCAGTGTAGCCTGTTAGCATGCTAAGATTAGCAAGTTAGCGCTAAACATAAAATACAGCTGAAGCTTTACGTTCATTATTTGGGCAAATAAAAGATGTGCTAGACCAAAAGTCAGCTGACCACCAGTCATTAGGATTCATCCTCTGGGGACAATAATTTTGTCTGAACAAATTTCAAGGCAATCTAACAGTTATTGATGTATTTCAGTGGTGACCCGCCTGATCAACTGACATTGCCATCAACAGAGTTTTAGATTTGAAATAGAATACAACTAGAGTCTGGTAACAAATAAATAATACAATTAACACACATTTTAGGGGCCTTTTTATGAGTGCCTATATATCTAAATTCAATTACAAAATCTACGGAAGATAATATTGTTTTGCCTATATATATATATATATATATATATATATATATATATATATATATATATATATATATACACACATATATATATATATATATATATATATATATATATATATATATATATATACACACACACACACACACACACATACTCACTGTATGAAGTTCTCCAAGAACAAGTGAGCATGAGTCAGGACCTGAAAGCCAGAATGACACACATACAGACAGTAAAACACCAGTGGGTTATTACGTTATAAGTGAGGGCTTTTCTACCTAAATTGAAAGTTTGTTCGGTAATAATCAAAAGTAAAGAAAAGAAAATTGACCAGGAGAATGATGATCCAGTTGAGGATGCCTCTGTATTCGGTGAAGCTGCTGTTGGAGCTCAGCAACGAGTCTTGGACACGATGACAACTGGACAAAGAGACTTGTTTTAGTCATCATCATGTGTTAGGCTCAGTTTTTTACCAGTTTTTGAGTAAATATCCCTTTGCAAATTCTGTTGTGACTGCACCTTTGATTACCTTTGATCAGATATTTCCCCTTGCAGATGGATGTTTATACCTGCAGAAGATACTATATGCTCTCACTGACAATAATAGTGTGACCAACATGTTGTTATACTTAAGAGTTGCAAACACCTCAACTGGAATTCCCTCCAGCTAAGGTGAAGGGAGGACATGTGGGCATGGGGGACAAAATATTCATCAGAGCTGATGGCTTGTAGATTTATAGTACGCATGTGCATATTATGAGACATTGTGCTCCTGGGCACAGACATGCAAAAGGCTCCACACACTCTCCTACATAGGAGCAAGACACGCACACCTTATGGTTTTTCAGTCTTTATTTGTTGCTGTTTTGTGTCTCTTTGTGGTCACCTTGTGTATCTTTGTAGTTGTTTAGGTATCTTTGAGGTTTTATGTGTCTCTCTCTAGTTGTTTTGTATCACTTTAAAGTTGTTTTGGTCTCTTTGAAGTTGTTTTATGTCTCATTAAGGTTATTTTGGTATCTTTGTATTTGTTTTGAGTCTCTTTTTAGTTGTTTTATGTCTCTTTGAGGTTGTTTTGTGTCTCTTTGAGGTTGTGTTTTGGTGTCTTCGAAGTAGTTTTGAAATTTTAATTCTCTTCCTGGCTGGTACGTGTCTCTTATAGTGACAAGTATGCTAATATACATATAATAGTATTACACTCAAGGAGGTAACTTTTTCGGCATTAATTACTTTGGATTTCTATTCTTTAGGTACATTTAGCTAATAATACATAACATATTTTTTCCGTAACATTTTTAATGCAGGACTATTTTGCAGTGCATTTTAACTTTCACTACTTCCTCCACTAAGAGTTGTATCCGCCACCAGCAGAGGAAGCTTACCAGAGCAGAGCTTCATAGGGATGTTCTGGTTCACTGGGGGATCCGTGGCAGAAATGGGAACATTGTCATAGACGCTTGGACCGTCTTCTTCAGCCGAGGAAGACGAGCAGACGGAGAGGAACCTCTTCCTCATTGCAGCCGTCTCTGGGTCTGAGGAGCTCCTCGACGATGGTACGGAGATGGTTGAATTCACTTTAGGAAAAGTAGAAATTGGTTTATCATATGCTTTGTTGTGAGATACAATATCCGTTTCATCCCTCACTATATCCTAACATGTAATATAAAGACAGATAAGATAAGATAAGATAAGATAATCCTTTATTAGTCCCGCAGCGGGGAAATTTACAGGATTACAGCAGCATAGAGTATAGTGCAAAACAAGAGACATAGTAAAAGAAAAACAAGATAAAATAAAATGAAATAAAAAACAAGTATTATAAATAAGCAATAAAAAAACAGTAAAAAAAATCCACAATAACTGAAATATTATATGTACAGACACAAAAACTATTACAGCTATAAATTGCACAGTGTATTTTGTATTTTTTTGCACATGCATCATGTGGTCTGCTGGGAGCAGAGTTGGTTGTGCAGCCTGACAGCAGCAGGAAGGAAGGACCTGCGATACCTCTCCTTCACACACCGGGGGTGAAGCAGCCGGTGGCTGAAGGAGCTGTACAGGGCTGCCAGAGTGTCCTGCATGGGGTGGGAGAGGTTGTCCATCAGGGATGACAGCTTAGCAATCATCCTCCTATCTCCCACCACTTCCACCGTATCCAGTGGACACCCCAGCACACTGCTGGCCTTCCTGACAAGTTTGTTGAGTCTCTTCTTGTCAGCTGTCGAAATGCTGCTGCTCCAGCAGACCACTGCATAAAAAATGGCTGATGCCACCACAGAGTCGAAAAAGGTCCTCAGGAGTGCTCCCTGCACTCCAAAGGACCTCAGTCTCCTCAGCAGATAGAGTCTGCTCTGACCCTTTTTGTAAAGTGACAACAGCTAAAGCTGTTTATTTGAGAGAGAACAGATATCACGACATTAAAAAAATGTTTGGTTTCTTTCCCTCTACTTAAAGCACATTTTCTGCTCTAAAATACCTGGTGCCATAGCACGATAAAGTAGAGAAATATTACAATTATTACATTAATACAGCCTATTACCGTCATAATATTTTGCAAATGCTTTTCGGGGCAGTCTGCAATAGTAGGAATGTATATAATCTTCACAAAATGTATGTATTTACTTTGTTTTTGATTGACGTGGATGTATGTCCTTCATGCAAATGTAGCCCGCAGAAGACTACAGAGAGCTTTGGATATTATTTGACATAACATTTCCTGTAATTTTTCATTATGTATGTGATGTTTTATCATTATCTTTCTTGAAACTGTGTCCTATATAGTGTCTAGGACTGGGAGCAGAGAAGTGGACCATTAACATGCAAGCTGCATGTTCATAAACCCAGATATTGTATGCTTTATTCTGTCCTCCCACTAGGAGAGGAATCTGACCAAATCCTTTGAGTAAATTAGCAGTTTAACGTTGTCTCGCGTATCTACAGAGATACACATCTAAAAAGATACATTTTTAGACATTAACTGAGCGTGAAGTTTTATCGGATAAATTCGGCATGCATGCTTATCATATAATATGCCATACATTTAATTTAAAATCACCTTTTAGTTTCGTCGGGTCAGTTATCTCAGCGTCTCTCTTCCCACGAGCACACCATGGTGACATCACAAAATAAAAGTTGGGGTGTTTATTGATTTTTTGTGTTGCTGCTTGTTGGATATAATTATGCCGAATGCAATAACTGCTTCGGGTCATTTAGAGTTTACATTGTGTGATTTAAATGTTTCACGTTGCGTGTGCTGCTAATACATTTACATTTAAATTGAAAGAAATCTAAATGCAACTCGGCGTGACCTTTGCTAACAACAGGATACGGCTTACCTTGTCATCCCCCGCAAAGAAACCCAGCATCCTCCCCGGCAGGTCTACAGCCCGCAGCATCCGCAGCTCAGTAGCCTCCAGTCCGGATATACATGTAGTTTACACTCGGAGCTGATCTGACCTCTCATTCTATATGGGAATGGGATACGGTCAGTGTCGCACATAATAACAAAAATATCACCCCATTCAAAATAAAAGCCTCATAAAAGAAAATTCTCTTTTGTGCAAATGCAAATTCTTATTTGAATCTTATTTTGGTGGGTGTTGTACCCATGTAGCAAATGCATGCAAATACTGTCTTAACATTAATCTCATATTGATGTTAGCTCATTTCAAGTAATGATAAAATGAATACCAGACAAATTGTCTAAATGCATACCAGACAACCCAGAACACGATACTGGCTATATTATGGCCTAAGGGAGTCTACTTTTGATGTCGTGTGCCTTTTTTAAAGGGACAGTTCAATCCGAAATCAAAATAACACATTTATGTATTACCTGTAGAGCTATTTATCAGTCTAGATTGTTTAAGTGTGAGTTGCCTAGTTTTGGAGATATCGGCCTTCTCTCTAATATAATGGAACTAGATGGCACTCGACTTGTGAGCAGCTCACAAATTCTGCAGATTATTTTGTGTGACAGATATCTCCAAAACTGAGCAATTTACACCAAAACAAACTAGATTAATAAATAGCACTACAATTAAGAAGGGAAAGGTAAAAATGTTTTCTGATTGTGGGCTGAACTGTCCCTTTAACAAGTGTGAAGATAATAATAATAATTTATCAAAATGACAACAGCTAAGGTGTGCTTTTACTTTGAAGCTACATTACCCTCCATGTGATATTTTCTGTCTGACCAAGATATTGAAATACTTCTGTAAGTTCTTTACAGTGCAGTTCCCACTTGCATCCCCCATGACGTCTGGCACCGTACATATACGATAAGAGCATATTTATGGTAATAAGCATAAAGAAACAAAGTTCACAGTGCTGGCTGTTTACCTGTCGCTATGCAGCCCTATACAATGAAAAATTGAAGATTTCCGACAAATAAATAATACATTAAATTGTTTCATTTGAAAGTTACTTAAAACATTTTACTTATTAGTTTCCCTTGTCTTCATTTTAAATTTTGCAGAGCTAATTTGTATTTTTTTACCCCCAATTTTACATGTGTTCGAACATTTGTACTAAAAATCTAAACATCCTAAAAATTCAAAAACCCACTAAGAAATGGCAATAAAGAAACACTAAATAACATATTACAAAGTTCCTCAGGACAGATTTATTTAAAAAGTTACATGTAACAAAATAATAATCTAATAGTGTAAATACACTGCCGACAACAATACCAAAATCTGTTTCATTCTGAGACAAGCTCCCACACACTGCTTGAGCTACAATCACTGCTGGTACTGAAATCTCATATGTTTGTACATGGATGTTAATCCCAATAATGTGTGTTGATTTCAAATATTGAAACATTTTATTTTGCTGACAGACACATACAGATCTGAGGCCTGTATACAGGGGGAGGATCCATCCAATTCCTTAAACAGTATGTGTGATCCAGGCAGCGCGGGATCAGAATGAATGCAGGTCCGGTTCCGTTGGTGCGTGGTCTTCAGTTGATGGTGAGCACGTCGCTCTGGATCTCGTGGCTCAGCTGAGTCTGCAGGTCACTGAGCTTCTTCTTGAGGACGGCCAGGGCTGACATGACGATGGTCTCCGGTCGCAGCGAGCCACACGACTCCACGTTGTAAAAGAACCTGGGCAGGGGAAAATGTCACAGATTAGTTTATGGACTAAAAAATTTAAATTAAAAATAATTAAGTAAAATGTCACCTTTCTGGCTTTCCATTGGGGTCATAGGGAGCCTGAACCTCATCCTCCTCAATCTCAGAGTATTCACTCTTTGGCCTAGGAACCAGAGGGAAGCAGGACATCAATTCATCACTCGGCCACCGGTCAATATTTAAACATTAATCCAGCCACAAAGAGCCGTATTGAAATGTAATCGTACCACTCCTCGGGTCGCGGGAAGACCGTGTGCCTCAGTGCGTTGTCTGGGTCGTACTCGAAGGACACCCCCGCTGTTGGGTTCCACTTGGCGTGCTCCTTGCCGAAGCCCTTCTTGGCGTACGCCCTGAGCCGTAGCTCCTGACCTTTACGGAGCTTCACCAGTAAAATGTCTACGTTGTGTCAATAAACGACAAGAGGTGGAAGTGGAGAGAGTAGGGGAAAGGTTGTTTCAAATGTGAGATAAAATTATGGAAAAAAACAGGACACCCAACATTAATGTGGCTAGTGGTGCTAACACCAAATGCTAAGGATTTTTTTTGCAGGGACGGGATGAAACTATGTGTAAAAATGTTAGCATAGCCTACTACTCATTGATCCAAACTCCATTCAGAAAACAAGCATTTCAAAAGTTGTTTGCTTTTCGTCTTGGTGACAGACCTGACCAAGCATGAATTTAGACTTTTCACAAATCCCCCATGTAAAGTTATTCCGGCATCCTTTTCATTCGTTTATTGCACAGAAAAATGGGTTTATTTTGGGCTCATACCACAGTATCGGGGTGATGTTATGGACCCACACAGGACGTTGCCTGGTTTCCAAGTAGCAATAGAGGTTATTTTGGCCATGTTTGATGATAAGTGGTTTGTGTCTACATGGAAGCAGACTGGGCTTTTTCTGAATGAATGCTTAAAGAGACTGGCGCTAAAACAGAGCATTTCAGACATAGGGTGACTAAAGGACAGTATGAGGAAAATAAAGTGATTTTTGAATAATAAAACATGTAAATATGCTCTAATAGAAACCCAAAATACAAGAATGAACCCTAAAATGAGCATGATATGTCTCCTTTAACAGCCAGTCTTTATCCCTCAGGATAGATTAAAGCTTACCATCTTGTTCAACGTAGTCGTTGGGATCGTTGTCTCGACTCCTGGAGGTCACCTGGAAAGACAACACGGTCAGCTTCTTCTTCTGCTTCAGCTCCCCTATAATGACTTCAATAAAAGGACAGAGGACTCACCGGGATGACTCTGGGGTTGTTGGACAAAAGGTCACGAGAGGTGACATGACGCGTCTGGTCCTCGGTACATCGAACGTCCATCGTCAACTCAACGGAACACTCCGGGCAAAAGTCGTCACAGGTACAGTCCTGTGGGAGGAGCAGAGAAAATAATGTCTGTCGTCTAGTGAACTAAGTTACAAACAGGAACAAGCGCTGCCAACACAGTGGTATAATATTCTTATTATTATACACAATATTCTAAATAAAACATGGGTTTGGGGATCTGTTTTAAAAAAACATGAATATATACACCATCTGTTCAGGTATAGAAAAATCACATGCAAAGCAGTCAAGCTGATGTCCATCAATGTACTAGCTATTTTGTAGTCTATAGACAAAACTGCATCAAGATTCAGGGTATAAGGCCATCATGAAATTATTACATTAGTATTCAAAAAATATATAAATGATACAGACACTTATTGGGCACTTTTGAACAAAAAATGATAATAAAACATAATAAAGGAGGTGGCAAAACAGGAATTATTCACAAGAGAAATTATAGACAGACACGGTGGATACCGGAGGTTTTACTGTCGATCACCATCTGCTCATTTGAAAATGATGTGATCTGGAGATCAGCATGTTTTTTGACAGTTTATATTGTCTTTGGGGAAACTGAAATTACTTTTTGGGACATTGGTGAAAAAAGGATATTCTGGAGCCTTGTAGAGCAGCTGCCATAACAAAAACAAAAACTGGAGTGGACTGATGAGGTGATCAAGGTATCTCTAAAAACTATATTTGCTCCCTTTTTCCTACTAATCCGACCCATGACTCAAAATGACTGTGACTGTGATACGATCCGAACTTTGAGTTTTGCGATCCGTTGCACCCCAACCTGAGGATCATCTGTCCTCAGACCTCTTTGTTAAATCCAAATTATTTTTAGTCTTGAGTTCAGAGCTGGAAAACAACGGAAGTGGTCACTTAATAATGGTGATGCATTTAAGGTTCCCTGATCACTGATACGACAGTAAACATACCCTAGAATACTGCATTTTGTCCACGATGTCATCACTTGTGAGAGGTATGAGACCTGACGAAAAAGGAACGGAAACATAAATGTCAAACAGCAGCATTTACAAGTACCAGACCTATCTGGTTATACTGCAACAACGCATGTACAATTACTACCATGGAGTTTCACTGAAAGCGCATTCCTAAACACCGTGATACATACCCACTCTGTGTGCAATGAACTCATCGTGCAGTACTGAGGAATTGGCATCGATCTGGATCCAGTCAATTGCTGCAAATAAAGTAACACATGTTCCATTTAGTCAATTAGAATGTTTTTGTGGCCTATTACTGTGAGACAGACTACAATTCCCAGTGTTCCAATGGTGCTGATGCAGTCCCATCTCAACTCTCTTCAACTTCATAATTTGTCATATATATATATATCCAGTTACCCGAGACACATTTTCACACAATGATACTCATAATTTAGAATAGAAGCTAACAAAAGGTCACTATACCTATAGTGGCGACTTCTGACATGAAGACTCGGCGGATGGAGTTTGCAACCCTGAAAAGGAAAAAAGACAAAGTAAGAGAAATTACACTGAATTAATCATTAAGGATGCCGGGAAACACACGACTGCTGACTAACAAAACGACCCTTTAAGAATATTTTCGTTTTACTTTCAATCCTTCCTAAACCTCAGTGTTGCCCAGAATAGCAAGTGTTCCACCTTTAAACGTGTATGTAATGTATTGTAAACTAGAGTTATCTAAAAACAATTGCTGGTTACAGAGATTCTCAGTTACAAACAGCATTATAATACTATAATTATAATTTAAGTGCGTGGCGTAAGCACCTTTGCGCAGTTATTTAACGTGTATTGTTAATGTAACGTTAACGTCTCAGAGAATGAGACTAATAATGGCTGCTCACACACACGCTTTCTTGAATGAACAAATAAGTGAATACTCACGCCAAGTCGGTGTTTTCAATGACGAATTTGACATTCTCGTCCGTCAGTTCTGTGATTTTCACCGTAGGCTGGTTAGCATACGGCATTATTGGAGTGAAATGAGCCTAAAAATTGGCGTTATTAATTCGACAACACACTCAACTACCGCTGCTTCGAGTTGAAGGCCTCCACGGAACTATTTACTACACGCTGATTGGCCAGGAGATGTCAATCTGAGCGTTGATTGGTCACGATGATGTATAGAGGCGGGTCCTTTTTTTAATATCCGGGTCACACTGTACCCGGAGGGTTTTCTTCAAAATAAAAGCGCTCAATTATTTTTCTGTAAGATGACTTGTGCCTTACATTTGCTTACAATTTAATTTTAGTATATTATTAAACTTTTTTTTGTTTAATAAGTATAAATGCAGCAGTTCAGTGCTGTCTTTTTTGTCACTGTATCTTTTTTGACACGGAGACAAAAATAATAGTGACTATGAACTTCAAAACCATACTCCCAAACTATCTTATGGGTGACTGAATTCATATTAACCAGACAAGTAACAAAACAAACACATACGTTACATACACAATATATAACTTTGTCTTTATTGAAGTTTCGATCCAACAAGAAATGACAGATCATTATGTCCGAAGGGAAAAAATAATCTGAGCAGGAGAGTGAAATCTTGGGACAGCAAAACAAGACTAGCCACCGGTCTTCCAGGGGAACAGAGACTGGCTTATCACCATGGCTTGTGACAAATAGAGTAACACAATCCATAACCCAATACTTTCACACTTTTACAGTTATCAGAAATATGAGCAAAATTAAAATTTATCGTCAGCTCTCGACACTGTCCAGGCAGTTGGGATCAGCATGGGTGAGAGATTTTTTCCATCATCGCCTCTGGTTCAGTCCTGTGAGGTTCTTCAGCTGTAAAACACAATACAAACATCCATCCTTCAGTGTTGCCTCGTTAAAATGCATCAAATGTGTAACTCTTAATACATGATTCAATTGCTAGTACCGTCATGAAGAAGAATTTCAAATTAAGAGGATAGACTTGACTGTGTGTATACATTTACAAAGGGGAGGAGGGGTTTCTTGCTAATTTAGGAGCAGAGATTGAAAAGAAGAGTGATGAACACACTTACTGTAACAGCAGCTCCCATAAGCCCCTGCACCATTGTTTCACCAGTTGCCTGCGCCTACAGAATAAAGTGAAACACACTTATGATTGAGGGACATAAGATTGATTTATTAAAGCATCTCCATTGTTCAGTTTTCATTTTCATTTGGCCCCATATTCAGGTAAATCTGATGGCTAAAGTTGGGTTACACAGAGAGGTGGGAATTCCTACATACAAATAAGACATTACAATCTCACTTTTTACAACATGGGCCCTTTAAAACAACTCCTCAGTGACCACACTTCTGTTCAACCCTTTGTTCAGCTATTTATTGCTATATGCCAGTGATTCTCACAGTGTAGTGTGTGGTCAACGAAATAATTAGCTATAAAATTATGAAATTGTGCCGTATCATATAAGACTGCATAACTACAGATGGGGGCCATTTGCGTCAGTAACACAACCATATTGTGTCTTGTACGTTAACCCACCTAAATTAGCTTTAGAAACTGCTATGATTACGCAACATCTGGAAAAGCAAACATGAAGGGATGAACTCAAGCATGCCTTTCGTTTGTATGTGTAAACATCCCCTCCTCCCTTTGCCCCACCAGGAACTAGAACCAAAGGGCTTCAGAGGTCAAAGTAATAAACTACTTGGGTCAAGGAAACAGGAACTGACCCTTAGTGTCTAACAATTACTCTATGTAGCTCGGTATAACACTGTATACGTCTTTGGAGTATTCAATAACCCCACTCAAAGTGTTTCACATTTGAGTTCATAAAAATACGTCTTTCTCCCGTCTTTATGACGTGGGAAACAGAGTTAAAAATCATTTTTTTTAGATATTTCAGATCGGACTCATGTGACCATACTGCCCTCCAGTGGTCAATTGATGATAACACATATCTGACACGCATAACCTCTGTTAACTTCTGTATACCAAATGTATGTAACTGAAATTCCATCTCTGTATCCATACAAGTGTGTAAGGTCTATTAAGCTCATAGTGAAGAAAAGTATGTGGGATATTTGTTTAAAATGTTAGATTAGTTAAGCTACCAAACCAGAACACACCGAAACTAGGAAACAAAGGAATCCGAAATCTTGGCAGAAACAAAGCCATAAAATCAAGCCACACCCTGGGACCCGACACCTATCCTGAACAGATAAAACCAGGAGATTTCCTTTGTTCACCCTCTTGTCCTTTCGTCTTAGAATTATTCTTTTAAACAAGCCTTATTTTATTTTTAGTGTACATCTGTTGATCTCGTGAGATATCAACTTTAATTATTATCGTTTAGGCCAAAACGAGATTAGTTTGAGTATATCAACGAGTAGCCTGAGTTATCAAACTATTCAGAGCTAAATCCCTCTCCAAACAGCCTGTAAAGGGCCCCTGGCCCCTGTGTTATGCTACATAAGCACCCTACCTGCTTGGCGGTGGCGGCCATGTTGACGACATCCTGAATGCGGTTGTCAAGGAAGCTCCAGGTGTCCTGGAAGTCTGGAGAAGAGTCCTGCAGCATCACCAGCTCTGTGGTGTTGTAGATGCCCGTCAGCGCCGCCCGCTTGGTGTACCAGTTCATCTACAACAGAGAGGGGCGGTGCAGAAAAGTTCATGTCATACACTTTTGAAAGAGGCCCCAAAAGGGCCTTACATTACACGAGCAGCAACAAGTGAAACATTTTGACCAATTGCAGGTTAAGACCATTTTTTTTTAAAGTCCATTATTTCCCATTATTAAGACAATATCATGCTTAGACCATGGCAACTTACTAAAGGAATACATAAGCTAATGTAAGCTGAGCATTGGTTTGGAATGGTTATTTCACTTCTGACTGGAGCTATGACCTAAACCTGCCGGATAATCAGTAAAAAGTCATGTCTCTGGCCACGGTGTCAACAGGGATGGAGTCTGGTGTTGGTGGGGGGGGGGAGTAACCTGTGAGGTTGCAGGCCTGATATTGTGGGGGTGGTGATGAAAGGGGGACAGGAAGGTGTGAGCAGCAGAAGAAGAAGAAGAAGAAGAAGAAGGGGATCGAGGGCGATAGGATCCACTCACGTCTGTGGAGCGGTCACCGGCGTAGTACCAGATGTCGTCCACCAGGGTGGAGAGGTGCTTCAGGCTGTCCGGGATGTTGTGAGGAAGCAGCAGGATGCTCATCGCCTGAGGACACAGACACAAAGTCAAAGATCAAATGTGCAAAACCTTGCAAAAGTGCTACCCCACCCCAGACATTTCTCCTATTTTGTTGCATTATTATTTGATTTTTATGTAACAGACCTACACAAAACAGTCAAAATGTGTGAAGTCAAATGAAAAATAAACTTGTTTTCAAAAATTCCCAAAAATAAAAAAGGGGGGTGAAAAGGGGAAAACATTTGGACTTACCAAATTTCCGTTTTTTACTTTTTAGAATATTTTTTTCTATTGGACTTTGTATTTTACTAATTTTAACTTTTTTGTGTAGGAATATGTTTGCAAGTTTTTTCTCCTTCAGTCCTGACTTCTGCCAGTGATGAGAAGAAACAAATGGAAGAAGACAAAGAGGTCAGCTGTTCATTGTGCTCATCATCAGGTGAACTGTACCTGTGACCAAGATTCAATGTAGGGGATGTGCATCCTCAGCCTGGTCTCTACAGCATCTCTCAGAAATTCAGCAGTCTTCTTTGGTCTGTAATACAGATGTCATAGTCAAAAGCTGAAATCTGCAATTTTGCATTTGGAGCTCTAACTGTGAAAGTTGTTTTTGTTTTACAGCTTATAAAAACAGCAGATGTGTGTGTGTGTGTGTGTGTGTGTGTGTGTGTGTGTTACTCGGCCTGGCCCAGCTGGACCTGGTTGTGTTGTTCAGCCAGGATCTCCGTCAGCTGGGAGTTGCAGTGGGCGATGAAGTGCAGGACCAAGTCTCCAGCTCCATTATAGAACATACCAGTGGAGGCAGAGGACAGGCCCAGTGTCTGGTACACACGGTACACACACACACACACACACACACACACACACACACACACACACACACACACACACACACACACACACACACACACACACACACACACACACACACACACACACACACACACACACACACACACACACACACACACACACACACACACACACACACGATTAATCATCAAGACATCATCTGTATTATCAGAAGGAATGTTTTACTTCCCTTTATATTTACACTTTGATTGATTGGATTAAAATAAAATAAATTATAAAATATATAAATATAATAATGATAATAATTGTAACTAACATAAAAATGTATTAATAAATGAAAAAATAACAAATACCATTGAAAGACACTTTTACTTGTCACTTGTTTTACCTGACACATCTCAACTTCCAGATGAAAATACACTGGGTTCCTTCATATGCCATATTTTGCAGGCACCCATTGCTGGTACCAAACAGAACTAGGACAGGTAATATTCAACTTATGTGTAACTTTTACGTCTTGTCTTTGGGGTCTGATAAAATCAGCCCACCTTTACCATGTATTGGTACATTTGTCTTAGTGTACTATATACATATACATGTATCTAATACACTAAGACTAATGTATAGAGAGAGTTAAGTCTTTTTACCATGCAGCCAGCAGAATTGTCATAAAGCTTCACTTTTCCTCTTTAACAGCAGCTCACCTCAGCAGCAGCAGCGATGGCTTCCATGGACCAGCCGTGCTGAGGGACGAACTCCAGAGCGGCAGCCAGGACTCGAGCCTGAAGCTGCTCCTCTGTTTCGTATTCTTCACCCTGCTCTCCGCCCTGGTCCTGGTAACTTTACACAGACACACAATAAAAAGACATGTGTTCAGATAAAATAATGACAGAAAGACTACATGACACGAGTTGAGCTCATAAATAGCCTCTTGCATGAAGGTGAACGGCTTTGGGTTTCACTACCCAGAAATCCTGTGAAGACACAGCCCACGGCTCGACAGGAAGAGGTGACAGGTTGCCATTGGCAATAGTTTTGAGAAATTGGCGCCCCATTCTTGGACTTGAGTTGCAATCAGTGGCCAACAGCAAAACGTGCACCCCAAATTAAATACATTTTTAATATTTGTAGCATCAGTAATTAAAAAATTAAAACAGACCCAGACAACGCTGCACCTGCGTATGAGCGTTTATTCCTGTGCACACACTCTTCTGTTGTTAGAGACAATGGTGAACATAATGAAGTTGTTTGACTGTGAGGTGAAAAGTCCGACTAACCATCAACATCACATACAAATGTGCAAATTGATACATATTGCAGCAGATAGGACCACACCTTTTTACATCCTTTATAGTGAAAAAACAAACATTACAAAAACGCAAGTATATAGTATGTCTAATTACGAGTCAATGTAATTAGACATATATACTTGTTAGTTGTGAAATAAGACAACTAACTAATCACCTTCAGGGAGAGACGGGGACCTGTTTTTCTGCATCTTGAATATCTTTTTAAGTTTAAATATACCACAATAATTAGAGGCTAATTAAGACACAACACTTTCGAATACCAGTAAATATCGCTAATTCATGATCTCTTTTTATATGGAAAGCCAAAATATTTCCAACCTATTTTAAAAAACTTTTTTACATTATAATTCCTGTATATTTTTTTAAAATCAGGCTTGATGTTTTTACTTCTCTAACATGATAGCAACTATACAGCTATTTTAACTCACTCATGTGACAATATTTACATAACTATTATTTACAGATACATTAAAACTGAATCAAAACCTACACACTACAATCTTATGTTTACCGACATAACAACACATTTTCATCTCCAATTTACTCCGATGACTCTTCAATCTCAAGATGTGAAGGGTTTTTTTAATCGACTGACCTGGTGTTTGGCCTGGAGGCCTCCTCGGCTGCTGGGTCAGATTCCGGGTTGTGTTGGTGGGCCTGGTAGTGCTCGTGGTAGGTTGAGGATGAGGAGGAAGGGGGTTTGTCAGATTTGGATTCATCCTGAAGCCTCAGTGCTGCACGGTGAAAGCTTCGTCTCAGGCTGACGCTCTGCACTGTTGGTGCAGCAACCACTGTGAAGAGAAATATAGTCCTTAGCTTCTAAGGATTTGGTTTGGAGAGAAATGTGACAAAACCCCATGATGAGATTTCACATTTATATCGTACAGTCATTGCCACAAATATTTGGACTTTGTAATTTGTTCCAAGTAAAACTTGGACCTAAACTTTTGCACCTTGTGTCAATCTGGCTGTTACTTCAGGCGCTCTCTCCACCACCTATAGTATAACCCTTCACTGTAATCTTTCAGCAGCTTTTCTCTCGCAGAAAACACTTGGTGCAAGAAAATACATCGGCACACTGCTACACACGCACGGGCCATTACAGGTTTTGGGTCATAGACCTTCAGCTATACAAGACAAAGCTTTTGCATCGTATAGAAAACTTGTGAAGGCTATTGCATAGAGTTCTGTTTGTAACACTTGATTTGTTTTCCTCAGAGGACATCATGACATTACAGACAGGTAATCAGTGCTTAATGAAATCCTTTTTTTAGTGCAGACACCTGCAAATCAAATGAATATGTAGTACCGTGACATTAATAATAATTACAGTTACAGGAGGTGATTATGCATTATAGGAAAAAGTGCAATAGTACCCAATCTGGCTGGCCACGTCTATATGTACTATAATATGACTTCACACTGTATGTCAGTGTCAGCGGTAAGTACTTGTTGTACTTTCAAACAAGACAATCTACCGTTAGCTAAATATAGCCAATTTGGGTGAAGCAGACTTTGACAGCTTCCATAACCAGATAGAAGGCTCCCAACAGTTGCGGCAAAGTGTTTCTTTTAAAAAGTAAGGTTTAAAAAACAAAACGTAGCAGCATGTCAACCAACAATTAAACTGCTAATAATGAAGTTTCAAACGCCACAGCCAGCATAATGGTGGCATTAGTTCTGCCCTTCATTATCACCGTCTGTGACAAGTGACTTTGGCACTGATAGCTTACGTCAAGCACTGGCAAGTTTCCCACTAAATGCAACATATAACCGAAGAAATGGACAGCGGCAGTCCGTTAGTAACATATGACAACAACAATACAGCAGTCCTGTCTCACCGCTGCCCAGCCCCCTGAGTGCCCTTCCAGCACGGAGACCTCTCAGCAGCGCCGCCATGTTCGCGCTGCGTTGTGTTTTTTTGTGTTTTTTTTGGCCCTGCTGCGTCACTTTAGTGCGACTCAGTTATGTGAAATACAAAACATCAAGCTAGCACCAGAACTAAAAAAAACCAAAGATGTCCCCTTCACACTTAAACGCATGACACATACATGATATAACGCTATGTATATATAAATTGAAAAAACAACAACAACAACAATGTATTGGTTTGCTTTATTTTGTGACTTCATGACTTAATATAATCCCTACAGTATATAGCCAGCTACATGTGCCCTGATGACGTTGCTTTGAATGGCCAAACATTACTACACATTAAAAATGATTTTATTTTGAAAACACAAACCGGAAACGCACAGTGAAACTTCCCTCAAGATATCGTTAGGTGAGTAACTGAGTAACTGAGTACATTAGATTGAAATGTTAATTTATTATAGCGATTTGAACACCAAATACGTCTAAGAACAAACACACACAAGTGTGAGTATATTTTGTTAGCGGGTAGCCGCGTGCTGGATTTAAAAACGGGCTTTATGAACTTAATAGGCACCAGCGTTTTCTGCGTCACGTTGTTTGCTCACCATGACCTGTGCTTTTCAGTTCACCTGTGTCCACAAACAAGCTAACTACCTAGTAGTTAGCCGGGTTAACCCTTTTAACGTGACGTCTTCAAACTAAAGCTGGAATAAACAACCACATTTCTTCACTACGTATCGACGTTTAAGAGGAATCACTGGCTAATAAGACTAACGTTAGCGCGAAACTGCCTTTTCACCGTTTTTGCATTCTTTCATTTAATAACACGGATGAAATGAGAGTGTATTCCTCTACTTATAATCTGTGACGTTATGATGAAACGTTACTGTGATATCAGTGTGGTTAGTTTTGTTGGTGTGGTTGGATAATCTCGAGTAGCAGACACGTGTCTTCACTATTAGATAATCCAGTGACTGATAGCTAACTCATTTTTGTAGGCATAACATTCTCTCTCACCAGAAAGTCATGGCAGAGCTCGGCATTAAAGCAGGAGACAAGGTGCTGCTGGTTTGGGCCCAGCCCTCAGCACCAGCAGCCCTGAAGCAGTACGCAGAGGAACTGGGTGCCACTGTGGGTGCCGGCTGCCAAGTGTCAGTGGAGAACATGGAGAGATTATTGCTGTGTGAGTGACCCGACACACTTGCTTTATGAATCAAATACTGTGTTATCACCACAACTTTACAGCACATAATTAACCAGTTAGCATGAACACAAAGTCAGGTTGAAAAGTCAATATTGAAACTATCCTCTCCTCTCCTCTCCTCAGCCTCCCACTCGGTGTCCACCTTTGACTGGGTGCTTTCTTGCCTCCTGGCTGACAGCTCCTCCATCCACAGTTCAGAGACTCTGGCTGAAATGGCCCGAGTGCTCAAACCTGGTGGGAAACTTGTTCTGGACGAGGCAGTCACAGGTGAATGTGAACTTCTTTTAGATTCATATTTATAGACTGTCAATTAGAAGGAAAATAGAATAATATGCTCCGTATTATGTTGGAATTTGAAGGCAGAAAAGCAAAGATGGAGTCCCCTGATGCTACGAGAATGGCAAAATACACTAAAAATGCTGCACAGATATAATCCATTTCAAAATATCAAAGTAAAACAAATAAACCTAGGATGGGGGTCTTTATCCACTAGGTCACTGTGCTGCACTGATTGTATTACAGCGTACTTGACTTTGACTATTTCTTTCTGTGTGGCAGGAGCTGAGGCGCAAAGTGTGAGGACTGCTGAAAAGCTGGTGTCAGCTCTGAAGTTGTCAGGGTTCATGTCAGTGACGGAGGTGCGTGAGTGCATTCTCACACACACACACACACACACACACACACACACACACACACACACACACACACACACACACACAAATGCATGCAAAGAGTGTAAAGACCTAAAACGGGAACATCTGAACCAGTGGCATCCCGTTGCAGAATGTCCTCTCTCTGACCCAGTTGACCCTCTTGCTTCCTTTTCCATTCAGGTCAGTCAAGCAGAACTGAGTCCTGAGGCGTTGAGCTCCTTCAGGATGGCCTCTGGTTACCAAGGAAACATGCTGTCCAGAGTCCGCATATGTGCCTCCAAACCCAGCTTTGAGGTGGGGTCATCCAGCCAGATTAAACTGTCGTTCGGGAAAAAGCCAGGTAGGTTTATAAACACATTTTTCTTGTTTCTTCGAAGCGGTTTTTTTCCCCACACATTGAACGAGACCACTTTGTTTCTGTCGTGACGTTTACCTTAGCTCTGTCACATGTGAAACCACCAGTCATAGTCTGTCCAAACTATAATGTGTCTGAAAATGAAAAAGCATGATAACCTTTCAAATCTCACACACTGTTTGATGCAGGTTAGATGAAATGACAAACCTGGCTCTCTAAATGTGCAAACACCAATTAATGTTTGTAGGTAATGTTGGGATTGTGCTTAAGTCGTTAAGTCGTTGCGTCTTGTGGAGATGTAGTTGAAAGTTAAATTATTAATTTGCCGTGTGGACAAGAAGCTCTGCAGCGATAGTTATTATTACACATGTATGCAACTTTGTACAACAACATTATAATTTAGTCTCGTAGGTGATCATATCAATATTTGTGAAACTGGTCTTTAACTTGGTCCACAGCTTCACACGCCTGTGATGCAGAAACTGATAGCGGATATTATCCCTTATCTTTTATATATCGTTAATTAGTGAATTTGCGAACTGGTGAGATCCATCACAAAATTTGTCGTTTGATAGTACATGCATGAGGTATTTAAACTTACTAAAAAGTAAGAAAGTTTATTGATTTTAGAGGTTAAACTAAAGAGTAAGATTTGTGAACAAATTTTCTGAGTACTTTAAAACATACTTTTTTTTCTCGGTTTCTTGTCAACGTCAGTGTGTGTTTTATTTTTGGTATTATGTATAGTCATAGAGAAACCAGCTCTGGATCCCAACGCTGTCAAAATGTGGACACTGTCAGCCAATGACATGGATGATGATGATGTGGTGAGTTGTGGATTTTGTGTCATTAAATACATTTTGACCTGCTCGGAAGGGCGGGAGAAATTTTGTGATAACTGCGTCATACCACCTCACATTCCATAGTCACACGCGTTATGGACAGTGTGTGGGATTTAGTGGCATCTAGTGGTGAGGTCGCAGATTGCAACCAACTGAATACTCCTCCGCTCACTCTTCCCTTTCCAGGAAACATGAGAGGTTGAGTGTAAAACTGTATCATCCATACCATAATAACACTACTTTAGGAGCAACAGATGTCAGACTGCGGCTGGAAGCACCGTGATTTTGCACTAATCCGCATGTTACCTCAGTTTCACAGCGTGTCAGAGAACGACGGTGGCCTTCAGATAACATTAAAACGCAAAAGGCTCTTTTCTAGAGCCAGTGTTGGGTTTGTCCGTTCTGGGCTACTGTAGAAACATGGTGTTGTAACATTGCGGTCTCATTGAAGAGGACCTGCTCCCCTATGTCCCTAATCCAACAACAACACTACTTCATCACGCAGACAAGCCTCGTATATACTTGAGCTAATGCAACTGTGGTGTCGTTCGTTTAAAGCCTAAAGTTATGTTATGCTAACCCCAATTTTTAAAAACAATATTTTTGAACAAAACGTCTAAGTATAATAAACGTCTGTTTCCAAAGTCCCATTGGCTTTTTGTCTATGGAACCAGTAAGATGCTAACTTCCTGGTTGGCCTACAAAAATACATCAACCCTGCAGACCTTTATAGATCCCATGTAATGCCACACACACATGCATTTCTTTATTGGGACTCTACAGCAAAAAACTTTTTGTACACTGTGCTTCCTATAATTTACTATATCTTACTCGTGCCTTCTGTTCCACTTCCCTCTAGGACCTGGTGGACTCCGACGCTCTGCTGGATGAGGAAGACTTGAAGAAACCAGACCCAGCTTCTCTTAAAGCACCCACGTGTGGAGATGGAGCCGCCAAGAAGAAAGCCTGCAAGAACTGGTGAGTTCAACATCCAACTCTTATTTCATCCATTAGACTTAAGCATGTCCTAGGTCTGCTGGGTTTAGCTACAAGAAAATGTTACGTTTTGTACATTTGTGCTTGGAGAAGCATAAAAGAAAATGAAATGATACTCAATATTTTGTGCAGCACATGTGGCCTTGCTGAGGAGCTGGAGCAGGAGAGTATAGGAAAACAGAAGACTAATCTACCAAAATCGGCCTGTGGAAGTGTGAGTATATTATGTTTTTGATTCTCTCCATATCCTCTCTCACCTGGTTACAGAGAAGAAATAACATTATCAATGAATTCTCCTTGTGGCAGTGTTACCTCGGGGACGCGTTCCGATGTGCCAGCTGCCCGTACATGGGGATGCCAGCGTTCAAACCGGGGGAGAAGATTGTGCTGGACAAGAAAACGCTGACAGACGCTTGAAACACTGGATCTCAGACATGCTACAAAATATTACATTCCTTTTATTTTCCCCAGCTGCCCCGGAGACACGATTCCCTCTGCAAAAAAACAAGTCGAAAGTTTCTTTATTTCAGTGGACGTCATAGCAGTTTGTCTGCTCAGTGAGACGGCTTCTGCTTTGATGCTTGTTTTCAAAGTGTGTCTGAAATTACAGTCTGGTCACCTCCGTGATTCACCAGTGACGTTTGTGATGCACTCATTCCAAGTTAACGGCGTTTCTTCATATGAAAATTTGGTTAGAAATGAGCAAGAGTGAGTTTTGAATGACCTTTGGGGAGTGCACAGTCATCGCCGTTTGACTCATGCTGTTGTTAATTATCAAAATTATGATGAGCTACCATGGGGGGTGTTAGTACAAAAAGCACTAATATGCTGTTGTTCTTATCCGTCGACATTCTATTTGCATCTGACAGACTCGCATCATAAAGTAAAATCTACGTAACTGTCCATTTCATGATTATTTATGTATGTTAAGGTTTGGCAATACCACATGTTGCTTTGTGTTTCATTTCAATAGAATAAACTAAAGCCAGATTTCTGTTTGTAGGCAACCCATTTATTGAACTGAACTTGGCCAATTGTCACTGGATGGTACATTCTCAATTCTATCAGCAGCACCATGACAAACTCTGAATGTATGCAGTGTCCAACATTAAGAGTATTAGATTTGAAGCACTCAGTGATGTCACTGCCCTGCTACTCTCTGCAGTCTGTTTTCCAAAACTTGTCCTTCATGGAAACTCAGCAAATATTAGACAAAAATCACTGGACAAGCAATATAAAACGTAAAACATTTCAATAACACACTTGGCTTTGCAACACTGGTGATCTGTTCTTTTTTCCTCCCTAATTGCACCAAACTGACCCACAGAACATCTATCAGCCAGTTACTGACAAACACCTTTTTAATTAGTTGAATACTTTATTGTAGAATTGCTAGCTGCTTTTGGAAAGCCGTTAGTATGAATTATTAAGACGTTAATTTGTACGATTTTGGTAGTGTCAGTTAATGACAGTTTTTATGTTCCACAGTGTCGAAACACTAAATACGGTCATGAGTCATGATGACGCCAGCTTCAGTCAGAATAATAACACCATATTGGCCGAACCACAGATGTTAAATGTGCACCCAATATGGAAAAAAATACAAACAGCAACGTGAGATAAAAGCACAGCACTCGAGAGTCAGTCCTCCTCAGTGTCCACATCACTGAGACTTCACGCTGAAGTCCATCTTAATGTCTCCCAAAGCGGGTTCAAAGGTGAAGTTGTAAGACACTGCAGCTCTGCCGTCGCCTGAGCTCTCCCACGGCGACCTGAGAAAATACACTCCCTGTTTCCTGTGACGACTCCACTTGCACTCCCCCTGTGAGGGAGGAACAAAGACAATTGGTGGGAAAATGATTGATGACGCAATTTGTTTGACTATAAACACTGGAGCAACAAAGCATGTAGAGATGATAGATACGTTAAGGAGAGGATGTAGGCTGAGCTACCTGCTCATTGACTGGTCCAATCAGACCTGCACTGACGGTGATGTCATCGGTTAGGTGATATTCCATCCATAATGCGACACCATGACAACGACCATTCCTGAAGCAGAAATTTAAAACAGGGTATTAACTCTGCTGTAAACCTTAGAGTGATCCAGCTTTTATACTTTGGCACATGGTTCCTAGGAAAACTCAGTACCTTATGAACGGCAGCGAGCCCTGGCTGCTGATTGGCTGTTGAGGGACACACTGTGTGAAGTCGAAAGTCATGACCGCTGTGGACCGGGTCAGAGCGCGACACGGGTACTCCCAGAGTGGGTGGGGCTCCGCCTCACGGGACTCACGGAAATCCAGAGATCTCTGTAGGGGACGGATGCGGAGAGTTATTTTTAACAAGAATTATTTTCAAAAATATGAAAAACATGATTTAAGAAGCCCATTGTCCGTTTGAATCAGAATCCTACTTAAACCACAGACAGTGCAGGTCAACAGAGAGGTGTTAACTTAATTACACAAACAAAAACTCCATGAATAAAGCTGTCCATCTTCTGCCATGAATTCTATTTTTTTTTTTATTGTTTCCTGATTAAGACATTTCTTCTCCACAATAAAAATGTAGACAGTCTTTAGCTGGAGATTACACTGGATGGGAAATATTTACAAAAATCAATAAATAAAACTTTTACCTGGACCATTTCATCCATTGGTGAGACATCAAAGCCCTCACATGTTCCACAAGGAGCTCTTATCCTCCACAAATCCTAAGAAACGTGGAAAAGACACAACTGATTCAACAGGGACTAACTCTTAACCTTTAATCATAATTATTCTATCATAAGAAAAATGTCAATTTATCCATTTACAACTTTGTGTTTAAGGATCTTTAAAATAGTTTTTCCATAGAGGACTTCAATCTCCTAAAAGAATCGAGGAGACCCTGAATGAGAATTGTTGATGAACAAGACAGGAAGATAAATATCAAACCTCAACAAAACAAGAATGCTTTTTGTTTTACAACCAAAAAAAAGAATGCATATTCCTTTATGTTAAGTTTATTAATCTTAGACGCATTTAAAAAAAAAAAAAAAAAAAAAAAAAAAAAAAAAAAAACATGTATACTGTATGTATAAAATTATTTATATCTCTCTCACCTGGAACTCTACAGCCACCATGTGAAGAGTGGCGGAGCAGGGCAGGATTGTGGCGTTGGGCCGGAGAAGGCCGGCCAGGGCGGTCCGACAGTACCAGAAGAACAGGGAGTGCCAGGGCAGGAGGCTGGTGCTGAAGTACGGTTCACCCATCAGGACCGAGATCTGGAGGAGAGACGCTCTGCACTCAGTCCACACTTCTGAAGTTTTATTTAATTCCCAAAATTGTACAAAATACATTCTAGCGAGGTTTTTGGCTTCAAATGTTTAAATTCCAACAAAAGTGCAGCTGACCAACTGGATAGAAAAGAGTTAAAGCAGCACTAACCACTGGGGGCAGTAGAGCAGCTGTTTGTGAAAGGACTGAGAATAAACCATACAGCTCTGTCTGTACTCGCGTGGCACAAGTTACGTGCCCGCTCACACTCTACAGGCTTGTGTTGCATTATTCTCCAAAACACCAGAAGGCATACAAGCAAAATATTGTGGGAAAAAGCAAGAAGTGTAACCGGCAAAACGCCATAAACCAACCCACCAAATACAGATGAGAACTTGATTAATAACTGTAAACTCATATCTCCTATAAATAGACTACTTCATATACTTTGTTCAAGATCTGTAAAGAAATTTAAAGTGGCCCTATTATGCTTTTCCAGTCCACGCCTAAAAGGAGTTACCCTCCCCCTCAGAAGCTCCTGAGCTGCCTGAAACGGCTCCATTGAATTCTCTCCTTCACTTCTGTAACTTTATGAGGTCACAATGTAACGGAAGTCACCTAAAACTCTCCGGCTAGTCTGGCCCTCAAACAACAAGAGAGAGAGACGGAGCTGAAGCTCACATCCACCATAGTGTAGTGGTTAAGACAGCAGTCTCTCACCCAGGCGGCCCAGGTTCGAATTTCGTTGTGACCTGTCGTTTATTTGTCATTTTCTGGAGGGAGAGTTTTTTGAAATGTGAAACGTTGACCAATCACAACAGAGCAGGCTTGCTGACCAATCAGAGCAGACTTTGCTTTCTGGAGGGAGGAGCAAGCGCTACAATGGAGCATTTCAGAGAGAGGGTGAGAAGAGGTGTAGCAGGACAGCCAGGATGAGAAAAACAAGGGGGATTATGAGCATTAATGCATGTAAACATGATGTAACTGTAACTTGAGATAAAAATATGCACCTGGAAAATAGCATAATAGGGCCTGTTTAAGAAAATGTTTTACTCAAATGGAGATTTTTTATGACCTCTTTTTTCTAAAGCATCTTAAAAAAAGAGTTGTTTGCCTCAGTAAAATCCTCAGGCATGTGAACTCTCTGTCATATCATGTCTCAAAAGTCCATGTAGCTGTAACTTTTTGGTTGAAAACCAAATAACGAGCTAAAAGATGCTAAAACGCTCCATGGTAGGGAACGTCAGAGTTAGTGATAATTCTATGTGGGTTTGTCACCACGAGCAACAATAATGTCCTCTACTTTCATTTGTATTTCATGGCTTAAACGCACACTTATTTTATTAGATTATGAACATTTTGTATGGTGCAGCTCCAAGGCCATTACAGTATGCCGTTTTATCGACCATAATACTGTAGCAGACGGAGAGGCTTGTTTCAAAAGGTACCTGCTCCCCTGCTAGATCGTTACTCGTCAGCTGCTCTGGCCGGATCTCCAGCAGCTCAACACCTCCTTCAGTGGAGTTGGCTTCCAACACCTGCAAGGAGAAATTGAGTTGAATGAGTTTTTATCTTGATATGAACCTCTCAAAGATGAGGTAGTACAGTAATGAGTTATTTACCTGCTTGATAACCTGTTTAGACATTCTGGAGTTCTCCAGACCGTAGACCTGGGTAGAGGCCCCAAGAAAATAAAGACAGGTCAATAACACAGTATGGTATTAGGTTTAGAAAGGTACGGCATGCGCCCCACACGGTAGAAGCAGAGTACCTTCTTGGCTCCGATCATGTGAGCGAACACAGGAAGTAGACTTCCATCGCTGACGCCGAGACAGACGCTGTCCTCCTTTAGGACCTGGAGTGAACACAGCAGGTGATCAGACAACAACCGTATCTGTTGACGCATCGACAGTCTGGACTTTCGTCGGCCCTTAACTTACGCTGCGCAGCGCGCTGACGTAGCTCTCTGTGCGCTGCCTGTCGTTGAGTTCGCCGAAACGCGGTCGAGTCCAAACCAGGTGGGCCTGGCAAGTACAACAGGGCCGAGAGGGAGGAGCTTCGGTCTGGGAGTCATGCTGGCTGAGAACGGCGACCAGAAAAAAACAAAGGTGCTGCTGTTTTTTGTTGCATTATTCAGAGCTAAAGGAGATTCAAACAGTGTTTCTAAAGTAAAGCCTCTGAGCTTTTACCTTGGAGACTGCAGGCTGTACCACAGGCTGTAGTCGTCATGGCACACAGTCAGACTCAGCTCCTCCCCTTCTGTCACTCTTCTCTCCGCAGGCAGGAAGTACACACTCTGCATCCAGTGGTCCCGCCACTGAAACACATCGCGGTGATCAGCAGGGGGTGATGGTAGTCTTAGAACATCAGAACAGAGCCTGTTTCTCAAAGTCAAATAAGATCCTTCTACAGCTGAATTCAGAAGGAGGCTTTGTAGGCAATCCCTCTGAAGAAGCATTGTGTCGACGTCTAGGATCCTTCAAATTCTAACGAGGACTGAGTCCTTTTTCAAAAGATGCATGCAACTATCCTCCGCCTTCCTGAAGACACCCACAGTCCTAGTGTATGCGCATGATGAATTTCCTGTCATCTGATTTGGAAACGGGAAATATGCTGGTAAACAATCCAGTTGCTGCAGCTTCACTTATAGTAGATCTACAAAGCCTTATTTAAAAGTTTGATCCGACTTTCAGCGCTCAGGGAGCTATCTATAGCAGTGACGCTGACAGCGGCAGAGAGAGACAGGGAGGTAAAGTCAGCATATTTTCATATCTAACTCTGTGATTTAGGGCTTTGTTTCAACTAAAACAAAGTTGGTGATGGTGGAAGATAGAATGAACCAACCACAACGGTTTGGTGTGCTTTATTTTGTTTCTGTCATGTTTGAGTTAAATACATGTATTTTTCCAATGGAGTCTGGTGGCTTTTAGGAGAGCTTATTAATTGTAGGTTTTACACGTTTATAGATCATAAAAATTGTAAAGATCTCTGTTGATTTAATTTATTTTTAATACGCCTGCATGTTTCGAATATGAAGATTGTTTTGGGATAAAAATAAAATAAAAATCAATATTCCAACTAGAAATGATTATGTATTTAACAGTATTAAGTTTAAAAAAGCGTGGATTGCTTTTACACACCGGCACACTCACTACACTTTCCCAACGTGTGCTCTCTCAATGCTAGAAAAGAGTCTGGCCTAGCCTCTGTAGGACCTGACTTGGAAGGACCCGTCCTACCAAGGATGCATCCTTGACTTTTAAAAACAGCCATAGTGTCCTTGAACTCACCGGAGCCATCGTTGGCTGTGGGTATGTCCAGCTGGGAGCCATGGTGCACACAACGCTTCCACTGGGATCCATGTCCAGGTCCCACCAAGATAAGACGACCTGGGCCCGACCGCCGGACTTGGACACAAACTGGGAGGTGTGGGACTTGAATGCGCTGCTCACTGGCTTACTGAAATCCACGCTGAGAGGGGGAGGACCGTGAAGAGGGAGGGAGTGAAAAGTGATGTTGAGTGAAAACGATCTAGGAGAAGATGGCGTGTCACTCTCGTACCTGAACATGGTGCAGAGGGGACCGAGCGGGGTGAAGCTGTGCGGAGACACCTGGCTCAGCTGGATGTCACACACAGAGTGGGCTCCGGCGCAGTGGCCAACGGCGGGCGGCGGGACCAGGCGGACCCCCTCCACTTCCACCGGCTGCAGCTGAGCCCAGCTCCACAGCAGCTCCGACTCCACCAGCTGGGCGTAGACGGTGGCCCGGTGAGGGACTGCCTCACAAGCCTCCTGTAGGATGGAGGGACACGAGGAGACAGATCGGACCACCAATGAGGATTAGACATTTCACCTGCACTGGCTGTAGGTTGTTTTATGCATCGCTGGATTTAACAAATATTAAAGGGGACATATTGTACTCATTTTCAGGTTCATACCTGTATTTTGGGTTTCTACTAGAACATGTTTATGTTTCTGAATATACCTGTATTCACCCACTGTCTGAAACTCTCTGTTTTAGCACTTTTCAACGTAATTGTTTTGCTAGGCTGAAGCTTGGTTCTATGTTTACTTCGTGCAACAGGAAATAAGCTGGGACACATTTAGATTCTTTAAGTTTCAAACGGAAATGGTCTATTGCTGCAATTCATTGTACCCGAATAAACTGGATATATATTGAGTTGTGACATCACAACCGTACGAAAAACCTTGAAGCACAGTGTCTGAATAGGGGCTTTGTGTATTTCTACATGGATTGAGCATTTAAATAAATTCACAGTATTTACATAGCATCTACACATGCTTTATACTAAAAAGAAAAACATGAGAATCTCACTTATTACAATATGGACTTTCAAATATATTTTTTAAGTGCAGTGGAAAACCTGCAGATTATGCAAACACATTCGTATAGTCAGTCATATAAACATACACACACACACACACACCTGGACAAGATTTTGGTGAGCATGTTCATAGCTGGGCAGGGCTCCTTCACCTATCAGCTCTGTATCGAACAGCTCTGTGATCAGAACGTTGGCCTTCATTTGCATATCTCCATCTGTGTTCAATTACAAAAAACACGACACAAATCTCATCAAAGCGACCAACATCACATTTGGTAGTGTAGAAAATCACAGGCGACCCCAGTATTCATATATTGCAGCAGTGACCTGGCCCCACGGTGACATCGGTGGAGTGTTTGTTGATGATCTTGATCTTTTCAGTGAAGCCGTTCTTCTCCACAATGCACCGCGCTGCCTCAGCCATGGGCTTAAAAACCTGCCAACACAAAAGAGACAGAGGTGACACCTGAGGCAGTCTGGGAAATGCGGCAAATCATGTCAAGGTAACAAGGACAGAACAGTCAGTGTGTACATGTAACAGACTTGAAAACAAGTACAGTTCAGTGTAAAGCTGTGTTTACTTTCATGTCATTATAACATCTATAGCACTGAGAGGACATTGTTTTCAGAGTATCAAGGAATTCTCCAACAACTTCTCGTTTGAAAGCTGTCGTGGTGTTTTTCAGAACATGTCACAACATGCAAATTGTGTCTTCTTCTAAATTATCACCATCTGAAAATCTTGTTTTTGCTGACCTTCAGTGGTTCAACTTTTCACCTCACTACAGTGATGTACAGGTGTACTTCAAGACCCAATGACATGAGGATACAGCAGCATATTTTTTTTTCTCACAAAATAATAAAAAATAACCAATAAGTGTATTGATAAGGAACCAAACTGATAAGCAAAATCAATAGTATCGATGAAATCCTAACGATAGTTAGAGGTGCAACAGAGCCGGCCTCTGACCCAAACAGGCCTCAAGCACGGACACTAAATCACTGCTTTTCAGCCTGGTGGCACCAAGTTACTTTTTAAAAGAACTTTTCACAGATTACACATCTTTACGAGTAGATACTACACAGTAAAATTGGGGAGGGGAATGGGGGATGTACAGTCCTCATCCAGTTCATACAGAAAGAGCATCTCTACCTCCACAGCGTAGCAGAAGTCAGCTCCAGCAGTGACGGCCATCATGGACAGTAGGCCTGTTCCTGTCCCGATGTCCAGGACGATGACCTTTTCACCACGGGCCTTAACTCTGGCTACGGCTGCCCGGATGCCCTGGTAGTACTTCTTATTCTGGAGGCAGAGAGGACATCAGCTGCGTCAATGCAGAAGAAGAGCAAGAACGCTCCGCTGACAGATTTAATAAAAAGTCAGTGTGGAGCCTCTGCCTCATCACGTTTGTTTTCTTTCTTTTGTTCTACAAACATTAATGACTATAAACAGAGTATATCAACAGTGTGTTCTCAAGGGCTGCCTCCTCTTACTCTAAAAGGATCGAATGTGGTCGCGCACCTCTGAAATTTAGCAATATGGCACGCGTCATCATGTGACTGTCACAAATAGTTAATTGATAAAAACTTAATTTACATGGCTAGGGACTAAATATTTTGCAGCCACAACAAATTGTTACAGGATATTCAACCTTTGTTTCTTTTGATGCATTTGATACTCTACTTATTTAGTTAAAGGGCTTGTACAAAGGCAATAAATAGAAATTTAAGTTTGCACAAACACCAAAAGTGTCACACCAAAAGTGTCACAGTTAACATTCGTATTTTTGATTCTTCACAAAAAATTTGGTTTGTTCGCTGTCAGGCGATTGGGAGAATAATTCAAAGAACAGTGCGTGGGGCATAAACATGTGAACTTGTATGCCATCTGTGGAGGCTCGTGCTACGGTGCAAAGCACAAGTATTAACAAAGATTAATCTGTCGTTTCAGTCTTAGTGGACTTTTAATTTCTTTATTCGTGAACAGCCCTAATGTAAACTCACAAGTATCACAGTGTGTTTTAATTATTACCATCAGAGGTGTTTAGTTTTTTGTTTTGACAGAGAAAGGTTTAATGCCTAGAACTAAAGGAAACTATTACAGGTTTAGTAAGTGTAGATTTTGTGACTTTGTGAAACACACACACACTCAAGAAAATTAAAGTATATACAGAAGGCATCCTATCTGGCAAAAGTCTCATTTAACATATAAGACACTCATTTTTTAAATAACTTCATTATGACAGCAAACAAATGTGCATCATGTGATACATATTTATGTATTCATTCAGCACAGGTGGACTCACCCTGTCATGGTCATGTAGCATATCCGCATAACAGGACCTGAAAGATAAACAGGACAACAGATTCAGATGGACCGGTGTTGGTATATTTGATGTTTTTGTTGCAGTAACGAAACATGATGTATCACAATCGGTGTACATGTCGGCCAATAACTAACAAGAGATGTAAGTAAGATGAGTTGAGATGAGCCAGGTTTTGCAGCAAGAAATTTAATTTAAATAAGCAAATAATATTATTCGCAAACAACCATTAGAAAAGTAGCAACTATACAAGAACTATACTAGGACAATGCTGTGATGTGAGTGACATGGTATGATTAATAGCATTGATAGTATAACATTATTTTTTAACAGTGTACACCAGTATAATATGTACTATTATTAGGTAATGATGATGAATTGTATTAATATAGAATACACATAGAAATGAAATACTAGTATATGATGAGGTAAGAATATACAAACATTTCAACATAGTACTCTTATATAGTACTGTATAGTACAGTGTAGTTTAAGGTGCAACATAATACTATTAATAGTACATTGCACAGAACAGAAATGCCTGAGCCTTTTTTGTAAATGTGAAATGTCCTGTTCAGTCATAACAGTGTCTTGGTCACAAGTGCATAGTGCCGATATTATCGCAATTACACGAAGAATACTACACAAACATGAACCAATGAAATTATATTCTTGTAAGAAGTCGATATGAAATAATGTCAACATTAAGTCGACTTCCACGGTGACAAAGCCACACGCTCATCCGAAAGATTCTACATGTGGATCTAAGCTAAACAACTTTCAGGAAACCACAAACACCACACCATTCAAACGTGTGCCGCTTCTCTCCATGCTGAGGTGCTAGGATCGGAGCTAACGTTAGTGCTACCTGGCTATCTCCTGGTGGTAGTCGTACTCCTCACTCTCCTCCACCCAGTCTAAAGCTCCAGTGCTCGGGTTTGCTCTTCCACAGAAGGTCTTCATTTTTTTAAACGAATATTGTACACAAGCCTAAAAGTAAGTTGCACTACTGTTGCAGCGGTGCACTGATGGAGGCCGCCATCTTTCAAAGCGACGTCACACATTAGGTCACGTGCAATGGATCTCACATTTAGCGGAAACGCCCCTGGTTCCAGCCAGAGGTTCTAGCTAGTGTTGCCGTTGCTTAGCAACAGTTGGGGGCGGGGCTTACGTTACAGTCATGGGTTTAATATGTGACATCATCGTCGTCTTTGATGCTTTGATTTGATTCTTTGAATATGTAGGCTTAAACATTATATAGTCTTAATGCTCCCACGGATTGAATCACAACAGGACCTCTCTCGAGTGTTCAACAACACACAAGTCATTCAGTTTAAACGAACGTGAAAACAGGGAGTTCTCACAAGCGGAAACATTTTCAGCCATAACCACACAGCAACAAGCACCATGGATACGTCACCAACACCACAGACCGAAGACAGGATGAAGGTCAGGTACATTATTCACACGCTGATCGAATCCTTTTTTAGAAGGATGACGGCGAAACAGTGGAAAACGTTGAAAACAGGCACCGCAGATGACACCACCAAAATTCTCCTGGCAGAACTGCTTTTGGAGATAATAACAACAGTGTCAAAATCCATCCAGACAGCCGTTACAAACAAAGGTGAAGAGGTGTGTGAAGAAGATTTGAAGGCCAGTGTGGGGGAGACGGTCACAAAGGCTTTTTCGGATGTCCTGAACGTCCAAGACCAAGAGCAATGTGCCAGCTCAGAAAGCTTGGCAAAGTTGATAAGCGCAGAGGTTTCAATCAGTGTCAAATCTGCCCTCTCCACTGTTGAAGATCCTGTAATTATTCAGCACTTCACTAACCCCGCAGGCTCAACACAATGGTTTGTAATACCATCAAAATGTTAGAAGCATTCACAGCCAAGATGAAACCCAAGTTCTTACCGCGCACACGTAGGCAACGAACAAAACCGACCAGCTCCCAGGAACAACAGGACGATAGTGTGGCGTCAGGTGATGACCGGTCTGCTTCACCGTTGGAATCCATGGAACCAGACCTCTCAGAGCCTGATGACCGCTCTCAGTCCTCAGATACAATTGTAGGACAAGAAAACCTGGAATTTGTCACATCAACCCCTGTGCTTGATTTCAAAACAATTCAGTCAGTCAAAGACATAATTGAGAAGGAGCTGAAAGAAATCATGGATCCTCTCCTGGATGACATACCGGACCCCGAGTATGAGCGGCTGGAATCTGAGAGCTCTCGGGAGGCTGAAGACGTGGCAGAAAACATCGCTGAGGCCATTGCTGAGATAGAGATCAGTTTAGAGGAGAGAGATTCTGCTGCTCCAAGTCCAAAGCCTGAACAGTCTATGAAAGGAATTGGAAGCCAAATCAAGACCTTTCTTGCAAAGCGATTTGCCAAGACATGGCTACTACTCCTGGTGGAACAACTGAAGGCCAAATTCCACCATAACTCCAAAGACAAAAGCGGCTACTCACCGCTGTCAGGCTTAACTTCCATCGTCGATCAACTCGTGAAAGAGGACGACGAGAGACCACAGGCCAGAAATGAGGTTTCTGCGTTTCCGATGTTCAAGAAAATGTCAGAAGGTAAAGCCCTGATCTTCACACAGGAGCTGAGTGATCTCCTCTACAAACACATCGCACAGTGGATGGCGGCCGTTGACGTCCCAAAACAAACAAGGAACAGAAATTCTCGTAGGACAGTGAACATCCCTGAGTCACATGCGGACGTGTATGCCACGATACGGAGCAAAGTGCTGGTTTTCTTGAGACTGCAGTGGTGGTGGCAGAACACTCAGGTCGACGGCCACACTCAAAGACTGAGAAACGCTATAGCGGAAGCTGAGTCACTGGAACTACCAAAGTCACCAGTCAGCGTCATCGAGAAGAGCGTACCCTCACCAACTAGCGCCGAACCACAGTCACCGTTCGTCGACATCCAGACCAGCGTACCCTCGCCAGCTCTTGTGGAACCTTCCCAAGAAGCAACAGCACAGGCAGAAAAGAAGAGAATGGCCATTGAGATTATCGCGGAGATGCTGGTTTCAAGGGTATTCAGGAAAGCAAAAGTGACCTGGACCATAGCAAACCCAGAGGCCATCATGAGGATCATGTTTGAAAGGATATGGGCCGCAGTCAAGGATGTTGATTTCAACGTCACCTCGAAAATCTTGAAAAAACTCGTCAAGGCCATTTTCCAGGAACTGTGCAGGAAGTGGGGCTCTGCAGAAATGGTGCTGCTCTCCATGAAAATGTGGGAACCAGCGCTTGAAAACTGCATTGTCTCTGCTGTAAAAGAACACCTGACGCCACGGCCAAAAAAGAAGAGCCCCATCTGCAGGTTCTTATTGGGTGTGTGCGAAGTCCTCACCATCATCTGCTTGAGTTGCAGCTACGGCGTTGTATAGGTGAAATGCAACAAATAGGGTTTTCTCCGGGTGCTCCGGTTTCTCCCACAATCATCAAATGAAGAAAAAAAAATCTCTAAAGTGTTGTATTCATCTTGAAGGAAGAAAACTGCCAGTCCCTTTTTTTTTTTTTTAAAATGAATTCAACCAAGAGCTCCAGTCCTGCCTTACATCCGGTACCGTCTCCTCCACTGTCCTCCGTCTTTCATCATAGAGGGACTGAGACCATTGGAGCAGGAGGTGACCTACATGTGGGGCAGGACTTGAGCTCTAAGAAATGGGTTTACCCCGGGATCTCCGGTTTTCCCCATTCAGTGTAACATCTAATAACTGATTCAATAAATAAATGAAATTAATTTTAAAAAATGCATATCTCACTTTTCATACGCTGTAAGAGGTGAACTATTCTGATTCAGTGAATTTTACCTTCATATACCGTACAAATGAAGTACCAAAATAAGTACAAATAAAAAAGGGTGGTCTTTTGCAACAGATTTTCCTTTTTTCATATGAAAACCACTCGCACCAGCGTTAATGTAATAATCATGACCCAAAATAGTAAGTAGATACTTTAGTGCTAGGGATGTCAAGCTGACCTGTGCTAAACGGTTCATTTTTATATAACCAAATTAACATCTAAATGAATCTTCTTTACTGTTATAGAGTCACTCTTAGAGCAACATCCAATCACAAAATCAATACATTTCAGAGTTTCACACAGTTGCTGCATATAAAATCTACATTTTCTCAGATCTCTCAGTGTTGGTGTGCAACATTCTGCTGGGAGAGGTGAGTCCAGATGCAGCTGTCAACACAGAGCTCTGCCTTGACAAAGATTACATGTTTGGTATTACATATAAACTTGGTGATGAAGGTGTTATACACAAGTAAACATGTGGAATTAAATAGTCACCAGAGCCCTGAGGCTCTGCGCCGCGCTGCTACACAGAGCGCTGTTCACAAATGTATGCAAAGATTATTATTATTGAATATGTCATGCGTCAAAATTGACCAAAATTTGACAACAATCTCCACGGGGGTCCCAAATAAAACAGCCATCAAATGTGAAGAGGATCAGATGAATTGTTCGCGAGATATGTGAAGAACACACGGATAGATGAACAGACAGATTCCGTGCTTTAAATGAGGTATTCTTAAAATGTATCAAATTATTAACCAAGGTAAAAGAAAATATTTTGTTTTCAAGGCCACTTCACTGTTCGATACCAGACTACTCAGAGCAAAATCACAAATTGACTCTGTCAGAATTGATTTCAACACTTTCAAAGTGTATATATGCGAGTTCATTTAACTCTTTTTGGAGAGTTGGTACCTTTAACACTAATTTAGTGTTATTACTGACTCTTTTTGGAGTGAAAATGTAACACTTCTTAACACAAACCAGTGTAAGTTCATCTGATTAATTCTCTAATGGGATCGTTTGTTAAATATACAAGTGTTACTCGCCTCGCAACACTGTAAGGTGTGAATATTTCTCTTCTTAATAACTAAATACTACTTGGAAAATAAAGTTTGCTTGTGTAAAGAGAGACACATTATTTTAAATCAAGTGCCCCACATAAACATATAAAAAAATAAATCAGAACATATGGAACAATACGGAACAATGTATGCTCTCTCAATATCATAGTATTGCCTTTCAAACTTTTGGTTCGTGACAGCTTTCTTAATAATAATAATAATAATAATAATAATAATAATAATTTAGTGAAAAACAACAGCCCTGCATTAACTACTCCTGTAACAAATTGGTAATTATTACAGCCTTTTCTGAAACAGTTTTAAGTTGTGGTAAATTAAACTACCTTGAAATTGTTAGGCTGCCGTCAATATTTTTAAATGACCACAGAGGTGAATTCCTTTATTTCAGGATTCCTACTAATTTAGATGTAGTTTACTGATAATGTACTTATTAAAGCATGCAACCTTTTGAGGGGACACTAACATTGTGCAATGACTTTTCTTTGCAAGGATGGACTCTGACTTTCCAAGGATGACTGTCCTTGAAATACACAGGCCGCTTTGCAACTTCCCAGATACTTCGCCCCCAAACATAATGGAAACATAAACAGAAAGGCAATGTACATATACAGGTTATTAAAGTATGCTTTGCATTTAGAAGGACTCTGTGTTCAAATATTTAAAAACGCTGAAATTTACGGCGTCTCTACGCCACTCCTCCGCAGTCCAATTATGGTCACTTCCGTTCTCCGTTTTTTTTTTGAGAAAACAACAGAAATCACTTGCGTCGTAACCTGCCGGGCAGCCGAGGACAGCGTTGTTTTCCCCTCCAAGGGGGGCGTTCCCCTAAGGATGTGACGTCACGTGAAAACTATGAATAGGCTTCGCTCATTCTCTTTGACCGTTTCTCTGCGTAACCCATGGGAGAATCTGCTTCCTCATCAAGGGGGGACAGCCCCAACAATAGGTCAACAGGTAGGCGCGGATGACATCCATACAGTTAGTGGTGTGGTGAAAAAACCTGTGGCTTCAGGTTTGGTGCAATTATACAATCTGCGGTAGGTGCTCTTTCCAATTGCTCTTCTCGTTCTCTTTATGGGGTTCTTAGCATCACCACGGTGACAAAGCCACACGCTCATCCGAAAGATTCTACATGTGGATCTAAGCTAAACAACTTTCAGGAAACCACAAACACCACACCATTCAAACGTGTGCCGCTTCTCTCCATGCTGAGGTGCTAGGATCGGAGCTAACGTTAGCGCTACCTGGCTATCTCCTGGTGGTAGTCGTACTCCTCACTCTCCTCCACCCAGTCTAAAGCTCCAGTGCTCGGGTTTGCTCTTCCACAGAAGGTCTTCATTCATTTTTAATGAATATTGTACACCCCAGTGAGCATTTTTCTGTCTAATAGACGTCTAAAAGACCAATTAAACACGTAGTCATAGTAACACATTACCAGTTTACATTGACAGGACAAATAGGACCATCTGACACAGGCAACAATTCATTTGTTTTTATTCATACAACTACAATGAAATTGAAAAAACACACAACAGAATCTCCCGTTTCTTCTTTAAATGTGGTTGTCAAAGCCTCCAGGAGCCAGTTTCAGATGATCTGCCATATTTCAGATGTCTGTAAATTAAACAAGAATTAGAAAAACATATTCACTGTTGAACGTCTTTTCACCGGTGACCTTAGTCGTTTTTTAAACGTCTTTTCAACGGAAAGATGCTCACTGGCATATTACACATTGTAATACTTTATATTGTTTATAAGTTGTTCTGACCGTCTTATTGTTTGTACATCAAATAGTTTTACTCATTTCCTCCCCATATAAACTGTGTACAGCACCATTTAAACTGTGTACAGCCCCACTAGCTCTCTGTGATGTATTTTAGATGTAAAATGGCCTAAAACTCACTTTATATCACTGAACTACAGCGACAGCCCATAAACACAGTCAACATTAACTTACACACATATTTGTAATTGTAAAATTCAGTCATGTCACGTAGATCATGTGTTATGTTGAGAGCTAAGAGCTGTTGAGACAGCTAAGTTGCCACCAGAATCAGACTATAGCTAGTCTAACGTGAAACGGACATGGTGAGCAAAGCCTTATTCTATCGTTCGTCAACAGGAGATAATATTGTCAAGAAATATAGGATATACAGTATATATATATATAATCTACCACTACTTGCTTGTGAGTAATTACAATGTATGTATAATGTAATTATATAGCATTTATGGTCGCGACGGAAAGCTGCGTTTCGGCTGAGCGACTGGCCTTAATTTCTCTCTGTGATGTATTTAAAAAAGAGACTAGATTAAAACAAAAAAAGGCTCAAAACATGCCACTGTATATGTAATGGTTCTACAATATATGAAGGTGTCACGTAATGAATGAAACTACGGAAAAAATGTCACGATACTCTACATGCACCTGTGAGATGCACCTGCAGTCAGTCGCCGGCCGAAATTGACGTTTTAAACGTTATTTCTATTTAAATGTTGTTGTTTTTTTAAAGATACATCTGTATTATGAATCTGACTGACTGGCTAGCTAACCTTTCTCGCAATTTTAAGGTCAATGCTCTGTAGCCAGCACTTTCAGCCGGAGGATTTTGACCGGACAGGCCAAAATGTCAGGCTCAGGGATGGAACTAAACCATCTGTGTTCAGTTTCTCAACACATCTCAAAAGATTATTAATTAATTAATTAATTAATTATTAATTACTCTGTGCTATCTGCATTTCAGATCTTCCATTAGCTTCCATTATGACTCTGAAGAACAAAGGAGGGCTGATGATTCCTTCAGAGGGGACAGTGAAGGTGGTCAGGTCAGCAGAGCGGTTCATTCGCCAGCGTGCATCAGGGCAAGCTGTCAGTGTGTCTGTGGTCAAGCAGTTTGTCCGGGCTGACATCTGGACAGATGATGTGTTTCTCCTCAAGGAGCACATTCAGGACACACAATTTGGCATTGAAAACCACCACTTTGCACTGTTGTCCTTGGTTGTGTCTGTATTTCACAAGATCAGGCTGCACCACATTGCAAAACTGAGCACGCTGCAATTACAGACTGGCAACAGTCGAAAAAAGCTCAGCAAGACAATACTTTTTAAAGGGTTCTAGCCTAGATTCAATTATTATATTATATCATATATTGTGTGAAATTATATATTGTGTCAATTGCACTGCATAGATGTGAAAATGTTATGAGAATGATTGTATATTATGTCAAATTGTACAAATGTACAAATATATATATATTATATAATATGAATATATACCTATACTTAAAATATATTATATTGTTTCACATATTATATATATCATATATATGTTATTCCATTGCACATTATACTGAGTCATTATATTATATTGTATTATATATATGCTATGTTATTTATATTACAGTTCAACTATTGAGATGTGTATGTATATATTGAGATGTGTATATTTTTACTGCTATAGAAATATATAGCTTTTTTTGGTAATGTTGATTTGTGAAATAAATGTGTATTGCCAATTGCACTGTTCAAGGTTTCTTAATGCACATACTTGAAAAGGAACTATTAAACTATGAAAAACACACTGACTGCCAGTTTCTCACTATTTGATGTATGCTCTTTCTCTTAATGATGGTCAATACGTAGTAACTAAAGAAGCACTATTTCGATAGTTTATAGATCTTCTCAGTATTTTCAAAGTGCACGGGCTGTGCAAGAAAAGTGAGCGTTTATCATAGACCCATGCACATGTATGACTGGCGATTTAACTAGCGAGATTCAAAGTAACGTAGAGGCAAATCTTTTTCACACACTTCACGTAGAGCATAAACCCTTGAATACTCCATGAAATTGGTTGCGAAATGTAAAAGGTTATCGTGATTTTTATCCAGATAAACCGCAGCTCCTGGCAACTTGCGCTTGTTTGACACGTCTGACAGCTCTCTGGCTTCAGAGAGCTCCCGTACGCTTTGAATAACTGAATCCAGTAGTTCAGTACTTACACAGTGTGTGCAGCGTGAAGCTTCGGGTTCATCAGCCCGTTCCTGTCGTTGTGTCTCGTGAGTCTCGTCTCGTGAGTCTCGGCTCGTGAGTTTCGACAGTTGCTCTCGTGCAGTTCAGTCGAAGTTCCAAACTCTAGCGTCCAAGTTCTTGCGCATGCGCGTTACAGCTGTAAGCAAACTTTCTTATTTCAGAGTAATGTATAAAAATGACCGGATTACGACATCCTAGAAGCTTATTTTAGCAACAAACAGTCGATAAAGTCCGACTTTTTATATGAAACATTAAATGCGTTGAAATCACGTCTACGTGTAGACCACATTTCAACGACCAGTTGAATACTTTACATAAATACTATAATATATAGAATATGTTAATATCGTCTCTCTTACAGCCTTACGTTACAACAGAACACATTATCAACCAAATGGTGTTTTGTGACATGTTGAAGTTGTAACCGTGTTTAAGCCGGTTGAAAAGACGTCTAAAAGACATCTATAGACGTTTAGACCCGATTTCAACCAGTTTTAGACCAGATTTAGACGTCTAAATCCCGTCTAGTGTTCACTGGGTCAGGCCTAAAAGTAAGTTGCACTACTGTTGCAGCGGTGCACTGATGGAGGCCGCCATCTTTAAAAGCGACGTCACACATTAGGTCACGTGCAATGGATCTCACATTTAGCGGAAACGCCCCTGGTTCCAGCCAGAGGTTCTAGCTAGTGTTGCCGTTGCTTAGCAACAGTTGGGGGCGGGGCTTACGTTACAGTCATGGGTTTAATATGTGACATCATCGTCTTTGATGCTTTGATTTGATTCTTTGAATATGTAGGCTTAAACATTATATAGTCTTAATGCTCCCACGGATTGAATCACAACAGGACCTCTCTCGAGTGTTCAACAACACACAAGTCATTCAGTTTAAACGAACGTGAAAACAGGGAGTTCTCACAAGCGGAAACATTTTCAGCCATAACCACACAGCAACAAGCACCATGGATACGTCACCAACACCACAGACCGAAGACAGGATGAAGGTCAGGTACATTATTCACACGCTGATCGAAACCTTTTTTAGAAGGATGACGGCGAAACAGTGGAAAACGTTGAAAACAGGCACCGCAGATGACACCACCAAAATTCTCCTGGCAGAACTGCTTTTGGAGATAATAACAACAGTGTCAAAATCCATCCAGACAGCCGTTACAAACAAAGGTGAAGAGGTGTGTGAAGAAGATTTGAAGGCCAGTGTGGGGGAGACGGTCACAAAGGCTTTTTCGGATGTCCTGAACGTCCAAGACCAAGAGCAGTGTGCCAGCTCAGAAAGCTTGGCAAAGTTGATAAGCGCAGAGGTTTCAATCAGTGTCAAATCTGCCCTCTCCACTGTTGAAGATCCTGTAATTATTCAGCACTTCACTAACCCCCGCAGGCTCAACACAATGGTTTGTAATACCATCAAAATGTTAGAAGCATTCACAGCCAAGATGAAACCCAAGTTCTTACCGCGCACACGTAGGCAACGAACAAAACCGACCAGCTCCCAGGAACAACAGGACGATAGTGTGGCGTCAGGTGATGACCGGTCTGCTTCACCGTTGGAATCCATGGAACCAGACCTCTCAGAGCCTGATGACCGCTCTCAGTCCTCAGATACAATTGTAGGACAAGAAAACCTGGAATTTGTCACATCAACCCCTGTGCTTGATTTCAAAACAATTCAGTCAGTCAAAGACATAATTGAGAAGGAGCTGAAAGAAATCATGGATCCTCTCCTGGATGACATACCGGACCCGAGTATGAGCGGCTGGAATCTGAGAGCTCTCGGGAGGCTGAAGACGTGGCAGAAAACATCGCTGAGGCCATTGCTGAGATAGAGATCAGTTTAGAGGAGAGAGATTCTGCTGCTCCAAGTCCAAAGCCTGAACAGTCTATGAAAGGAATTGGAAGCCAAATCAAGACCTTTCTTGCAAAGCGATTTGCCAAGACATGGCTACTACTTCTGGTGGAACAACTGAAGGCCAAATTCCACCATAACTCCAAAGACAAAAGCGGCTACTCACCGCTGTCAGGCTTAACTTCCATCGTCGATCAACTCGTGAAAGAGGACGACGAGAGACCACAGGCCAGAAATGAGGTTTCTGCGTTTCCGATGTTCAAGAAAATGTCAGAAGGTAAAGCCCTGATCTTCACACAGGAGCTGAGTGATCTCCTCTACAAACACATCGCACAGTGGATGGCGGCCGTTGACGTCCCAAAACAAACAAGGAACAGAAATTCTCGTAGGACAGTGAACATCCCTGAGTCACATGCGGACGTGTATGCCACGATACGGAGCAAAGTGCTGGTTTTCTTGAGACTGCAGTGGTGGTGGCAGAACACTCAGGTCGACGGCCACACTCAAAGACTGAGAAACGCTATAGCGGAAGCTGAGTCACTGGAACTACCAAAGTCACCAGTCAGCGTCATCGAGAAGAGCGTACCCTCACCAACTAGCGCCGAACCACAGTCACCGTTCGTCGACATCCAGACCAGCGTACCCTCGCCAGCTCTTGTGGAACCTTCCCAAGAAGCAACAGCACAGGCAGAAAAGAAGAGAATGGCCATTGAGATTATCGCGGAGATGCTGGTTTCAAGGGTATTCAGGAAAGCAAAAGTGACCTGGACCACAGCAAACCCCGAGGCCATCATGAGGATCATGTTTGAAAGGATATGGGCCGCAGTCAAGGATGTTGATTTCAACGTCACCTCGAAAATCTTGAAAAAACTCGTCAAGGCCATTTTCCAGGAACTGTGCAGGAAGTGGGGCTCTGCAGAAATGGTGCTGCTCTCCATGAAAATGTGGGAACCAGCGCTTGAAAACTGCATTGTCTCTGCTGTAAAAGAACACCTGACGCCACGGCCAAAAAAGAAGAGCCCCATCTGCAGGTTCTTATTGGGTGTGTGCGAAGTCCTCACCATCATCTGCTTGAGTTGCAGCTACGCCGTTGTATAGGTGAAATGCAACAAATAGGGTTTTCTCCGGGTGCTCCGGTTTCTCCCACAATCATCAAATGAAGAAAAAAAAAATCTCTAAAGTGTTGTATTCATCTTGAAGGAAGAAAACTGCCAGTCCCTTTTTTTCCTTTAAAATGAATTCAACCAAGAGCTCCAGTCCTGCCTTACATCCGGTACCGTCTCCTCCACTGTGCTCCGTCTTTCATCATAGAGGGACTGAGACCATTGGAGCAGGAGGTGACCTACATGTGGGGCAGGACTTGAGCTCTAAGAAATGGGTTTACCCCGGGATCTCCGGTTTTCCCCCATTCAGTGTAACATCTAATAACTGATTCAATAAATAAATGAAATTAATTTTAAAAAATGCATATCTCACTTTTCATACGCTGTAAGAGGTGAACTATTCTGATTCAGTGAATTTTACCTTCATATACCGTACAAATGAAGTACCAAAATAAGTACAAATAAAAAAGGGTGGTCTTTTGCAACAGATTTTCCTTTTTTCATATGAAAACCACTCGCACCAGCGTTAATGTAATAATCATGACCCAAAATAGTAAGTAGATACTTTAGTGCTAGGGATGTCAAGCTGACCTGTGCTAAACGGTTCATTTTTATATAACCAAATTAACATCTAAATGAATCTTCTTTACTGTTATAGAGTCACTCTTAGAGCAACATCCAATCACAAAATCAATACATTTCAGAGTTTCACACAGTTGCTGCATATAAAATCTACATTTTCTCAGATCTCTCAGTGTTGGTGTGCAACATTCTGCTGGGAGAGGTGAGTCCAGATGCAGCTGTCAACACAGAGCTCTGCCTTGACAAAGATTACATGTTTGGTATTACATATAAACTTGGTGATGAAGGTGTTATACACAAGTAAACATGTGGAATTAAATAGTCACCAGAGCCCTGAGGCTCTGCGCCGCGCTGCTACACAGAGCGCTGTTCACAAATGTATGCAAAGATTATTATTATTGAATATGTCATGCGTCAAAATTGACCGAAACTTGACAACAATCTCCACGGGGGTCCCAAATAAAACAGCCATCAAATGTGAAGAGGATCAGATGAATTGTTCGCGAGATATGTGAAGAACACACGGATAGATGAACAGACAGATTCCGTGCTTTAAATGAGGTATTCTTAAAATGTATCAAATTATTAACCAAGGTAAAAGAAAATATTTTGTTTTCAAGGCCACTTCACTGTTCGATACCAGACTACTCAGAGCAAAATCACAAATTGACTCTGTCAGAATTGATTTCAACACTTTCAAAGTGTATATATGCGAGTTCATTTAACTCTTTTTGGAGAGTTGGTACCTTTAACACTAATTTAGTGTTATTACTGACTCTTTTTGGAGTGAAAATGTAACACTTCTTAACACAAACCAGTGTAAGTTCATCTGATTAATTCTCTAATGGGATCGTTTGTTAAATATACAAGTGTTACTCGCCTCGCAACACTGTAAGGTGTGAATATTTCTCTTCTTAATAACTAAATACTACTTGGAAAATAAAGTTTGCTTGTGTAAAGAGAGACACATTATTTTAAATCAAGTGCCCCACATAAACTTATAAAAAAATAAATCAGAACATATGGAACAATACGTAACAATGTATGCTCTCTCAATATCATAGTATTGCCTTTCAAACTTTTGGTTCGTGACAGCTTTCATTTAATAATAATAATTTAGTGAAAAACAACAGCCCTGCATTAACTACTCCTGTAACAAATTGGTAATTATTACAGCCTTTTCTGAAACAGTTTTAAGTTGTGGTAAATTAAACTACCTTGAAATTGTTAGGCTGCCGTCAATATTTTTAAATGACCACAGAGGTGAATTCCTTTATTTCAGGATTCCTACTAATTTAGATGTAGTTTACTGATAATGTACTTATTAAAGCATGCAACCTTTTGAGGGGACACTAACATTGTGCAATGACTTTTCTTTGCAAGGATGGACTCTGACTTTCCAAGGATGACTGTCCTTGAAATACACAGGCCGCTTTGCAACTTCCCAGATACTTCGCCCCCAAACATAATGGAAACATAAACAGAAAGGCAATGTACATATACAGGTTATTAAAGTATGCTTTGCATTTAGAAGGACTCTGTGTTCAAATATTTAAAAACGCTGAAATTTACGGCGTTTCTACGCCACTCCTCCGCAGTCCAATTATGGTCACTTCCGTTCTCCGTTTTTTTTTTTGAAGAAAACAACAGAAATCACTTGCGTCATTAACCTGCCGGGCAGCCGAGGACAGCGTTGTTTTCCCCTCCAAGGGGGGCGTTCCCCTAAGGATGTGACGTCACGTGAAAACTATGAATAGGCTTCGCTCATTCTCTTTGACCGTTTCTCTGCGTAACCCATGGGAGAATCTGCTTCCTCATCAAGGGGGGACAGCCCCAACAATAGGTCAACAGGTAGGCGCGGATGACATCCATACAGTTAGTGGTGTGGTGAAAAAACCTGTGGCTTCAGGTTTGGTGCAATTATACAATCTGCGGTAGGTGCTCTTTCCAATTGCTCTTCTCGTTCTCTTTATGGGGTTCTTAGCATCACCACGGTGACAAAGCCACACGCTCATCCAAAAGATTCTACATGTGGATCTAAGCTAAACAACTTTCAGGAAACCACAAACACCACACCATTCAAACGTGTGCCGCTTCTCTCCATGCTGAGGTGCTAGGATCGGAGCTAACGTTAGCGCTACCTGGCTATCTCCTGGTGGTAGTCGTACTCCTCACTCTCCTCCACCCAGTCTAAAGCTCCAGTGCTCGGGTTTGCTCTTCCACAGAAGGTCTTCATTCATTTTTAATGAATATTGTACACCCCAGTGAGCATTTTTCTGTCTAATAGACGTCTAAAAGACCAATTAAACACGTAGTCATAGTAACACATTACCAGTTTACATTGACAGGACAAATAGGACCATCTGACACAGGCAACAATTCATTTGTTTTTATTCATACAACTACAATGAAATTGAAAAAACACACAACAGAATCTCCCGTTTCTTCTTTAAATGTGGTTGTCAAAGCCTCCAGGAGCCAGTTTCAGATGATCTGCCATATTTCAGATGTCTGTAAATTAAACAAGAATTAGAAAAACATATTCACTGTTGAACGTCTTTTCACCGGTGACCTTAGTCGTTTTTTAAACGTCTTTTCAACGGAAAGATGCTCACTGGCATATTACACATTGTAATACTTTATATTGTTTATAAGTTGTTCTGACCGTCTTATTGTTTGTACATCAAATAGTTTTACTCATTTCCTCCCCATATAAACTGTGTACAGCACCATTTAAACTGTGTACAGCCCCACTAGCTCTCTGTGATGTATTTTAGATGTAAAATGGCCTAAAACTCACTTTATATCACTGAACTACAGCGACAGCCCATAAACACAGTCAACATTAACTTACACACATATTAATGTTTACTGTTGGTCCATGTAGCAGTAGCTACAAGCTAACATGCTAACGCTACAAGCTAGCAGCCTCGCCTGCATCGTGAGCAGTTTAAAATGATATTAATGATGCTAATTTCGCTTTGAATAACTGAATCCAGTAGTTCAGTACTTACACAGTGTGTGCAGCGTGAAGCTTCGGGTTCATCAGCCCGTTCCTGTCGTTGTGTCTCGTGAGTCTCGTCTCGTGAGTCTCGGCTCGTGAGTTTCGACAGTTGCTCTCGTGCAGTTCAGTCGAAGTTCCAAACTCTAGCGTCCAAGTTCTTGCGCATGCGCGTTACAGCTGTAAGCAAACTTTCTTATTTCAGAGTAATGTATAAAAATGACCGGATTACGACATCCTAGAAGCTTATTTTAGCAACAAACAGTCGATAAAGTCCGACTTTTTATATGAAACATTAAATGCGTTGAAATCACGTCTACGTGTAGACCACATTTCAACGACCAGTTGAATACTTTACATAAATACTATAATATATAGAATATGTTAATATCGTCTCTCTTACAGCCTTACGTTACAACAGAACACATTATCAACCAAATGGTGTTTTGTGACATGTTGAAGTTGTAACCGTGTTTAAGCCGGTTGAAAAGACGTCTAAAAGACATCTATAGACGTTTAGACCCGATTTCAACCAGTTTTAGACCAGATTTAGACGTCTAAATCCCGTCTAGTGTTCACTGGGTCAGGCCTAAAAGTAAGTTGCACTACTGTTGCAGCGGTGCACTGATGGAGGCCGCCATCTTTAAAAGCGACGTCACACATTAGGTCACGTGCAATGGATCTCACATTTAGCGGAAACGCCCCTGGTTCCAGCCAGAGGTTCTAGCTAGTGTTGCCGTTGCTTAGCAACAGTTGGGGGCGGGGCTTACGTTACAGTCATGGGTTTAATATGTGACATCATCGTCTTTGATGCTTTGATTTGATTCTTTGAATATGTAGGCTTAAACATTATATAGTCTTAATGCTCCCACGGATTGAATCACAACAGGACCTCTCTCGAGTGTTCAACAACACACAAGTCATTCAGTTTAAACGAACGTGAAAACAGGGAGTTCTCACAAGCGGAAACATTTTCAGCCATAACCACACAGCAACAAGCACCATGGATACGTCACCAACACCACAGACCGAAGACAGGATGAAGGTCAGGTACATTATTCACACGCTGATCGAAACCTTTTTTAGAAGGATGACGGCGAAACAGTGGAAAACGTTGAAAACAGGCACCGCAGATGACACCACCAAAATTCTCCTGGCAGAACTGCTTTTGGAGATAATAACAACAGTGTCAAAATCCATCCAGACAGCCGTTACAAACAAAGGTGAAGAGGTGTGTGAAGAAGATTTGAAGGCCAGTGTGGGGGAGACGGTCACAAAGGCTTTTTCGGATGTCCTGAACGTCCAAGACCAAGAGCAGTGTGCCAGCTCAGAAAGCTTGGCAAAGTTGATAAGCGCAGAGGTTTCAATCAGTGTCAAATCTGCCCTCTCCACTGTTGAAGATCCTGTAATTATTCAGCACTTCACTAACCCCCGCAGGCTCAACACAATGGTTTGTAATACCATCAAAATGTTAGAAGCATTCACAGCCAAGATGAAACCCAAGTTCTTACCGCGCACACGTAGGCAACGAACAAAACCGACCAGCTCCCAGGAACAACAGGACGATAGTGTGGCGTCAGGTGATGACCGGTCTGCTTCACCGTTGGAATCCATGGAACCAGACCTCTCAGAGCCTGATGACCGCTCTCAGTCCTCAGATACAATTGTAGGACAAGAAAACCTGGAATTTGTCACATCAACCCCTGTGCTTGATTTCAAAACAATTCAGTCAGTCAAAGACATAATTGAGAAGGAGCTGAAAGAAATCATGGATCCTCTCCTGGATGACATACCGGACCCCGAGTATGAGCGGCTGGAATCTGAGAGCTCTCGGGAGGCTGAAGACGTGGCAGAAAACATCGCTGAGGCCATTGCTGAGATAGAGATCAGTTTAGAGGAGAGAGATTCTGCTGCTCCAAGTCCAAAGCCTGAACAGTCTATGAAAGGAATTGGAAGCCAAATCAAGACCTTTCTTGCAAAGCGATTTGCCAAGACATGGCTACTACTTCTGGTGGAACAACTGAAGGCCAAATTCCACCATAACTCCAAAGACAAAAGCGGCTACTCACCGCTGTCAGGCTTAACTTCCATCGTCGATCAACTCGTGAAAGAGGACGACGAGAGACCACAGGCCAGAAATGAGGTTTCTGCGTTTCCGATGTTCAAGAAAATGTCAGAAGGTAAAGCCCTGATCTTCACACAGGAGCTGAGTGATCTCCTCTACAAACACATCGCACAGTGGATGGCGGCCGTTGACGTCCCAAAACAAACAAGGAACAGAAATTCTCGTAGGACAGTGAACATCCCTGAGTCACATGCGGACGTGTATGCCACGATACGGAGCAAAGTGCTGGTTTTCTTGAGACTGCAGTGGTGGTGGCAGAACACTCAGGTCGACGGCCACACTCAAAGACTGAGAAACGCTATAGCGGAAGCTGAGTCACTGGAACTACCAAAGTCACCAGTCAGCGTCATCGAGAAGAGCGTACCCTCACCAACTAGCGCCGAACCACAGTCACCGTTCGTCGACATCCAGACCAGCGTACCCTCGCCAGCTCTTGTGGAACCTTCCCAAGAAGCAACAGCACAGGCAGAAAAGAAGAGAATGGCCATTGAGATTATCGCGGAGATGCTGGTTTCAAGGGTATTCAGGAAAGCAAAAGTGACCTGGACCACAGCAAACCCCGAGGCCATCATGAGGATCATGTTTGAAAGGATATGGGCCGCAGTCAAGGATGTTGATTTCAACGTCACCTCGAAAATCTTGAAAAAACTCGTCAAGGCCATTTTCCAGGAACTGTGCAGGAAGTGGGGCTCTGCAGAAATGGTGCTGCTCTCCATGAAAATGTGGGAACCAGCGCTTGAAAACTGCATTGTCTCTGCTGTAAAAGAACACCTGACGCCACGGCCAAAAAAGAAGAGCCCCATCTGCAGGTTCTTATTGGGTGTGTGCGAAGTCCTCACCATCATCTGCTTGAGTTGCAGCTACGCCGTTGTATAGGTGAAATGCAACAAATAGGGTTTTCTCCGGGTGCTCCGGTTTCTCCCACAATCATCAAATGAAGAAAAAAAAAATCTCTAAAGTGTTGTATTCATCTTGAAGGAAGAAAACTGCCAGTCCCTTTTTTTTCCTTTAAAATGAATTCAACCAAGAGCTCCAGTCCTGCCTTACATCCGGTACCGTCTCCTCCACTGTGCTCCGTCTTTCATCATAGAGGGACTGAGACCATTGGAGCAGGAGGTGACCTACATGTGGGGCAGGACTTGAGCTCTAAGAAATGGGTTTACCCCGGGATCTCCGGTTTTCCCCCATTCAGTGTAACATCTAATAACTGATTCAATAAATAAATGAAATTAATTTTAAAAAATGCATATCTCACTTTTCATACGCTGTAAGAGGTGAACTATTCTGATTCAGTGAATTTTACCTTCATATACCGTACAAATGAAGTACCAAAATAAGTACAAATAAAAAAGGGTGGTCTTTTGCAACAGATTTTCCTTTTTTCATATGAAAACCACTCGCACCAGCGTTAATGTAATAATCATGACCCAAAATAGTAAGTAGATACTTTAGTGCTAGGGATGTCAAGCTGACCTGTGCTAAACGGTTCATTTTTATATAACCAAATTAACATCTAAATGAATCTTCTTTACTGTTATAGAGTCACTCTTAGAGCAACATCCAATCACAAAATCAATACATTTCAGAGTTTCACACAGTTGCTGCATATAAAATCTACATTTTCTCAGATCTCTCAGTGTTGGTGTGCAACATTCTGCTGGGAGAGGTGAGTCCAGATGCAGCTGTCAACACAGAGCTCTGCCTTGACAAAGATTACATGTTTGGTATTACATATAAACTTGGTGATGAAGGTGTTATACACAAGTAAACATGTGGAATTAAATAGTCACCAGAGCCCTGAGGCTCTGCGCCGCGCTGCTACACAGAGCGCTGTTCACAAATGTATGCAAAGATTATTATTATTGAATATGTCATGCGTCAAAATTGACCGAAATTTGACAACAATCTCCACGGGGGTCCCAAATAAAACAGCCATCAAATGTGAAGAGGATCAGATGAATTGTTCGCGAGATATGTGAAGAACACACGGATAGATGAACAGACAGATTCCGTGCTTTAAATGAGGTATTCTTAAAATGTATCAAATTATTAACCAAGGTAAAAGAAAATATTTTGTTTTCAAGGCCACTTCACTGTTCGATACCAGACTACTCAGAGCAAAATCACAAATTGACTCTGTCAGAATTGATTTCAACACTTTCAAAGTGTATATATGCGAGTTCATTTAACTCTTTTTGGAGAGTTGGTACCTTTAACACTAATTTAGTGTTATTACTGACTCTTTTTGGAGTGAAAATGTAACACTTCTTAACACAAACCAGTGTAAGTTCATCTGATTAATTCTCTAATGGGATCGTTTGTTAAATATACAAGTGTTACTCGCCTCGCAACACTGTAAGGTGTGAATATTTCTCTTCTTAATAACTAAATACTACTTGGAAAATAAAGTTTGCTTGTGTAAAGAGAGACACATTATTTTAAATCAAGTGCCCCACATAAACATATAAAAAAATAAATCAGAACATATGGAACAATACGGAACAATGTATGCTCTCTCAATATCATAGCATTGCCTTTCAAACTTTTGGTTCGTGACAGCTTTCATTTAATTTAATAATAATAATAATAATAATAATTTAGTGAAAAACAACAGCCCTGCATTAACTACTCCTGTAACAAATTGGTAATTATTACAGCCTTTTCTGAAACAGTTTTAAGTTGTGGTAAATTAAACTACCTTGAAATTGTTAGGCTGCCGTCAATATTTTTAAATGACCACAGAGGTGAATTCCTTTATTTCAGGATTCCTACTAATTTAGATGTAGTTTACTGATAATGTACTTATTAAAGCATGCAACCTTTTGAGGGGACACTAACATTGTGCAATGACTTTTCTTTGCAAGGATGGACTCTGACTTTCCAAGGATGACTGTCCTTGAAATACACAGGCCGCTTTGCAACTTCCCAGATACTTCGCCCCCAAACATAATGGAAACATAAACAGAAAGGCAATGTACATATACAGGTTATTAAAGTATGCTTTGCATTTAGAAGGACTCTGTGTTCAAATATTTAAAAACGCTGAAATTTACGGCGTCTCTACGCCACTCCTCCGCAGTCCAATTATGGTCACTTCCGTTCTCCGTTTTTTTTTTGAAGAAAACAACAGAAATCACTTGCGTCGTAACCTGCCGGGCAGCCGAGGACAGCGTTGTTTTCCCCTCCAAGGGGGGCGTTCCCCTAAGGATGTGACGTCACGTGAAAACTATGAATAGGCTTCGCTCATTCTCTTTGACCGTTTCTCTGCGTAACCCATGGGAGAATCTGCTTCCTCATCAAGGGGGGACAGCCCCAACAATAGGTCAACAGGTAGGCGCGGATGACATCCATACAGTTAGTGGTGTGGTGAAAAAACCTGTGGCTTCAGGTTTGGTGCAATTATACAATCTGCGGTAGGTGCTCTTTCCAATTGCTCTTCTCGTTCTCTTTATGGGGTTCTTAGCATCACCACGGTGACAAAGCCACACGCTCATCCGAAAGATTCTACATGTGGATCTAAGCTAAACAACTTTCAGGAAACCACAAACACCACACCATTCAAACGTGTGCCGCTTCTCTCCATGCTGAGGTGCTAGGATCGGAGCTAACGTTAGCGCTACCTGGCTATCTCCTGGTGGTAGTCGTACTCCTCACTCTCCTCCACCCAGTCTAAAGCTCCAGTGCTCGGGTTTGCTCTTCCACAGAAGGTCTTCATTCATTTTTAATGAATATTGTACACCCCAGTGAGCATTTTTCTGTCTAATAGACGTCAAAAAGACCAATTAAACACGTAGTCATAGTAACACATTACCAGTTTACATTGACAGGACAAATAGGACCATCTGACACAGGCAACAATTCATTTGTTTTTATTCATACAACTACAATGAAATTGAAAAAACACACAACAGAATCTCCCGTTTCTTCTTTAAATGTGGTTGTCAAAGCCTCCAGGAGCCAGTTTCAGATGATCTGCCATATTTCAGATGTCTGTAAATTAAACAAGAATTAGAAAAACATATTCACTGTTGAACGTCTTTTCACCGGTGACCTTAGTCGTTTTTTAAACGTCTTTTCAACGGAAAGATGCTCACTGGCATATTACACATTGTAATACTTTATATTGTTTATAAGTTGTTCTGACCGTCTTATTGTTTGTACATCAAATAGTTTTACTCATTTCCTCCCCATATAAACTGTGTACAGCACCATTTAAACTGTGTACAGCCCCACTAGCTCTCTGTGATGTATTTTAGATGTAAAATGGCCTAAAACTCACTTTATATCACTGAACTACAGCGACAGCCCATAAACACAGTCAACATTAACTTACACACATATTAATGTTTACTGTTGGTCCATGTAGCAGTAGCTACAAGCTAACATGCTAACGCTACAAGCTAGCAGCCTCGCCTGCATCGTGAGCAGTTTAAAATGATATTAATGATGCTAATTTCGCTTTGAATAACTGAATCCAGTAGTTCAGTACTTACACAGTGTGTGCAGCGTGAAGCTTCGGGTTCATCAGCCCGTTCCTGTCGTTGTGTCTCGTGAGTCTCGTCTCGTGAGTCTCGGCTCGTGAGTTTCGACAGTTGCTCTCGTGCAGTTCAGTCGAAGTTCCAAACTCTAGCGTCCAAGTTCTTGCGCATGCGCGTTACAGCTGTAAGCAAACTTTCTTATTTCAGAGTAATGTATAAAAATGACCGGATTACGACATCCTAGAAGCTTATTTTAGCAACAAACAGTCGATAAAGTCCGACTTTTTATATGAAACATTAAATGCGTTGAAATCACGTCTACGTGTAGACCACATTTCAACGACCAGTTGAATACTTTACATAAATACTATAATATATAGAATATGTTAATATCGTCTCTCTTACAGCCTTACGTTACAACAGAACACATTATCAACCAAATGGTGTTTTGTGACATGTTGAAGTTGTAACCGTGTTTAAGCCGGTTGAAAAGACGTCTAAAAGACATCTATAGACGTTTAGACCCGATTTCAACCAGTTTTAGACCAGATTTAGACGTCTAAATCCCGTCTAGTGTTCACTGGGTCAGGCCTAAAAGTAAGTTGCACTACTGTTGCAGCGGTGCACTGATGGAGGCCGCCATCTTTAAAAGCGACGTCACACATTAGGTCACGTGCAATGGATCTCACATTTAGCGGAAACGCCCCTGGTTCCAGCCAGAGGTTCTAGCTAGTGTTGCCGTTGCTTAGCAACAGTTGGGGGCGGGGCTTACGTTACAGTCATGGGTTTAATATGTGACATCATCGTCTTTGATGCTTTGATTTGATTCTTTGAATATGTAGGCTTAAACATTATATAGTCTTAATGCTCCCACGGATTGAATCACAACAGGACCTCTCTCGAGTGTTCAACAACACACAAGTCATTCAGTTTAAACGAACGTGAAAACAGGGAGTTCTCACAAGCGGAAACATTTTCAGCCATAACCACACAGCAACAAGCACCATGGATACGTCACCAACACCACAGACCGAAGACAGGATGAAGGTCAGGTACATTATTCACACGCTGATCGAAACCTTTTTTAGAAGGATGACGGCGAAACAGTGGAAAACGTTGAAAAACAGGCACCGCAGATGACACCACCAAAATTCTCCTGGCAGAACTGCTTTTGGAGATAATAACAACAGTGTCAAAATCCATCCAGACAGCCGTTACAAACAAAGGTGAAGAGGTGTGTGAAGAAGATTTGAAGGCCAGTGTGGGGGAGACGGTCACAAAGGCTTTTTCGGATGTCCTGAACGTCCAAGACCAAGAGCAGTGTGCCAGCTCAGAAAGCTTGGCAAAGTTGATAAGCGCAGAGGTTTCAATCAGTGTCAAATCTGCCCTCTCCACTGTTGAAGATCCTGTAATTATTCAGCACTTCACTAACCCCCGCAGGCTCAACACAATGGTTTGTAATACCATCAAAATGTTAGAAGCATTCACAGCCAAGATGAAACCCAAGTTCTTACCGCGCACACGTAGGCAACGAACAAAACCGACCAGCTCCCAGGAACAACAGGACGATAGTGTGGCGTCAGGTGATGACCGGTCTGCTTCACCGTTGGAATCCATGGAACCAGACCTCTCAGAGCCTGATGACCGCTCTCAGTCCTCAGATACAATTGTAGGACAAGAAAACCTGGAATTTGTCACATCAACCCCTGTGCTTGATTTCAAAACAATTCAGTCAGTCAAAGACATAATTGAGAAGGAGCTGAAAGAAATCATGGATCCTCTCCTGGATGACATACCGGACCCCGAGTATGAGCGGCTGGAATCTGAGAGCTCTCGGGAGGCTGAAGACGTGGCAGAAAACATCGCTGAGGCCATTGCTGAGATAGAGATCAGTTTAGAGGAGAGAGATTCTGCTGCTCCAAGTCCAAAGCCTGAACAGTCTATGAAAGGAATTGGAAGCCAAATCAAGACCTTTCTTGCAAAGCGATTTGCCAAGACATGGCTACTACTTCTGGTGGAACAACTGAAGGCCAAATTCCACCATAACTCCAAAGACAAAAGCGGCTACTCACCGCTGTCAGGCTTAACTTCCATCGTCGATCAACTCGTGAAAGAGGACGACGAGAGACCACAGGCCAGAAATGAGGTTTCTGCGTTTCCGATGTTCAAGAAAATGTCAGAAGGTAAAGCCCTGATCTTCACACAGGAGCTGAGTGATCTCCTCTACAAACACATCGCACAGTGGATGGCGGCCGTTGACGTCCCAAAACAAACAAGGAACAGAAATTCTCGTAGGACAGTGAACATCCCTGAGTCACATGCGGACGTGTATGCCACGATACGGAGCAAAGTGCTGGTTTTCTTGAGACTGCAGTGGTGGTGGCAGAACACTCAGGTCGACGGCCACACTCAAAGACTGAGAAACGCTATAGCGGAAGCTGAGTCACTGGAACTACCAAAGTCACCAGTCAGCGTCATCGAGAAGAGCGTACCCTCACCAACTAGCGCCGAACCACAGTCACCGTTCGTCGACATCCAGACCAGCGTACCCTCGCCAGCTCTTGTGGAACCTTCCCAAGAAGCAACAGCACAGGCAGAAAAGAAGAGAATGGCCATTGAGATTATCGCGGAGATGCTGGTTTCAAGGGTATTCAGGAAAGCAAAAGTGACCTGGACCACAGCAAACCCCGAGGCCATCATGAGGATCATGTTTGAAAGGATATGGGCCGCAGTCAAGGATGTTGATTTCAACGTCACCTCGAAAATCTTGAAAAAACTCGTCAAGGCCATTTTCCAGGAACTGTGCAGGAAGTGGGGCTCTGCAGAAATGGTGCTGCTCTCCATGAAAATGTGGGAACCAGCGCTTGAAAACTGCATTGTCTCTGCTGTAAAAGAACACCTGACGCCACGGCCAAAAAAGAAGAGCCCCATCTGCAGGTTCTTATTGGGTGTGTGCGAAGTCCTCACCATCATCTGCTTGAGTTGCAGCTACGCCGTTGTATAGGTGAAATGCAACAAATAGGGTTTTCTCCGGGTGCTCCGGTTTCTCCCACAATCATCAAATGAAGAAAAAAAAAAAATCTCTAAAGTGTTGTATTCATCTTGAAGGAAGAAAACTGCCAGTCCTTTTTTCCTTTAAAATGAATTCAACCAAGAGCTCCAGTCCTGCCTTACATCCGGTACCGTCTCCTCCACTGTGCTCCGTCTTTCATCATAGAGGGACTGAGACCATTGGAGCAGGAGGTGACCTACATGTGGGGCAGGACTTGAGCTCTAAGAAATGGGTTTACCCCGGGATCTCCGGTTTTCCCCCATTCAGTGTAACATCTAATAACTGATTCAATAAATAAATGAAATTAATTTTAAAAAATGCATATCTCACTTTTCATACGCTGTAAGAGGTGAACTATTCTGATTCAGTGAATTTTACCTTCATATACCGTACAAATGAAGTACCAAAATAAGTACAAATAAAAAAGGGTGGTCTTTTGCAACAGATTTTCCTTTTTTCATATGAAAACCACTCGCACCAGCGTTAATGTAATAATCATGACCCAAAATAGTAAGTAGATACTTTAGTGCTAGGGATGTCAAGCTGACCTGTGCTAAACGGTTCATTTTTATATAACCAAATTAACATCTAAATGAATCTTCTTTACTGTTATAGAGTCACTCTTAGAGCAACATCCAATCACAAAATCAATACATTTCAGAGTTTCACACAGTTGCTGCATATAAAATCTACATTTTCTCAGATCTCTCAGTGTTGGTGTGCAACATTCTGCTGGGAGAGGTGAGTCCAGATGCAGCTGTCAACACAGAGCTCTGCCTTGACAAAGATTACATGTTTGGTATTACATATAAACTTGGTGATGAAGGTGTTATACACAAGTAAACATGTGGAATTAAATAGTCACCAGAGCCCTGAGGCTCTGCGCCGCGCTGCTACACAGAGCGCTGTTCACAAATGTATGCAAAGATTATTATTATTGAATATGTCATGCGTCAAAATTGACCGAAATTTGACAACAATCTCCACGGGGGTCCCAAATAAAACAGCCATCAAATGTGAAGAGGATCAGATGAATTGTTCGCGAGATATGTGAAGAACACACGGATAGATGAACAGACAGATTCCGTGCTTTAAATGAGGTATTCTTAAAATGTATCAAATTATTAACCAAGGTAAAAGAAAATATTTTGTTTTCAAGGCCACTTCACTGTTCGATACCAGACTACTCAGAGCAAAATCACAAATTGACTCTGTCAGAATTGATTTCAACACTTTCAAAGTGTATATATGCGAGTTCATTTAACTCTTTTTGGAGAGTTGGTACCTTTAACACTAATTTAGTGTTATTACTGACTCTTTTTGGAGTGAAAATGTAACACTTCTTAACACAAACCAGTGTAAGTTCATCTGATTAATTCTCTAATGGGATCGTTTGTTAAATATACAAGTGTTACTCGCCTCGCAACACTGTAAGGTGTGAATATTTCTCTTCTTAATAACTAAATACTACTTGGAAAATAAAGTTTGCTTGTGTAAAGAGAGACACATTATTTTAAATCAAGTGCCCCACATAAACATATAAAAAAATAAATCAGAACATATGGAACAATACGGAACAATGTATGCTCTCTCAATATCATAGCATTGCCTTTCAAACTTTTGGTTCGTGACAGCTTTCATTTAATAATAATAATAATAATAATAATTTAGTGAAAAACAACAGCCCTGCATTAACTACTCCTGTAACAAATTGGTAATTATTACAGCCTTTTCTGAAACAGTTTTAAGTTGTGGTAAATTAAACTACCTTGAAATTGTTAGGCTGCCGTCAATATTTTTAAATGACCACAGAGGTGAATTCCTTTATTTCAGGATTCCTACTAATTTAGATGTAGTTTACTGATAATGTACTTATTAAAGCATGCAACCTTTTGAGGGGACACTAACATTGTGCAATGACTTTTCTTTGCAAGGATGGACTCTGACTTTCCAAGGATGACTGTCCTTGAAATACACAGGCCGCTTTGCAACTTCCCAGATACTTCGCCCCCAAACATAATGGAAACATAAACAGAAAGGCAATGTACATATACAGGTTATTAAAGTATGCTTTGCATTTAGAAGGACTCTGTGTTCAAATATTTAAAAACGCTGAAATTTACGGCGTCTCTACGCCACTCCTCCGCAGTCCAATTATGGTCACTTCCGTTCTCCGTTTTTTTTTTTTTTGAAGAAAACAACAGAAATCACTTGCGTCGTAACCTGCCGGGCAGCCGAGGACAGCGTTGTTTTCCCCTCCAAGGGGGGCGTTCCCCTAAGGATGTGACGTCACGTGAAAACTATGAATAGGCTTCGCTCATTCTCTTTGACCGTTTCTCTGCGTAACCCATGGGAGAATCTGCTTCCTCATCAAGGGGGGACAGCCCCAACAATAGGTCAACAGGTAGGCGCGGATGACATCCATACAGTTAGTGGTGTGGTGAAAAAACCTGTGGCTTCAGGTTTGGTGCAATTATACAATCTGCGGTAGGTGCTCTTTCCAATTGCTCTTCTCGTTCTCTTTATGGGGTTCTTAGCATCACCACGGTGACAAAGCCACACGCTCATCCGAAAGATTCTACATGTGGATCTAAGCTAAACAACTTTCAGGAAACCACAAACACCACACCATTCAAACGTGTGCCGCTTCTCTCCATGCTGAGGTGCTAGGATCGGAGCTAACGTTAGCGCTACCTGGCTATCTCCTGGTGGTAGTCGTACTCCTCACTCTCCTCCACCCAGTCTAAAGCTCCAGTGCTCGGGTTTGCTCTTCCACAGAAGGTCTTCATTCATTTTTAATGAATATTGTACACCCCAGTGAGCATTTTTCTGTCTAATAGACGTCTAAAAGACCAATTAAACACGTAGTCATAGTAACACATTACCAGTTTACATTGACAGGACAAATAGGACCATCTGACACAGGCAACAATTCATTTGTTTTTATTCATACAACTACAATGAAATTGAAAAAACACACAACAGAATCTCCCGTTTCTTCTTTAAATGTGGTTGTCAAAGCCTCCAGGAGCCAGTTTCAGATGATCTGCCATATTTCAGATGTCTGTAAATTAAACAAGAATTAGAAAAACATATTCACTGTTGAACGTCTTTTCACCGGTGACCTTAGTCGTTTTTTAAACGTCTTTTCAACGGAAAGATGCTCACTGGCATATTACACATTGTAATACTTTATATTGTTTATAAGTTGTTCTGACCGTCTTATTGTTTGTACATCAAATAGTTTTACTCATTTCCTCCCCATATAAACTGTGTACAGCACCATTTAAACTGTGTACAGCCCCACTAGCTCTCTGTGATGTATTTTAGATGTAAAATGGCCTAAAACTCACTTTATATCACTGAACTACAGCGACAGCCCATAAACACAGTCAACATTAACTTACACACATATTAATGTTTACTGTTGGTCCATGTAGCAGTAGCTACAAGCTAACATGCTAACGCTACAAGCTAGCAGCCTCGCCTGCATCGTGAGCAGTTTAAAATGATATTAATGATGCTAATTTCGCTTTGAATAACTGAATCCAGTAGTTCAGTACTTACACAGTGTGTGCAGCGTGAAGCTTCGGGTTCATCAGCCCGTTCCTGTCGTTGTGTCTCGTGAGTCTCGTCTCGTGAGTCTCGGCTCGTGAGTTTCGACAGTTGCTCTCGTGCAGTTCAGTCGAAGTTCCAAACTCTAGCGTCCAAGTTCTTGCGCATGCGCGTTACAGCTGTAAGCAAACTTTCTTATTTCAGAGTAATGTATAAAAATGACCGGATTACGACATCCTAGAAGCTTATTTTAGCAACAAACAGTCGATAAAGTCCGACTTTTTATATGAAACATTAAATGCGTTGAAATCACGTCTACGTGTAGACCACATTTCAACGACCAGTTGAATACTTTACATAAATACTATAATATATAGAATATGTTAATATCGTCTCTCTTACAGCCTTACGTTACAACAGAACACATTATCAACCAAATGGTGTTTTGTGACATGTTGAAGTTGTAACCGTGTTTAAGCCGGTTGAAAAGACGTCTAAAAGACATCTATAGACGTTTAGACCATTTCAACCAGTTTTAGACCAGATTTAGACGTCTAAATCCCGTCTAGTGTTCACTGGGTCAGGCCTAAAAGTAAGTTGCACTACTGTTGCAGCGGTGCACTGATGGAGGCCGCCATCTTTAAAAGCGACGTCACACATTAGGTCACGTGCAATGGATCTCACATTTAGCGGAAACGCCCCTGGTTCCAGCCAGAGGTTCTAGCTAGTGTTGCCGTTGCTTAGCAACAGTTGGGGGCGGGGCTTACGTTACAGTCATGGGTTTAATATGTGACATCATCGTCTTTGATGCTTTGATTTGATTCTTTGAATATGTAGGCTTAAACATTATATAGTCTTAATGCTCCCACGGATTGAATCACAACAGGACCTCTCTCGAGTGTTCAACAACACACAAGTCATTCAGTTTAAACGAACGTGAAAACAGGGAGTTCTCACAAGCGGAAACATTTTCAGCCATAACCACACAGCAACAAGCACCATGGATACGTCACCAACACCACAGACCGAAGACAGGATGAAGGTCAGGTACATTATTCACACGCTGATCGAAACCTTTTTTAGAAGGATGACGGCGAAACAGTGGAAAACGTTGAAAACAGGCACCGCAGATGACACCACCAAAATTCTCCTGGCAGAACTGCTTTTGGAGATAATAACAACAGTGTCAAAATCCATCCAGACAGCCGTTACAAACAAAGGTGAAGAGGTGTGTGAAGAAGATTTGAAGGCCAGTGTGGGGGAGACGGTCACAAAGGCTTTTTCGGATGTCCTGAACGTCCAAGACCAAGAGCAGTGTGCCAGCTCAGAAAGCTTGGCAAAGTTGATAAGCGCAGAGGTTTCAATCAGTGTCAAATCTGCCCTCTCCACTGTTGAAGATCCTGTAATTATTCAGCACTTCACTAACCCCCGCAGGCTCAACACAATGGTTTGTAATACCATCAAAATGTTAGAAGCATTCACAGCCAAGATGAAACCCAAGTTCTTACCGCGCACACGTAGGCAACGAACAAAACCGACCAGCTCCCAGGAACAACAGGACGATAGTGTGGCGTCAGGTGATGACCGGTCTGCTTCACCGTTGGAATCCATGGAACCAGACCTCTCAGAGCCTGATGACCGCTCTCAGTCCTCAGATACAATTGTAGGACAAGAAAACCTGGAATTTGTCACATCAACCCCTGTGCTTGATTTCAAAACAATTCAGTCAGTCAAAGACATAATTGAGAAGGAGCTGAAAGAAATCATGGATCCTCTCCTGGATGACATACCGGACCCCGAGTATGAGCGGCTGGAATCTGAGAGCTCTCGGGAGGCTGAAGACGTGGCAGAAAACATCGCTGAGGCCATTGCTGAGATAGAGATCAGTTTAGAGGAGAGAGATTCTGCTGCTCCAAGTCCAAAGCCTGAACAGTCTATGAAAGGAATTGGAAGCCAAATCAAGACCTTTCTTGCAAAGCGATTTGCCAAGACATGGCTACTACTTCTGGTGGAACAACTGAAGGCCAAATTCCACCATAACTCCAAAGACAAAAGCGGCTACTCACCGCTGTCAGGCTTAACTTCCATCGTCGATCAACTCGTGAAAGAGGACGACGAGAGACCACAGGCCAGAAATGAGGTTTCTGCGTTTCCGATGTTCAAGAAAATGTCAGAAGGTAAAGCCCTGATCTTCACACAGGAGCTGAGTGATCTCCTCTACAAACACATCGCACAGTGGATGGCGGCCGTTGACGTCCCAAAACAAACAAGGAACAGAAATTCTCGTAGGACAGTGAACATCCCTGAGTCACATGCGGACGTGTATGCCACGATACGGAGCAAAGTGCTGGTTTTCTTGAGACTGCAGTGGTGGTGGCAGAACACTCAGGTCGACGGCCACACTCAAAGACTGAGAAACGCTATAGCGGAAGCTGAGTCACTGGAACTACCAAAGTCACCAGTCAGCGTCATCGAGAAGAGCGTACCCTCACCAACTAGCGCCGAACCACAGTCACCGTTCGCGACATCCAGACCAGCGTACCCTCGCCAGCTCTTGTGGAACCTTCCCAAGAAGCAACAGCACAGGCAGAAAAGAAGAGAATGGCCATTGAGATTATCGCGGAGATGCTGGTTTCAAGGGTATTCAGGAAAGCAAAAGTGACCTGGACCACAGCAAACCCCGAGGCCATCATGAGGATCATGTTTGAAAGGATATGGGCCGCAGTCAAGGATGTTGATTTCAACGTCACCTCGAAAATCTTGAAAAAACTCGTCAAGGCCATTTTCCAGGAACTGTGCAGGAAGTGGGGCTCTGCAGAAATGGTGCTGCTCTCCATGAAAATGTGGGAACCAGCGCTTGAAAACTGCATTGTCTCTGCTGTAAAAGAACACCTGACGCCACGGCCAAAAAAGAAGAGCCCCATCTGCAGGTTCTTATTGGGTGTGTGCGAAGTCCTCACCATCATCTGCTTGAGTTGCAGCTACGCCGTTGTATAGGTGAAATGCAACAAATAGGGTTTTCTCCGGGTGCTCCGGTTTCTCCCACAATCATCAAATGAAGAAAAAAAAATCTCTAAAGTGTTGTATTCATCTTGAAGGAAGAAAACTGCCAGTCCCTTTTTTTCCTTTAAAATGAATTCAACCAAGAGCTCCAGTCCTGCCTTACATCCGGTACCGTCTCCTCCACTGTGCTCCGTCTTTCATCATAGAGGGACTGAGACCATTGGAGCAGGAGGTGACCTACATGTGGGGCAGGACTTGAGCTCTAAGAAATGGGTTTACCCCGGGATCTCCGGTTTTCCCCCATTCAGTGTAACATCTAATAACTGATTCAATAAATAAATGAAATTAATTTTAAAAAATGCATATCTCACTTTTCATACGCTGTAAGAGGTGAACTATTCTGATTCAGTGAATTTTACCTTCATATACCATACAAATGAAGTACCAAAATAAGTACAAATAAAAAAGGGTGGTCTTTTGCAACAGATTTTCCTTTTTTCATATGAAAACCACTCGCACCAGCGTTAATGTAATAATCATGACCCAAAATAGTAAGTAGATACTTTAGTGCTAGGGATGTCAAGCTGACCTGTGCTAAACGGTTCATTTTTATATAACCAAATTAACATCTAAATGAATCTTCTTTACTGTTATAGAGTCACTCTTAGAGCAACATCCAATCACAAAATCAATACATTTCAGAGTTTCACACAGTTGCTGCATATAAAATCTACATTTTCTCAGATCTCTCAGTGTTGGTGTGCAACATTCTGCTGGGAGAGGTGAGTCCAGATGCAGCTGTCAACACAGAGCTCTGCCTTGACAAAGATTACATGTTTGGTATTACATATAAACTTGGTGATGAAGGTGTTATACACAAGTAAACATGTGGAATTAAATAGTCACCAGAGCCCTGAGGCTCTGCGCCGCGCTGCTACACAGAGCGCTGTTCACAAATGTATGCAAAGATTATTATTATTGAATATGTCATGCGTCAAAATTGACCGAAATTTGACAACAATCTCCACGGGGGTCCCAAATAAAACAGCCATCAAATGTGAAGAGGATCAGATGAATTGTTCGCGAGATATGTGAAGAACACACGGATAGATGAACAGACAGATTCCGTGCTTTAAATGAGGTATTCTTAAAATGTATCAAATTATTAACCAAGGTAAAAGAAAATATTTTGTTTTCAAGGCCACTTCACTGTTCGATACCAGACTACTCAGAGCAAAATCACAAATTGACTCTGTCAGAATTGATTTCAACACTTTCAAAGTGTATATATGCGAGTTCATTTAACTCTTTTTGGAGAGTTGGTACCTTTAACACTAATTTAGTGTTATTACTGACTCTTTTTGGAGTGAAAATGTAACACTTCTTAACACAAACCAGTGTAAGTTCATCTGATTAATTCTCTAATGGGATCGTTTGTTAAATATACAAGTGTTACTCGCCTCGCAACACTGTAAGGTGTGAATATTTCTCTTCTTAATAACTAAATACTACTTGGAAAATAAAGTTTGCTTGTGTAAAGAGAGACACATTATTTTAAATCAAGTGCCCCACATAAACATATAAAAAAATAAATCAGAACATATGGAACAATACGGAACAATGTATGCTCTCTCAATATCATAGTATTGCCTTTCAAACTTTTGGTTCGTGACAGCTTTCATTTAATAATAATAATAATAATAATAATAATAATTTAGTGAAAAACAACAGCCCTGCATTAACTACTCCTGTAACAAATTGGTAATTATTACAGCCTTTTCTGAAACAGTTTTAAGTTGTGGTAAATTAAACTACCTTGAAATTGTTAGGCTGCCGTCAATATTTTTAAATGACCACAGAGGTGAATTCCTTTATTTCAGGATTCCTACTAATTTAGATGTAGTTTACTGATAATGATTTCTGTTGGTTTCATAGTATTTGACATGACATTTTTACCATTTTTAACCAAATACAGAACTAATGGCCCTTTATATTGTCAAATGGTGTAACCAGGGCTCTAAATTAACACCCGCCAACCCGCCAAATGCGGGTGAAAATTCATTTTGGCGTGTATTAAAAAAAACTCACTAGCCGGCTTGGCCGGTGATAAATGAGTAACTTTACCATCTATTTCGCGGGACGCGTGAGCACGGTTTCTATGGGAACGCATCCGTCGAGGCTGCCGTACTAGGGGAGGGGGCGTAGGTCACTCTTGGGTTGGAAAAAACGAATACAAATACAGACACAAACACAAACAAGATGTGGCGATGGTTGGGACAGCCGGCCATCAAGAGAAAGGATATTCCTACCAAAGAGGTAGGGGAGGAGGAGGATATTGGACCTCGCGAAAAAAAAAAAAAGGAAATTTAACTGTAAATGGCTAACTGGTCGTGAGTGGCTCGTGTATGATCACGAAAACAGCGTAATGTTCTGTCAGGATTGCCGAATGTATGCTAAAGAAAAACACAAAACGAATAATTTCGTGGTAGGAACCAATAATTTCAAAGTAGAAGCAGTAAAGGAAAAAAAAAAAAAATGGAACTGATGTAGATGGGGGCTCTGAGTCAGAGTCCTCAGAGAGCTCTGCCTCTGATGATGTTTAACCTGTCTCTTTGTACATAATACATTTGTGTAATTTTGTACATTATCTGCACTAAAACATGTTTAGAGTTGTTTAAAGTTTTAAGTTGTAAAACGCTGGCCCCAGCCCCACCTTCTGGCGGTTAGGATTTAATTTTAATTGGATATACATTCCCAACTTCACTGTAAGATGAATTTAAAGCTTTAGTTAATAAAATGATCAAATGAATTCAGTGGCTCTCATAATCTGTCTTTTTTGCACGGGAAAAAATGTGGCTAGTGGAAATTCTGATTGGCTGGTAACTTCAGAAACTTACCAGC